>NC_142583.1:33611250-34232500 GCF_965207765.1 Zootoca vivipara
ACATTTAGTGCTGGAATATCATCTTGGCTGTGAGTCCTGCAAGGCCTGCTCCCTGCCTTCTTCCAACTGTTCTGGGACTGACTCCAGGTACAAATGATGAGGCTGCCGGACAGACTCTGGGTGGGGACATTGCTTAGGGGGTTTTGTACAGGGGGTGTTATTGTTGCTGTTATTGATATTAATTTTTGTAGCTTTATTTTGTAGCTTTATTATGATTTATGTGGAAATTGTTCAGTTTGGTTGTGTACTTTTTGGCATAGCTGCCAACTTTTCCCTATTCAGCCTATTCAGCAGAATGGAAAATCCCTGAAAAAAAGGGATAACTTGGCAGCTATGTTTTTGGTGTTTTAATTATCCCTTACGATGACTACTTTTGGTGTATTTTGATTTGTGCATTTCTTTTCATGGCGTAAGCCACCTGCAGCATGGCTATAACTGGAAAGGTGGCATGCAAATAAAATGGTGTACATATGTATGTTTACTGCTGGGAGACAGTGTCCTACAGTGACTAAGGCTGCAGCCCTATTCCTTCCTACCAGTAACAGGGAGAAAGCTCTATTAAACGCACTGGGACTTACTTCTAAGTATACAAGTAGAGGATTGTGCTGGAATGTTACAAGAAATACAATTGACTGTATAAATCCACCCTTCCTACAAGGATGAAGAATGGATTACAATATTTACTGAAGCAATATATAAACAGTGCTCATTTCAAACAAACTAACAAAAAACACACATGTAACAAATACACAACATATTTTTTATATGAGTAATCCTCAAATTCTGTAGCACAGAACATCTTTGGTACATATAACTGATAAGTCTACATCCACTTTGGCAAAAAAATACGACCAAAAATAAAAAAAATCCACAACCAAAGCATAAACAAACCCGACCAAGGACAGGGAACCTACAGTTCTGCCAGCTGTTTCTGGACTACAACTCCTATCATCCCTGCTCATTGGCCATGATGGCTGTGGCAGGTGAGCATTGAAGTTCATCAGCATTTTGAGGCCCACAGGTCCCCCATTCCTACTTTAAATTGTTAAAATAAGAACTTGGTTGTAGAAGGATTTCCTCCCTCCTACATAGACAGGTTTAAGGAGATTGCTGGTTTGTGACCGTAATAAATTTGTGCAGCCTTTGTGTTATGTATTGAAGTTCTCACCCTGGCCACCAGGGGTATTTTTTATATAGTTTTCACTCAGGTCCACGTCAGTTAATTTAGGCGGGAAACCCTGGACTGCTGTTGTTACAGTGTTGACAGCCGGCTACCTATAGAAAGCAGGCCGGCTGAGCTGTTCAGTTCAGTTCCAGCTTACTTATAAAGAACTACTTGGAGAAATCTCTGTGTCATCTGATATGTCCACCCACTACTTAATACTTTGCAGTTAGAATATCATAAAAAGAAAATAAAGTGAAGCACTCTGCTGTCATGCACACAACTTCTCGTTGGCAGGCTACAGTGTGTGTATTGACTCAGTCCACCTAACTGCATGCTCTTAAGATATTGACTCACTTTATCTGAAAAGGTGTATTTCACAGCTGAAGATCATGCTAGTACAGAATCAGAAGCAAACTTTGGTTATCAGGTGGTACATGGAAGTACAACGTATACAGAGTAGGAGTTAAAATAAACTCAATGTGCAAATTGGTAAAAATATAAGAATTAAGCTTTTATACTTCACTAGCTGGATTAAATGGTGCAGACTGTAATATTCAGGATTACCTAGATTGTAAATTCTTAAACAGTTTACCCCTAGGGCCCACTAAGATGGCTGACAATGACTGAGGCCCAGCAGTCACAAAATGGTGGTGCAGGGGCAGAAGTTACAAAATGGTGGCAAGGTAGAGTTTGGCACAAGGAGCTGGCAATCACAATCACTTGCATGATTTTCTACTGGTATCGAATCAATCTTTGGAAATGGCTATTTTTTACCTTAGCATTTTCCTTTCAGAAAGAATCCACTACGTCAGTTTTCTTCATGCTAAATACTGGCACTTTTTCCGTTGGCATTGGGAAAGCTGATCCAGCTTTAAGTGGGGAAAGCTTTTGCTTTTATATTTTCGTATTTCCGCCCAGTCTCTCAAAAATATTTTACCCATCTCTTGTGTTTTTTCCCCTCCCTTTGTCTTCCATGGCCATGTACATTCACTTTTTGGTCCTGTTTCTTCTGATATCCCCCCTTTTCCATTCCGTTTGTCTGTTGTTGATTATGTTATATCTCACTTTCTAACTTCCTTCAACATCTCCTCAGTTCCTCTTCCCTTGGTGGAGGAAGACATTTTCCTCCTCAACCTTGCCAACTTCTCTGTCTCCCCTGCCCCATTGTCTCAGCATGCAAAGAGTTATGGGTCCTGGCATGGGTATATTGAACACATTTCGTGAAGGATTTCGATTAAAAACAAGCTTTTGTACAGGGTGGATAAAAATCACTGATTTAAAAAAATTTAAAATCGGATTTTTTAAAATTTAAATTGGGTTTTTTAAAAAAATTAATTGGGTTTTAAAAATAAAATGCTTTTGGAGAAAAAATATTTCTGAAGATAGTTTTCTATTTAAGTTACATTATAGTCCAAAGGCTATTCATCAGGAAATAAGGATTTGTTTTAAGTTTTTTATGTGTGCTAAAAATCAGTCTAAGTTGTTTTTTTTAAAAAAAAGTTCAACCACATCAGTTAACAAACATGGATACATAAGCTATAATATTATTGCTTTAGTTAAATAAATTGTTTAATTTTTTATTAAGGAAATGATTATTTTCCTCCTTCCAATAAAGTACAGCAGAAACATTCTCCAAATATAAAAGTAACTTATTAAACCTCACAATAATTTCATAATAATAATAATAATAATAATAAATTTTTATTTATACCCCGC
The DNA here is from genome assembly GCF_965207765.1 of Zootoca vivipara. NCBI lineage: Eukaryota > Metazoa > Chordata > Lepidosauria > Squamata > Lacertidae > Zootoca > Zootoca vivipara. The sequence goes on from NC_142583.1 coordinate 33,614,132, forward strand.
CCTCCCCAGTCAAAAACCGGGCTCAGGGCGGCTGACACCAACAGAACCACAATAAAACATAAAAACAATTAATTAAAATACAGATTAAAATACAGTATTAAAATTTAAAGTGCAGCCTCATTTCAAGTAGGCCATAAATCCAAGCCATGAGGGAGAAAAACACAGGGGTCAGGCTGAGTCCAGCCCAAAGGCCAGGCGGAACAGCTCTGTCTTGCAGGCCCTGCGGAAAGATGACAAATCCCGCAGGGCCCTGGTCTCCTGGGAAAGAGCGTTCCACCAGGTTGGGGCCAGTACTGAAAAGGCCCTGGCTCTAGTAGAGGCCAATCTAGCCATCTTATGACTCGGGATCTCCAGAATATTATTATTTGTGGACCTTAAGGTCCTCCGCGGGGCATACCAGGAGAGGCGGTCCCGTAGGTACGAGGGTCCCAAGTTGCATAATTATCTATGTATTTCTAATAGTATAACCAAATCAGTAATTTTTGATATAATTGTAAAAACTACTCTGAAAATTTATTATTCCAAAAATAAAACCTTCATCTGGTTGTAAATATTAAGATTATACCAGCAAGAATGAGTCTTTCTCATTGGAAGCTGCCCAGAGTGACTGGGGAAACCCAGCCAGATGGGTGGCATATAAATAAATTATTATTTCTGTAAAAATGATTTAAATCAAGTCTTACTGACTAGTAATTTGAATCAAATCCAAATTGCTTTTGTATCATGTATTTGTATCACGTCATTCATTCATTCCCTTTTTTTAAAAAAACAAAAACATTTTTATTCGATTTTCCAATTCAAAATTATATTTTAAAAATTCATATACAGAGATTCCGCCAAATGTCAGGCCTTCTTCCAACTGCCGTGGGACTGACTCCAGGTACAAATGATGAGGCTGCTGAACAGACTGTGGTTGGGGGCATTGATTAGGTATTTTTGTACAGGGAGTGTAATTGTTGCTGTTATTGATATTAATTTTTGTAGCTTTATTCTGTACCTTTATTATGATTTATGTGGAAATTGTTCAGTTTGGTTGTGTACTTTTTGATGTTTTATTTATCCTTTATGACTACTTCTGCTGTATTTTGAATTGTGCATTTCTTTTCATGGCGTAAGCCACCTGCAGCATGGCTATAACTGGAAAGGTGGCATGCAAATAAAATGATGTATGTATGTTTACACTGGCCACTCACAGAAATCCTCTCAAGGTCAAATTTTAATTAAATGGTACAATTCTGTATCTTGGCTTTATCAGCATGTGTGTGTGTGTGTGTGTGTCATATGGTATAATGCTTCTCCATTTATTTATTTTTTAATCAGTTCACATAGAAAATTGCTGTGTCAGGAAGAAGACTAGCTTTCAACTACTGTATTTCCCTGGCACCCACTTTTCTATTTACAGGGATTTCCATTATTACTAAGGAGCACTCAGACATCTGAACCCCCACCTGAAAGAGTACTGCTCAGATACAGTTTTATTGAGAATGGGGTCTAAGTGGCTTTGCAAATCTGTTAACATTAAATTGGAGGAAAGAAAGGAGCACCAAGCTGAGAAAAGGCAACAAAAGGGTTGAAGGCTGCATTCTTCTAGAGTTGGTTTTAAAACAAACATGATGCCAAGGAGCATCATTTAGTGAACATTAGCATACCTGTCGTTATATAAGGCCATGGCTTTACAAGTCTTGGTGAAATGTAACTGTATAAGATTTGTTGGTGTCACTATACTAGCTCAGGACAGCCTCTAGTAGTGGCGCAGAGACTAGCAAGCAAAGCTGCACACGCAGTTCTCTCCCATATAGCAAAGTCTAAGAAAACATCCAAGACAGCACAAAACAATACGGAGATCATTAACATTATATTTATTTATATTCCAGCTTCATACAAACTGGATAGAAGCATAAACATAGTACATTTCTACCATTTTCAACAAAAATATATAACCAATATGTACAATTATTGTATTAAAAATACAAAAGGGATACAGACTCCACCAATGTCTTTCTAAAAGACATACAGGTACAAGTAGTATCAAAAGTATGAGGAAATCACCAGTTAGTTGTACATTCTGCACTTGACATCACAGAGTGAACTGAGATTAGCAGTCCTATGGTCTACAATTACTTAATGCCTATATAACATTTGTGCAACTTGTGATACAGCTAGGTTTGTTCTGTCTTGCTATATGCACATGTGGTCCATACCCTATATAATGAAACTGGCAAATGCATATTACATGTAAAATTACAAATGTGTAATTGACAATGTGATATATGGGCAAATAAGACAAAAGCCATGAATACAGGAGAAAGAGAATAATTAAATAAAGCACTGAAATAATTCAATACAGTGAAAAAACACTGCAATTTGATCTTTAGAAGTTGAAGTTATTTACGTTTATCTACTGATCAATATGATCAGCTGAGTTCAATGAAAAAAAATTCCAAGACCAGCAGTTCCTCACATATGAGTACTGCTCAGATTGGCAGCCTTCACTTTTCCGGAGTCTGTGCAAAACCAACACAAAAAACAGAAAGTAGGGGGTGTCATTTCATTTCAGTCACTCAAGGATTAATAGCAGCTGTGAGCATGTGATTGCTACCCGATTGGCCTTCTCCTATACATGCAGTGTTCCATAAAAGTAATCCACAGTTGTGATTATTTTTGCACTGCTAAGGCTGGTTGATCTTCAGAGATTGCTCCTCTTTATATAAAGGTTGTATCACTTCCTAATGCAAAGCCAATAAAAAAGCCTATTACATCACTATTAAGGGTTGGCATTAGTTGCAGTGTCCTGCATTGCCTTAACTGTTGTATTATCCTCATAATTTGTGTGTGACAACTGTTAGTGTATTACAAGGATGAAAAAAAGGAAAAATATTTGGAGTAAAAGATGGAATTGCCATTTGTCAAAGTGCGACAAATGTTTTTATTCACCATTCTGTATTCCTCAAGGCACAGGAAAGGGATGCAAAATGGATTTGCATCTATTAAAATGCAAGACTAATTGCCCTGCATCATTATAGATGCAAATTAGCAATACCAGCAATTCCAAAACTGATCAACTGTGCTCCGAGTGTGGAACACTAAAAATGAAGGTTGAAGGTCAATGAAAGGCCGAATCCTCCCTATAGACCACCCTTACTTATACTATAGCATTTTTTTAAACCGCTTCTTAAAAAGTACAAAATAATACTGAAATTATGCAGGTGTAACTCCCTCCCTCCCCCCAATACAACATTTATAGTAGCAACAAAGGCATTGTAAACAAGCAAACAAGCACTATGTACTTGAAGGAATTCAACATGTTTCTCTTGGTAGGGTAAAGGCCAAATGTAGCTTGTCAACTAGTTGATTTCATTATCCCAACAAGGTGAAGTGCACGGATTGTGATCAGTGGTGGGGCATGACCCGGTGATGCCTGGGGAGGGTGGGAGCGTGCCGCCGTGGGGTGGGGTATGCTGCCGGAATGACTGCATCCTTCTCAGCCGTCCTTCCTCGGATCTTAATCACAATCAGGCGTAGCATGAGGGGTGATGGGGGGCGTCGCCCCAGGTGCAATCTTGTGAGGGGGGTGCTGGGTGCCAGAGCTGCTGCATCCTTCTCAGCTGGAGGGCAATAACTTCACAGTATTTCACATGCAAGGGAGAGATGTGGTGGCTTCATGCACCAGCCCCACACTGCTTTTGTGGGGATTGTGGGACCTGTAGGGCGCTCAAGCTACTGCGTCCCCCTCAGCCACCCTTTGGCTGGAGGGCGCCCAGAAGAGATGTGGCAGCTTGGGCACCATGCAAAAGCAGTGAGAGGCCACAAAAGCAGTGTGGAGCCGGCGCATGGAGCCGCCACATCTCTCCCTTGCATGTGAAATACTGTGAAGAAATTGCCCTGGCACTTTTCAAACTGTGTTGCTTGAAATGCACAGTGCAACGTTTTCCCCAGCTACCGCTGTTGCTGTCTTCCACATCACAGTATATTCATATTACAGCTGTATGAGAGGACTAAAAAATTCTAAATAGGCCACGGCTTTACAACCGAGAGCTTGACTACCCTACGTTCTCCTACAAATGGACCTTGAGCTTGTTTGGAGGTTCTAGCAGGGGAGCGCAGCTATCGTATACCCTTGACCGAAGAACGGTACACTCCTATCTGGGAAGGTCGTCCTCTTCCACCGAGCGCGCAGCTTCGGGAGGGACGCACATGGAGCGGTGAGGGAGGAAGGGGACACCCGCCTAGCTAGCCAGATCAGCCGAATCAACCCTGGCGATCAATGGGGTGACAGATGTCGCAGCCAGATCACCCTCACCGATACCACTGAACCATCCAGAAATACATGTCAGCATTTTTCTTAGTTGGGAATCAACGTGTACTTCCAACATCTACACATCACAATGAATAACTGACTGCACTTCCCCAATGCCTGGAAGCATTTAAAACCTTCCTCTAATCTTAATCACAATTACAGGCGTAGCCTGAGAGGTGCTGGGGGGGAGGACATTGCCCCACGTGCAGTCTTAGGAGGGGGGGGGATAGGATGCCAGAGCTGCTGAATCCTTCAGTTGGAGAGACGCGGCAGCTCTGTGTGCTGGCCCCACACTGCTTTTGAGGGCAGCACCGGACCTGCAGGGTGCCCAAGCCACCACATCTCTTCTGGATGCCCTTTAGCTGGAGGGTGGCTGAGGGGAACACTGAGGGTCCCATGTTGCCTGCAAAAGCGGCGCAGGGCCAGCGCATAAAGCTGCCACATCCCTTTTGCTGAGAAGGAAGCAGCAGCTCCAGTGCCCTCTGTGCTCCCCCCTGAAGCCCCCCCCCACTATACCTCTGAATGTGATTAAGATCTGAGGAAGGTTTTAAAAAAATGCTTCCAGGCATTTGAGAAGTGCAGTCAGTTATTCATTGTGATGTGTAGATGTTGGAAGTTAGAATGATACTGTGATGTGGCAGACAGCAACAGTGGTAGCTGGGAAACCACTGCAATGTGCATTTCAAGCAACACAGTTTGAAAAGAGCCAGGGCAATTTCTTCACAGTATTTCACATGCAAGGGAAGAAGAGTGCTGGAGGAAGGGGGAGAAGCCCCATGCTGCTTTAAGGCAGGGAAGGAGGCAAACAGGTCCACCATCCTTTAGAGTTCCAAGGCTCCTATACTAGGGGCGTCGTCTTGTGCTCTCCTTTAAGTTGGCTCACGCAGGATCCAGAAAGCCCCAGTTCTTAGACGGCAGAGACTTGCTCATCTTCTGCAAACACAACAGGATAGGAGGTAAATACATTTCAAGGTATTTAGAACTAAAATAGCCAATGTATTTATATGTTAGGCTTGTTCACTTGTAACACTAAACCCATAGTGTAGCAGGCACATTCATTCACCATGCCCTCTCCTGTGCAGCCAGGATCAGGACTTTGGAAAAGAAGGTAAAAACCAAAGTATGTTTTGAAACAAGCCAGCTTCATAGCCCATGGTTTTAAAGTTGGTCTGTTTAGAACAGGGCAGGCAAATCTGTGGCACACTGACTAATCTTGACCCACAAGGCCATTTCCCACGCCCCACTTGTCCATCAGCTAGTATCACTGAGTGAAATCAGCTGCTTATTACAAGGGCAAAGTACCTCCCTCTGTTATCTGCTTCAGCAGCATGTTCACCTGGTGAGCAGAGAGTTATAGGATCTGGCTGGTAACAGGCATACTCAGCCAAAGCCCTGCAGTACACTTTAATTTCACTGGTTGGGCTGTTTGCAAAATGGCTTTCAAATATTCCTTCATGGTGCTTTGAAGTCCCAAAAGTGCAGGCTTCAAAGCACAATGCTACCTGATGCCCCTATGACATCAGGTGATTGACAAGTGGACAGCACTTCTCACATGTCAAATTACACCCTCCAGAGGTGGGGAGATAAGGATTTGGTCTACCAGGCAGAAAAATGTCCCCATCCCACTTTAGCCTTCTTAGGCTGTCCAGCAAAAGCCTTTGTTTGAGTTTGTGTACATAGCGCTAAACCACAAGTTTACTTTTGCATGTGAACCAGCTCACTGTGTTTACATCTCTCAAGTAAATTCTGAACCTTATGTTTCTTTCACCATGGTTCTTCCATTTACCCTTTAGATTAAAATACCATTTGGCTGCTTTGCCACCTCCACTTTAATTTTACCAAATCACAGTTTTTCTTCTGCTAATTAACATTCAACTTAGTAAAGTTCTAATGTATACACCTTTGCTACAAACATTACATGGCCCTGCACTTGACTTAATATTAAATTACAATCCTAAGAGCATTAATGTGCTGCAGAGGAAGTGCAAACTTTACAGTTTTTTAGTCTACAAAGTATTTGAAAATCTCTTGGATTTTACACCAAAAAGAAGAATTCTGCCCATGGAAAATCCTCCCTCTCAGAACCAAGATATACACCACATAAAAACAATCAATAAATGGTTGTATGAGCTGCCAGCACTTCCGTCATAGGAACAAGAAACAAAGCCAGGAACACTTCTGAGCTCAGAGCTGGATAAAAGTGCATGCCCTCTCCTCCACCTGTATAAACTGTTCTGGATGCAAAAGCACTTATGTGGAAACGAACCCTTAACTTATTATTTTCAAAATGTGATAAGATGTTTACCATCCTCCTCTGTGGAAAACCCTTGAGACTGATAGTGAACCAGATGTGGGTCTGACTCATTTGGTTTGTGCCACTGAGGTTTGCCCACAGGCCTGCTAGATGGAGGACCTTGCGGTTGCTGCTGTGAAGCTGAAGTCCCAGGAGCTTCACTTGACCGTGCCACCATCCTAGACCTCTGAAGTGCCACGTTGTAATCCGGAGGTTTTCGGGCTGGGTGGGAAACTCCTTCAGCAAAGTCAGCAATAGGTATTCCTACATAACCAGGCGGGGTTGGTGGTGGTTCACGATAGCGGCCCTCTTTTCGAGCTGCAGTAAAATAGTGCATCATCAGCAATGATAATCATTTACATATATTTGTTACAACTATTATCTATGCCTGTACTTAGTTCTATTATGTCATAATCCTGGTAGCTCTGATGTTCTTCCAAGGGAGTTGAACAACTTGGCATTAAAAACAAAACCACAGTATGGGCATGAGGCAGCCCCAAAGTAAAGGCATTTACATTTCACTGAGTCCAAATAGGAGTTGAGCACATTCTTAAAACTCTCCCATTCAAATCAATGGAATCTAAAAGTGCTTAATTCTGGCTGGATTATACAGGCACATCCATACCAAATACCTATACACCTACATATTAATTTTTTTACATATTATGCAATTAAAAACATAGACATAAGCAAAGCCACAAAGAAAAAGAACAAGTGAAATAGAAGATAACTAATACAAAACCTAAGCCAATTATAGAAAGCAGCTTGTGATAACACTTAAATTATGTATATAGGGCATGGTGACATCTTGAAAAAGAATCTCAAACTTAGATTTGTAAAGAACACAGTTGATAAAAAGATACTGTGAAGCATAGACAATATATGACTGTGCTTTCATCTTCTAGCAAAAAAGAGAAATAGCACTAACCCACTTCACATATTGAAGTATATACAGTTCTCACTTGAGGTGATATTTTGACAAGATTCATGTTTTGCCTAATTCTCTCAGCATAGTTAAATAAAATAAAAAAGTATTTATAGTTCAAATAATAAAGCACATATATTGTGCTCAGGTTAGGAGTTCTGTACTCCTTCCTTATGCATCATTATTAATATACTTTTAAATGCCTATATTGCCTTTCCAAAAAGAAGTTATCCAAGATGGTTCACAAAACAACATAAAGAATAAATACATGAATTAGCTGTAATAAGTGAGAAGGAATCTTAAAATCCAGAAAGTAAAATATTTAAGAAAAGCCAAAGAAATGTGCTCCCTATTATATTGACTGGAGAGGGGGAGCATGGCAAAAATACTCAACGACTTAAGAGTGAGGGCAGGAAGATCATTATGTGATGATGTAATAATGTAGCCCAGGGATGTGAATTTTAGGAGAAGGGGCTAAATGCAGTCTTTTGGACCACTCTAGTCAACCCTTAGCCACACACCTCACTGGTTCTGCTCCATACCTATCCTCTGAATGCCTTTGCCTGGTTGGAATATGAACTTTAACTGTGATCATGTTTCTTGCTTGCCAAAATGGAGGATGGAGAGAAATCTCTCTGTCTGCATCTGCATGCATACATGTTTGTATGTGTAAAAATGAAGTAGCCACTGTCGTTGATTACTGAATCATTTTGGTTTGTGCATATAGCTGATGAGTGCTTGAAACGTCAGAGAGAAAGAATAGTGTGAAGTCAAGGGATTATCCATGAAGAATATATCCCAGGGACCACCAGTCTGTTTAGCCAGTGTCAGGGGAACATTTCCCCTTTTCCATATTTCTGTTGAAGGTTGTGGGGTTCCCCTTGTTCACTCTACACACCAGAATCTGTGACATATGCAAACTGGCAGAAAAAACTGTGCTGTCAGGAAAGAAACACAGGAAACAGCCTGCATTTCCTAAGGCAGGTTATTTGCCCATCCAGTTCAGTTTTATTGCTAACTGGCATCAGCTCTCTAGGGTTTCATACAGGACACTTTTGTCAGCCCAGAAGATGCCGACAACTGAACCTGGACCTTTTGCATGCAATGCAGTGCTCCACTCCAGATCTACAGCCCTTTCCCATTTATATCCTGAAATCCTATAGCAAGATTTATTCAAATCCTTTCATCTCCTGCTCTCTAACACCAACATCTTCACATTTTTATATCCCTAGACAAGTTTAAATCTGCATTCGTGATTAAGGCATAGAAGAAAATTGTGCTAAACAACAAATTGCAGTTGTTCCTGATGGAGGTATAGGGCAGAGCACACTAGAGCTATACTATTGACATACACACAGAGAGAAAACTGTACCCCCATATTATAAGACATTAGCCTAAGCATATTAACAAACTAGAAAGGAAAAGAAAACCAGAGTTTATGTTAATGACTGAAATGTGGGCAGTTCTGAGGCAAGATAAAAAAAAATATATTTAACTAAAAAATAACAATGGAATATCTGTAGAAGGAAGCATCACTTCAGCACAAAAGGCTTTACTGAAAAAGCAAAACATAAGTTAAGACTATGAGCTGGCTTTATGTTTTGCTTAAAAAAAGATTAAAGAAAAATATTTGTAAAATAAATTCATATTTATAGCAAATATGTAGGATACTTTGTGGTAGACAAAGGTAAACTTACCAATAAGACCCTTTGTATTACTTGTTGACACAGCTATATGAGCTGGCATGGGAACTGGCTTTGAATCCTCTGCTGTCATAGATGTTATGCTACTGGTTTCAGCTTCAATTGACACATCCTTCCCACCCCTCCGTTTTATGGTACCTGTATCACCTTCAGAGTCCTCTCCCCAGTAGCCTGTGGAGGATGCCCAGCTTGCTCTGGACTGTGCTTGATCAAGGCCCTCCCTACCTTGACTCTGCCTGCCATACTTTGTGCCATGATCGGAGAACATCATCGGGTCCATGTGGCTGCCTGAGGCCCACAGTCCTGCCCCATCGCCTGAACTATCGAAATGAGCATGTCCAAAAGGAAGAATCTCCCAACTTCGCTGGTGCTGTATTGTCTGTATATTGTCATGGGAACCACTTGAACAAGAAGTCCAGCTGCCACGGCCACTATCCGCTGCATCAAGTGATGCTCGGTCTCCCTGATCCTGTGACAGCTCCTCAGTGCTAGGAGAAGAAAGCATGGTTGCCCCAGCATACAAGCCTCTGTTCTCTGACAGTGGTGGGTAGTAGCTAGAAGAACACAGGAACAAAATAATTAATAGGCATAAAGCAACAATGTTGCCACTAGCAATTAGAATATCAAACAGCAGTAACAATTTGCACAAAGCATTTTGTTCAATTTGTAGTACAGATCAGTTAACTCTGTGCTCAAATTCACATCCTTCAATAGCTGCCAAATATACATCTAATGAAATTATTGTGATACTTTGTGCACCAGCTGAACACTAGATCAGAAGTATCACTGGGTGTTCTTCAAAGAGAATTGTGGATCTGGTAAGAGTATTAGGAGCATGCATCTTCCCCATCCTTTCCCTATTATCTCTTGGAGATGCAGATATATCATCTAATACCTATCAAAATAATTGGGGAAAATATTTAGGACATTAGTCACTAAACACTATCTAGAACTGGATATGATCAAATGTCCATCAACAAAAATTCAGTGCAAATTTAACTGAAACTTTCTACAAGTTCATTTTTCATTGGTGCTTAGAGGTCTCTTGGTGTCTTAAATAGTGAATTCAGCCCTTTAATATTTAGTGAAAGAATTTGCATTATATTCATTCTCTGGTAGTTTAAACACAACCTTTCCCAAATATTGATTCCTTAATTTTGAGAATTATATAAATATAGTCCCCAGCAGTAACATTTTCTAGATTTCCAATTTAACGAACTAATTTGCACTTTCACCTCCTCTCTCCTTTTCCCTTATTGACAACAATTTACTTTTCTTTGTTCTTCTTGATGCAGTGCTTCTCTAGTCCCACTTGCTGATTCAAGTTGTATTTATTAGCTTCATTATTCTGTTTTTATATTTGATAAGTTTGTTTGTCCTTTCCAGTATCTAAACTAAATATTCCTTCCATCTGTTATTTCCTTTGATTACCTAATGTTTTAGCCACAGTTTCTTATTCAACAAGACAAGTAGTTTAAATGAGGTCCCCCATTGATATTTTGTTAATTTTTGCCCAAGCAGTAGTGTGAGAAACTTGAATTCCATGATTTTACTTGAAATATCTGGGTGCATATCAGCTAGGATTTTAAACAGATTTCCAATTAAAATAAATGTCTCTCCTGTCCTGTAAGTTGCCAATTCTTTTAAACTGATAAATGTAACCGAGATTTCTCTCAAGCATTCACTAAACACTCACTCAAAAACTTGGGACCATTCTATTTTAAGATCCTATTCTAAAAGACGCCTCAGTCTAAGCTGATCAAAGTTTGTCCAAATGTATATAATTACACAAGCGTTCTTTTAAGAAGACTACTAGGTTTCCCCTCTCCATTCCTTCTGGAAGACCCTTACATTTTAAGTAAATAACAGGATATTTGGGGAAGATCGAGCCAAGAAAGCATTATGTATTATGGGACACAGGTTTGCAGTGTTTTGGTTTTCCTTTAAAGGCAGAGTCACTCAAGTGATGCCTTGTAACAGAATACATGATCCTAAAATACATGATCCTAAAAAGTATCTACAGCTCTAGAGTAGGCTTTTAATAAATGTAATTACAGAGATATGTACTACCTACCCTATGCTGTACTGATCTGGTTCAATTATGGCTCTTCGGTCAATCCTGCCCACTCCAAGATTAGTCTCCACAATGCTGACTGAGTGCCTCTGTCTCCTGTCATCATGTAGTGATACTGGCATGGAGTCAAATGAAGAATTGCTGACAATGCTAGATCTGGAAGAAATTTCACTGTGACCAGAGTCTGAAAAGTTATCCACGGTACCACTGGGAGCCAGAGTATAACCTGCACAGGGAAGAGTGATTACAACCATTTTCATCATAAACTTTTCAGAATTAGTATAAATATTCAAATTATGCAGCCCCTGTACCAAAATTACTTTTAAAATTGTTGTTGTTTAAAATCTGAGGACAAATAATTTATAAGGGGGTGTTTATAATATCATCTTATTTTTAAGATAGAGAATCTGGGGGGAGAAAACATTAACAGATGATATTTTAAAGATTAAAAAAATTTACTTGCAGTTTCAATATCTAACTAACATGATTCAAATGGGCTCCACACTGTATGCCTTTGCCATCCATTGGGATAGAATCTGAATAGAGAAAACCAACAGTATCCCTGGACAAAGCCCACAGCAATCCAATTATACCGGTAGGAATCTAATTCTGCTTAAAGCGAAATAAATGGGGTGGTGCTGCCACACATATGAATAATAGTAAACATGCTTGGTTCCACAGCCAGGATTGATGCATATGGGAAACACAAATATGGTCTCATTTGTAGAGGAAGCTTCATCATAATTCCAAAATAAAATACTTTGCATGAAGATTTTTATTCTACCCAAATTGTCTTCGTGATACCCTTATACATTTCTACCCATCCTTGATACTATGGAAGACTGCACACATGAATGGTTTCAGCAAATAGGGGTGAACAACTAATATTCAACAACATTATAGTTCTTGGCACTTGGATATGGGGATCGTTAGGCTACTTTAACTCCTTCCCCAACTGCATCTGAGAAGGCAGGAACATAGGAAGTGGGTTGTGCTGAGTTAGGCTGCGGGTTCATTTAGCTCAGTATGCCTGCACTCAGTATTGACTTGCATCAGGATTTCTGACAGAAAATGCTTTGGCTTGCATACTTAGAATGTGACAACTTTGTGCTTTTAGGAAATGTCTGCCCATGCTAAATCACAACTGACTACTATTTGGCATCTTAACTAGGTTTAAACAGTTATCACTAACAATTACGAGAGAGGAGAGCTTGTGAGAGGTGAGGAGTATTTAGACCCTGGCATACTTTTCCTTGGAGAGCTCTGTGGCGAGGTGGGAGGAGAAGATAACTGTGAAGATGCATTTGAAATTGTGTCCTCTGCTTGTTTCTTATGACGATCCAAGCTTCCCTCTTCAGAGAGTGAAAGAATTTTCTTTAAAGCTTGTGGAGAGTTTATGCCTTAAATAAAGAAGAAGTAACACATCTGATATAAAAGCATGCACTTTTTCTTGCATATTCTAATGAGGCCATTCCATGGACCACTGATACTACCATTACTATGATATTTTATCCCACCCTTCTTTTGCAGAACTGAGGACAGTGTACATTACACACCCACATTTATTATCACAACCCCCTTGTAAGGTTATGCTGGGAGAGTATGCTTAATGGGGATTTAAATCTAAGTCACTCCAGCCACTACACACCAACATACAATTTATTCTGAGAAAATTATATGCAATTAATAAAAACAAATTTAAACATAACAATTCAGCCCAAGTAAAATGTAAATTAGACTCATGTTTCTGTTTTACATTCACTTGGAAATGTGGTTGGTTCTTAGTTCTCAGCCATTCATGGAAAAACATTGACTACTAGAGCTAGCATCTCAGGTTATCCCCTCCCTCAGGCTTGCAACTGAGACAGAAACCTGCAGCTTAAACATGTCTGAAGTGCCATTAAATTTAGAAGATAAATGGCTACTTCACTGATTCCATGGTGTTATATATATAATCCATGTCTTCAAAGTAAGTATAAATGAAAAATAGAGTTAAAGAAAATACAGCAGTACCTCTGATTAAGAACGTACAGTGGAACCTCGGTTTACGAACACAATTGGTTCCAGAAGTCTGTTCATAAACCGAAGTGTTCGTAAACCGAAGTGAACTTTCCCATTGAAAGTAATGGGAAGTTGATTCATCCGTTCTAGACGAGGAAAAACACCCCCTAGAACGGATTAACCGCTTTGCTCCGATGCCTTCGCGGAGGCCGGGGAGCGTTTCCGCGACTGTGCTGCAGCCGCGAAAGCGGTCCCCGGCCTCCGCAAAGGCATCGGAGCAAAGCCCGAGCCTCCGGAAGGCATCGGAGCCGGGACTTCGCTCCGATGCCTTTGCGGAGGCCGGGGACCGCTTTCGCGGCTCCGGCTCCGATGCCTTCCGGAGGCTCCGATGCCTTCCGGAGGCCGGGGAGCGTTTCCGCGACTGGGCTGTGCAGCCGCGAAAGCAGTCCCCGGCTACCGGAAGCCGGGGACCGCTTTCGCAGCTGCAGAGCCCAGTCGCGGAAACGCTCCCCGGCCTCCGCAAAGGCATCGGAGCGAAGCCCAGCCTCCCCGAAGGTATCCGACGCTCCGATGCCTTTGGGGAGGTTTGGCCTTTGCTCCGATGCCTTCGGGGAGGCTGGGCCTTCGCTGCGGGCCTCCAGGAGGCATCGGAGCGAAGGCCCGGCCTCCCCGAAGGCATCGGACGCTCAGTAGACCTCCGGCACCTCCGGGTTAGGATAGTTCGTAAACCGAAAGTTCGTAAACCGAGGTGTTCGTAAACCGAGGTACCACTGTAATTCATTCCGGAGGTCCGTTCTTAACCTGAAACTGTTCTTAAACTGAAGCATCACTTTAGCTAATGGGGCCTCCTGTTGCCGCCACGCTGCCAGAGCACGATTTCTGTTCTCATCCTGAAGCAAAGTTCTTAACCTGAGGTACTATTTCTGGGTTAGCGGAGTTTGTAACCTGAAGCGTTTGTAACCAGAAGCGTTTGTAACCCGAGGTACCACTGTATAGACTCACAGACATTGATCACTAGACCAGGAACCATGGTTAAAATTGGACAGGTGTAAAAATGTGCAGTGGATGTCATCCACCTCAGAGTGTTGTCAAGATGAGGTTTGCATTAGCAGGCCCCAACATAGGAAGAAGAGGAAGATTGGTGGGGACTAGAGTCAGAGGTGGGGGTGAGGGTCTCTCTAACAACTGTCAGCTCCCTTAGCACACTACAGTTCCCAGGATTCTATGGGGGAGGAATGAATTTAAGTGGGATTATACTGTGTTAAAGGAAAACTACAGATGAGACTTTCGTGTGATCTCTAACACTGATTCCATTTCCAGAACACAACAGTAATAACAATGTAGTAGAACCTGTGTTTCCCCACCTTTGTTTGCAGTTGCTCAAGATGCATACCTGTCAATTGTGAAAATACAATCCTGAAACATGAACTTCAGCTAGTAATTTGAAAATGTTTTTTTAATGCTCTTGAGAATTTGTTTAACTATTTTTAACATAAAATTGTTTTTCTACTGAACAGAACAATCCGCAATACTTACCAAAGGGTGGAAGGTCTTTGACTGGTACTTTCTTACGAGAGGGATAAAGTGATACAGCAGGGACCTGCAGTGCTTGGTTTGCTTTGTGCTGCTGTTGCTGTTGCACTTTCTGCTGGATCCCTGACCTATGTGCGACTGGCGATGTTTCAGGTTTTCCGGACCGTTTTTCCCCTGGAGTCTTGGGTACTTTAAATGAAAAAGCAGAATTAAGATTACAGTTAAGACTACCTCAAGAGTACTTGATTTTATATTAAATTGTGTCCAGAAGAATAATCAATGATGGAAAAGAGATACCCTCTCTCGGTTGAGAAACCTTGAATTTTTTAGCCCTCTCATTCACTACCACAAACTATAGTAAAATGATGCCCTAATCAACAGTTGGGGAGCCAATTAGGTAATGTATGTCATTTAAGAAACAAGTAGCACATGTGCCAACTGTAAAATTGTCTACAATTTGTAATGGTATGGAATAACTTGTTTTCTAGCGATCAGCTTGATTAGAAACACATACTTCTCTCAATGATGCTGTGGCCAAGCCTAAGCCTGAGGGACAGTTAAGATGTAGGTTAAATAAAGATATATTAACAGCTCATTTGCCATGACTGAGGTGCACACAATCAAATTCTGTGCACATTTACGTAGGAGTAAATCCCATTTCATTTAACGTTGTTGATTCCCAACTAAGAAAAATGCTCACATGTATTGCTGGCTGGTTCACATTGTAGGGAGAGTGCCTGAAGGCTCTCTTCATCCATTTCCAGATCCAAATTGGAGAGATACTGCTTGACCTTCCGAGCCATCTGAGCATCTTCATATAACTTTTTGGCATTCAGGAAGGAGCTGCGTCGGACCCGCTTTTTATGTCCACCTGTTTGTGCAACATCAAGGACTGCTGCATTTGTACTGCCTTGACTGAGAGACCTGGGGTGAAGAAAGACAAGATGACATGTAACTTAGCTCATCGCTGCATCCTTCAATGAACTTGAAACATGCAAAGGTCTGCATGAATGTCAGTCTATGGTCAAAGCTTACATGCCTCATTCAAGTAAGTCATACAGCAACAATAGGAAAAGGATAAAAATAAAGAACAACAATCAGTTGCAATTGTGAATATGGATTCATTAAAGTCAGTCCCTGAGAATTACTCTGCTCCAAGTATGAAATTCCATGTCATTGGGAAAATGGTTAAACTCTCTTCCAGTAGCCTTGAGTATTACAAGGACAGAAATATTAAGGCAGGCTCATGCAGCAAGGTGTCTCAGACCAGTAAACATTGGTCAAGCCTCCTGAAACTCAAAATCCACTAATCTCAAAATCAGGCAGGAAATGTCCACTTTGTACTTTTCAGGTGCCTCTATTAAAACACTTAATACCACCACTTAATTCTATCTGCAATGTACCAAAAAGTCTGTTGAATTTTCATTCCCCACTTTCCCTCGCCTTAAATAGGACTTCACGTTAAATAAAAATGTTCAATTAGTTAATGAGGAAGCATGCAAATTTGGATGTGTTTATGTATGGGAGCTATTTTGCTTCTAATATGTTAACAGCAATAATGAAGGCTGGTTTGTAGAAAGAAAATTTAGTTAGTTGAGCTGTTAAAAATCAACAACATTGTAATAAAATTTGTGAATTTGGATGGTTCTATTAACTTGTGTGACATAAATTTACTGCTTATTTTTATCTGAACCACCATCATTTTGGTATACTGTTCTCATTGAGACTGGTTACGTGTGTACATAAGTTAGGGATAATGCAAGCTGAGAGGCTAATCTGCATAACAGCCAGCCATTGTGCACATTCATCATGACTCATGGAGAATGGGCACCTCAACTGTCCATAAAGATAAAATTGTGCATATACTCTCCAAAACATGCATATCTCAGCATCATTTTTTACATTCTTTGAACAATATGCACATTCTCCTGTCACTAGGCATACTCTACAAGAGTATGCCCTCTTTTCCACGCCGCTCAGCTGTTCTGCACAACCAACTGACCAATGGGACTCTGGCATCTCTTCTCCACAACCCAGCTGTTTCCCCACTGTTCAGCAATGTGGATACATGGGAGGTGAGTGCATGCAAATGGATGGACTGGGAGCTGAGGGGTGTATGTGTGAATTGATTCACACAGACATTCCCAGTGTCTTTATGCAGGATGGAAAGACAGGTAGAAGTAGGGTGTGTGTGTGTGTGTGTGTGTGTGTGTGTGTGTGTGTGTGTGTGTGTGATGAGAGAACCACCCACACTTTATTCCTCACACCTTACACTCTTATGCATCCAAACACATACATTGCTGTATGTATGTATGTATGTATGTATGTATGTATGTATGTATGTATGTAGTGCTTGTGTTGGAATAATGGTATCTCCTGTGAATTCTGTGTGAATATTGCCCAAAGAATGTGAAAAAACCTGTCATGATATGTACATTCCTTGAGGTCTGCTAGAGAATATGTATACTTACTGGATAATGTACAAAATGTTGTTGAGATACTCATTCCTCAAGACCACATAGAAAATTCTTTTGCATGGACAAATTATGTCCACTCAACTCACATTATCCCTAACATATATGAGGCTATTTTATGAATTCTAGATCAAACCAATGAATCTCACTGCTTTGCACTTCTTTAAAGTTTCACAGCTCTTGGGTTTATAACCGCAAGCAAAAGCAGCACTGGATTAAATCTGATGCAGGTACAGAAGAGTTAACAAAAGGAGGAAAATGTCAGAGCACCAGAAAATTAAGGGAAGCAGGTAGGAAACAATGCAGAATTTCAGAAAATGAAGTTTGTCTGTATGTGTTCTCTCCAACCACTTACCCCAAACTCCTCCACTTCTTCTTCCTGCAAGTGAGAGCCATGAGTATTGAAGCATGGATTTAAGGAAGAGACAGAGAGATTATAAGCTCAGAAAGAAAGGATCAGACTTCAGGACAAGCAGTACCAGAAAGCCCAGAACAGCCTTCTCTCAGTCAGTCAGCATAATACATTAAATAGGTAGAGTGCCCATAAGATTAAAGCTCATTTCACACTAAACTGAATTCACCTTGGATTACTTACACCTTTAGCGTAAAATAGTGTTCTAAAATTTTGAATTTTGTTTCTATCCTCTTTCTGCTTTTCAGCTTTCACATAATATAATTTCCTTTAAAATATTTATTCATTCAATATGCATTTCCTATATATTGAACCAAAGGGAATATTTTAACTATCCCAACTGATTCAACACAAATTCTGCTTATATCTATTTTGTCCAAGTAAGAATAAGACTAGTGATTAAATATCTATTATTTCTCTTGTTCTCCATGACCTTTAAACAATGAACGTAACATAAATTATGCAATGACAGGCAAGAACCATTTCCATCTGTACTGCCTCTTCCTGATGGGGGCATTTGATTGGTTGCAACACTTACCCACCCCTGTGAATCAGTTAATTTGCACAACATTATAATTACAGAACAGATAAGAGGGGAAATGTATTACTTGAATATTTCTTAAAACTCAAAACTTGCAAAACAATGGCTTCAGTCTAGCAAGTATATGCGTCATAATTATTATAATAGTTGAAGTTATAATATGAGATTTCTGAAGCAGTCTTCAACATTGAACTTCTGAACTGCTTTTCTTGTTAATTGTTTTTTGGGGAAAGGGCTGTAGCTCAGTGGTAGATCACCTGCATTCAATCCTTGGCATTGACAGGCAGGGTTGGGAAGAGAGCCCTGCCTAAAATACTGGACAGCCACTGCTAGTCAGTGTAGGCAATTCTAAGTTAGATAGACCAATGGTCTGACTCAGTATAAGGCAGCCTCCTATGTGTTCATATGAGTTTAAAAGGAAACATGGTGATCTTATTTAGAACTCATTATTGGCATAAAAACCCAAATAACTTGTAGTGCAAGAACAAAATACATATCTAAGATCAAAACAAATCTCATGTGTGTTTGTGTTTGAATTCATTTGTGTTAGCAGTATATCTGTAATAGTAGAATATCCTTCATGAATGCACATATGTAGAATCAAACAAAACCATTGTAAGAAAAAGTGTTGCATAGAATGGTGAGGAAGAATCAAATTCTGGGTAAAAAGCAAGCAGGGTCTACTTGCTATGATTGGGCAATGTTCATTTGTCATGAACTTTAGGAAGCTTGGCGTAAATATCAAGAGGACACCACAGATGAAAAATGTTACTCATTTTGCTGAAAAGACAACTGCTTACTTTCAGGCTGATATATAAAGAGAATATAAAGAGAATATATGATTGCTGTCAAATAACTTGCAGCTAATTAGCTGGAGAAATAAAGATAGCTGATTGCTTTTCCAATTCTGTGTCTTACCCTTGTTCTCTGAATTAAACAAATCACTAGCCAAGTTTAAAGTATGTATCTGTAACACAAGACAATCTTAGCTCAGTGGTTTTTATTTCACACTTCAAGTGTGTTACTCTTTGGTCAAAAGAACTCACCTAGTCCTGAACATTAAAGCAGGATCCATGTTAACAGAAGCCATTCGACCCACATGGCGAATCTCTTTTGCGATCATTCGTAATTTCTCAAAATTGACCAAACCTTCCACTTTGGAATCATTTCCTACATTGCCAAAAGAATGATAGGAAATAACTATAGCACTCTGCCATTGGTCAGTGAAAGTAAAAACACACATGTCACCATCACCAAAGAGTCAACACAGAAAAAATACTTGCAACCTTTACCTTCATGGAGGAACGTAAGGTCCTTTTTTATTACAGGGAACAATGGAATAATAGGAGGCTGTAGATTTTGGCTATTCAGGACATTGCGATATTTTGCCATGTTCCTAGATGGATCAAATAAATCCTGAAGATCTTGAAACAATTTTTCATATTTGCTTGGAAGTTTTTCCCAAGTAGTTCGTAATCTTGCAACTGGAGCTAAGTTTAGGCCACTAAAGAATGAATTTTAAAAGTTGAGGGTTATAATCTCTGTTCAAAATTACACCTGCATTTGCAGCATTCTAAACATATGTTCCTGTACACAATCTTCTGAAGTAAAACTAAAAGCATATCATATCATATCATATCATATTTAGCAACTGACAAATGTAGACACTGGTAAACGAAAACAGTGCTTTCGGAGATGATGCACCATAAAAGTGTAGGTCTTTTCTGAACTGCAATGTTCAAGCAATATTTGTGAGTTGAAGAATCATCAAAAGATTATGGTAGCAGTGGTATGGCTCTCCTGTCTTACCAAAAGTGTTTTTAGATCTATTACAACATTGCTTTCCAAACACTGTTGGAGCAACAGACACTTCTATAAACAAGGACCATTTTTAGTACAAAGATGTGGCTATGATGATCAGTGTGTGTTTGCTACTGCCAGATGGAAGTATTGTAATGAGTAATACAGTAAAGTCTATTCAGAAACTGCAGCTGTAAAATGCTGTGAGTCATTCCCTTAGTATACTAGCAAAAGAAGCATGTTATTACCAGAGGTTTAGAAGAGACATAACCAGCTCATTTGGATGCACTGGTGATATTGATTATAAAAGCCCTCTGTTGTCCGAGACATAGATATCTGACATTCAGCCTTGCTTTCCATAGTCAGTTGAAATGGTCAACAAAAATGCCTGAATTCAGTGATCCTAACGTTAAATGTTTTAGAGCTGCAAACAAATTTTTACAGAGGCCACCAACTGTCAAATCTACTTTTCTCTCTCAGATGCCCTAATCTTACTGCCCTTCACAACAAGTATTAGTTTCCCTTTTCATTAATTAATTTTATCTGGAGCACTGGTGCCTGAGATTGTTGACCACCTTTGGTCTCCAAATCAAGTTTCATCAAGTATATTAACAGAATAAGTTACAGTAATTTAACACAGAGGCATAAAATTTAACAAGGCATGAAAGTGACCAGTATCAAATCCAGGCAGACAATGTAACTTATTTTACTTAATTTGAGTTGGTAAAAGAATTCATGAGTTGGAACTCTATCAATAATGCCCCCAAATCACAGTATTCCATGCCCAATCTTTTCTAAACTGATGCTAAATATAACTTTCCGAAATCACTGTCGCCCATAGTGAAAAGCTAAAGGAGCATCAGCACTGTAACAAAAGTGGGCATCCTGAGTGTACTGATTAAAAATCCCTATTTTGCCTATGTTCACATATTAGACTACAGGAAGGTTTAGTAAAAATGGCATGAAGTTGTGGAGTGAGGAGTGCTTGAGAGAGGGATTCGGTCTGTGAGGGGGATTCTGTCAGGAGGCTTCGTTCTGACAGGTGGTAGAGCTGAGGAGAGCCGAGAACTCTCAGTATATACTCTAAGGTTCTGAATCGCAGAACACTGTTAAAATAGAAAATGCACAGTCTCCCACAGTGTTTACAGGAAAAAAGGGTCCTCAGAGGGAATACTCTGACATGAAAGGGCAGTAGTGATTCCCAGGCCAAGGAGGATTTGGGGGTCTGTAAGGAAACAGTCCAGTTAAAATCCTCAATTCCTGAAGTGTGCGTGGAAAAGTCTGAGCTATGAAAGATGTGTAAAAGAAAGTAACCTTAAGTCTGAACAGCATACAGCCTGTAACTTGAAACAGGATACGTTTTAATAAAAAGCAACAGCACTGTGCCGTGAATAACATCACTGTTTGATACATTTCTGTGGAAGAAAATGAACCAAAAACTCCTTGTTTCCATCTGTTGTAATAAAGTCTGTTTGCAACCTGTTTTCCCAAAAGACAAACCCACTGTCGCTCGTGATTCATTCTCTATTGGGGGAATTCACCTGAGGGAAGGGAAACTGAGGGCTGGCGCAGCGGTGCCAGGGAGGGAGAGTGCTGTTGTGTCGTCCCAGAAGTCCCTCTACATCGCCTGCTAGTTGCAAATGGTAATATGTCAAGACCAATGTGATCAATACTTGCTGAAAATACTAATAAATGCAACAAAGCAAAGGTTTTCTTATCAAGGAAGCCTTCAAATACAGTCTAGGCTCTAGGGATTGCAATTGCATTCAAACGCTGAAGAGCAGGCTCACATGAGGCCTAAAAAAACAACCAAATGTGCTTCATACAAAGTGGCAATCTGTTTCGAAACTACCCTTTCAAAAGGAAGGTAACTGGAAAATTCAGAAGTGTACTTTTCTGGGGGTAGGAAGGAGGAGAACCAAAGATTTAAGGCTGCCTTGTACCACCAAGAATCTAACAATTAGCTTCTGCTACATTAAGTTAAAAACCTGTGTAACCTATTACTGGGATTTTGCATGCCAACATGCATACCTTTTAAATAATACTAAATGAATTGGATTCATACAGGACTGTGTGCAGTCTCTCACACATAAAACATACTCCATGGTTGCATACTAAGTGGAAACAGAGATAGATAAATGACTTCTTTTGTCATTTTGCTTTTTCCAAGTCTGTTCCAAAGGATATTTTGATTTCTAGAGATGAGGAATACTTATAAAAATGACAAACACAACGAAGACTAATACATTTATAATGACACAAGTGTTCATGGAGTAGAGTCTACTTTCATCAGATATATCATTATGATGCTAGCAATGACAAGCTTGCAATGCTAATTTAACCAGCTTTTCATGGAAGAATCCTCTAGCCTTTCAACCAGTCTTGCTCTTTTTGGATTAGGATTCTGTCTAAAGTTGCTGCTGAGGACTGTTAAGTCAATGAAATATTACTATTGTAGTATTAAATTACTAATTCATAAAAAGTAAAATTGACACATAGTATTTTTCTTAACATTTAGTATCATCATTATGAAGCATCTATTTACACTTTATTTCTTATAAACTGTATGCAAAATCATTGGGGTGTGTGATCTAGTCTTGTTTACCTTATTATTGCAAACATGGAGTTGAAGTTCTTGCATTCCCTGCAGTGCAATGCTATCTTAATGAAGTGCTTAATTATCTTCATCCTTTTCAGCTGGTTGGTTTCTCGCAGAATCTCAGATGCCACCCAAAAGGTTTCTTGGTTTATTACCTCTTCAAACTTTTTCAAGTTAGTACAGCTAGACTTAGATTTCAGTTTAAACAAGTCATCTATGTATTCTGTAGGTTCAATGTTACGGAACAGTTCAAAGTTACGCATAGAGAGTTGGGTTGCCACCTCAACAGTACTGAGTTGCAATAAAGAAATTTGACTCTCTCTCAGCAATTCCTGAGCATCTTCATCTGAACACAAGGTTTCTGTCTCCATGTTGTTCTTCAGATAATACCTGGGAGAGGGGGGAAGAGGGAATAAAGTTTTCTAGAAATGTAAATACTAATAGTAATGGAAAGCAAAGATAGCTTGTTTAGAATTTAAAAATCAGTATATTTAAGAAGTACATTCAATTATATTCTGAAATGGCAGATGATATACAAGTCTCACCTTCCACTAAGCTGTATTCTGTCAGCAAGCTTGGAAAGTTGATCTGGAAGCCTCCTCTGCTTGATTACTCCCTCTGGAGTGACTGAAACTTCACATAAAGAATATGCATCTGGGGTGGTGGTTAGAGCAAACTCTCGGATTGCTTGAATAACCACTTCCTTTGCAGTTGTGTCCTTACTGATCATAATGTAGCGGCTTTGTTGGTCTGCCTTAAAAACCCTCAGAACCTGGTCTGGTAAATCTGTAGGGAGGGGGGAAATCCTATTACAGCATATAAACCATATAATAGAGTAAAATTATTTATTTTTCAGTCAGTGCCTGAATAGGGACAGATACACACTTAATTTTCGTTAGTTGCCATCTTGTTCCTGTGAAATTGTTCTAGTCACTACCCTTCTTTGGGATCATCATCCTTTTTTCTGCCTACCGGTATGATCAGAAGTCATTTCCAAGCAAAGCAAAATGGACCAACATGCTGGCTTTGAGCTGTAAACTTTTATAAATTGCTAACCACAAAGTATTTAATCAGTGCGTTCAGCTTTAATACTACTGACATGCTAATAAATTGCAGTTTATTCTTAAATGAATGAGCCTCAAACTTGCCCCTCCCTCCATTCCATTGGGGACATGAAAATAGTATACCATAGTATACTGAACCAAGCCAACTTCAAATAGGAGAGGGCATGAGTGATTAAGTAACCTTCATTTTAAGTCATTATGAGTTCATAAACCAAAGTATGCCTGCCTCAATAGTTGCCCTACAAGACACTCTAAATACTAATTAGTGTCTGTATGGCCCCAATTTTTTAGCTTGCTAGTGATGGACCTTTATTTCTTAGCACTTATCAAATATTATTGTTTCAAACTGAAAGGAAGGTGTCCAGGTCAACCAATAACTTTTAATGTTTCTTCAAAACTCTGTTTATTGAAGTAATTACGTAAGTAATCAAGAGAAAAGGTTGTGTCATCAGGTTTGTACCAATTATTCATCTATAAACACAAAAAACATTTCAGATTCCTTCCTCTTAAAATACTGTATACAGTACGTTGAGTGATTGACAATGGCAATCAAGAAAAATGACACAATTCAAACAAGAAACAACAAAAGGGGAGAGGTTAATATTGGAGGTATAATGGATGCCATAAGCAAGTTTATTTTTACTTATTGCTGTTAATCTCAAATAAAAAAGGTAGCACTAGAAATCATAAAAATGTAGTATGGTGTAAAGTATGGGTGCAGATTTAACCCTCGCCCCAAATAAAGTCCCTTATTCCCCTGCTCTTTTCACCTGCCCGGGGGGGGGGGGTGTCCATATTTTGCAAAGCCAAACACACACACAAAACCTACAGCTGCCTTTTGTTGAAATGAAGCTGGCACTTTGTTGTTTTTGCCTCCTACCTATTGTGTGAACAAGAACAGTAGGCTGTACGAAGAGAGCAATGTTCAGCCCTCTCACCCGCTCTTTACTTGCTGGTTTCTGCACTAATAAACAAACCTCATCACACAATCAACTCCCAATCAACTTCCCCAACAACAAGGGATAAAACCATATTGTACCCGTTCACTTCCTTGCCTGCTCTTGATTATCCTCCCCTACTTCATCTTCAATACCTCCCCCTTAGTTCTGTAGAAATGTTACCAAATCACTGGTTACCATTTCTACCAGTTCTCTCCCCTTTTCTTCCTAACTCCAGATGCATCACAACTACATCTCCACCCACTGTGAAATTTAAGTGCAGATTAGGATATATTTGAGGTCTGCTGGGGATTGCTTTCCTTCAAGTGGCTTCCCTGTAAGACTGAGATGGAATAGTTGGCATGTATGATTGCATTTGTAGGTGTGTGAACCTCTTTATATCTTAATATATTAAACCTTTGCTCAACTAATTTGTAAAGACCTCTCTACCTGAACTGCACATTTCCTCTTAACAAATTCAACTAAGGAAAATGTAACCTCTAGTAAACATCTTACATAAGGTTGCAACCTGAAGCTTACAGGAAGGCCGAAAAAAAAAAGGCAAGGCAGTAATCTACGGTATTCTCTGGTTTAAAATGCCAGTCTGGCAAAACACTGAAAAGGATATCAAAGCTTGGATTTGACTTTTTCAACTTACAGAACAATTGCATAGGAAAGTGTTATTGCAAGTTCATGATCTCTATTGCCATGAACATCCCCATACTAAAATGTTGATTTACAAATCCACTTAACACAGCAAGCATTTTTTTTTTGTTCCTCCCTAAGCACAACTCGGCTCCTCCAAGCTCTACGGAACAGCAATTCTGACAGTTTGAGTTCTTTCTGCTCTAGTACATTCGATTTCCTGAATGCCTCCCCCATCTCCAACACAGTCCAAAGTAACGAGAAAACTATTGAGACTACATTTTCTGAAGCTTCAAGTATGCATTGTGGCTTAAGATTATAGCCCAACTTTCTTTAAAGCCCTCAAGGGAGCATTATACGTTAATGTTAAATAAATAGAGTACAAGAAACCAATTCAAAAACAAACACCACTGAAGAAAAATGCCTAGCAGTGTATACTAGAAGTGATTTTAATGAGCATGTACCATTTTATTTGGTTGTAAACTGTCCCGGTATGTGTATTTTTATGACAGGTGGTATAAAAAGGGTTTTCAATAGATAAAATAATAGATAATAATACTAGTATCTAATCATCAACAAAGTAATATCAAACAATATTTCTCCTGTTTATAAATAAGCAATACTTTGTATACTGTTCACTTATACTGGATCTATCTGCTTCTGAGAATCTATATGTCCACGTATCTTCCAGGCCTTTCATTAAATGTGAAGCGCATTGACCGCATGTGTCTCCTTATCAGTCTCCTAAATCCAAGTTTGGAGAAAATTATTTTCCTGTCTTATTACCTACACCCCCAAGACATATTCATTCAGAAATTCTACCTTGAATTGTTCTACTTAGTTTTGGCTGCATCTCAACTATTTTCAGGTTCCAGGGACAACTACATCCATTTCCATTACCCCAGTCCTTTTATCATTGGTTTGCATGCTCCCACTATCTCACAGTGACAATGATAAACAACTGCTAACTAATAATAATGGTACAAATGTATTACAGAGTAGTTCAGTAGATCAGACTATTTATGTGTCCTAAAAAAGAAGACGTATTTTTATGTAAAGCAGACATGGAAATCCCAACTTGTGGAACATAGTTTTTGTACCCATTTACACCTATCAGAAGTAGCCCAAAGGACACCCATGAAAATTTAAGGCTCACCTGGGGTTGTGTTGAAATCTAAGATGCGGTGATGTGACTGCATTAAGTCAGGATTGCTTGAAGACAGTGTTCCACTGACTGGCAGAGCAGGAGGAATGTGCTTGGTCTGCCTCAGTCCCACAATGCTGTCATCCTGAGATTGGCCAATTCCAATATCACTACGGTGATGGGGAAAACAAAAGTATTTAGTGCTTTTATATTATCGTGACCTATATTGCTTATTTCCCCCTGTATTTCTCACTTCCACATAAACCATTCATCTTACAGATTTTTGAAGTATAAGCATTGCTTTGGCAAACTTACTCAACCGGAAGTTTTAACCAAAGCCATATTCACTAGCAAGGTGCCAGCAAGATTGGAACTGTTACACCTAAATGTTAAATATATATAAAGCTCAGGATTTTGTTTTTAATGTATCCAGAATACATGAAAGTGTGTGATATAATTTCCAGGAACCTTTTTTTGGAAGCGAAATGTTGGTGTATTAATTTCATTCTACATGAACCATTTCTACACAGAGATTCAACTGGCTATTGGATAATGGTATTATTTATTAAATTTATATCCTGCTCTTCCTCCCAATAGAGCCTAGGGCAACAAACAACAAGAGATAAAACAATAAAACATCTTAGAAAAATTTCTAATACTGATGCAGATTTCAAGGCAATAACTAATACATCAAGTTTAAAACTGTACATCACACTCACTTGTATGGTTTCTGAGGCAGGATACTGATGCGGGTTTTGTCTAGTATCTTCTTGAGCTTGTTTCGCCCACCAACAGTGTTGGCTTTGCTCTTCTTGGTTACTTTTTCCAATCCTATCACCTGCTCCACGTCAACTCCAAGATCTGGTATGGAATAACGGCTTGCTTTTTTAATATCACCAATTTTAGGAAGATGAGGAGCGCCGTTTCTTTTCTCCTCTGACAATCTTGTTAGAAGTTCCTTAAAAACTGCACAAAAGACGGGAAACACATACAAAAATAAACTCAAAAGAAATACATCATACCCTTCTTGCACAGGCTATAAAAAGCAAAGTGGCATTTCACATTTGAATAGAATCCATGCTTGGACTTAACGATACTTCTAAATATCTATTCCTGGGCATAGAATTAAGCCTCAAAATAAGTTGTTCACCTTATCCCTGATAAAGAGAGTTTAAAAATCCATACACAGCTAAAGAGCAAGGGCACATTTATGTCTGAAACAAGAAAAAGGCTATGGCATATTTCCTTCCAGAAGGTCAACTGAAATCCTACAGCGGCAAATCTAGGAAAGCCATAACATAATAGTTAATGCAAGTTGTCTCAACATATTCAGAGGAATGCTGCGAGGTACAAAGGCCTCTAAGAATAATTTTCCAAAAACAGTTTTAGCAACTTTACACTGCTTCCAAAATCATTTCACACTAAGGGTCTTGGCTGTAGTTACTTTAGAAACATTATGCAGACCTACATATTATGTTATGTATGAAGTTAAATTTCATTACTGCAATAGTCTTTTCTCACCTTAATCTTTCCTAAACTTCAAAAGGAAACATTTGTAATTGAAGGTTACAATTCCCACTTAAGAGGAAGTAAACCCCACTGAGCTAAGTTGGACAGCAAATAGTTTCTAGTTATGATATTTTTATCAGTTTTTTGCATTGTTATAAAATATTATAACATTTGCACATTTTGTTCTTATAAAGCAGTAACTATGAAGACTGAAACATTTATTGTAAGTGTGGATGTCTTGTTTTCTACCCTCAATGAATCTTTTTCCACATCGACTTTGCCTGTGGAAATTCTGTTCTGCACAATTTAAAGATGTGTTCTGGAATGCACCATAAAACATGGTCAATACTCATCTATGGCAGCGCATTGCAGAAAAAGATGGCAAGTAGTGGACAAGCTGTCTTCGTGCTTTTAAGGACATCCTGGTGAGGGTACTCCTGGTCTCATCGCAACACAATTCTAAAACTATTGCATTATAATAAAAGTTACACTTAAACCTATGGCTTTAAACTTACCAAATAAGTTAGTTTTCACAGTGATAGACAAATGTGTGTTATTTCGAAGAATTTCCATGGCTTTAGATAGCTGAATGTTTTCAAAGTTTTGGCCATTTACCTCCAATATCTAGAAAGAGGAACAAAAGGATTGAATCCTTGCAATTCATAACAATGAGGAGTCTCCACTACAACTATTGGCATTCCAAGAACAACCTGATGAAATTTAATTTACATACCTGATCACCACGTTTCAAGCCTGCTTCAGTGGCTTTGCTACCTGAATCGACACTGTCAACAAATATTCCAAATCCCTTTTCAGATCCTCCCAATAAGAAGAAAGGCAAAGGGGCTTCCCGAGATGGCTTTGTTAACGTTATCATTCTTCGTTTCGCTTTAGCAGCACATGCAATATTTAACAGCCTCAGATGTCCACCCATTTTCTGTAGGGAGATAATCCAGAGCCATTTGTTAGATGTAAAGTCACCTCAGTGTAGCACAACAAGTCTCTTATTTTGCCAATAATCCATACCTCTCTTTCTAAATTGTTCTCAAATTCTTCCAAAAAACGAGTCATTGCAGAATCTCCCTCAAAATCATTGAAGTGATTGTTCACCCACAACAATACTACCCGTGTAACCTGAAAGAAACAATATAAATTATTTATATAAATGCAGTTTAAAAACCCAATGAAAACTATTTTATTTTAGACATTTCCCCAACACGGTATACTTCAATATCTGATCTAGTGACATTTTTTTAAAAAAAAACTAGAAGTCAACCAGGTTAAAAAAAAAAGAGAGAAAGCAGGAAACTGGGTTTTAAACATAAAGCTTCACATTTGTACAAAATCCTTCATGTACTTCTTTTCAGAGAAGAGAAACCTGGTATCCTACATTTTTACTACAGGACTTCTATGCAAATAAGAAACACCACCATATCTCTTCACAAAACTAGTGTTGAAATGGTAGCAATTTCAAAAGAATTGCTTCTGAAGCAATAGGCTCCAAACCAGGCATCCCCAAACTTTGGCCCTCCAGATGTTTTGGACTACAGTTCCCATCTTTCCTGACCACTGGTCCTGATCATGGGAGTTGTAGGCCAAAACATCTGGAGGGCCGCAGTTTGGGGATGCCTGCTCCAAACAGTGAACTGTCTTATAAAAATAAAGGATTAAAAAATAAATTTGGGTTTTTTCCTTTTTAAAAAAGGCCTAAAGGCCATTTCCAATTTTGCATGTTTCTGTAATATGTTTTTTAGCTATGCTACTACAGTATAGTTCAAAAGGGAAACAGAAGGCTCCTGCTGTGTCAGCAAACTGAGTCACTACCAATAGCCACTATTCATTAAATAGATTTTAATAACATGGAATCAATACAACTACCACTTCTATGCACTAACAGAATACCAAATTCAATGCAGTCTTTCGTTACAATGAATTTAAAGAATCCATAAATAGACCTTGATAGAAACTGAAATTCCGACAATGTGCCGTTGAGAACCCTTTACCCTCCAAGTTTCTAAAATCCCTGTTCTGCTACAATGCCACAAATTTGAAAGTAACTGCTTAAATTCTCAGACCTAACATAAACTGAGGCACCCAAACATAGAATCCTAGAAATGTAGAGTTGGAAGGGACTACAAGGGTCATCTAGTCCAACCACCAGCAATGCAGGAATATTTTGCCTAACATGGAAAGAAAGAAGCAAGGGACTTTGCAGATCACAGAGGTCTCCTCCCCTGGATAACCCTGTTGGATCTGTCAATAGATATTTATCTTCATAGCCATTAAAGGCTAGAAACAATCTTTCGGGATGCTGAATTCTATGCACCATAAATTTAGTGCACAGCTGAGGAACTGGACCTAGCTAGTCTATTGGATCCTCCCTTTGCCCCACCCCATTAGCCAATGTTGACAGATGGGTGGGGCTGTCCACCTGTAAATCATCTGGTGTCATTATGATGTTGGGTGACAACCTGAAAGGAGCTCACAAAGCTCTTTTGAAAGCTAGTTTTCAGCACCAATCAGTTTACAAGCTACCCCCTTGAAATTCCATTTGCTAGTGGTCTGAATATAAGCCGCTTGCAAACATATTTCAAAGGGTGGCTGTCAGCACCCAACAGCTGATGAGAGCTGAGAGCCCTACCAGCTGCACTAGGGAGTTCCTGATGAAGAACCCAAAAACTGATTTTAAAACTGATTTTCAGGTCCAGATGAAGATGGGTACATTTAACGTTGTGGTCTAAACCACTGAGCCTAGGGCTTGCCGATTGGAAGGTTGGCGGTTTGAATCCCCGTGATAGGGTGAGATCTTGTTGCTTGGTCCCAGCTCCTGCCAACCTAGCAGTTCGAAAGCATGTCAAAGTGCAAGTAGATAAATAGGTACTACTCTGGCGGGAAGATAAACGGCGTTTCCGTGCACTGCTCTGGTTTGCCAGAAGTGGCTTAGTCATGCTGGCCACATGACCCGGAAAAACTCTGTGGACAAACATCAGCTCCCTCGGCCAGTAAAGCGAGATGAGCTCCGCAACCCCAGAGTCGTTCGCGACTGGACTTAACTGTCAGGGATCCTTTACCTTTTTTTTTACTACATGCACTGCTACAAGTAGTGAAATAGACATAGGTGGCGATCAGATTATATACATTCTTTTTCTCCTCCAAAGAAATGTTATCTCCAGTGAGGGAAAAATGCTGCCTGCTTTGTTGTCCAATTAAACTAACCAATACCACTTTACAATTTGTTTAATTAGTGTATATTAAAATACAGTCATATTTTAGAATGTCATTATTAATGCAACCTTATCCCTGAGGCTAGGATCATTGAACCACTCCAATAACTTCTTCCCCACTTCCATCGGGCTGGAAAGAAATGTCCTGTAGGTCAACAGGAAATCCTCGATAAATGTTGGATCAACCACTGAATGTTCTTCCACCAAATGCATTGTCAACCTTTCCGGCGTTCCCTATAAAATGTAAATGTTCAAATATCAATACACATGAATGCATCTCAGCTTGAGCCCTTTTTTGTCTCACTGAAGTTAAGATACATTTACTGGACCAGATTTACACAAAGCACCAAACACAGCAATTAAGAATAGTTCTTTTGTGGGTTTTCTCATTTAAAAATCTGAAAAAGATAGCATCTGTATAACATTAGGATATAAATCAAAAAGATTGTGGTTTGAAAGAAATAGATAAGCTGCCATTAGGTATATTATAGTATAGAAAATCTACCTTGATAACAATGTGACCCTTTCTTGTTCCAGTGCGATCCAATTCCCTATGTTCTTTAACCATAACAATCTCTCCTTCCTCTTCTACCTTCTGCATGTTTTTCTCCACTTGGTTGAGGATGCGGCAATAATCTTGCTGGGCTATGCACACAAACTAGGGAAAATAGATTGCAAGAGACATGTTCAAAGGTAATGGTTTCTAAAATATTAAGAGTCCTTTGTCCAACCTGCCCTGCTGTCTAGAATCTTAGTCCCAAGTGTAAGGGATGCTATAGATTTGCCATCCTCAAATGTAGCAGAAACCATGAAGTCAGACCTTTAACTTCATGAGACTGATTAATAACCCCCATTAAATCTCATTATTATTAACTTCTTTTTACTTTTATGGCACATACATATTTTTCTAAATTAGTTTTCCAGCTAAATGCAGGATAAATGCAGAAGTTGAACTTCTACAGGTTCCACTATTTCTCTGATTTTGGAACTGTTCACTATCACAAGGGCTACTGTTATCACTGCAGCTATAGTGCTTTATGCAATGAATATCCAAATGTGCCTTATGATCATTTCTGCTCACTTAGTAGTTGAATAAGCCAGGATGATATATTCTGTTATAATTCTTGCCTTAGGAAAGTGCATGATTAATTGATAAAAATGAATTATGCCTATCAAAGAAATCTGATATCTCTATCCTTCTCCTATTTCCCTAAATAAAAGCTAAAGCTGACTTGACATTTATTTTAAGGAAATTCCCAATTTCCATCTTAAGGGCATATAAAAAGTAAATGATGAAAGGAAAATGCTTTTTAACAGTTGCTTCTACAATTAAACAAAAAGCAGCTATTTCCTTTTTTAATCAGAATATTATTGCCATGGACAATAAAGTAAAATAAAATATGTGATTCCTTCCACCTGACAGTCATGTCCTCACCTTCCACAACATGCAAGTTTTTAACTGAACACATCACACTTGTGCAATGTCCAGTTTTACCACCCAGGGTTCTTGATGAACTATTTTGGTTGTAGAAATGAATGTATTCCCTTTTATACTGGAATGTTTAAAATCACAGCTTTTGATATTCTTGGATACAGCTGCAGCTGAGATTCTTCCTCTGTCTAACTACCAACTGCAACTGCTGAGGCCGTCAGAGGGAGAAGCAGCAGCAGTAAGGCACTCCTCTCTCTATCATGCCTAGATGCAGTTCCAGCTGAGCCTCTGTTATGAATATGAATCTAAATTATCCTGTATTTCATACAAACTAATTACATTTTGTAAGCCACATTGGGCGGGCTCTACCTTGAAATACAGCATTTAAGAACAAAGAAAGAAATGAATAAATATTCATATATTTCAAATTAATATTCTTTCATTTAAAATTCATAAGAATGTGATCTTTACTAACAAGTGTTGTAAATAGGTTCATTAACCACAAACACTGGATATTCATTTTGGTTTTTTGACAGATCAATGAGGCCGCGTTTGAGACACTGATAAGTTATATTACAGCCACAAGTTTACATCACTTAATGTTCTCATATTTATGGCACATAATGTAATGGCTTTGTTCAGCTGCAACACAGTTTAGTGCTATGTGAGTGAGCCTCAGGCTGGCCTGCTCACCTCTCCATATTCCTCCTTTGGCATAGCGATGGGTAGGAGTGCAGAAGCAGTCACTTTCATTTTTAACTAACTGCAGGTTTTAGCCAACTGATCAACCCCAGTTGGTCGTTGTCCAAACCTGGATAAACCTTGGCTGTTCTTTTTTATGGTTTAGTAAACAACTTCATACTGTGGTGTTTTTTATTATTATTATTATCATTATTATTGCTACCCTTGTTATATTAATTGCCTTCTAAATTTACTGTTTCAAGGCAATTTACACGTAAAACAATTCTTAAAAAAATTAAAACACAAACACATTTAAAACAGGATGAAAACCCTAACAAGTAGTCAGTTGTTAAGACCCATTTATCCAGACGGGAAAGCCTGTTGACATTTCCCAAACCCATAGATTAGGCATAGATCTCTGGATCTATGGCATGCGAGTGGCAGGGACTCCTTTCTGAGGCTCCCTCTGCCTTCGCTGGTGTGGGTGAGCTACCTCTTTCTGGGGGGAGGAAAAGATAGACCACTCAACCCCCCCCCCCACTCCGCAAAGATGGAGGGAGCCCTGGGATGGAGCCTGACAAGCTCCTTTCCGAGGCTCCCTCCACCTTAGCTGGTGTGGGGAAGGTGGGCAAGCTACCTCTTTCTTCTGGAAGAAAGAGATAGCCCATTCACCCTCCACTCCCAGAAGATGGACTAGGTGGTAGTAGCCAACAGCACTGAACGTGTCAGGTTCCATGCATTTGACTGCCTTCACCCGAGCGGGCAAGCTGCCTCTATCCTCATGGGGTGGTTGTATTCCCTCGGAAGAAAGACGCAGCCCACTCTCCCAGGCAAAGGCAGCCAGGCAGTAGCCAAGTGTATGCTTCGCCCCAGCACCACCATCAGGCAGCCTCTGTACCACTTCACCAAGGTGTGCGGTGCAAGCCACCCTATCCAGCCTTGCAGAACAGGGCTGCCTTATGCTGCTGGTGAGCACTGGGCCTGGTATCAGAATCAGGGAGCCTCTATACCACCAGGCTGTCTTCACTGGGTGGCTGGGCTCCATCTTTCCTCCTGGGGTCTATCACTCACAAAGCTGTTTTTCCTCAGCCACACCCAACTGTCCCATAGCTTACACCATATGACAGCAGGTGCGAAGAACGTCAAGCTGAGGCTGTAAAGACACACTGTAGTAGTGTACTCCTGGTGCGGGACTTATATTTGTTGTCTTTTGCATTTTGTGTCAAATGCAAGCTCTGCTTTGTTCCACTTAGGAGCTATTCATGTAAATTTAGTGCTGCTTGTGCCTTGTTGGCAATTGCCTCCACTTAGAGCAGGGGTCAGCAACCTTTTTCACCGTCCCTCAGACCATGTGATGGGCTGGACTACATTTGGGGGGGGGGGAATGAACAAATTCCTATGCCCTACAAATAACCCAGAGATGCATTTTAAATAAAAGCACACATTCTACTCATGTAAAAACACGCTGATTCCTGGAACGTCCGCGGGCTGGATTGAGAAGGCGATTGGGCTGCATCCGGCCCACGGGCCTTAGGTTGCCTACCCCTGACTTAGAGCTCCCAACTGGAACTTCTGAATGAAGCCATCTCTTCCAAGAGTGGCACTTGCATTTTGCACTGAATTTAAATCCACCACCAAATGCAATAATCACTAATGGCAGGAATCTTTGCAGCTTGAATTCAAGCTGAGACTGCAAAGGGAAAAAAATGTTCCTTTGCAAGCATAGCTTGAATTCATGCTGAGACCACAAAGGAGGAAGTGGATGCTCTTAAGAGTGGATCCTGATTCCTTTGCCATGTGATGTCATGTGAGTGGCAGGCAGGGCAGTCTCGAGCAGGTCGGGCGCCCTGGCGCTGAGTGGCGGAGATCGCTCCAGCACCCCCGCCCTCGCAGAGCGCAGCATGGTTTCCGCGTGGCTTCGCCGTGCAGCGCCCTGCCTACTGGCCTGGCGCCCTGGCGCCCTGCGCCACCGGGGCTTTACCTAGAGCCGGCCCTGGTGGCAGGTGGGTGATCCTGACCACCTCTCAAAAGTGGCCTGTGGAGGGTAGGGGAATTCTGGATCCAACCCACTGGCCAGCTTTGTGATAGAGTAACATATCCTGATGTCTTCCAGACAGCTGTGCTGGAGAAGAGAGGAAAGCACACCAATAATAATTCAGCATTACATCTGAGCCTGTCATATATTTGCATTCTATTCTAACAGGTAATTCAGATTTTATTTTCTACCTGGCAATCATCTACTTTGGTTCTCATTACTCCTTTCATGTATTCTTTGTCCATGGTAGGGGAAACACCAAAACTGTTTCCCATGCATAATATTTCTGATCTTCCTTCGGGATGGGTTACTTCCACCGAACCATTCAAAATAACAGACCAGGAGTCCAGCTAAAAATGAAACATAGAGTATGAGACATACAAACCATTTCACCTTTTTAGATATCATTGTGTGAATTTGTTTTTCAATAAATACTTGCAAAAAGGAAATGAAAAAAGGGGGAAAGTGATCATACACTGTATACACATATACGTAATAAAAAGCCACTTCAAGATCCTGCAGTTTTGCCAACATAAACTTTAAACATGTACAGAGGTTAAAGGAGATGCAGACATATCTACTG
The DNA here is from genome assembly GCF_965207765.1 of Zootoca vivipara. Lineage (NCBI taxonomy): Eukaryota > Metazoa > Chordata > Lepidosauria > Squamata > Lacertidae > Zootoca > Zootoca vivipara. Next base: position 33,650,039 of record NC_142583.1, read on the forward strand.
ATTATGCTGCCTTATTTATCAGCTACTTTTAAGGCAAAGAAGATTAAACGTTGTCTTTGCTTCTGCTATAATCAGTATGGAACAGAACAGCTAACCTTTTCGGACCCATGGGTCACATTTGAGCTTGCCAAACCATCCGAGGGCTGCGTGACACATGGCTCCTGATCTCTCAAGCTCTCTCTTACACTTGCTTGCTCTGTTCTCTCTTCAGGATCTGCATGCAGACAGGTACACTTCGAGCACACTTTCCCCATGCCTACAACACTTGCTGATATCGCACACCCAATGCTGATATCGCACACCCAACGCTGATATCTCACACCCAACGCTGATATCGCACACCCAACGCTGATATCTCACACCCAACACTGATATCGCACACCCAACGCTGATATCGCACACCCAACGCTGATATCACACACCCAACGCTGATATCGCACACCCAATGCTGATATCGCACACCCAACGCTGATATCTCACACCCAACGCTGATATCTCACACCCAACGCTGATATCACACACCCAACGCTGATATCACACACCCAACGCTGATATCACACACCCAACGCTGATATCACACACCCAATGCTGATATCGCACACTCAACACTGATATCACACACCCAACACTGATATCGCACAACCAAACTAGACAGCACTCTATCGCTTCAACTCCTGACTCTCCTCAACTCCTCTGATCAAAAGATGCTCTAAGCCAAGCTGGCAGTTTTAGAACACGGAGGGTGGGGCAGTTGGCAGTTATAGATCACTGCAGTTGCTGCAACTAATTTGCATCTGATGTTATCTGTCAAACTGAAGCCTTGTGGTTGTAAGGAAGGGATTGCAAATACAGGAACATAGGAAGCTGCATACATTTAATACCATTTTTCACTGGCATAACATTCAGGTTACATTACACCCATTTGTGATCTACTACAAATGTGACAGTGAACTGAAGTCTAAGTCCAATACTCTGTTCAGCAAATGGTTATCTGTAAGCACCGGTGGGGGGGGGGTTGGTGTGTTTTTTTAAGAACATAAAAAAGACGTTTTATATCTCTCAAGAAGAATAACTGAATTATGCAACTACTTACCTCTTCTCCATCATTTAGAACTATGGTCCCCGCCCTTTCTACGACTGCAAACACCATCACAGCACAGAGTTCTCTCCTCACTGACATAGTCATATTAGCAAAAGCGGGTAACTGATGCATGAATTCCAGGAGTTGTTCTAAAGAATAATGAACTCACTGAGTTAAACATGTATAAGCAATGACACTACTTGATAATGAGATTTAAGGAATATGCCATGGGATTCTAAGTATTATTCCACAATGTATTTTGTACTGTATTTTCATTATATTCTACAGGTTTAACGTCATAAATCATACTACGTTTCAAGCATTTCACGACTTCCTTTTGTTTATTATATTAAAAATCTTATTTTGTTAAAGCGTCATTTAGTAAAATTTTGGAAAATAAAATACATGTTAAAGAAACTGCAAATGCCACTAACATCTTTCTCTGCTGGGTTTCCACGGTAGCTTACCAATATCATCATCTGTCCTGTCTATTGGGTCTTTCTCCAGGCAATCTCTAACAATATCCCTGCTCATAAGAGGATCAGAAGCCCTCTCAATATCCTCTTCATCATCATCATCCTCAGAATCCACTGCTGTCTCTGGTAACCCGCTCAGATCCATATCGCCAGCTTCACTCTCTGTGGCCTGAAATGATTATCGAGAAAACACCACTCAAAACATGTACATGAAGCAAATTTAATATTTAATCCATGGACAAGCCAAGGTCCATCTTTTCTCAGCACTTTCCCATTAACTGTGGGAAGTATATAACCGGAATTCACTGTATTTTGGGTAAAGTAGACACACCTGGAACATACTTATATCGAAAGCAAGATTGAAATACAGTATTTGTAGGTGCTGCTTAGTCCCATTTTCAAACCCATCTAAAGTATTACATGTTCACAATGAAACCTAGAACATTGACATCAATTAATCACTCACTTCAGTCATGAACTCAGCAGGTGAGCACCACCACAGGCAAAGCAGAGCTACCAAGAAGCAAAAGGGATGCTTCAGCATGCTTTGGGGAGCTCTATGTTTTGCAGAAGTACAGATAATTTTCAATAACAGAAACCCAAGAGCCTCTACCCCTACTCCATGCAAAGGAACAGCTCAATGAGGACTTGGCATGCTCACCGGCCACAAAATAATGTCTGATTGAGGCAGAAAAATTGGGGTGCTGCTGGAATGGAATAGGGTATCCTTCAAGAGGACATGGGTGAAACCATGAATAGAAAAACATGCTGCAGCATCTAGATGCAGATCACATTTGTATCGTAAAATTGCAAACAGCCAGTCTATCAGATATGGGAGTTAACTTCCAGACACTATACGTGTACCAGAGAGGAAGAACACTATCTCCCAAATGTAATCTGGTCTGACGATCATATGGAAATCAGAAAATCCCCCCAACACATGGCTTAAGGTCATTAACAGGTACCCAGAGGTGAATATATTTTATTGTTTCAGTTCTAAGATGAAACACTTAATAAATCCCAAACATATTTGCCTGCCATCTGAAATAAAGCTGCTTTTCCCACAGAAGTAGATTTAATGCCACAGCATCTGCTAAGCTTCAACTGTTATGATTTGAAGGAGATGAAGACTATTGAGAATGCTCTGTAAACCATTGCTTTCCAAACTGATGTTTACTAGACTTAGGGCTAAAATATTAAAGGTCAGATAGCAGTAGAAAAGGTCAAGTATGTCTTTTTTTAAAAAAAAATGTTAATTTGAGATATGAGATTATATGAGATACACATGCTAGACTTTCCACAGATATTCTATCCTTATAAAAATTTAAAAAGTTGTTTTCAATGGACAGCTGGATAAATGCTCTAGCATAAAAATCGTAGATTTGACATTCTAGCCAAGCTATTCCAAGTATTGAAAAGACTTTTCACACTGGAACAAATTTATCTGCCCCCCCCAATAAACTTTTTTAGTCTTAACTGATAGTCCCTTTTCACTTATAGAGTCCATTTAGAGGTATTAATCCATTAACCACCCAAAAAAATACACTGTGCTTTATTTCAGCCCAGTGATGGTGGCCATGCCAGATTTGTTCAGCTAATCTAGTATCATCTACTCTAACAGCCAACAGGTTTCCAGGGCCTCAAGTGTTATCTCTGGTTAAAAGCCATTTTAGCAGAAAATCTAAGGTCTATAAACCTGACCTAGTGTACGGTCACTTTCTATGTTTCTTGAGCAGACAACCTATTAGCCATATTGAACACACACTATACTATTTGCATAGACTTTATCTTTAAGGATCAGAGACAGCATGCTTCTGAAAACCGGGCTTTCGCACTCACACCCTGCTTGTGAACTTTCTATGGGCATTGGGGCTGGCCACTGTGGGAAACAGGATGCTGTGCTACAAGGGTGAGAAAACTTTCCGGCCAAAGAGTCAAATTCTTATCTCCCCACCCCTGCTGAGCCAAATATGACAGGTGTGTGGGGCTTCACAGTGCAGAATCCCGATCGTAGGGTATTTGCAGTGGAAAGCTTTTTTTGCAAATAGCCTTGCACTGCTGTTTAAACCTCTGAAGACTGTAGTTCAAAAACACCTGTCTAGGATGCAACAGAAACACTTGTCTAGATGCACCCTAACTGAAAGCAAATATTCAAAAATTGAAATGAAGCAACAAGGTTACGTCAATTGTATAATATTTCCAGTGACAGATTATTGTTGTTGTTTAGTCGTTTAGTCGTGTCCAACTCTTCATGACCCCATGGACCAGAGCACGCCAGGTTATTACACATGCCTTTTCTTCCTAAGCCTAGGCTTTAATTATCAGCCACTGCTCTGTTCCAAGGAATTCATCAGGATTAGCTTTTGCTGCATTTGTGGACTAAGTGCAAAATATACACACAACTTCAAACTGAATCAACTGTACAGGTCAAATACTGGGGTGGAAGAATTCAAGTGCAAGCAATTTGTTGAGTATCTAGGTATGTACAGTGAAATTATGTCAAACTGGAATATCACTTGTGTTAAGTTTGGCTGAATATGGTGAAGTTTTTCTTTTTTCTTTTTTTGGGTGTACAGTGGTACCTCGGGTTAAGAACTTAATTCGTTCTGGAGGTCCATTCTTAACCTGAGGTACCACTTTAGCTAACGGGGCCTCCTGCTGCCGCCATGCAGCCGCCACGCAATTTCTGTTCTCATCCTGAAGCAAAGTTCTTAACCCGAGGTACTATTTCTGGGTTAGCAAAGTCTGTAACCTGAAGCGTCTGTAACCCGAGGTACCACTGTATGAGTATACTTAATCAATTGATTAAAAGCTACCTCCACAGGGTGGGTAGCTAGGTTATATGGACAGCTGATGATAATGCCATTAGGCCAGGCTATGCATCAAAGTCCAATAAAAAGTTATGACCACCATATGGATGCATAATTATTCAAAAGTGGTTCATGGCAGCCTCTACATAAAGACCACATTTTTTTATAACTGGCACCATAACACCCATTTATTATTTTTTCAATAGGTAACAAACAAAGAAGGTAGGTGCCCCTTAAATTAGTGTGGCCAGGCACCATGGTGTACTGATGGCTCTTAACATCCAAATTGAAGTCTAAATCATGAGATATGGTGACTGTGCAGCCTTTGGGCAATGTGGGGAAGGTATTGGATGTTTGGTTACCTAATATCAGGCATCCCCAAACTGCAGCCCTCCAGATGTTTTGGCCTACAACTCCCATGATCCCTAACTAACAGGACCAGCGGTCAGGGATGATGGGAACTGTAGTCCAAAACATCTGGAGGGCCGAAGTTCGGGGATGCCTGCCTAATATTATCCATCCAATTGCTACTGTCAGTATTTTTGAAGATACTCTCTAGCCTTAAAGGCCAGGAATTTGTTACGGACATGAAATTTGGGATACCACAACATTCCAATAAAAGCTTGAATGCTACACAATACTATTGTTTTGCAGGGCAGAGATCAAACTGCCTTGCAAAAGTATTAGAATTTTTCAGTATATTCAAAGGGACCTCAATAACCTCTTACAAATAATGATTGTAGGAGATTTCATATTGGCAAGCAATTCTTGTTTTAAATGGATTTGTCTTTTATGTATAACACATGACATACAATTTTAGAAACAAACATGAATATTTAAACAGGAATATTCTCAGATTATTGCCGAAAGCATGTCAAGATTCAGTTTCATGATTTATTCAACTCAAAAGCACATCTATGAATATATTTTCATTGCATACAGTTGCTCTTAAACCTGCAGTATTAATACTTCATATGAAGCAAATACAGGAAAGAGTTAACTGAGCATACAACACCGTAAGTAATATTTGCAGCTACTAATTTTCACTCCATAATCAAATATAAGGTGAACAATTACTTCTGGGTGTGATTTGTGAATGTCTCCATAAGAAAGTGCCCAAACAACTAAAGGAAGAAACCACACTAACAAAACCCACAGTGTAGTCAGTAACGTTAATATTTACATAATTTACCATTTTAAAAAGAGTAAGTATAATACATATGGCCAATATGTAACAGTTTTGAAAAAGAATTTAACATAGGTATCAACCTTCTGAGAACTACAAAAGTCTCTTATCTTCCACAATTCATTTTCCAGTTCATTTATTTGTGTCTACTAAAGGTAAAGGGACCCCTGACCGTTAAGTCCAGTCGCAGACGACTCTGGGGTTGCAGCGCTCATCTCGCTTTACTGGCTGAGGGAGCCGGCGTACAGCTTCCGGGTCATGTGGCCAGCATGGCTAAGCCACTTCTGGCGAACCAGAGCAGCGCACGGAAACGCTGTTTACCTTCCCGTCGCAGCGGTACCTATTTATCTACATGCACTTTGACGTGCTTTCAAACTGCTAGGTTGGCAGGAGCCGGGACCGAGCAATGGGAGCTCACCCCACCGCAGGGATTTGAACCGCCAACCTTCTAATCGGCAAGCCCTAGGCTCTGTGGTTTAGACTGCAGTGCCACCTGCATCTAGACTATGTTAAATAACAAATGATGCATAACAGTTTTTATTAAGTGCTTGTTCAATTCAATAAAGCAACATACTCATCTATTTCCCAACCTATAAACAAAGTCACCTGCAACAATGTGAAAACAGAAAGTAGTCTCTAGTACAGCACCACAGAACAAAACATTACAAAGCAAAATATGCATTTTAATTTCTATTGATCACCTGTCATAAACAACTACTAATATACCAGTTCTCACAAATACTTTACTGTCCCCTCCTGACACTGTTGTTGCCCTTTCCTTTCAAATTACTTTCTTCCACACACTTCTCACTGGAGGTTACTGTCGTGGTGGCCTTTGCACTTCCAAATGCTGCCAGTCCCTGTTTCTGCTGACCTCTCATTCCACTGCCTCCCAAATTCATTCTGCAAAAAACTGTTCTCCTTTGCATCTCATCTCTCTATATTTCTTTCCTGTATCGCCTCCTGGCCCGCTCTCAACTTTCCATTCAGACTCCGACAACTTCTGTACCTTCCTCCTGTGATTTCAAACTTAATATTCATTGTCTCCGTGACACAGCTGGTTCCCATCTCCTGTCCCTCATTCCTTCTATGTTTGCTTTGGGATGCATTCCCCAAAATACGACTTTTGGCATTTTCTTGTTCTCATCATCACTTGGAAATGCTCAGCTTGTGCCACGGAGTTCATCCAATCTGAGCAACACATTCTCTCCTTCGACATGCACTCTCTCTGCCTTCTGTATTTCTACTTCTTGCTCCATTTGCCACCTGCAGTGAAGTGGTGTAAGGCTTTCTTGGGAACATTGCCTACTTCTCTGCCATGTCTCCCCACCCCTTATGCTCTTCAGGGGGTTAAGTACAGTTCATCAACCAACTCTAGATTTGTTTGCCCCCGCTCTCTCAACTAACCAATGACCCCTCTAAATACCCCAGCCTTTAGCCAACATCCTCGAGTCAATCTCTTTGAGCCAAACAACACATAATGATGAATACATAGCCTAGTGATATGTGGTCATTTTTTAAAACAGCTGATGCCAGGAGGAAAGGACAATAAAAGTAGGATCTTATTGTGTAGGATGAAGGTTAACCCTTCCCCCTTGCATTATGTTTCTGGCATACACTGCATACCAGTTTACTGTTTCTCACCAAACTAAGGGGAAAGTTTTGCTTGGACCAAAATGCAGGTGTAATGCAGGTGAGATCCCCCTCACACACATGGTCCTGATTTACTCATGTAAACGAGAATTTCTGTTCATCACACAATCATGAACACAGTATCCAAAATGCAAATCTTTCCTCTCATTTCCAGCTATTTTGCCTCTTAAACCTACTTCAACCAATTTTTGCTTTCTCTTTGGTTGACTATTACGTTGTCCTTTATTATCTGCCCGATGATCCTGACTCCTGGGTGTCATATCTTTTTATCACAAATATCCCTCCTCATACTAAATTTCTCCCCATCCTCTGGCTCTTTCCTTCCTGCGTTTAAACATGCCTCTCTTTTTCACATTCTTAAAAAAATAATCTGAGCTTTACCCTTTGCTTTCAAATCTCTGAACTGTGCCACATACTTCCCTGTCTTAAATTTCTCTCAGTTCCTCTCTTAGTGCCTTCTAATCTGGCTTCTTCAAATCACTCCTCAATGCCAAATCCAAAAGGTCTCTATCTTCTTCTCATTGGTGCCTTTATTGCCTCTAATACAGTTCATTACTTTTTCTGCTTTGCTCCTTTTACGTACTCTGTTTCTATGGCTCTGTTCTTAGTTGGTTTACTTCCTATCATTACTCGATCACTGTTTCCATAGGGAAAGTTCTTCTCTGCTGAACCTCCACAGGGAGTTATTCTCAGCCTTCTGCTATTTTCCCTAACTATACTGTCCCTTAGTGACTTTGTGGCTTTCAGTACACACTGATGACACCCAACTCTACCTCTCTGTCCAGTAACTTTCCTTCTACATCCAATCCTTCATTTCCAACTGCTTTTTGGTTTCCCAGTTTTATGTTTCATTGTTGTTTCAATACATACAGGGCTGAAATTTCCCACTGAACCTTACTGTATTTGCACATGCTCCTTATCCATTGATAAGATTACTACCCACTTGTTGATCAGACACTTGCTGATCAGCTTTGAGTTTATCTTTAATTCCTCCTTTCCACTTTATACAATCTGCCAAGTCAAGTTGCTTCTCCCTGTACAACATTATGAAAATAGCCCTTTTGCCTTTTGTGTAGCAGTTTGGTTCATGCTCTAATCATCCCCCAACTTTAATTGCTACACTATTCTCCTCTCTAGCTTGCTGTTGTCACATCTACTGAGTATGAAAAAGGACTTTGAGATGACACGACAAGACCAATATCCTAATGGGATGAAGATACTGTATTCAGGATCACTTAATTCTGCAAGAAGCCTCCAAATGTAAAAGTATTGAACAATGTTAGCTTTCTTTATATCTCAAGATTGTGTATGCTCTTCTTGGTTCAGCTTTTTGATTTGGTTTGTAATTTTGGATGGTTCACTGCATCAGAAGAGCAAGACTAAGCAAATGCCTGGCTGCTCAATTCTGTTGTAATTCAATGCTTAATAAGGTCATCCAGATGGAGTCCCTAAAGGAAACAGGTTAAGCCACAGACCTGTTAGAAACAAGTAAAACACTAGGTACTCCCTTGGTTTTACTTCCCATTGGTTTTACTGGCGCATTGCGCCAGGGCGCTGGGCACTGAGGGGCGCTGAGGAGCGTGCCAGCGAGTGGGGGAGCTGCGCGGCCTCCTGCATGCCCGCCAGCTGTGCCCATCAACCATATGGCTGGCGGGCGTGCAGAGAAAAAGGTTGAGGGAAGCAAAGAAAAGGGGAGAAGAACTTGGAGGCGATCTGATCTGCGCACGCCCCGTCGGTCTTTGCGCCGACTGCGCACGTGCCGGTACCGCACTCAGGACCCTGCCCCTCCATCCCCTCAGCAACTGTCACTTTCCTGCCGTTGCTGGGCAGGGCTTCCCTGGTGCTTGGAAAGAGGCGGAGGCTGGACGCAACGCCCTTGTCTGCTGCGCCAAAGCAGTGCCGTGCCCAGAGCCTCCGCCTCTTCCCCGCCGGAAGAGCTGCCCTCCAGCCCGGCCGGGATGGAGAGGCGAGTGCTGGTCCTGGCCGGCGGCCCTGGTGTCACACAGAGGAAGAGGAAGGAGAGGCAGGCCCCGTGCTCCCTCCCTCCGTCCCTCCCTGCCCTCCTCCCCCCTCTTTCATTGCACGCACCCCCGGCGGCTCCTGCACCACACAGTGCAGCCAAGCCAGAGGGAAGGGGCCAGAGAAGAGAGCAGAGAGGAGGTGGAGGGTGCAGGGAGCCGAGCCGGGACTCCTGGGTCCGCTCTATTCCATGCACGCACCCCAATAAAGAGGGGGGGCGGCCCGCTCCTCCAGCCCCAACAACTATGGGAACGGGGGGCGGGGGGCCAGAGGGCTCCTTGAACCACGGCACTGGATAGGCTTAAGATGGCCCTGTCTATAATCTGACCCTTACCTTCTCACAATATTTGCTTTATTGTGAGACAATCAATCCCAACCTTTAGTAATTACATCCTACATTTATTCTGAATTCAACCTTTTTTCCCCCTTTAGGCATTTCTTTTACAATTTAAGACATAATCATAGAATGAACTTGCAGAAATGCCCCACCACCATCACCGACAGCTTTGTTCTTCATGACAATGTTTTGGACTCCTAAAGTGCTATGAACCATATCCCTAAATCTACTAATTATGTCCCATTACCTTACATACTAGAAACATAGGAAGCTCAGACCATTAGTCTATCTAGCTCACTACTGTCTAGGCTGATTGGCAGTGGCTCTCCAGAGTTACATACAGGAGTCTTACCCAGCCTTATAAGGAATGCCCGGGATTGAACCTGGGATCACTAGCACAACCCTTCTCAAACTGAACGTAATGTGCTTACATTGAAACATGTTTAGTCCCAGGCTAAGCTCTTCCTGTTCTACTTCACTTTCTAATCTGAGTTTTAATTATTTTTACCTACTGTTTCTAATCATTTCTTTGTTTATTTTGTTGTTGTTTCATGTCTGCTCTTGCCCTGATTTTGTGTTATAAACTGCACTGGGAACTATTTGGTTGAAGGGCACTTGATATGTTAAATAAACCAGCCAACAAAAAAGTAGAACAAATAGTAAGATGTCACTTGTAGAAGGTTAGCTATTTCATGTGCGTGCATGCGCAAATTGATTGCACAGTTCAAAAGTAAAAACCCTTTTGTAAGAAACAAGTTTTATTTATGACATCTGGATAGTTTGCCTTCCACTTAAATGGATGGCAACCCATTGTGAAATTGCTATGACTGCACTGAAATAACAAAGCATGATGTTTTCATCATTATCTTCATATTATCAAGATTTCTACCAAATTACTAATTACCAAGAGTAAACAAGGTCCTAAACATGTAGGAAAGTGTGTATCTCAATCAGTAGGGCTATAAAGTGGCATTTGCCTCCAAAGGCTCTAACTGCAAATGAATCTGTTTTCTAAAAAACAAAATAAAACACATGAACACAGAATAGGGAAAGGAGATGGGTGGGCGTGGATATAAGATTCTGTAGACTATGAAACTAACCTCTACAATTTAACCGAATTCTCCCAATCTCCATGTAGTCATTTTGCTGGTTGCCATTTTAAAAATACTGACTTAGCTCTCAGCCAGCAATTGTTCACTATCATACCTGGTAGATATCAGACAGGCTGCTGCTTCCAGAGTCGCTAGTGATACTACATCCTGAATGACTAGATGAAACGTGGGTCACCTGTGGGTGGAGACTGTCAGTGAGGTGCAATTTTGTGAAATCTGCAGGAAGCTGTAGACAGAAACAAAAAAGGCATAATTAAACTGTGTACCTAGGCATTCACTTCATAAACATATGAATGATTAACAGTACTCGTCAATACTAAAACCATACAAAATTCATTAAGCAAATCCTTAAGGACAGAAGGGTTGAGAGGGTGTTTCAAATGTATGCTTTGTAAATATGTGACAAACATAAACATCACTATGGCTGTTGCTGTAAATGTAAGAATGGAATATGACTTGCTAAGAACAAACCCTTTAGCGAGCATTTACTCATGATTCCCACTGGAATCATGTGAACGGTCTCAAAGGAATCAGTGGGAGTTACCATGACTATATTTAGGATGGTAGTCACTGGCTTTTGTGAGGTGAACACCTGTTAATGCACAAATACTTGTGCCAAGTAGGGTTGAGGGAGCAATGCATAAATATTGGAATATGTTTCAAACTTGTTTGATTCGGTTTTTAAAAACTATTGAGTAGTAGGAAAATATAATTTAATTTGTAAGGCAGAAATGCAAAACTATAGCTATGTATTATGCAACATGTCAGCGACTGAAATTGTGTTAAACAAAGAAAGCTCTGAAATGTCTATAGTCTGTTTTTTAAAAAACAAAGCATGGATAGCATAACCTCTCAATTGCTATGTTGTTGTTGTTTAAACACAGGTTTGTTGACAACATAAAATACTTTTGGGGGATTGTACTATTTTTTTTCTAAGCAGTAATCTAAAGTAACAAATAAATAGTAAAATTATTTATCTCTCTAACCCTTAATTGTTCATTCAGAACCTATGTTGGTCAACTACAGTCACCATTCATTTTATGCTTCTCCCATAGTTCACAAATTTCCAGAGGAACCAGAAGATACAGACCCCTGTGATGCATGCATACTTAATAAGAACCCAAGCTTTAGACATCCTTACCAGTTGCTTTTCTAGAAAGTTCCCACACTCCAGACCCTCTCACTCAATTAGAATGAAAGTGGATAGGGGAGTGCTTGGGACAGGAATAATAAACCTGCCTTTGCTATCTGCTCTAGCTACTTTCTTTGTTTCTAGTCCCCATATTGGAAATGAACCAGCAGAAGATGGAGCTCAGCTAGATTAGTCTCTATCTGATTGCCCTCTACCCAAACTATAGTTTTTAAAGAAGTTACAAGACACTACTGAAAAGCACGGCTCCAAAGAGCCACAGTCGTCTGAATATTTCCACAGCTGAGCCTGAAGCGATTCAGCTGATATTGGCAGTGGGAGGTTATGGAAGAAGCTACTACTTGTCAGCTAAGCACAGTAATAAGATCATTCCAAAGCAAACCTAGGTCTTCCCCTTGTCTTTCCCACTACTAGATTCCACTTTCGAAATGCAGAACCTACATAAAACTACTGTTTCTGTTGTAAAGAGCAACATCTCCCTATTGAATCAATCACCTAATAAGAACACTTATCCAATCTAGCACAACTCTAAACCTAATCTACCCTGCCTAGTTTTTCACTTAAGAATCTTATTATATTGTTTAACTAAATGATTGCACACACAGAATAACATCCATTAGTACAACGGAACTTCCCTTCTCCTACTCACCATGCCCCCTCAAACATGCCCCTAGAGCAGATTTTGGGGTAGTGCAGGGAACAGGTGGTAAGTGAAAAGGAATGGAAAATTATGTTGTCTTTGCAGAAGTCATTCCACACATACACAATAATTTAGTTGGATACAACTCTAAATATTTGCATGTTAAACTAAATGCATAAAAACCCCACTCTTTGAGCTGCTCATATGTAAACCTAAGACAAACCATGGCTAAGTGCAAACATGTGGGTTCCTCAAGAGGAGATTATGGCCACTTTGGTCTTGCTTTGGCCCTGCTGCACTGCAGCGAACTAATTCATGGCTTGGCTTCATGCTGCAAACAAGGTTTGTTCTTGGTTTATAACTCGTTGCTTGTCTGGAGAAAACAAACCACAAGCCCTGGTTTAAATGAACACACTTGATACGTTCACAGCAGTGCAGCAGGACCAGATGAGGAGCAAATTATCTGCAATTTCCTCTCTGGGAGGCTGAATACTCATTCACACAAAGCCATGGTTTGGCGTACACACACACACACACACACACAGAGAGAGAGAGAGAGAGAGAGAGAGAGAGAGAGAGAGAGAGAGAATAAGGCTTCACGGGTCAAAACGTTTACAGAATACCATCACCATATATAGAGAATACTACAATGTAGAGTTATGATTCTAGTGTGTATGTGCGTGCAGGGTGGCCAAACCTCCAGTTGGTTTGTAGGCCCCATAAAGTTGGCCAAGGTGGAATTAGCCCTGCCCTCAAAAGAGGATAGCCACCATTGCTCTACAAATGTTCTTCTTTTTTTCTGGTATTCAGGACTGCTCTTTTGTTCTTTTGTCGCTATCAAAGCCAGATCCCAAAAACTAAAGCAGAATTACACAGTGCTGTTAAAACACTGATCTAGGAAGTACCATTTTGTACTAATTAAAACTAGCATACTGATGAAGAGTATTACCCAATAGTCATTTATGGGGTGGGGCAAATGGGGAAAAATAACAGAATACAGAAGTGTTTGTTAAAAGTATCCTGGAGACTATGGATGCAGAAATGTGAATTCGTGATTGTCACTAGAGTTCACAGTTACTGTACTTTAGTTTTTGGAATTTAGTGTATACACCCACCCACCAAAAAGTAGAATAGTCAGTTACAATTCTAAAGTGATTGTGATTAAATATTTAGGAAAACAAATTATGACCCATTCTAAAGCAGCAATTTCTCAATGTTAAAGCTCATCAGTATTTCAATAGGAAATTGTAAGGAATAACTGGGTATCTTACTTAAGGAAAGTACTGTTACTCTTACTCAGCAATCTATTAAACTCCCAAGCTTTTCTCAAAACAGTTTAGTACTGTAATGAGCATGTGAAGGGACACCCTTCTGAATTCCTGTTGCCTAACATTAGCCATAAAAATGCATTTTAAACAAAAATTACAAATATTTTATGCAACTCATGGGTAATAATGACACTTACTAGACATTCCTCTTGACCTAACAGAACAAACTATTTCCCCAAAGTCACAGTACAGAGATATATTTCCCCCTAAACAACCGCAGCAAAGTCTGTAGAAGAAAAACACACATATCTTGCCAACTTTTGAGCATCACAAGTGGTTAACAAAATCAGAACAGTTTCTTATCCTTTCTATCCGCAAATCGGCATGAACTGTCCTCAAGCTTACCTTTCCTATGTTGCCAAGTTTCAAATCAATCCATGGAACTATTTTCTAACAGTACTGTCTCCCTTCCCCCAAAAAAATTATCATTATAATGGCAGAATTCAATATACTGTAGCTGGCTCACACTTAACATAGTGTCAATACTGTGGCCCTATAAATCCTGACAAGTGATGGTTAACACTTCATGCATCTGTTTTTTTTTAAATCTTCTATAATTTATTTTGAACAAATTACATCCTCACAAGAATACAACTAGAAATGCAAAAATGAGGGAAGGGCAGATTTTAAAAGAGAGGGAAAGAGGAAATGAAATAAAATTACAGACCAAGTACAGTAATAATACAAAGGCTTTGCACAATGTACTACAGTAGGCAGCACTAGGCACAAGGTTAACAATACTGTAATTCAAACAGTAATAATAATATGATTATATCTTCTTGTTCTTCCAGGTGTGAGGGAGTGTTATCCAATACCTCTTTACTCAGGAAACAATATTACCACATTCAAAGATATACAAAGGCTGGGGGTTATCTCTTATTACTGAAATCAACAAAGTCATGTATCAATTGGACTGCAGCCCACAAAAGTATACTGTCATAAAAAGCATACTGATCTTTATTGGTTTTGCAGCCTCTTTTTTCTTTCTGCTCCCATAGACCAACACAGCGACCTCTCTCAAAGTTGTTCACACAGAAATGCCAACATACATTCAGCACTTGCTACCAAAATGTTTTCCCCTCAAATAGCTACACTGGCATTCTGTCTATCCTTACCTTCAAGTTCCATAGCCTTACCTCCTATATCTCACATTTCTAATATTCCAGTACATCCCTCCCCATGATATTCTCTCAAGCTCCACCAACATCCAAAGATCTCCAGCTCCTTCAGTGGCAACCTCCTCCCCTTGCTGCACTGTATGTTTGGAATTTCCTTCAATGATACCACAGCATGATGTCAGCTCTCTGACTTCATAAAAACAACATATGAGGACACCACATTAGTTACTTCTGTCCTAACTATAGATCAGCTATAAGGAAGCCTAAGCACATGTGACCAAAATAACCACATAATGCTTCCCTATTAATTTCCGGAATAATTGAACACTGCCAGTTGAACAATAAGATCAAGACTAAAAACAAGGTTTGCAGTTATTCGTCTTATACACTTCTTATTTCAAGGCAATTCATTTTCTTTCCTAACCAAGTGAAACATTGGAGGAAATATTAGTTGTATGGTTCAGTGATTTACAGGACAGCAGTCAATATACCTAATTACAGAATAATGAACTGATTTATATTGATTTCATTTATAGACATGATGCACAAGGGCATGCCCAACATAGTGTTAAATCTAACAGACAGTTTACATTGGAATGTAACAAATTAATGCTTTATGTTTGTATAGTTTTAGACAGCATGGAGTAGTTACTATAATTTCACATATATACCCTTCCACATCTGCTCTACAAACAAACTGTGGGGAAATATGCTACCTATAAAGATCAGTGGACACACCAACTAAACTGTTCATTTACATAATAAGCATTATTTCATAGTTTTTGTTCATATATTACAGAAATAAGGGTAATTTCCAACAACAACTTCATGGGTCAAGGAAAAACTAAGTCACAAGTCAGGTGTGTGTGTGTGTGTGCGCACACACACACACACATTCAAGATTCATAATATATCTGGAAATAGGCAACTTAAGAGAACAAATCTAGATGGTGATTTAGTCTCAAAAAAGAGGTATGTATTAGAATAAAAAATGATTTCAAATACAAAGTATTACAACAACTGCATTAGTATCAATTGTTGGTGCCCTATGTGAAATAAGATAGCAGGGACCAAAACTTTTCCTGTAATACAATAACTCTGGGCAGCTTCCAACAGAAAAATAAAACACAATAATCTATTAAACATTAAAAGCCTCCCTGAACAGGGCTGCCTTCAGATGTCTTCTAAAAGTCTGGTAGTTGTTTTCCTCTTTGACATCTGTTGGGAGGGCGTTCCACAGGGCAGGCGCAACCACTCGCTCAATCACCTTGCCCAAGAATGGAAGATTTGAGACTGGGCGATAGTTGGCCATATTAGCCGCATCTAGAAGATGGTTTTTTAAGAAGCGGTTTAATGACCGCCTCTTTCAGCGGGGCTGGGAATGCTCCCTCATAGAGGGAAGCATTTACCACCCCACGGAGCCCATCGCCCAGCCCTTCCCGGCTAGCTTTTATTAGCCAGGATGGGCAAGGGTCAAGGAGACAGGTGGTTGGTTTCACTCGTCCAAGCAGCCTGTCTACATCCTCAGAGGTAACAGATTGAAATTGATCCCATGAAACATGACTAGACAGGGCTCCAGCACTCTCCCGCCCCGGTCCTGCTCCCACGGTGGAGTCTACCTCCCTCCGAATCTGAGCGACTTTATCTGCAAAAAACTTACCTATTTTGTAAATCTCACTTTGAAATAAATTTATTTATCAATAAATAGCTCTGCGTTTTAAATTCAAAACATACCTGTATTTCTTATCATTAAAAAGTTTCTAAATTTAGACTGCAACAATCTGATGGTAGATGGAAATAGGAAAGGGCCTCTCTAGTCTCTTTTAATTCTTGCACTACAGGCAGGGCATCCAAGCACGGTATTGCAGCCCAGCCTCAGTCTGTGTGAACAGGTAAAATACATTACTGGCTCCACAGGTCACTTGGATCCTACCAAGTTGAAAGCTACAGTACCCCTGATGGCCATCTGTTGTTAATCTGGAGATCCCATAAACACTAGTGTTTATCAGCCAATTCTTGGCCAACACACCAAAGTTAATTGGGTCCTTTAACCAGGGGTCAAAATTTGCTCATTAGAAACTCAGTTCAATTGGGATTAAACATAACCAGTAATAAAGACCACAGACTCAAGACTAGACCTAAAATGAATCAGTCAGCTTATTTGTGCCCAATGCTTCTTTCAAAGCATATTATTATCTTCATATGGAAGATAATGAACTTTGAATCACAGCATAGGAACATAAAAACAATGTAGTACTGCAAAAATAAAATATACTAAGAATTGTATAAGAAAAACAATAAAATAGCTTTAACAAAGCAATCCATCAGAGTTTGTTTCCTTTCTTAATTGATGATTTGGCCTCCTTTTGACTTATTCCAGCCCATCTAATTGTGAAACAGAATTTCTCACATATTAGCATTTTGGAATAAAGTTCAGTTACCCATCCATGGCTGTGAGCCAGGATCCTGTGGGTTTCAGCTGAGTGAAAACACATGAAGCAAAGTTGAACAGACAGCAAGTGGAGGGAGTTGGGGAGAATGTTTCTTTGTAAAAGTATGATGCTGTTTTTAAATTTATCATCATCCGAGATGCTAACATCTCACGTGCAGTGTTAGAAACTGAGATATGAAAGCTAAAAGCTAAATGGCACCTTAAACCTAGGTTATCGGCGCAACAATGGAATATCTAGGCACACTTTTTTATAACAAGAATACAAAGCTGAAAATGAATGAACTGTAGCTAAAATATTAATTTTTCACATGGTCTAGGCCTTCACCTGCCCACCCCCAATATTCTTAAGGGTACCTTCTCCAGTCTTCAGAGAGTAGCTGGAAGTGGGGAGGCAGAAAAAGGTCCTCCTTTCCTTCTACTCTGCAATTTTAATCTGAAATCTTAAGCGCAGAACTGCACCCAGAGCTCAGAAACTGCTCACACTAATGAAATTCCCTGTTGCAAGATGCGCCTAGAACAATGGGAGTTTCGAGCACTGCTCACATGGCTACTGAGAATCAGCAAAAGTTCCCAATCAGCAAAAGCATGTTGAAATGTTGCAAAGCTTATTTTCTTTCATCCATTTTGATCCATCATGGCTGCTCTACTGTTTGCTGAAAATTGCTGTAGCTGATGGTTATGTACTTAGTTGGGTTCTGAGTAAAATCTGCAGGGTAATTGTACAGAGATATGAGTATTGTTTCCCTCTGTCTGCAAACTACCCAAGTGGTGCACGGAAGGTATCTAATTTGTCAGTGTCCCTAATTTGTCAGTGTCCCTAATTTGAGATGGATGGTGCCTTAGCATTACCATTGGCTATTTGAAAAGGAGCTGTGAATATAGGCATGTTTTTAAGATTATCAATTCTGGCAGAAGTTAAGTAAAAACTAGGCAAATTGGTTTTAGTTTACAAATACTATCTCACCAAATATTTTCCCTACATCTACAGTGAGTTTCCTACTTTCCTGTAGTAGTAAAAGTAGGAGGAACACAAATCTGTTCATTAATGCATTGCATTGCATGTTTTTTTAGTATATGTCTAGCAGAACAGCATTGTCTGGCTAACATCATCTGCCAAGGAAAACGGCAAGAACATTGATTTCCATGTATCTATTTATTTAAAACCACCCTTCAAGAGATTCAGGATAGTGTAGAAAAGAGCAAATAAAAGCTAATTCAGAAACATATACGGTAGGTGTAATTGTAAACCAACAAATAAATATAAAGGACAATAATGCAACAACAGCAACAACAATTAAAACCTAAACAGGCAAAGGTAATCTAAAATTAAGATATGAATTTACTGGTATGGGAAGAGATGTTCGTTCAAGTATTTAGCCCAAACCAGTTAAGACTTTTAAAGGTAAATATAGCATCTTAAGTTGGGTTCAGAAGTAAATAGAGTACCAATGACATAACGCATGGTTGCGATTCAGCATTTTTTGTGCACTACAGGGATGTGTTATATTTCTTCAGCATGACATGTTTTAACGGCCAAATTGCTAGCCCAACTCTTATATGGTGTTCAGATTTTGATTTTTAATTCAAGTGTTAAAAAAGTTTGTTCAAGGCTCTTCAGGGCTATGTTTGGTGTCTCCAGCTATGTATCAGCAGCAGCAGTCCTGAGCTTAGAGATTTGAATTCTAGAGTGAAGAGAGGAGGCAGAGATTAGATCAGACTAGAAGATCAGATCATTATTTCCCCCACCCTTCAGGGACGAAGTTGCAAAGGTGAATGGGGACTTCCCATCTGTCAGTCCCAGGCTATCACAATGATGTTGGGTAACTCTTTTTTCCCACATGGACGCCAATGATCAACTGATTGCTGGGGCTTGTGAACCCCCTTGCAAAACACTCACAAGATCCAACACAGATGATTGTACCAGCAAGTCATGCAAACCACTGTGCACAGCACTCTGCACAAAGCTATTTTGCTGATTGGTGTTGCACGCAAACACTTTCTAATAAATAAAATAATAAATAATGATAATGATAATATTTACTTACTTACATGTCGCCCATCTAACTGGGCTGCCCCAGTCACTCTGGGCAGCTCCCAACAAAAAAACCAGTAAAAAAAATACAACACCAAACACTAAAAACTTCCCTGAACAGGGTTGCCTTCAGATGAACCAGCTATTTACATGCACCACAATCTGATGCCATATTTAACATCAGATGCAGGGCAGGTAGTTGTGTCTTGGGCTGAAGTGTCTTCATAGGCTAAATGGGAAGACCTAGCAGACCCATGTAGGCCCACAAGCCAGAGGTTTCTTACCCTGCTATAGAGTCAAAAATTCAGTGCTAATGTCCCCCTATTATCTCACACAGCTACCTATCTTTGGTTCATGTAGACCAGTTTGCAAGTACATAGATGAAGTTGCGGTTTCTCTGTCACAGCTTTAGGCTAGATCTTTTATTAAATAAATAGGCTTCCAAAACCTACTTTTGATAGTCAAGCATAGCTGCCAAGTTTTCCCTTTTCTCGCGAGGAAGCCTATTCAGCATAAGGGAAAATCCTTTTAAAAAAGGGATAACTTGGCAGCTATGTAGTCAAGGCGACTTGTTCAGCTTTGGTATTTGGCATTTCCAATACGTCTGTTAATTCTCAGACAAAATATCCACAGAACTTAAGCATAACAAAATACAGCAGGACATTCCTATCCTGCATGTTTCAGTGTGATACCTTCAGCTCTTATGGAGAGGAGATTTAGGGTAACACCCTACTCTTATAAGTGATGTCTTTCTGCCTCAGAAGAAATAGAAACATTCATCCACGTCTTGCTGTTTTGTAACTTTTATAGAGGTCTCCAGAAAGAGCTGATTGATCCAGTAACCATTTTGTATCTTTGAAGATTGTCTGCACATTACATTTCGCTTCTCTCTGATACAAATAAGAGTATTACAGGATCTGAAATTCCTGTCGAGAGAAATGAAGACATGAGGTAATATCTTACCTAAATCAATGTGACCTTACTTTCCATACACACAATACACCTATTGGACCTTATTTGCATGTTAATAGATGCATAAGTTTTATTGTGAGATCTCTTGACTAGCTCAGTCAACTGAGTCATTGACAACTCAATGTGGATGGAGTATTAAATTCTTTGTCTGTACCCATAAGAATTAAACCAGCTGAGCTCTGAACTAATCAAAGCTTCTGGGTCATCTTTAATGTGCTAGCCATAAATGTATGCAGACGACTACAATAAAATTATATGCTGAAAGTAGTTTGGATCATAGGTGCCCCTGAACTTGCTAGTGTGGCTGTGAACTAAATGAGTAAGCTAAGAGAAGGCTCCCATTCCCCCATGAAACTCCACTCAACAGCAGCTGAATCTGAAAGAAGCAGCCATCCTGTGGAAACCTAACCTGAAGAGCAGAGAGCCTATAGTCACCCAGAATGACCCCACAGTTGCATCAATGCTGCATAAATCTATTTAGCCGTTTTGGCCACAACTGAGGACACTGTGACTAAGCTGGGTCAATGAAGCTTTTGACTTCCTAAACAGATACCTCACCCTACCTACAACAAACTAGTTTGGAAGCACACCAGAGTTCAAACACAATGTATGAGGAGGTCTGAAGACCCACCATTTATAAGGAATGATGTTAAGAGTAGAAATCCCAAAGAACTTCTCCATGTTTGGGCTCAGAAAGAGATGATAGTTCTTTAAGCCCACATATTCTTTTCCAGTTCAATTACAATCTGTGCTACAAAAAAAAAAAACCATGTAAGTTTGTGCACCACCTACCCACCTTGCTACCAAGACATCCTTCCTGTCTGCCCCTCACCCCCAAGATCCAGTGGTAGCAGCAGTACATGGAAGGGGAATTAGGTCTGTCCCTCTCTCCATGCTTTCTGTTCACCTAATACTCTGCAAGCTCCAAGACAAAAAGCATAGTGGCCAATGGGAAGAGATAGCATTCCTTTCTCACTGCCAATCAATAAATTAGAAGTATGTGAGAGTGTATTTTGGCAGCGGGGGCACAGAAGAGATGAGTAAATGGGTTGGCTAACAGTCTTCCTGCAATTCCCTAAGTGAGTCTGTTGCCTTCAGGTGCACTGTCCGACTGACATCAACACTGGCAACAGGACAGTGCACCTGAAGGCAACAGACTCACTTAGGGAATTGCAGGAAGACTGTGAGGCACACATTGCTCTGTCCTTCAACTTGCATTGCTTCTCTCTGCCTCCTATCACCTGCCATCTGAGACAGTCACTTCACGAATGAATGAGGAGCTTTTCGAAGATAAAGAGGTGGTAGTAAAAGCTAAGAATATCCTGAAAGATTATTTTCATTGGAATCTACATAAAGACACTGGACTTGATATGGTATGGGACGCAAGTAAAGCAGTAATGAGAGGCTTTCTAATACAGCAAAATAGTTTCCTGAAACGAAAGAAAGAAAAGAAGAAGGAGGAAATCCTGAAGTGTCTCATGGAAAATGAGAAAAACCTGATAGATAAACCAGAGAATCAACAAATCAAACATAACATAAAGATGTTACAGACACAATTCTCTATGTTGATCAGTC
This sequence comes from Zootoca vivipara, assembly GCF_965207765.1. Lineage (NCBI taxonomy): Eukaryota > Metazoa > Chordata > Lepidosauria > Squamata > Lacertidae > Zootoca > Zootoca vivipara. The sequence goes on from NC_142583.1 coordinate 33,671,980, forward strand.
AGGAGATAGAATGGAAAATAAAGCAGATGAGACAAAAAAATTTTGAATCAGCGAACAAAACAGGAAAATTATTGGCATGGCAATTAAGGAAACGTCAAAATCAAAATATGATAGTGAAGATAAATATGGAAGGAAAAGTGACTGAGGAGCCAAAGGAAATAAAGAAAGCCTTTCAAAAGTTTTACAAAGAGTTGTATTGTAAAAAGAAAGAAGAGGAGAAGAAGATCAGTGATTATTTAAGCAAACATGGACTGAAACAAATCTCAGAAGAGGAAAGAAAGAAACTTAATAATAGGATAACAAGGCAAGAAGTACATCAGGCAATAACGAGAATGAAAGTAGGAAAAGCCCCAGGACCAGATGGATTATCAGCAAAATATTATAAAGTTTTAAACGGACAGTTGATACCGATTTTAGAAGAAGTGATGAATGATATTCTTGCAGGAGGAAAGATCCCAAATACATGGAAGGAAGCGTATATTACATTGATTCCAAAACCAGGAGCGGATGGCTTAGAAGTCAGAAATTATAGACCAATTTCTTTATTGAACAACGATTATAAGCTTTTTGCAGACATTATGTCCAAGAGATTGAAAGAAGTTTTGAATGAAATGATACATAAGGATCAAGCTGGTTTTCTTCCTGGTAGACAGTTAAAGGACAACGTCAGACATATAATAGATGTAATAGAATATCTGGAAACCAAGATAGATAAGCCAGCAGTATTAATGTTTGTGGATGCAGAGAAAGCATTTGACAATATATCTTGGCAGTTTATGAAGAAAAATCTGGAATCGATGGTTGGCAAAGATTCTTTTTTGAATGGGATTGAGGCAATATATTCAGAACAAAAAGCAAGATTGATAATTAATAACACATTAACGGAATATTTTGACATCACAAAAGGAACTAGACAGGGGTGTCCCTTATCCCCTTTATTATTCATCATGGTCCTGGAAGTACTATTGAATAGATTAAGAGATCTTTCAACTATTAGAGGAATTAAAGTAGGTGCAAAGCAATTTAAAGTGAAAGCCTTCGCGGATGATTTGGTTTTAACACTAGAAAATCCTAATGAAAGTGTTGCAGCGGCTATAGAAGAAATTGAGAAATTTGGACAATTAGCAGGATTTAAATTAAATAGACAGAAAACAAAGGTGATGGCAATGAATATAACGAAAGAGGAAAAGCAAGAGCTACATCTAAAATATGGTTTTGATGTGGCAAAAAAAGTAAAATACCTTGGAATATGGATGACAGCAAAGAACATTAACTTATATAGTGACAATTATGAACCAGTATGGAGAGAAATAAAGAAAGACCTGGAAAGGTGGACTAATATGAACATGTCATTCTTAGGAAGAATAGCAGCAATTAAGATGAATATCCTACCTAAAATGTTATTCTTATTTCAAACTATACCTGTGGTGAAGGGTACAAGACAATTTCAAGAATGGCAAAAGATTTTGTCAAGATTTCTCTGGCAGGGGAAAAAACCTAGAATAAAACATAAAATCTTGGTAGACAGAAAAGAAAGAGGTGGTTTCTCCCTGCCAGATTTAAGACTTTATTATGAAGCGTCTTGTATGTGTTGGATTAAAGAGTGGATAACGTTGAAGAATACTGACCTGCTAGATTTGGAAGGTTTTAATAATAGATTTGGGTGGCATGCATATTTATGTTATGACAAAAAGAAGTCTCATACTGGGTTTACCAATCATGTGATAAGAAGATCTCTGTACGAGGTGTGGGAAAGAAATAAAATGCTGTTAGAGACCAAAAAACCATGGTGGGTTTCACCAGCAGAGGTATTAACAGTGAAGAAAGTAAATATGGAGGGGAGGTGGGCCACTTATGAGGAAATTTTGATAAGAACTGATAAAGGATGGAGACTTAAACCCTATGAAGAAATTAAAGGAGTTTTAACAGGATGGATACAATACCATCAAATAAATGATGTTCTTAGGGAAGACAGGAAAATAGGTTTTGAGGACAAAAGGTCCAAATTCCAAATAGAAGTGCTAGAAGGCAAAACAAAGCTTCTGTCAAAAATGTACAATTTGTTATTAGAATGGTATACGAAGGATGAGTTGACAAAAGAAGTGATGATCAAGTGGGCAAAAGATTTTGGGCACAATATTGATTATGACGCGTGGTTGAAATTATGGACTCAAACGTTGAGATTTACAGCATGTACTGCTTTGAAAGAAAATGTGTATAAGATGATGTATAGATGGTATTTAACACCAGTTAAATTAGCCAAAATGTATAGAATGAGTGACAAAACTTGCTGGAAATGTAAAGAGAGAGATGGTGAATTTTATCATATGTGGTGGACATGCGATAAGGTAAAAAGATTTTGGGAGATGTTATATAATGAGCTGAAAAAGATGTTTAGATATACTTTCCCAAAAAAACCTGAAGCATTTTTACTAGGAATAATGGGAGGAGAGATTAGAAAAGAAGATCAAGTATTGTTTATGTATGCGACAACCGCGGCTAGGACTTTGTTAGCCCAAAAATGGAAATTACAAGAAATTCCAACGATTGAGGAGTGGCAGATTAAAATGATGGACTATGCTGAACTCGCAAGGATGACTTGCAAGATCCGCGACCAGGGGGAGACAAGGTTTCAAAAAGACTGGAGTAAATATGTGGATTATATGGAGAAAAATTGTAGATCTTTAAAAACACTTGCAGGATTGAAATAAATCCTACGAATTGACCAAACAGTTAAAAAGGAACTGCAAAAATGTAGTAAACAAGAAACCCGCATGAAGGGAGGGGGGGAAGTCGTAGCTCGGCAGAGCAAAATGTTAGATGAAAATTTATAATGTTGTGTATAAAAGAATGTTTTTTTTATTATTTTAATTGGATAAATTGGAAATTGAATAAAAATTTATTTAAAAAAAAAAGAGACAGTCACTTCACTCTGGCCTGAACTCTGGCCAGTATTTGTTCTTCCGGGGGGGGGGGGGAGTCCCATCCCCTCTGCCATGTAAATGCACATGTTCACAATTTTGCATGCCTAAAAACCCCACCAACATTTTACATCATTGCAGATTACTTCAGCTCACTAACATACAATACCTTGGTGTTGTATTCCCAAGCCAATATAATGCAAATTTACTTATGCAAACTTGCATGAGCATTAGTACATAAACCAAAGAAGCATTATGTAAGGCTAAAAAGGGAGAAACCTCAAAATGTTGCGGAAGGTAAAATAATTTTATTTTACAGTATACTATGTCCAATGCATTCCAGCTCATCACCCCTGGCACAACATGCATAAAACAATGCATTCTAAATGAACTGCAATGTGGAATAAGATCTGCTGGTTCCTGAAGAGGCTGACATGCTGAAATGATAGGGAATACTATATTATTTTGCTTCCAGCATTGTTCCTGGTCTTCAGAGATTCCTATTTGGTGGGATGGGACGCTTCTTGTCCCTTAGGTGCCACCCATCTCTTTTTTCTGTTGGCATTATGAATAAACCAAGTGGCACAACCATTGCAAAGTTGCTTTGAGACAGTTTAACTTGGCCAGTTTGTTTTAAATCAGGGTGGGGAACCTATGGCCCAAGGGCCAAACTCTCTCCACAGCCCTGCTTCATGTCCTCCTTGTGCATTTCTCCCTGAAAGGAATGTGTCCTTGAACTCTGATAAAAGCTGTTACTTCTCTGGATAGAGTGTGTGTGTGTGTGTGTGTGTGTGTGTGTGTGTGTGTGTGTGTGTGTGCCTACTGTACAATGGTAAAATTTGCATGTATTGCTCTGCCCAGTGTTGCCTAAGTCTTTACCCTTCTCTGGCATGAGGTTTGTCCAGAAGAGAATGTGGCCCTCAGAATGAAAAAGATTCTCCACCTCTGTTCAAAACAGAGCTAAACAATTTGCTAAACAAACAAAAAACTCCAAAGAGCTGTGTCACCAAGCTTCTCTCTTTCTCTTTGCTTCCAAACACCTGCAGGAAAGGCCCATGAGCATGCTGCTTTTACACGGCAAAAGTACTGCCACTAATATTTGGGTGCCTGAGAGCAGCTTAATATCCATATTACCTTCCAAACTACTATAGGACAAAACTCTTATTTGAATGAGTGTCATGTATGTCACAAATAATGGAAGGGGGAATGTGTTAATTCAGTGCTCGTAGACAATTTAAGGGTGTTTTACTAGTTTCCCTTAAAGAAGTTCTTACCCCTCCCCTCCAAAAAACAAATTATTTAGCAACTAACTAACTTAAAGGTTGTTACTACTAACCAGGGAGAAGACCACTAACAACTGCAAACATGCTTACAGGATTGTAGGACCTGAGCCATCCACTAGCCAACTGGGATAAGGTTAAGGAGATACATACAAATAATTGCAGAATAGTTTACTGGTTTGCTAATTTGGAAAATTAAGCTGAGTGTATTTGGGCATACATGACACAGACTCTATGGAGATTCCAAAAATCTGACAAGGCTAGAGTCTAAATTCCCAACCTAGAGTAGCAATTTACAAATATTCTGGAAAATGAAATAGAGCATTTAGAAAATCAGGAAATAGTAGTATTGCTAATTCCAGCTCAATAAGTTGCATGGCTATTAATATAGATTCAGACAATAAACACCTTGGTGGCATTAAACTAGGTTTTACGCAGAGTAGGCTTATTGAATTTATAGGATCTAGCCTACCCATGGTCATTTATTTCAACGAGACTACTCTGATTAAAACTTAGTTTAGATAGAGATAGATAGATATGATATATATATGTATATATCTATATACATAACTGTCCCTGTTCAACCATGTCTGTTTGAATGAGAAATTGTGCTAGTATATATTTAGAAAATCAATGCAGCCTCAGTCCTTCCCTAGTCTTGCTGGTACCATGCTCCTGGGAGCCAAACCATGGTTTGGCTTAGTGTTACACCTGGACCTAATCGTGTGCTTTATCTCATTCCAAACCACAGCTGTTCTCCACTTATTGGTTCTCCCCCTCAAAATATGAACCTGCAGCAACCAATTTACACGAGGGCAGGGTGAATCAATGCTCCTCAGCTGGCTTCTACTAATGTCCACTTATAGTATTTATTTCCAATCTCTTTCCGTTTTCAAGAAGCTGATGGCTGACAACAGTAGATAATGCCATGGAACAGAGAACAGTTTATTAAACACATTAAAAACAATACAACTCAGAAAATGGAAGTTAAACAGCTGCTTGAACAGAACCAGCAGCAATTATCACACACATGTGTGTCTAAATAAAAAAATGTTTTCACACTTCTAAAATAATAGAGTTAGAATCTAGCAACTGCTTATTCATGAAGAAGTTCCAAAACAAGGGTGCCATGTTCTTGAAATTTGACTTCACAGATAGAATCCAGAGCATGACATTTCTCCAGCTCACCTCCACCAGTATACCAAGGACTCTATAATTTCATTAGGTGGAATCCAAGTGGTGCCCATGCACTCGTGCAAAAGCTTTTGATCCAGTGGGCACCTCCGCTTACTGAAACGCAGGTGAAGTGATCTGCACCAATTTGCTATTCCCTTTATGGACCTCCATACCACTTTATACCTTGCTATGGAATGTTCCTCGACTCCCTGAAGCTGGGGGATGCATGAGATACTGGCAAAAAAGCCCCTCTCCTCTTCTTCCATTAATGGAGGAATCAATTGAATTAAAAGTCCTTCTCTGAGTGCAAGGGCACCAAATGAATGCCACTCATTAAGCTTTTCACCCTACACTAATATGCTGTGTTTGGGGTGGAATGGTCTTACGACAACTCAGGACAGAGAATGATTACCGGTACCTAAGATCTTGAATTATTCTAAATGTTTGTTGTTGTTGTTTTTTGCACTTCTGAGGTCACTGTATATTAGAATCATAGAATCATAGAGTTGGAAGAGACCACAAGGGCCATCCAGTCCAACCCCCTGCCAAGCAGGAAACACCATCAAGCCATTCTTGACATATGCCTGTCAAGCCTCTGCTTAAAGACCTCCAAAGGAGGAGATATTACTTTTGTAATGTTAACAACCACCTGATTCATGACCTAAATATTATATTGTATGCACACACACAAATTTTAATGTTCACGTATATCTCCTTCTCACATGTATGAAACTTTCGTGCACACTTACGGTATGCAAATTCTCACATGTGTCAAAAACTTCTTGCTTCATATAAGTCCCAGTGTGACTTCATGGGGATTAAGAAAAAGCAAGTAGTTTGAAGTGTGAAGCATGTCTGCACACCTTGGTACCCGGGCCTGAGATGTATATTTTTAGGGCCCACTTTATTTTTGTGATTGCAAGTTGTTTTAAGCTCTTTTTAACATGGTGTTTTAATTGTTGCAACCCACCCTGGGTTGATAGAGTGGACGTTGTTAATAATAATAATAATAATAATAATAATAATAATATGCAAAATCCACACTTGCACACTTCTCAACAACAACAAAAATTAAACAGAATTCACTGGTAAACCATAAATATTTATGTAATAGTGATGCCTGAGGAATTAGTATACAGTTTAACATTTTTAATGGTTGTGTAAGACTTAAAAAACAAATTTAGGCCACAATTCAGACAGCCATGCAAGAAGACTGGCACCACCCAAAGGGGTTTTTGACCTCTATTTCTCAAGCAGCAGCCTCCTGCACATCATGGCAAACTGCTTTAGAAACTCGGGGGAATTTCCAAAGCAGTTTGATCAATGCGGCATTGGGGGTGGGGCAGGGAAAGGGGGGAATCTGCCATTCAAATAAAAAACAAAAAAGACAGATGCCCAGCTGGGTACACCTAACAGCTCTCTAGATCGTGGCCTGAAATCTTTGGCATTCAAGGCCCACACTTCTAAAGATTTTCTATTCTGCCTATGAATGCTATTTTCACAAACAAGGAACAGTACCTTCTTATGGGATTACAGCATGACAGAGGTGTAGTTGGCTCATGGGATTAATTAAAAGGGCTAGCATTTATTGCTTGCTCCTTTTAAATTGTTCCCATTTTCATTAAACATTACTGGTTTTTAAGTTGGTCATGGTATGCCAGACCAAAATTACACAGACCTTTCATGCAAATACAGGACAATATTGGTTACAGAAGTATTCGACATCACTATACGCCTTCAAGAAATCTTAACTTTGTATTTCTTTTCAAGTCAGAAGTTAGCTGAAGCATACTCTATAGAAAGTATAATATTTCAGAGTTCTCTATTTAGAAGCAAGCAACTTCCATATTTTAAAACATGAAATACCTAAGTATTAAATCACAACTGACACCACAGCAGGCATCTGTTTTTCTACTACAATTTAACAGCCCCATTATATCCACAATCAAAGTAAAATGAGCATGTACACGAGCAGTTACAATTTAAAATGAAATTGAACGAAAGCCTGTTCCCAAAATAAGCAGAATTTGCTATACTTACGGAGTGTTTCTCCTGCTGGCCCATAACTCCATGGTTAGCTGGGATTGCAAGAGGTTTCATAATGAACAAACATATGCTGAACTGAATTTACACATCATGTACCAATTTCTCATGGATAGCAAATCATCCTCTACTGCATTAAACTAAACAAACAAAAACCAAGGGAAAAACCAAGCCAAGAGCTCAAAGTGCCGTTCACAAAATCTCTCACACTTGTAGTGCAGAAAAGCAATCCAAACAGCAGCAATTGTCTCCATTTTTATAACACTCGAAGTCTTAAGCGTGCAAGGATGTAAAGTGCCTGGTAACACCATACATATCCAGCATTCTTCTACAAGAACGAGAGCATTCCCTGAGAGCGAAAGGGAGGAAAAAGAGGGGGGGGGAGAAAAGCTAAAATGGCTGACTGCACACAGACTCCCTCAAAAAAGCTTAATACAGTATTATATTAGTAAGGGTGCGGGAACCAGCTTCCTGCATTCAGCCAAGCATTGTTAATACTCCTGTTTAATTTGCAATCACAGTAATAGAGAGCCCCTCACCCCATTAAAAAAAATAAAAAATCAGGGCAGAGCATGTGAATAGGGACCTCCCCTCTGGCTGCTAATGATGCTGACAGGGTGACCAGTGATCTCTGTTCCACTCAACTAACCAAGTTCACACAATTAATCCAAGCGGCATGACATTGATGGACATTTAATTTAATGATGCCTGTCCCTCACATTCAAGGAAACTATGCCTACCATCAAGAGTCACTAAGGGGAAAAAACAAAAACACCAAAGGCACATACACAGAGAAAAACCTAGAGAATCATGAGTCTGAATGTAATACGCCAATATAATTACGTTATTGTGCTTACTTTGGAAGACCATGGCTGCAGGCAGTTGGCATAGCAACGCACAAGGAAAGCCATTTCCTGGGTAGAAAGAACGCTTCCTTTTCTAAATAAAAAATTCCTCTTAGGATACAAACGGCATTGCTGCTTCCTGCAGAAAGCAAAGACACTGTAGTCTGTCTCTTAACCGGCACACAGGCACACTCAATGCAGTTCTAATGATGTAAGTGGATCTCTCTCTGCCTCCCTCCCTCTCCCCCTATACATCGAAATATTCAACTCAAATGGAAGACACATTCCTTGCGGCTTGCCCCCTCGGCTGCTTAACTATTTCACTCATTAAGGTACAGATGGACAATTCAGATAGAGTAACAAGCGCTTGCCTGTATTATGTCAGCTTCTGTAGGTCAAGCTAATCCCAAAGGGGAAGGAATCCATTGATTGCTAGCTCCAATGAATACCACTGAAGGCAGGGTGGGAATAAGGAGAAAGATTTACTTGAACAGGCTCCGAACTAAATATCATTTTTCACCAAGGTGAATATAAAGCAATGGTGTTTGCTGCCACCTCCTCCCCCACCCTCCCCCACCCAAAAATAATGTTGCGGCAAAGCTGTAAATATCTCTATCAACTGCTTAATAATGGCATACTTGACAAGCTTTCATGGACACACAGGTATGATACTGTTCAGGCTTAGGTAACTGAGAGCTGCATAGCTGTGAATTTTCACAATCCTCTGCTGAAATTTGTTTAAATAAAGTCTGCAGTTTGCCACACAGGTCAAACATGTAGTTTCCATTAAAAGAGGTGTACAGTTCACAGTATATAGCACTGGAATAGACAGGCAGGTTCTAAATTTGTACAGATACAACATGTCTCTTGAAGGTAGTATTTCATTTTTAAAATGGAGAAATTAACCTAGCCACTCCCATGGAAAACTAGCTCTGTCACCACAGCATTATGGCACATGAACTAAGCTGAAGGGCATACTCCAGCCAAAAAAAGCACAAAGCCCTGCTACATTACAAGCAACACACTTCCACAATGTTTTTATGCAAGTCATCAGGGAGAAAAATAAGAAAGACTTTTTGCCATTAATTTTTTATCATCAAAATCTGACCTTTTTACACTTACAATGCATTCCTGGTATTCAAGCCCATGTGCACACACAACTTGGGAGAGAAAGGCAGGGAAATAATGCTCATTTCTGCTACTGTAGTAGCAAAAATTGAATAGATGACAATAACTTTAAACATATATTTATGAACAATATAGAAAAGTGCCAAAGACAGAGGCTGCAGCTGTTTCTACCAGACACATGCATTCTCAGTTGGTTAATTTAATCTGTCATACAGTAATGCTTTACTGTACTGACTGCAGGTCAAAGAGGCTATAAGTTCACTTGGCAGACCAAAAGGTGATTCTCTAGAAGTCTATTTTTATAAAGCCATAGAATTCTTTTATAAAGCCATAGAAAAAATAAAAACAAGCACCACCACTAAACCATATTTTAAAGTTTTGGATCATTCATTTTTAGGCTTGTGTATACCATAATTCTCCTGCCAACCTAGCAGTTCGAAAGCACGTCAAAGTGCAAGTAGATAAATAGGTACCACTGTGGGTTAAACCACTGAGCCTAGGGCTTGCTGATCAGAAGGTCAGCGGTTTGAATCCCTGTGACGGGGTGAGCTCCCGTTGCTCGGTCCCAGCTCCTGCCAACCTAGCAGTTCGAAAGCACGTCAAAATGCAAGTAGATAAATAGGAACCGCTACAGCGGGAAGGTAAACGGTGTTTCCGTGTGCTACTCTGGTTCGCCAGAAGTGGCTTTGTCATGCTGGCCACATGACCTGGAAGCTATACGCCGGCTCCCTCGGCCAATAATGCGAGATGAGCGCGCAACCCCAGAGTCGGTCACGACTGGACCTAATGGTCAGGAGTCCCTTTACCTTTACAGCGGGAAGATAAACGACGTTTCCGTGCACTGCTCTGGTTCACCAGAAGCGGCTTTGTCATGCTGGCCACATGACCTGGAAGCTGTACGCCGGCTCCCTCGGCCAATAACGCGAGATGAGCACCGCAACCCCAGAGTCAGTTACGATTGGACCTAATGGTCAGAGGTCCCTTTACCTTTACCTATACCATAATTATCTGCCCTATATTCTTTTTAAAACACACATTAAAATCTGTTTCATTAGAATGGAAATCTAGAATAAGACTAATATGGCACTGTAGATTTTTCTGCAGGGTTTGACTATGGAAAAACTGCCTTTATGCATGTGTATTCACACATGTGCTAGAGTAATTTTGAAAGCATTTTACAGTATTGTGGGAGCTGATAGCACTCATTTGAAGCAGTGGTCTTCAAATTTATTTTTAGCTGTAGCCAAAGAACAAACATGGATACGTTTGTCACCCTCCCACCATCACTGTTTATTCCGACTGCAAATCTTTTCCCTTTAAACATATAAAAGAAAGCAAATGAGGAAACGCCCTACTCTGGACTCTTTGGTTCTTAATAGCTAGGAAGCACACACACACCCCAAAAAACAATAGTTTTCTTATTGCATCTTTTCCAGAACACTTCTGTCTCTAGATTTTAGTGGGCACATGACACTGGTGGTAATGTGGTTAACATTTCTGAAGTCACAAGTGCCACGGGCAGTAGTTTATGGTGGGTAAGGCTTGAGCATCCTTCTGCAGTGATACCTACTAGGAAAGGCAGAAGTGGGATGTGAGGAAGTGCGGCAATTGCTTCTCCCACCATGTGCTATGGCTGTCAAAAGAAGACAGCTCAGATATACTAATCACAAAGCAACACAAAACCTATCTAGAAGAGCTCTCACACAGCTGCTGGGCTTTCTTCTGGCAAGCTGCAGCAAGTCGTCTGACTCACTAAGCTCTTACTATTTCCTCACTGGAGTGGAAGGCACAGCCCTGTAGACAAAAGCTCTGTTTGTTTGGGGTTTTTTCCTGTTCCCATATTCTGGTTTCTTATCCTCTTTTTCTCCTTCCTTCTTAACATTTTGTTCTGATAGCCTGACTTATTACAAGACTCCACAGGTGCAAAGGCTTGATTCCATGACTACCTGGCTACTGTTGAGCTGCAATAAAAATGTGTTAGGCTCATGTGGCAGCAGCCTGAGGTATGTGGAACCAGCAGAAGTCATTTTCTTTTCTTTTTTTCTTTTTTCTTTTCCAAATGCCCTAAGGTGCCCACAGAGAGGTGGAAAAAAACAAATGTTTACCAAGGTCACTGAAAGAAGCACGTTTAAGTTTAAATTAGGACATGCTTCTCAGCAGTTAAGCACAAAGGCTATACAGTCTCCCTTCACAAAGGTTAAGTGGCTCACTAAGTATGGACTAGGGACACTGAGGTCCCAGTCACAACTTGTCGATTTTACAGATGGCAGAGATGCATAGCATTAGCCTTGCAAACCTTCCCCCACCATATGCAAAACCTTCAAGGTCAATTATGGCCAGCTACCCTACTAGTCGGGACCCGGGTGGTGCTGTGGGTTAAACCACAGAGCCTAGGGCTTGCCAATCAGAAGGTTGGTGGTTCGAATCCCCGCGACGGGTGAGTTCCTGTTACTCGGTCCCTGCTCCTGCCAACCTAGCAGTTTGAAAGCACGTCAAAGTGCAAGTAGATAAATAGGTACCGCTCTGGCAGGAAGGTAAACAGCGTTTCTGTGCGCTGCTCTGGTTCACCAGAAGAGGCTTAGTCATGCTGGCCACATGACCCGGAAGCTGTACGCCGGCTCCCTCGGCCAGTAAAGTGAGATGAGCGCCACTACTGGACCTAATGGTCAGGGGTCCCTTTACCTTTACCCTACCGTGTTTCTCCTAAAATAAGACACGTCTTATATTTATTTTTCCTCCCAAAAAACACACCACGGCTTATTTTCGGGGGATGTCTTATTTTTTCGAGCGGGAGCTGGCAACCGCGCCACCGGCCGAGCAAGGAGGAAGCACACGTGCCCTCCCAGTGTTCCCCAAGGGATCTTGTGGGCCGATCCCTCCGGACCCTCTTGGCTTTGGGGTCCCTCGCTCCCTTTTGCCGCCGTCCTCCCCGCCCCCGGGCGAGCGCCTGTCTCTCCCCAGGGAATGGCATCCACACGGCGCGCATTCCTGAGCCGGTGGAGGGGCTGCTGTGACTTGTTTTGGCTCAGAGGACCAATTCCTCCATTCAAACGCCAGTGTGCAAATCTGCCCTTGCCTGCCTATAGCCCGGCCCCCTTTTGGCCCGGGACCAGGCTGGTGACTGGTGATTGCTCCCGCCAGGTGTGCGTGTGTGTGTGTGCAAGGGATGAGTAGGCGAGAGTATGCATGGGCGAGAGGCGGACCGGGTGCGGGGCTAAGACGGAAGACTGCGAGGAGGGAGGAAAAGGGCGGGGGCGCGCCACCAAAAGACAAACGGAGCGGGGAAAGTGGACCAACTCCCCCGGCTGCTCCTTCCGGCTCGGGAGTTTGCTCCTTGGGATGCCCGATTCCGCCGCAGCAAGAGGCGGCTGCACGGGAGCCGCTTCGGGGAGCACAGCGCAGCGTGAAGAGCCTGGTGAGAGGCAGCTGCGGCTGCAGGTGAAGCCCGGGATCTGCGTGGGCGACTGGGGGCGAGCGCACTGAGCACTGCGGCGGTAGCGAAGAGGCGCCCGATCAGCCCGCTTCTCAGCTGATCGGGCACCTCTTCGCCACCGCCGCAGCGCTCAGGGCGTTCGCCCCCAGTCGCCCACGCAGATCCGGGCTTCACCTGCAGCCTTCCTTTCCTTGCCAGACCTGCTCCCCCCCGGCTTATTTTCGGGGGATGTCTTATATTTATTCTATTAATGAAAAGCCTGACATGGCTTATTTTTGAGGACCGTCTTATTTTAGGAGAAACACGGTACTAGTCAGGGGAAAATTGAGGCTATATGAGAAAACTACATTTGCTTGAATGGTTTTATGGCTTTTGTCTTCTTTTGGCAAACTGAACCCAAATCATTCTCTATCTAATTGAAACTTTTGCTATGACCCTAAAACTGACTGACTGCCAACTCATTATAAGCATAAACGTACGCTTGTAGACACAAAATTCCATCAATTTTGACAAATTTTTGAGGGTAAACTATCATCAAGCCTAACACTTATCTCAACATGGGTAGGCAAACTAAGAACATGGGTAGGCAAACTAAGAACATGGGTAGGCAAACTAAGGCCTGGGGGCCAGATCTAGCCCAATCGCCTTCTAAATCCAGCCCGCGGCGGTCTGGGAATCAGTGTGTTTTTATATGAGTAGAATGTGTCCTTTTATTTAAAATGCATCTCTGGGTTATTTGTGGGGCCTGCCTGGTGCTTTTACATGAATAGAATGTGTGCTTTTATTTAAAGTGCATCTCTGGGTTATTTGTGGGGCATAGGAACTCGTTCTTCTTTTTTCAAAATATAGTCCAGCCCCTCACAAGGTCTGAGGGACAGTGGACCCCTTCCTTAGAGCAACCTCCACCATTTGGTAACACTCATATTTTTGTCCTAAATTCCCATCTTCCATAACCAATTGGCCATGCTGGCTGAGGCTGATAAGATTTGTAGTTCAAAATATCTGCAGAGCACAAGGTTGCGAAAAGCTGTACTACTGTATATAATGTCTGTACTGTGGAGCTGTGAAAACAGGCCCAAGTATAGAATAATAGTAAGCAACTGACCAATACAAACATATGCTTACACAGGCTTGGAAAAATTAGGTAGCCTTGGGATACAATTTAAAGACCTCACTATATACCCATTACCCTGCTATCAAACCTATGTTTTCCATTAGAAATACATTGGAACTTACTAACAATGAAATCCCTATGGACACAGATGTCATGTCACTTGCATTTCAGTTCCCAGAATTTACTCTTATCTAATGACATGATATCACTATCATGCAAATTTAGATGTCAGCAGAGTATGAAGGTAATGGAATTATTTATTAGTGACAAAGAATTAGTTCAGAAGTAGTGACCATAATTCCATCATAGAGTTTGAAGGTGCCTGAAAGGGTAATCAAGTCAAATACTTGCTGGTGCTGGAAAAGTACAGCATCCTTGTTAAGTTACTACCCAGACTTCCTCTGCTTAAAAATCTGTAAAGAAGAGTCCACTGCCTTCCAAGGCAGCCTTTTTCATTGGTCTGAGCGGCTGCACTAGATATAATGGCAGCAATTAAGAACTATGTGATCTGAATCATGGTTGCCAATCCACCACTAAAGCCAACCGTAGGCAGGCAGGCAATCATATGTGGATGCCAGAGTATGGCACTTTAGTTTATTCCCATACCACTTGAAATTTTCAGTTTTGTAAAAAGGAAAATATAATTACCCTGATTTATTATTAATATATTACTATTTAACAGTAAAATATTACATTTGCAAATAATGTTATAGTGCATTTTTAGTTGATTCTCTAGGTTTAGGCTTAGATCCTGTTAACATTCTATCTTCACCACCTCTATTAGTAATATATGCTGCATGGTTAACCCATTTGCTGATGTTCCTTACAAATAGCGGAGGAGAGGAGGCAAGCAAAATGCAAGGGAGATAGGGAAAGATACAGGAAACTGAATGCAGATTTCCAAAAAACAGCAAGGAGAGACAAGAGGGTCTTCTTAAATGAGCAATGCAAAGAAATAGAGGAAAACAATAGAATGGGGAAAACCAGAGATCTGTTCAAGAAAATTGGAGATATGAAAGGAACATTTCGTACAAAGATTACCATAATCAAGGACAAAAGTGGTAAGGACCTAACAGAAGCAGAAGACATCAAGAAGAGGTGGCAAGAATACACAGAGGAATTATACCAGAAAGATATGGAGGTCTCGTACACCCCAGGTAGTGTGCTTGCTGACCTTGAGCCAGACATCTTGGAGAGTGAAGTCAAATGGGCCTTAGAAAGCACTGCTAATAACAAGGCCAGTGGAAGTGATGATATTCCAGCTGAACTATTTAAAATTTTAAAAGATGATGCTGTTAAGGTGCTACACCCAATATGCCAGCAAGTTTGGAAAACTCAGCAATGGCCAGAGGATTGGAGAAGATCAGTCTACATCCCAATTCCAAAGAAGGGCAGTGCCAAAGAATGCTCCAACTACCGCACAATTGCCCTCATTTCACACGCTAGCAAGGTTATGCTTAAAATTCTACAAGGCAGGCTTAGGCAGTATGTGGACCGAGAACTCCCAGAAGTGCAAGCTGGATTTCGAAAGGGCAGAGGAACCAGAGACCAAATAGCAAACATGCGCTGGATTATGGAGAAAGCTAGAGAGTTCCAGAAAAACGTCTACTTCTGCTTCATTGACTATGCAAAAGCCTTTGACTGTGTCGACCACAGCAAACTATGGCAAGTTCTTAAAGAAATGGGAGTGCCTGATCACCTCAACTGTCTCCTGAGAAATCTCTATGTGGGACAAGAAGCTACAGTTAGAACTGGATATGGAACAACGGATTGGTTCAAAATTGGGAAAGGAGTACGACAAGGTTGTATATTGTCTCCCTGCTTATTTAACTTATATGCAGAATTCATCATGCGAAAGGCTGGACTAGATGAATCCCAAGCAGGAATTAAGATTGCCGGAAGAAATATCAACAACCTCAGATATGCAGATGACACAACCTTGATGGCAGAAAGTGAGGAGGAATTAAAGAACCTTTTAATGAGGGTGAAAGAGGAGAGCGCAAAATATGGTCTGAAGCTCAACATCAAAAAACCAAGATCATGGCCACTGGTCCCATCACCTCCTGGCAAATAGAAGGGGAAGAAATGGAGGCAGTGAGAGATTTTACTTTCTTGGGCTCCTTGATCACTGCAGATGGTGACAGCAGTCACGAAATTAAAAGATGCCTGCTTCTTGGGAGAAAAGCAATGACAAACCTAGACAGCATCTTAAAAAGCAGAGACATCACCTTGCCGACAAAGGTTCGTATAGTTAAAGCTATGGTTTTCCCAGTAGTGATGTATGGAAGTGAGAGCTGGACCATAAAGAAGGCTGATCGTCGAAGAATTGATGCTTTTGAATTATGGTGCTGGAGGAGACTCTTGAGAGTCCCATGGACTGCTAGAAGATCAAACCTATCCATTCTTAAGGAAATCAGCCCTGAGTGCTCCCTGGAAGGACAGATCGTGAAGCTGAGGCTCCAATACTTTGGCCACCTCATGAGAAGAGAAGAATCCTTGGAAAAGACCCTGATGTTGGGAAAGATTGAGGGCACTAGGAGAAGGGGACGACAGAGGACAAGATGGTTGGACAGTGTTCTCGAAGCTACGAACATGAGTTTGACCAAACTTCGGGAGGCAGTGGAAGACAGGAGTGCCTGGCGTGCTATGGTCCATGAGGTCACGAAGAGTCGGACACGACTAAACAACTAAACAACAACAACAACAAGACTGGTTACCTCTGCACAAGTCATAGCAGACTAGTGCTCCCACTCACTAAAAATGGCAGCTCAACAACAAATTTTGATGCATGAATTTGACTGAATACTACAGATTATATTTTTATTCATCAACATGAAACTAATACCGAGATCTCTATTCCTTCTCTAGAACTACAAAAGGATGCAAGATGCCCAAGCATAACGTATATACAATATTCAAATATTGCAAAGTTAGTAGCAAACCAGCGAAGAAGAAAAGTTTTAGTATTCAATGTTTTTCCAAGTTTTTAAGAATCATCTGTCATTCAATTTTCTACTGAATTTATGTACAGGTTTCAATTTTCTATTATTACATTGATTTCTCTCAAGGAAGGCTGCCCAATCTGCTCTTAAAGAATAAGCATACAGTGGAACCTCGGTTTATGAACACCGCAGACCCATCTGGAACGGATTAATTCACTTTCCATTACTTTTAATGGGAAAGTTCGCTTCAGTTTATGAACGCTTCAGTTTATGAACAGACTTCCGGAACCAATTACACCCATGTTTCAGTTTATGAACGCTTCAGTTTAAGTACTTCGCGGACCCGTCTGGAACGGATTAATCCACTTTCCATTACTTTCAATGGGAAAGTTCGCTTCAGTTTATGAACGGTTACTCCGCGGACCGTCTGGAACAGATTAATCCACTTTCCATTACTTTCAATGGGAAAGTTCGCTTCAGTTTATGAACACTTCAGTTTATGAACAGACTTCCGGAACCAATTGTGTTCATAAACCGAGGTACCACTGTACATTTAACACTAGCATTTAATGTGACACAACTCCACATTTCAGTAATTCAGAAAGAATACCACCTGATACAAAAACTGCTTATTGAAGAATATCTCAGTAACTCTCTTAACAGATTCATAAGCTTACAGGGCAGGCAACCCAGCCCTGTCAATTTTCACAAATTGGAAACAGGACCCAGACTGGCAAGCATATTACTGACACCTAAATTGCCTAAAATGCAGCATGGCTTGATACACAACACCCTTATTACAATGAATTTCCAAAGCAACCAAAAGATGGGTCCAATTATGGCATCAATACAAGCTCTTCTTCCAAGGGGAATGAAAGAAGAGCAAATCCCAGTGGACATACACATTTGCAGCAAAGATGATGTAATGTATAGAGACAGAAAGGTATCCTCAGACAGAAGCTGAAACTTAGGTAAACAGACCACACAGTACCTTGAACTGCTGTGCACTTCTTTCAATTGTGCGCGTGCGTGTGCACACACACACACACACACACACACACACAGGCAACGGAAACTGTAACAGTATCTCATGCTGTTATCCATACGTTGGCCACATCGCTATGACAAAAAAATTAAATAATACTGGCTATGAGTTAAGAATATTTACTCAAGCACCTCATGAAAAAATAAATTTAGGATATATGTAAGCAAAACAAAGTTAAATATGCCACTACAGCAAATAAATCCTTCCATCCTAACATACATCAAAAAATTCAAAGCCCTAAATGTTCTTAAATTATTATACTTTAGGAATACTTAGTACCTGTTTATTTTGTCTAGTACAAAAACTACTTTTGACTTCTACCCTCAGATGCCGCTAATCTCTATAGGATTTCAGATGTTAGGATGAAATATTACAACTGAAAGTATTAAAAAATGCAGCCTATGGCAAACCATTGAAATTAATAGTGTTAAGCTACTATTAAGTATTAAACCACTAACTTTAGATATACAGCTAGACATAGATTGCAAACAGAGTAAAGTCGTACCTTGGATCCCAAACGCCTTGGAACACGAATGTTTTGGCTCCCGAATGCCGCAAACCCGGAAGTGAATGTTCCAGTTTGCAAATGTTATTTGGAAGCCGAATGACTAGCGTAGATTCTGCAGCTTCCGATTGAGTGCAGGAAGCTCCTGAAGCCAATCGGAAAACATGCCTTGGTTGTCAAACGTTTTCAGAAGTGGAACAGATTCCGTTTGACAACCAAGGTACAACTGTAACACAGTATTATTAATATTATTTTTTTACAGAATTGTATTAATGGTGTGAAGTCAAGCAAATATATTGATCTTCACCTTTCCTGAACAATACATAAAAAGATACAGTGGTCTCTGATGCATTATCTATCTTACTAGTAAAAAATAATTCACCTTACACATATCTATTACAAATACAAACCAAGCCCTACGAGGAACAGTTGAAGGAGTTGGGTATGTTTCACCTGGTAAAGAGGGGACCGAGAGGAGACATGAGAGCCGCCGTCAAACATCTAAAGGGCTGTCACAACAATAAGCAAGCTTATTTTTTCCTGCTCCAGAGGCTAGGGCCTGAACCAATATATTCAAGTTATAAGAAAGGAGATTCTAACTAAATAACAGGAAGAACTTTCTGACAGTAAGAGCTGTTCAACAGTGAAACAGACTCCCACCACAAGTGGTGGGCTTTCCTTCCTTGGATGTTTTTAAGCAGAGGTTGGATAGCCATCTGTCATGTATAATCTAGTGAGATTCCTGCATTCCAGGGGGCTGCACTAGATGGCCCTGGGGATTCCTTCCAACTCTACAATTTTACCATTATGTGATTCTATTACCCAGAATTTGGAGCTGGGTTGGTTTAAAAATATTTGACCCACCTGGCTGTTACTGACAAACCATGCAGATACTGACATACAGGTGAAACTCGGAAAATTAGAGTATCGTCGAAAAGTGTTTATTTCAGTAATGCAACTTAAAAAGTGAAACTAATATATGAGATAGATGCATGACATGCAAAGCACGATATGTCAAGCCTTTGTTTGTTGTAATTGTAATTTGTTGTTAGGCGGGTCAATTATAAATGGAATGTAATTAATGAAATGTAATAGCAATGTTTATTTTTGTATTAGTGTAACTATTTGTTTTATTACTGTGGAATTTCCAAAAGAAAGCATTTGTGAAAATTAAAAGAAAATGAAAAAATAATAAGTTGCATTACTGAAATAAATGCACTTTTCGACGATATTCTAATTTTCTGAGTTTCACCTGTAGTATCAAAGGAACAACTAGGAGCTTAAAGTGAGCTCCTGTTATTTAGCTGGAGCAAGGCATGATTCTACCAACCATCAGCTGATGAATGGTGGAAGCACACCTTGGCCCAGGAGCAGAAAGTGGTTTGCACTGAAACATCTGCGAAAATGAACTGGGGGGGGGGGCGACAACGACTCCATTTTAGCAGTGGTTTGAATACAAATCATTTCTTGCTCCTGTAGCAACCCTCTTTGAAGGTGCAAGTGCACCTTCAAAGAGGCTCATCACCTGACATCACTGACAACTGTGAAATATGGCCTGTGAGGGTTAGGGGAGGTTTCCACCCCTGTTGCAGTCTATGCATACCCCCTAATGCTTACATAACTGTGTTGGATTCACTGCCAGGTGTGCAGATGGGGTTAAAATAGCTATTGACAACTGCTGTGATAGTACAGAATGTTCATAAACAGTACCAATTCAGGTAGTAAATGAAAAGAGAAATGAGGCAGAGAAGAGTGGGGCTGAGGAAGCTCCAAAGTGAACCTTGTGCTCTCCTGCCAGGGACAGCTTTTCTATTTATGTTGAGTTGAAAACATCAAAGCATCTACATATATTACACACAGAGACATATTATATTCAGTATCCTTTTATCAACCAGCGTTCCAATAAGATGCCTTCTGATGTTGTGTATGTGGCATTCTCAGAGGCCACTACAGTCATAATTTCACACAAACACACCGTGATTGCAATTTTTAAAAAAACAAAAACCAGTTATGCTATAGTGATTATGCTATTACTACCTTAAATTTGTATGCAAGATAAAGCACTGGAAGGATAATATAACCATAATAATTATATGTTTTATGCATGTTTTTCACTGCTTGCTTACAATAGTCTAACAAAAATCATAACACTGTGACATAAAATTAACTCTTACTAGCTAGTTCATAACAAAATATCACACTTTAAATTTTAAACAAGTGAAAATACTGCCACAAATAATTAAAGTAATTCTGTAAGTCCCTCCCCTCCAGCTTCCATTCCAGTTTGTGTTTCAACACCTTCTGTATTTTAGGAACGTGTGGTTTCTATAGTATCTTTAGGTGCAACTAATATAGAGCAGAATCAAAATAATCTGTTTTATAACAGTACACCCTACAAATATTCAGCTTGTATCAGAGGCATTATCTACAAACTTCTGCTTCAAAATGCAACAGCTAAAGAGTAAGATAGAGACACTGGTTAGGTAATGGATATTAAATGAGGACATAAATGGAGAATGTTGTGTTCAATGTGAGTACTTTATCATTTCTGTATGTCATCTACTGATATCACATGACAACTTCTAACAACGAAAGACACCACCACAGGAAATGAATGTATTATTTTTTTAAGGTAAAAACTGAAATGCAAGTAATGGTGATGTCACTAGGCTCTATCTACATTCAGTTTGAGTGATTTTAACTGAAGGTAAACTGTGTATCATATAGTGTAACAGAATGGATGCAGCACAAATTTAGCAACAGCAAACTAGTATTAAGACATTAGTTACACTCCAAAATGGGGGAGGGGATGTAAAGGGTTAGAGGACCATACACATAAGTTACAATACCTGCTGTTTAGTGCATTCCTGTGAGCCAAAATGAAATGAATGCCATATAGGAGGAAAGGAAAAGATGAACATTATCAGAGATGCTCAAAACATATAGTACTATTATGAAACTAATGCTATTATGTAAGGAAGGTTCTTAAATGGACTTATGAGTTTGGTGTAAATACTCTCCCTGATCCATATGGCTACTTAACATACAACAGTATAGTAGCAGCATTGCTAGTATTTGTCAAGCACTTTCCTTTAAAACATAACATATATTCACTTTGTCATTATGTACACTAGTCTTTGAAACACAGTCAGCTGAACACATACTATCTCAATCAGTATATCTACATATTATAACCCTAAAAGAAACTAGAACACTGTAAAGAAATTCATATTTTATTTGGCAGCCATGTTTTCCTGCCTTGGTATGTATAGCACAAAAAGGAAGAGTTGTATCTCTAAACTCTCTGTGGGTACATATAAGAAAACCGTATCTAAAATGAGGTTATTTGCATGTTCCTACCATGTGTTTGGAGAGGCATGTCTTCCCTCAAACAAACTGATTAACTTTGAGTAATGGGAACATATGATCATAAATTAAAATTTTCCTTTTAGTCATTCATAAAACTGATCAAGAAGTATGCCATATTAGTACACCACAAATCAACTTATTCGATTTCAGTAAATTGTCCATCATAAAATTACAATGAAAGTTGGGGTTACATCAAAACCTGAAAAATCAAGCCTTCTGTCATACAAGCAAAACACCTAAGTATTGAAGAATCTCACAAGACATCTAAGAAAATACTTGGACAATTAAGAAGAGACATAGGTGCTAACAGTTGCAGGTGGAATTGTAGGTGGAAATTGACAAGAAGGAACATAATTTTTAGGAAAGGAAATAGTGGGAAATCCCCAGTACTTTAAAATCGGAGAGAGCACATGAAGAATCTCAAATGGCTATGTACCTGAGGCTTTGTATTGTGAGGAACTCTGAGTTCCTACAGAGTTAATCAGAAACACTAAAGAATAGCTCACATACTCATTTTGGGAGACTTTTATTCCCTGCATGAAGAACTGTATTCCATATCAGCTCAGGAATACAATTATGTGAAGATAAATAATGTGAACTAGCAATATATAGGGAGATGCTGGTTCCCTTTTCATAAGGGTTGTGAAATGTTTCTGGTTTGTCAAGTCTTTGAGTGAAAGTGTATTTTTGAGGTGCTTATAGTAATTTCAAATGTTTGTTTTACTTGATTGTATACCTCTCTTGAGCTTTGAGAAAAGAAATATTAAAATACTTGTTAAATATGCAACACTCAGCATCAATATACGTGATTGTGAGGGGTTTTTTTTGTTGCCACACAACAATACTGAGTATTATTATTTATAGAAATATGGTGGCACTGCCTTTTGCTCCTCAAGGCAATTCAGATTAACAAAACAAGTTCTTAATATTAGAAAAAAGTGAAAGCAACAAAACTATAAGAAAAAAGTGAAAGCAACAAAACTATAAAAACAAAGTAAGAAACAAAGATAACTTACGAGTTGAAAGCCTGATGAAATAAAAATGTATTGACTGCCACATAAAAACCATTTATGATGTGGCCAGTCAAGCCTCTATCAGGAGAAAGTTACACAGATAAGGAAAGGCCCAATCTCATGCTACCATTACCCTTGGTGGCAGAACAGAGCAGGGCTTCAGATGATGACTGATAGGCAACTTCATGCAGAAGGATGCAGTCCCAAGGAGGACATTCCAGTCCCAAGACATTTATAATTTTATAGGTATGTGTAAATGCCATAATTCCCCATACAATTATGTACTAGAATACTGTTTGCATAATGGAAAGTGCTAATATGAACTGCATTGGTGCCAAATGAGTTCCTGCAATGTGCAGCTGATACTGTGAATTAGTAAGAAACAATACTTGATGATGATGATGATGATGATGATGACGATGACAAATGTTTTAATGTAACAGCCATCTTTAGCACTTACGCACATAGAACACAGATACAGGTTTCTCCCATTTTGAAAATCAGTGTTTGCAATTTTGTAATTCTACACTACAGTGATGAACTGTGAAGACTTTTCTCCATCAGTTTGAGAATGCAGAATAATTATAATTTGAAGGCTAAAGCAATATAGACATAATGCTCTCTCAGATGATAAAGGCATGGTGTAGATTTGTTAGAACAATTTGATATTAGTCACGTCAGTATAAACAACCCGCTCTGGTCTACTTCTCATGCTGAGAAGAGATAAAGCAAAATAATGGCCTAAACAGATGATAGTGCTTCAAGAAAAAGTGGCTATTCACAGAACTTAATGTTTCAGTGATTGGTTTATTGATGTATTTTAAACTAAATAAAGCCAGCACAATGATCTATTACAGAGATAAAATTTGAATAGTGTTTTAAGCTGGCATTTTGAAGCTGATCTGCTCCAAAAGCAGTATTTCTAAACTATGCCAATGACAGATAATATACTCTTAACTACAAGTTCAGTTTCTTCTTTATAGCTGCTAAAGAATCTCCTGCACATGAAATTTTAAGAAAGGCAAATTGTGGCCATGTGAATCTTTCACAAAATGAGAACGAGCATTTGGCAATTGTTAATATTCAAATTTAAGTTACACTATCAAAATAATCTGGATGGCTTACCGTGTGATAACCTCTAGGTAATGGTGGTTTCCCTACAGGATAAGCATCCACAGTGTCAATAATTGTTTGTCTTTCTCCTTTTTGATTGATTTTCCTAAATCTCCGTCGAGATTGTCTATGAGATGCTTGTCGCTGGAAATATTCTTCATTTTCATCCATATAATCCACCTGATAAAAAGGCATATTTAATAGCAAAAAATACATTTTGTAATATGATAAAAATAAATAAGGTTATGGATGGCCTCTTCTCTGCTACAATTAGAAAGCACGGGCATTCATTTCAATTTGAGATAGAACACATGAAATGGTACTCTCACAGAAATCAGCAGTAAGTAATAAAACTTTTTTCATTTTCCACAGTAGAAGCTATTCCTACATAGTGAGAATGAGCAGGCATAATTATTAAGACAATTACTCAGTTGACATTCCTATATTCTACAACTGACCTACTGTTCGTGTGCAAACCTGTGTATTTAGAAGCATCTGTTTTTTACTCTCTCACACAGAAAGCTAGTTTCTTACTGGGGAGAAAAAAGAACATTTCTGAAGGAAGCAAACTTGAAGCCTTCCGGCTGATCTCAAAAAGTCATTGGGGAGCTACCCCTCCCATCCTGTGGGAGCTAGCTCTTCTAAAACACAGCATCCTATTTCCTCTAAAGCAAGAAAGATGTGAAGGAAAACTGCACAAAGTTACTATAATAATGTCAACCCCCACAAAAAATATTCTAATACACACCTACAACAAGTATTGTATTTTGCATCTTCCACACAGCCATTTCTATTTTGGAGATGGTAGAAATCTGGATGCTCAGCTGCTAAGGTAACACTGTATTTGATAAGGCTCTGAGCTATGACAAAGCATGCAACAACTATTTTATAAAGAACTCTGTCCCAATTCTGAATGCTACTGCAAGTATCGTGTGAGGTAGTATTAGCTGCAATACTGTATTGTGAGGCTCTACACCCACTGCTTGAAATACGAAGAGGGGTAATGCCCTTGTTTCATATGGTGATTAATCCAATTATAGCAGAGAGAGTGGGAAATCAGGCACCAACAGGAAGTATTTAAAAATGTAAATATTCCCTATATGTAGTGACAAGAATTTTTACTTAGATTTTGTAGAGCTGGAAGGTGCCATGAGGGTCATCTGTTGTTGTATAGTTGTTTAGTCGTGTCCGACTCTTCGTGACCCCATGGACCAGAGCATGCCAGGCACTCCTGTCTTCCACTTCCTCCCACAGTTTGGCCAGACTCATGTTCGTAGCTTTGAGAACACTGTCCAACCATCCAGTTCTCTGCCATCGCCTTCTCCTTGTGCCCTGAATCTTTCCCACCATCAGAGTCTTTTCCAGGGAGTCTTCTCTTCTCATGAGGTGGCCAAAGTATTGGAGCCTCAGCTTCAGGATCTGTTCTTCCAGTGAGCACTCATGGCTGATTTCCTTCAGAATGGACAGGTTTGATCTTCTTGCAGTCCATGGGACTTCTTGCAAGCATCAATTCTTCGGCGATCAGCCTTCTTTATGGTTCAGCTCTCACTTCCATACATCACTACTGGGAAAACCATAGCTTTAACTATACGGACCTTAGTTGGTCTCTAAGGTGGTACTGGAAGGATTTTTTATTTTATTTTGTTTTGACTACGTCAGACCAACACGGCTACCTACCTGTAACTAGTATACGGACCTTTGTCAGCAAGGTGATGTCTCTGCTTTTTAAGATGCAGTCTAGGTTCGTCATTGCTTTTCTCCCAAGAAGCAGGCGTCTTTTAATTTTGTGACTGCTGTCACCATCTGAAGTGATCATGGAACCCAAGAAAGTAAAATCTCTCACTGCCTCCATTTCTTACCCTTCTATTTGCCAGGAGGTGATGGGACCAGCGGCCATGATCTTAGTTGTTTTGATGTTGAGCTTCAGACCATATTTTGTGCTCTCTCCTTTCACCCTCATTAAAAGGGTCTTTAATTCCTCCTCACTTTCTGCCATCAAGGTTGTGTCATCAGCATATCTGAGGCTGTTGATATTTCTTCCGGCAATCTTAATTCCGTCTTGGGATTCATCCGGTCCAGCCTTCCACATGATGAATTCTGCATATAAGTTAAATAAGCAGGGAGACAATATACAGCCTTGTCGTACTCCTTTCCCAATTTTGAACCAATCAGTTATTCCGTATCCAGTTCTAACTGTAGCTTCTTGTCCCCCATAGAGATTTCTCAGGAGACAGATGAGGTGATCAGGCACTCCCATTTCTTTAAGAACTTGCCATACTTTGCTGTGGTCGACACAGTCAAATGCTTTTGCGTAGTCAATGAAGCAGAAGTAGACGTTTTTCTGGAACTCTCTAGCTTTCTCCATAATCCAGCACATGTTTGCAATTTGGTCTCTGGTTCCTCTGCCCCTTCAAAATCCAGCTTGCACTTCTGGGAGTTCTCGGTCCACATACTGCTTAAGCCTGCCTTGTAGAATTTTAAGCATAACCTTGCTAGCGTGTGAAATGAGCGCAATTGTGCGGTAGTTGGGAGCATTCTTTGGCACTGCCGTTCTTTGGGATATTCTGGCAGTATCTCCAGGTGTGTTGCTAAATCCAGCTATCTTAAAGAAATCTTTAAAATTCCTACAAAACTAGGATTCCTTATTCAACACTGAATTTTAATCTGTATAAAAGATAAAATATAGTTATCCTGTATGCATACCTATTGTACACATAATGACTTGGATCCTCAGGCAAGTTAACTTAAGAAAGTTCATGGGAGGAAAGTTTCCCATAGACTCATTCCCTCTGCAGCCACTTGTGCCTAAAGAAACCTGTTCGGACAACTGGGGGTGGGGACTCCTCCTGGGCAACATGGGATGGGATCCAGAGAGCTGTCCAGCACCGTCCTATATAGTTCAGGACACACACACCCTTTCTAGACACATTTTTCAAGGGTTGCAGGTGGATGCAGGAGACAGGAGTTCTAGAAACATAGATTGCAGAGTTGGAAGGGACATAGAACTTTCTTTCCATGGTCTTCATTAAATTAACCTATTTTAAAACCCAAGCAACTACTGTATATTCCTGCGTATAAGACTACTTTTTAACCCAGGAAAATCTTCTCAAAAGCGGGGGTCGTCTTATACGCAGGGTCATATTTCTTATACGGCGAGTATATCCCAAACTCTTTATTTTAACTGGAAAAGTAGGGGGTCGTCTTATACGCCCAGTCGTCTTATACACCAGAATACGCAACTCATTTTAAAGATGGCAAATGATACACTTCTCAAATACATAACTGTACATTTCCTTAACACAGACATTCATCTAGTTATGCTTACCACAATCATTTCAGATGGCTCTAGAACAATGCATTCACAGCCACGTCTGAAGCTTCCTGCAGAACGTTTGCCAAAACTGAAAGAGGACAGAAAATACTTTGAGCAAAACCAAGTCTATAATGCTACGCACATGACAAAACCACATTTTCAATCAAGTTTCATCTTCTTCTGAGGCAATATAAGGGGTGGGGTGTATTGACAATACAAATTAGACTTAAAGGCTGCTTTAAAATTATGAGATTCTTCATTTTGTATTTTGGCACACATGTTTGATAGTAGAAATTTGTCCCATTACTTTCACCGATACTATACTGTTGAATACTAAGGCACATGGATCCAAATGTAAAATGTAAGACATTAGGATCACTCTTAAAATAGAAAAACTCAAAACGTTTATTCTCACCTCTGCACAAATTTTGCTTGTACAGATAAAATGCAAGTCACTTATAAAAATCTGTTAAACCACTAAGAACCTGTCTTTATATAGCTGAAATGTCAATAATTAGAAACTGCTATACTTGCTCAGCATCCCAATGACGTTATGCAAGCATTACAAGGACTATATTACACATCAATCACTGTAGTAGAAAGGCAGTTTCTGGTTACTGGAGAAAAATGTTCGTAATCTTTGCCACTCCCTTTCCCTCTCAACCTGAATCCATCCATGCCTCACAATGTATGTGGAATTTCCAGACTTTCAGCTCCAGAGCAGGAGTTCTCAAACCTTGTAGCCCCAGGGCCCACTTCAGATGGCTGAAAATTACTGAGGTCAGCCAGTGACAAAATGGTGGTGCAGGAGCAAAAGCAGTCACAAAATAGTGGGCAGGTTTGACAATCAACTGGCAATAATGGACATCACTTTCTACTACCGTAATATGTCATCCATCTTTGGAAATATGTAAATACTTCACAACTGTGTTTTCCTTGTGGTGAGGAGTTCCATTGATTAACTTTCCTCAAGCTAAGTACAGAAATTTGCTATGGAGGTATTGCGACTCAGTGTCCCCATTTTAGGCAGAATTTGCTGATCGGATGAAGGTGGCTTTTTCTTTTTCCCTTCCTACCTCCACATGCCTCCCATCTCCTGTAATTTCTTCTCCCGTTCACCTTTTACATTCAACTTGAACCTTATTCTCCTCCAACTGCTAATAGTGTATTTCATCCCTCCTCTCTGGTTTTTTATATTCACTTCTTCCTCCTACAACACCTTTCCTTCCTTATCCCTTTCATTTCTATTCCCTGTTTGTTGTACTATTTTTTTTATTAACATTCATGGTGCATATTAACATTTTAGCTTCCTTCCTAATTTTCTTCAGCACTTCCTGTGGTGGTTTCTCCTTAGAGGAAGAGAACTTCCTTTCCCTTTTCTTTTCCCCCTGAACTCTTCTCCCTGCCACCATTGCTCCAGCTGGTTTCGGAATCAGTTGAAGGCTATGTCATGACTTGGGGGCAGGGAAGGCAAGAGAAGAGGCACTGGGCAGGCTATGGCACTGAAGCCCACTTGAACATTGCCTAAAGCCCACTGGTGCATCCTGGCCCACTGTCTGAGAAACACTGCTCCGCAACCACACCTCTTTACTCATGGCATTCACCTTCCCACTTTCCATCCTTCCGTCAGCAATTTTAAATGATTAAATCAACTACGGTAGTTATTGCACTCATACTACGAAGGCTGAATTTAGATTATCAATGAGAGCCTCTAGGTCAGGGTTACCTAAATGCCAGAGTACAAAGTTGTCAAACCTGAATTTTTAGGAATGTAAATGAAATAAAGTAAAAAAATGTCAATATATAATCAATATTTATTAATCATTAATCAACATTACTAAGAATCATCTTATTAAACACATAGATCCCACACTGGCAAGGGAGGTGCACCCTGTATAAGTCAATTTCCTTCATTTATGAGGCTTGCAATTCCTAATTAATTTTTGCACTACATCTTGTGAACTTCTTTTCCACCCTAGGCCCTTTTCAAAGCATGCTTTTGACTCCATGCTCTTTATTCTCCCCATGCAGTCCCACTGGTCAAATGGGGTCGCTCTTCACAGCACAAATGAAAAGCAGCATTGTCGTGCAAGAGAACCCCTTGAGATTGGTGGCATAAGCCAAATCACCATCACCATCATCACCATTTTATTATTTATACACCACCCATCTGACTGGTGTAGTAAAATTGTATCACACAGAGGAAATGGAATAAACAGTCTTGGTATAGTAATTCTGCTATCGTTCCAGTACTGGGATTGCCTGTGTGTTCCTACTCCCATGGAAAAGCATTAATTGATCCCTTATAACAGTTCTACCTTTACCTCTAAACCTGCAAGCCCATGAAATTCATTTGATTCCCAATTTGGATAGGTCAGCTGTCTTGAGGTGGAAGCATAGCTGCCAAGTTTTCCCTTTTCTCGCGAGGAAGCCTATTCAGCATAATGGAATATCCCTTAAAAAAAGGGATAACTTGGCAGCTATGGGTGGAAGTACAGGCTCCTTAAATAAACCATGCTTTGTGGCGGGAACTACATGATATTTTACCTATTTTAAGTGATCGTGGGATCAGTTAAAATTACACCTGAAAGTTATATGTCAGCTAAATTATGCAACAGTTTATACAGGTATTCGCTGCTGAAATTAATCTGCAGGGACTCCAACATTTACTTTTGCATTTATACTGAGAGTATGCTGAGTGACACAGACAGATAGAAGTATCATAATTTTTCTTTGGGACTATGATTCAAAGGCTGACTAGGAATGCCATGGGGAACAGACAACGGCAAGAATGCTATGTCATGAGACAGGATGACCTAATTCTGCATCACCCCATCCCCCTTCCTGGGTAGACAGTCAGACTTAACCCATGGCACCAATTAGGAATTAAGGAATGCTGGGAAGAAATGCAAGAGTAGAACCTCTCCCTCTCTCAGAAATCTCCCTCTCCCAAAGGACCATATTCCTAAAATGACCATATTCCTTCTTGTTATCTCTTAGCACCTTTTGATACTATTGACCATTGTATTCTCAAGAGGCTCTGTGAGTTAGGAATCACAACCATGACATCATGGTGGTTTTGCTCCAAGCTGCAGGGGTGTTGGTATCTGAAGAAGTGTGCATGCACACAAAAGCTCATACCAATAACAAACTTAGTTGGTCTCTAAGGTGCTACTGGAAGGAATTTTTTTATTTAGCAAGGACAGTGCTGCCTGATGTCTAATATAGGAAGTTCCATAGAGCTGGGAACACCACACTTAAAGCACAACTTCTGGTTGTCATGAGACATCCTTTTAGTCCATGAGGGAGGGAGTGCCATTAATAGTCTCCCATCCAGTTATGCTGTGGCATCCTGCAAGATTTAATCTTGTCCCACATGCTATTTAACATCAGTATGAAGCTGCCAAGAGCACTCATCCGGAGATTTGGGGCTCGTTGCCACCAATATGCAGATGATACCAAGCTCTATTCCTCCTTGCCATTATAACCAGATGAAGCTGTTTTATGCTAAACCACTCCCTGGGGGCAGGGGTTGAATGAGGTCCAACAACTTAGGCTGAAACCTGGCACGATAGGTTGATATATGGTTCTTGTATACAGGTATTAAATGAATGGTGTGCTCTTGATGATCTCTCTCTCTCTCTCTCTCTCTCTCTCACACACACACACACACAGAGAGAGAGAGGGGGGGGTGCCTATTTCCAGCTCTGGCTGAAACACCACTTACGTCTGTTTCTGGACTGGGGTGGATTTGCCTTGGTGGCTCTTGTTAAGAGTACTGTAATGTAATCTCTGTACCCTTGAAGTCAATCCAGAAGCTATAGCAAGAGCAGAACTCAACCTCCAGATGGCTGACTGATGCACCTGTTGCGATGGCGCAATGGCACCTTTTCATTCTGGCGCCGTTGGGCAGGCCCTC
This sequence comes from Zootoca vivipara, assembly GCF_965207765.1. Taxonomy (NCBI): domain Eukaryota; kingdom Metazoa; phylum Chordata; class Lepidosauria; order Squamata; family Lacertidae; genus Zootoca; species Zootoca vivipara. The sequence continues at coordinate 33,703,139 of NC_142583.1, forward strand.
ACTTAAATATAGTGCAACCATGGTACTTTATCAAAAATTTCTACAAATTACCCCAGATTATCTCGTGGGGGACTTGTGTGAGGGGAAACTTCCTAACTTGGAGTCTCAGGCATTTGATCAAATAAGATGTCATTAAACAAAGGAAGTTTATGACACAAAGCAGGAAAAACAAAGGGTACTTCAGGTTATAATGTTATTCCAGGAAACCGTTCACCTAATAATATTTATACTAAATCTAACTGGTGTTATGGACTTCTAATCAAGCACAACTTCTTTTACACTTCAGTGGCTTGTGTTCAGTTACTTCACTTCAGGTAGATGTTACAGGTTTGTTTGTTTTTTTTAGACTAAAGGGTAAATGCTCAGCTTATTTCCAGTTATTTCACTTCAGTTCTTTCTCAGTTGTTGCACAGCTGTTGCCGCTTAATACTTTGGTTCTTAAACAAGGTGGTACTTCCTGTTAGTTACACAACCCTTTGACAACCCTACTCCTGAGGTACTCCTAGTAACAGACCCAAGTTATCACCACACCCCTCATAACTGGTTTGGGAGTCTTCTCTTTTTGCAGCAGAATCTACAAAAAACACTTGGTGACCCAACCTGCCCAGCAAAACAAACTTTTCCGTCACACCTGTGCATATTACAAATGTTTTGCAGGATCTGCGTTGGCCACTGCTGTGTTAGTAGGCTCAATTCAATATTGACATAATAAAGCCCTGAACACCTTTTCCCTGTATAAACCAATGGGAGTGGGGGAGGAGAGGAGAAGGCTTTCACTGATACAAGGCTTCTATGAAGTGGCACCCTTCCTGTGGTACGCCCACTATCTAGATGCAAAGATGACTCCTATGCTCTGGGGCTTATTTGTTAGCATAGGCCTCTGGTGGAAATTGAATGTTCAAGGTCCTATTATTACTGTAACAAAGAACTGGTTTGAGGATCATAGAAAGTGTACTCTTTCACTGTTGTTTTTAACACTTTGATAATGCTTTTTTATTTTTGTGTGTTGTGCTCTCATTTATATAACATTTGATAAGCCACTCTAGGATCTACTTTTGATGAAAGAAGTTTGAAAGTTCAATGAATGAGTAGAGAAATAATAACAATTATGGATCAACATTGCTGCCTTCATTTTTTACTGTTTTTTTTTGGGGGGGGTGCTGTCATGAACCACTCATGTACATAAAAAGTTTACCATTACACCACCACTGAAAGTTGCACATGCTTTCATAGTAATATAGCTTGGCATATCTTCTCCTATTACACTATCTCAGTCTAGCATAGATAAAACGACAACCTAGACTAAAAGAAGACTCAAAACAAAGCTTACCTCACATTTTCCAGAACAGATTCATACAGTACAGCCATTTGGCATTGAAGTAAGCCCTCTTAAAAATATGCTTACAATGGACAGAATCAAAGCATTCCCAACTTGCTGGAAAAATGGAAGTTGCTTCACTTGTATAGTTAATTTTATTATAATAGTCACTTAAGAAGAAAATGCTCCATATGGTTCTATAAAAAGTAAATGGTTTCCAAGGGAACAAACATATTTGCTCTACTAATTGTTCTGAATATAAAATATGCTCTCAAGCTACACTATTTCTAAAACCTAATTTAAAGGCAGGGCTGAGAGCATGTTCTCTCTTACCTCTTAAGACTGAAATCATATACACACCTACTAGGGAATAAACCCAATTTGAACACAGGGGGGTCCTACTTCACAGTAGATGTGCATCATATTGCACTGAAAGTTCATTCACTACCTTTAAGAGGTCTGGTTCACCTAATGTGGCCAGACTTTATATGCCATCATGCCAGGTCAGGATATGAAGCTTTAAAAAAAAAAATAATAACCCTAGAAGTTATATTTATTTACAAATAAAACTGCTTGATAAAACAGAATTAATTACAGGGCCAGAGTTGTGGTCCAATGTTAAGAACAAGTCAGCTAAATTTCATTCTGCCATTTATTTTTGTGCCTGTGGCCGATGGCTGAAACAAATAAAGTTTCATTCATTCTGCCATTATAATGAGAAATCAGAGAAGGGGGGATCTATGGCTTATAGTTCAGTTGACTGATTTGAAACTTGGCAGTGTATGGGAAGGTATGCAGGGCTGTCTTAAGCATATGCAGCGCTGGGGTGCAAAGATCCGCCCAGCGCCCCCCCCCCCGGTTGCCCAGTCCCAGGTGCGCAGGAGGGTGGAGCCGGCCAGCCGCCTCAGCGTCTCGCTGGCTCGGTTGCCCCTGAACTCACGGCGCAGAGCCGCCTGCAACAGAAGAGCCCACCCTGGCGCTCCGACCGACAGATGGGCTCTTCCCCAGACTCAACTCTCGGGCCCCGGACTCCCAGCCTAGCGCTCCTGAGAGCCCGGTGCCCCACCCCCCTAGTGCCTATGGGTAAGACAGCCCTGAAGGTATGTTTAAGGATGGTCCATCTCCAAGTTGGGAAATAATTGATGAGAAATTATTTATTCTGAATGAGTTAAAAGTTTATAAGGGATTCTGGCAAGCTGACAGATGTTCTGTGTTTTCCTTCCATAGGCTTTGCTGGGGTGCTTTTTTCCGCAGAAAGATGTATCCAATTATACCATGTGTTTTGGAAAACTGGTTGTTCTTCTGTTGCACAGAAGTGATGTGTCTGTCCCAGTGAACAAACAAATCTGTGAGTAGGGTCCATACCTTTGCCACCTACGGCCCTCCAGCTCCAAGGTACTTGTGAAGCTGAAACTAAACACAGGGTAGGATACCACACCATATTAATAATGCATGTTTGGGGTGTGGCCCTTAACAGCCATAATTTCCTGGCATTTTGAAGCCTGCGTTTACATGGGAACCCTTTAACACAGTATGTTAAGCCCAAAGGTGTTTTTTATGTTGCTGCTGTTTTTTTTTTTTCATTTTACAAATCATGTCAGAAAAGCATAATCCTCTCTTCTGTCTGTTCAGCAGAACAATGACCTGCATAGAAACCAGGTTTTACTACTGTATTTGTTTAACAGTCACAATTACATCATGAAAAGCTATTATAAAATTGAAAAAGGATGCCCAAACATCAGCTGCCTCTAAATACAGAAAGAGAATCAAGCATTTCTGATTCAAGTATATAAAATGTTTGCTGGCAATACTTTTTATCTGCATAGTTGAAACAAGATGGAAACCTGCTATAGAAAACTGCATTTGTTGTCTCCAAGCTATGCAAACCCTTAACAATATTTTTAAAAAACACTCTTGTTATTTAGAAGCACCGAAAAGAGTAGGGGAGTAACAAAATATGCTGAGAACATGCACACACATGAGAAAATTGGGGACAAAAAGACAATCTGTGCAATTTTCCTATGTTAATTAAAAATACCATGACATCAACAGGCCAGAGGAACTTTCTCCAGCCAAGTGTTCTATTCACAAACATCCACATTGTCAGATATGCTATAATACACACAGGCAAGTAATTCAAATTTTTCAACAAAAAACTTACAGTATTCATTATTACTCCCTTGCCCTTGCTGGGCCTCTACATTCCTAATTTTCATCTCCAACTTCACTTCAGTGGAATGTTATTCATCATGAGCATAAATGCTGCAAATGTTGCACCAATACAAAAATAAATAAATCCTGGTGAATCCAAGGTTTATTTAGCATATTCAAAATGCATTAACCACCTTCTGTGGTTTTAACTCCCAGGTCCTAGTCTGACACTCTAACCACTACATCACACTGGCTTCCTAAAGCACTTCTGCTATGGGGCAGCTATATAATTTTAAAAGGTAAATAAATATGGGGAAAGCAAAATATCACTTAGAGAAGGATCTAAAATATTTTCCTTGAAGCTTGAATTTGTTTTATTCTGGATTGTTTTATTTGATGGTTCCATGTGTTGTATATTGCTTTGAATTTTTTTCTTTAAAATATAAAGCAGCATAGAAATGAAAGGAATAATATTAATAATAACAACTAATTACATTGCAGCAGCAAGAACAACAAAATGACACCTAGACAATCTGTTGCAGCGACCATAATCTAGATGTAAGGTGTCATTTGGCAATTAGCTTATATATCTGAGTTTCTAACACTGATCATGAGTCAAATGTGGCCCTGAGCCCAAAATTCATTATTGCCCCACCCCCCACCCCCCGGTTCTGTAGGGACAGAGTAGGCATGCTTCCAATCTATGCATTAGATAACATATAATATCTTACGCCATAAGATTGTTAACCATAAACACTACACCATGGACAATAAATATGGATCAAATAGAAGAATCTTAAACGAAATACAAGGCAAAGATTTACTTCACGGGTGAAGAGAAATCAAGTTACAACAGGAGCTGCAGGGCAGAGGAGATGTTAATACTTTCAGACACCTGTGCAAGCTTCCACATCTTTGGTGAGGAAAGAATGTTCATGAAAGAGTAAGCATTTCTATCTCATCTACAACCACCAGCATTATGAACTCACTTGTTTAAAACATCTTTGAGATAAACCAATGTACTATTCTAATAGTCTAATCATAAGGAAAGGTTTGTTGCGATAGCCCTCAGTGCCATCATTGTTTAAGCACCAGGCTGCATTTATATTGTTCATTCCAACTACAGATTCACATCACCTTTAAACAAAACACACACACACACACACACACACCACCACCACCACCACCACCACCACCACCACCACTGGTTTTTGTCTCATACTGCTGGGTTTATTACTGGTTTTTAATGTTAATATGTTTTCAATGTTAACTAAAAGCTACTATGAGAATTTTATAGTGGAAATAAGAAAGTTGTTTTAGACGAATATTCTGCTATCTTGGCGAGAGAGAAGAGCATATTTATTCAAAATCACAATTCCAGTGAAATATTATCAATCTGCCTACACTAGAACATGTCTATCAATAAATATCACTTGGGACAAAGCGTAACACTTAAACTGGGATGTAATGAAACCGTAACTGGTTTCCTTAACAATCTGGATAAAGTCTGCCAGAATAATAAATTCAGCCTTTATGTAAATAATTTTTTTGTGATAACCACTTCCCAACAACTTTACATTTATACAATGGCTAATACGAAGTTGATATTTACAAATCCGTGGTTTGTTTTCCTGGGCTATCTTTCTGACGCTTTGTTTAGATTAAGCAACCTGTATGCCAAGATCCAGTTAAGGTCTCCAGGGCTCTGTTAATCAAACCTGCAGAATCATTCCCATAGACTGCTACCTACAGAGCTCCCAACAGCTTACATACAGTGTCATCTGGCCTCTATTGCCTATAAGGAGCTAATAACAGGCCCTGACCTACAAAATGTACACTTATGTTTGATTCATTCTCATCTTCTCCATACATAGATCAATATTCTTATGATAAGATATGCCTCTCCTCAATGAATAGGAGCCAACCTACTGACTAAAAATGTTCCAGTGCTTAACTGAAGAGTAAGCCTCACCACTATATATCCAATGATATGTTTATAAATATCTACAAAAACCACTATTGAGGACAAACCTCAACAATAGCATATTTAAACTGCAACAGGTAAAAATGTTTATCCCACACTTTACTTGCCAGTGCAAAAGCTTGTTTACAAAAAAAACCCCACAAAAAACATAGCCATAAGCAGATGGATAAAAACTTGGATGTAGGTAAGTAATAAGAATGTTGAATTAAGCCTATATTCTAAAAACAGTTCCATTGTTAAACCTGAACTGATTGTTTGCAATTTTATGCACAGCTGTCTGCCAGTAAGGCCAATTGAATATTGTGGTACTTACTTCTGAGTGCACAAGCATATGAATGTGCTGCCCTTTGCTTTCCCTGTTGGAACAGATTCAATGGTAGTTCTTTGAAGACAGTAAAGTATTTCCAAAACTTCATAACTGCGGCAACTTGTGTCTCAACAGAACACAAATTGCTATTCGGATCAGCTAGGATATGCCATAATGATTGGGCATAAGCCTCCAGATGAGAAAACCAGGGCTTGAGGGGCTCTCTCATCACAAGACAAAAGGGCTCAAGGTAGAAAATAGCCTGAAACAAACTATCAATAGCTACGAAAGAATAAGGCTAAGCAATATATTATGTCATAGAGTCTCCAGTCCTCAGAGTGCTTCATCTTAAGTGCTATTCATTTCAATGGTACTTGCAGAAGCACAGTTCATGTGGGGCTCAGGTGTGCTGTATATCAAAACAAGGAGACTCAAGAGTAAACAACTGCTGCAATGTCTTATTTATAGGGACTCGGTTACTGAAAGGCATCTTGAGGATTTGGAAGGGGCAAATCTACTACAATTGACTTGTGTTTTCCAAAAGCATCCTTTTTATTTCATTGAGAAAAAGGAAAATAGAAAGTAACTGCAAAGAATCTTTTGAAGTCTCCATGAAAAGCAGTTTGTATGCTGTTTTAGCAGTCTACTGCAGATGTTTAAGGACAGTCAGGATTCCCTTGGGCAGAGGATAGACCTTTTAGGTCTTAATTCTAAACACTAAGAGATTTATTATTATTTTCATTTGGCTTTGGATAAATTATAAGCCCTGTCTTTGTTCTTTTGCTATTTTATTGTTTTGTTATGATTCCATGCAAAATATTGCAGCTGTATACAACATGTAGCAAAATATTTTGAAAACTTAACAGTTAAAAAATGAAAACATTTGAGCTTCTCTTCTTTCAGTGTTTGTGCTTGATGATGTAGAGAAAAAAGAAATACTTTATTTTCCTTTACCGATCAAAAACCAATGTTTCATTTCAAATGTTTCAGAAAGAAAAATCACTAAGCAATGTTTCCTATAGATGAATGTATTCCTGAAAAATATATTTGGAGTTGTGAAGGAATGGGACAGCTTTTACCATTTCTGTTACTCTGCCTACACTTCCAAGACATGCAAAAGCAACTCACAACTATTAGATAAACTGCAAATGAAAAACATGGTAAACATATAACTGTTACATATGCCTTTTAAATACACCTTATTTATCCTCCTTTCCTTTGTTCCCTTTGCAGCACAATGCAGCTCTCCAAATTTACTCCAGAGGGTTTCCCAATCTTTTGGAAAAGATTTGGTATGTGCTTGGGACACTACAGAGCAAAATTGCATCCCTTCCTTTTCTGCTTATTGAAGCTTTCTATCAGCAGACAGTCATCAATGGATACCACACATTCTACCGGTATGTATTATATTGTTTACTTTTAAGAATAGACCAAACAATGACATTTGCAGATAAAAAGGGGGTGAGAAAAGGAAGGGAGGACTGGGGAATGGTTAATTTGTATTCTATGAGAAACCCTTTTAAAAATTGATAGTGGCAAAAAGAATCCTTAACTAACACGCAGAACTGAATGTAAAAATTGTGATCTAGAATAACTACAACTTAGATCAAAATAGCTGTGCAACCAATTCTACATGACCAGCTTGAGCTTGGATTTAGGTTTCTTGAACAGAAGCTACTACACCATGATAGAGCACAAGTGACTTTTGAAAAAATAGAAGTGTTCTAAAAGCAGTTTATAAATCTAGCATGAGATGTGCTATACAAAGTAAAAGTAACAATCTCACTGGAATATCAAATCTTTTAAATATTCTATACTAAAATAAAAGTTGGCGTATTATTGTGATTAATATGGTGGGTTCAAGTAAAGACGTACAATAAATGAAACACAACAATAAACTGAGAGGTAGTAATCCTGAACAAACACATAACAGAATTAATCTTTTCTCTCTCTTTTTACATTTATAGCATACATTTTACATTTATAGTAGCTGAATTTGTAACCTCACAATACTCATTATCATGAGTCAGGATTAAGCTGGTGTGTGGTTATTTACCCATCTCAGAACAGAGCAGAAATTTGAACCTGGGTGTTTAAAATCTCAAAAACACTCTTAGCTGCTACATATGTGGTACCTCTATGAACAGAGATATAAACCTTCTAAAACCTCTCTTGTAAAGCATCTATTGTCTAAGCAATTTGTCACCTGTTGTTTTAAGCATCAATTTTCTTCTTGCCACCCAACTAATGTTAATTTCCATTAATCATGCCATATCTAAAATTTAGATTGCATTTGTTCTGGCAAATGCCTATTAACCTTTAAGGTGCTCCAGAGATAATAAATTGAGTTCACTGTCAATCAGTATGAGTGATGTTTTAAGCAATGCCAGTGAAAAAGTTCCACTAGATATTTCACTGTAAGTTTTTCAACTATTTTTAGGACAAAGCAAAGAAAATGCAGGTCCTATTACAAGATACAAGTTATTTCTTGTATCTTGATAACATACTGTAGTATTTTATCTAAATTCTTACTACTTACCTTAAACATAAATGTTCAATTTTATCATTTTTTATGTTCAAACATAAAAAATAAATGTTTGAATTAATGCTTTTGAGTTGAATTATCATTTGCTAGAATTTCACCTAAAGCCATGAAAAAGGGCAGATCATAAGGCCTGAATACAATACAAAACGTACTTCTCTACACCAACCAGCAACTTCTAACATGTCAGACATATATCTGTCTATTTGAACCACATTACTTTCAATGGGGTGCACCTTTCAACACACATTCCATTCATACCCCAATGTAGATGTGGATTCACACTAAGTGCATATCCAAATACACAAACAATGTGTGGATTCAAATTTGTACCCTTTTGATCTAGGGGTCTCAGTAGACACAAGCTTAACATGAGTCAACAGTGTGATGCAGCAGCAAAAAGGCTTATGCTATGCTAAGCTGCATCAACAGAAGTATACTGTCCCAGTCAAGGGAAGTCAGAGCATTACTCTATTCTGCCATGGTCAGACGACAATTGGAGTGACGTGCCGGGTTCTGGGTGCCCCAGTTTAAGAAAGTTATTGATGAGCTGAAACGTGTGCAGAGGAGGGATGATCAAGGCTCTGGAAACCAAGCCTAATGACAAACAGTTGAGTGAGTTGTAAATGTTTAGCCTGAATATTAGGAGACTGAGAGGAGATATGAGAGTTACGGTATCTTCAAATATATAAAGGGCTGTCACATAGAAGGCTAGGACTTGAATCAATAGATTCAAGTTACAAGAAAGGAGACTTGACTAAACAGTGGAACAGACTCCTTTGAGAGGTGATAGACTCTCCTCCCTTGGAGGTTTTTAAGCAGCGGTTGGATGGCCATCTGCCATGTATGATCTAGTTGGGATTCCTGCAGTGCAGGGCACTGGACTAGATGACCCTTGGAATCCTTTCCAACTCTACAATTTTGATTCTATGATCAAGCCGATACCGGGGCTAACAGTGATTGTGATGACTGTCACACCCCATACCATCTTCCATCCTCTTCCAAAGGGTTCCTCAACTGGCTGAACAAGTTTTGAGTGGCACTGCAAGACTGCAGGATGCAGGGAGAAATTAGCATAACATTGCATCCCTTCTTCATCCATTAGTGGAGGCATCCATTAGATCAAGAGCCTTTTGTGAGCACAAGAACACATAAGGGATTCCATATATCGAAAATTCGATATAGTGCAAACCAGTAACTTCTGCATTCAGATGCACATCTAATTTATACTGTTGACTTCCAACATATGAACACAAGGTTGTGTGCATGTACAATCACCTTCTGGGATCAACAAGTAGATACACAATCCTCTAAGGCTAAGCAGTGCTATTTTGCAACTTCTGTTCGTTTTAAGGAGTTCACCAGGAAAGCAGCTCAAACCTTTTGAAATGAATGAAGATTGAGCTGTAACTAACTGATCACACTCTCTGGTAGTTAATTCAGGAATTTATAAAATGGTGAGTGACTACTGCTATTAGTAACTACCACTTTTTACTAAACACAGTTCTGCAACTGCTTGATATGGTACACACACTATCCATTTAGTTACTACTGCTTTTTAAATCATGATAGAATGCATGCAGTTTCTTGTGGTTTTAATCCACATCTGTGTATTACCTTGCTGACAGCCTCAGGCAAAATGGCATAAAATTGATTTAAATGCTATGAGACACCCAAAGCGAAGGCACAGGGAAAGAAATCAAGAGAGACCTTTTCAAGGTTGACTTAAATCTGTATCAACCTGCTACTTGGCAATATTTTTGTCAGATTTTTCCTCTGTATCCCAGAATGCAAGATGAATACAGAAACCTTTTTCACACTGCAGCATTAGTTCAGTTAGCATACTGGCTCAAATTTCATGTGGTAGCCACACACACCTACTTGAAAATGTACATTTTATTTCATGGGCTTAAAAGCAATTCACATTAACAATAGGTCTGTAAACTAGTTCTAGCAAATTAGGTCCTCTTTGCTCTTTCAAAGAACTGGAAATACAGCTTCCCTAAACCCTGTTATGTTGTCAGTGCTCTTCCTCATCCACAACACAGCACCTTGACCGGAGAAGACAAGGGTCACAAGAACAAGCAGAGGCCTTCCCACCCCCTTTGCTCAGCCACAAGTACTGATAAACCATTCTTTCTTGTCCTGGATAACATACATATGTGCAGGGGATCATGTTTTGTATAGTGCAGGCATGTGAAGACAGACTTCTCCCCTCCATGTCCCACATTGCCACCACTTCTCTGATATTGTCAGCAACTGACAATCACTTTTGCCCCATTTCTAAAGTCTTTTTCTAACTTTTCAACATACACATTCCAAGAAAAATGGGGAAGGGGGGAACCAGCATCATGCTTTTACATTCAATGAACAGTACCACTTCACATTAACCACGAATGAGCAGTTGGCAAAAACATGTCTCATGCTGAAGAGTTCCCTGTGTTACACTACAAACATGGAAAACAGGCTACTTAGTGATAGCCATTATGTCCCAGAAGAGAGGTCATGTCCAGAGAAGATCTTGGTGACTGCTGGTCAGCTTTGAAATACTCTTCCTCCAATGGTTCAAGGCCAGGGTATTTTAAAGGAAGAATATAATGCCTTTTGAATGGGGCAAGCATCATGTGGCAAGAGATGAGTGTGCACTCTCTTCAAAGCATATGAACATAGGCTCATATTTTATTTTATTTTGTTTCGACTACGTCAGACCAACACCTGTAACTAGAACTTTGGAAAAGTGATTAGAGATCTAATTCAAAGTGTGTTGATGAATGGACTCAAACCTTGAAACTATGTTAAGCCCCTCAACACTCTTCGATGCAATTAATATTTCTTTCAATATTAGATGAGAACTATTCCTTTTTAATTATGTGAACTATAAAACAAATTCTAGTCATACCTGCTCCTTGGAAGAAACATTGATTCTTTGATAAATACTGAACCAGACAGAAGAATATACCAACAGGTCCCAATATCATCGGGGCTGTAAATAAAAACAAGAAAATGTTAGGAAGTGCAATTTGGGCAATAAAAGCAAACACAACATTAATATAAATCTACATGTGAGCTGCCCATGATAGACTGCTTTTTAAGTGGTGAATTTTATAAAACTGATTCTTCCTGAACATGTAGTACTGTAGTTACATATATAGTGTTGTATCCAACTCAGTCATACTCAGGATGGACTCACAGAAAGCAATGGACAAATTGGATTAACTTAACCAATGGATTAGCTTGCATGTATTCATTTCAATGGATTGTACTCTTCAGCAAGATTTAGTCTGATACAGTCCAGTACTTTTATATATCAAAACAATTTCATAACAGCAACTGACTTCTTATAACTGTACAGCAGCCTAAGGCTGCAATTCTGTATACCCGTATGTGGGAGTAAGTCCCACGAAATTCACTTGTTTATTCAGGAGAAAGTCTCAAACATAGGATTAAGCTGTAATGATTCACTCCTACAGAACAACCACACAAACACATTTATGTCTTCATTTTTTTCTTTCACTATTTAAAGTCCCTCTTCTTTTCTCCCCCACCCCCAAAATAAATGCTGCTACTTTGTGCAAAATGTTCTGAGTTCGTTCCTGACAAAGTCAAGATCAGAAAGCAGCTTAATTTTGGAGGTCAGAACCAGCTAAGTATTTAGCTGTTGGTGAAGAAAACTGTTTGATCTTATTTCTTCTTGCGATATTAAAACATGTTTCCCGAGAGATAGGAAGATCCTTCTGCTTGCAGAGCACTATCTCTCAAATTTTAAGCAAAAAAAATGGAACAATTTGGAAACCAGACTAGCTTCTAATGAATGCTAGGATTATGTTAAAATACAATTTTCTGCTATCTTTTACATTCAAGTCATTGGCCTTGACACACCTTTTGTTTTGCCTTTACAATTACGCACATATTAAATTGGACATCTGTTTCTATAACTTTCATAACCACCACAGCCACCAAAGTGCGGCTAATATGTTTAAGGATCTGAGTTATTCAATCATTCTGTAAGCGTTCTACCCAAGTATAATTACAAGTCACAAACAGTTAGCATGAACAAAAAAGGACCAGCCCATTGATTGATTGATTGATGTGACAGCACAGTTATTAAAGTTCAGAACTAGTGGGCTAATTCCAGTTGAATGCACCACATCCAATTTCTTTTTATAAAAAGTAAGGCTTCTTTAAAATGGCCACTGTGAGAACAGGATGCTGGACTAGGTGGACCATTGGCCTGATCCAGTAGGTGTTGGTTAAGAGTTGGTTAGAACTGGTTTGGTCTACTAGTTGGTGTCTGAAAATTCTTCCTAAGAGGGAAGTCTTTCACAAAAAAATGTTTGCTAAAAAAGCCTGTTTCACAGCAGCTGCAGACTGGGTCAACATCATCAAGCCATTTGCTATGACCACAAGGTCTTTTTCCTAGTCCGTTCACTGTGATATTACATCCTGTCCACCAGCAAGAAACCTTGCCACTAACATCCAATAATAACCCCCAACAACTGGCCGCAGGATTTGGCATATACCCACCCTTTAGAAGAAATGAAGCCTTGTTTACAACACTACAGTATTTAATCTTTATATAGTCAAAATCAACTACTGGATTTTTGTATACACTGGTCCAAGTGGTTAAAGCTGACTGGAAGTTCCCTGTGGAAAAATATGTTCCCAATAAGCAATTCTGATTTACTGCAGTGCAGACCTGGCTAGATCCCAAGACAACCTGGCCAACTGTCTAGCTATCAGAAGGAATAATATACCTCAGGGGGAGTGAAAAATCAACAGACTAGTCTGGCTGCAGCTACTCTTTGCATTATTAAATATCCTATTGGATGTCTTTCACAAAGACAGTGGAAGCACAGTGCAAATGAACGTCCATAGCTTGAAGAGGCTTCAGCACACTGTTTGAAATTGGTATGCAGAACTCTGCAAAGGCTTCAAGAACAGACTTTGCTTATAATAATTTTCTAACATCTCTTCTTTGCTCTTGGAAACAAACATTAAGGACCAGGTAATACTCTGAAATCAATATTTATCATGTAACACAGGCTATAGTTACACATCGGCAGCCCAAACTGAAACACAAACTTTTTATCCCCCCCCCCCACCATTCACAGACACCTCTGCAGAACAATCGTGCCCCTTTGAAAATCAAACCTTTGTATAATCATAAGCCCTATGATCCACGGTTAACCCTGTTTCTATATCTTATTGCAGCAATAAAGGGCACCAATTGCTTTAGCTAATTGTCTAAAAGGCATTCTAAATTCTCTGGCTGCAGCCTCAAGTTGTCTCCCATATTTGGGTATACAAATTAAGCAGAAGAAGCATTGTCATTTCACTGCCTACCCTTGCTTTTTTTTCTTCATTTTAAACTCCTCCTCCCCCTTTAAATCGATCCTACCCAGATTCCTTCTCTATTTCTAAACACTCCCATCTCATTTCTCTTTGTTCTCTCTTTTAATCTTAAAGCCTCACATCCTTTATTCTGTCTCTAACCATTCTCTTCCTGCTTCTTTTGGAATGCACTTCCCCTGGATATTCATCTCAGTCTTTGTCTTGCTTCCATTTTCTTAAGAAAACATATTTTCAGAATCACCTCTTCTTTCAAGTTTACTCTGATTAATGTTGTTCTTATCATTCTCGTTCCCTGCCTTACTGGCATTTTGTTTTTGTTTTTTTCTTGGATTGCCAGTTTGAGAGCAGAGGCTATCTTTACCCACCACCACCCTCTACAGCATTTACTATTGTTAAACACTTAACAAACCAATTGTCATAATTATTAACCGAGACTGCTACACCCCTTCAATTTTTAAAAAACCTCTTACTGGTTTGATTATAAGTTCTGCAGAGACCACTTGAAGTGCTCTACTCCATATGGGTTTGCTCAAGAATATAGCTTCTCTTTAAATACATTTCTATGGATCCCTGTGCCATCTGCTAGGTCAGTGATGGGGAACCTTTTGTGTCAAAATTTGCCCAAAAAACCGAGCATAATTCAGGTGGTGTGTCACTTCGAGAAAAAAAACCAAAATTTTGCAATATTTATAGTTTAAATCACAAAAATGTATACTGTAATTGTTTCCCCTTTTAAAAAAGGAAAAAAGGGGAGAAAAAAAATATTAAAGTTTTTTTATATTTTTTTAAAAAATATTTAAAAAGGGAAAAAAATAAGGCAAAACCCAGAGGTCTTTCCCAGTGGGACTCTGGGCTCAGGCCTTCTTCCAACGGGTCTGCCGCTGGAGAGGTGGGCTAGGGTTGGGCCTGTGCCTCCTTGTGGCCCTCTTCAGCCCACCTCTCTCCTCACTCGGCTATGCTTGCGCAGCGGCGGGGCAACAGGGAAGGGGTTTCAGTTTACTGTACTTGGGTGTCTCTTCTCTCTTCCCAGGATGGTGGCAGTGGTGGCAGCAGCGAGGTCAGGGTTCTTCTCCCTCCTCCAAGGGCCCCCTCCTCTCTCTTGAGGCGGGGGCGACGGGGACGGCAACGGAGCGAGCGGACCCCTGTTCTCCCTCCTTACTGCGGGGGCAGTGGCAGCAGGGCTTCCTTTTTCCTCCTCCGGCCTCCGGAGTGCCTCGAGGCAGTCTGTCAGGTTTGCGGGGTGGGGGTGGGGTCCGGCAGCTCCCTGGTTGCTGCACTGGTGGCCTCCAGTGTCCGGGCGGTGGCAGTTTCGGTGGCTCGGGAGCCCGTCCGGCAGCTCCTGCAGCGCTGGTCACTTTCAGGAGCTCCGTGCCGACCGCCATCTTGCCTCGCCGGAAGTCCACAAGGCCCCTAGAGATGCATTGCCTGCGGCATTCCGCCGCCGGCCGGAAGTGAGGACTCAGCATGCGGCCGCGTGTCACAGAAAATGGCTATGCGTGTCAGTGTTGACACACGTGTCATAGGTTCGCCATCACTGTGCTAGGTCCTTTGCAGTTGTGCCACCAAGAAGCAACCCCCCAGGAGAGTACTGTATTGCTAGTATGCTTTTAGCCTTCTTGTGTAAACTGTTTTAATAACTGCTATTTTATTGTCATTACTCTGTCCCTAATCTGGCTAGGTCATATTTAATATAGAAAGTTAAGACAATAGTGTAAAAAAAAAAAGTTGCCTTGAGGCTGATATCTGCAAGCAATAGCATTAAATTTCAACGTAAGTTCCACTAACACAAGGAACTACTGAGTTGACACTTGGGAAAGTTATTCAAGGTGGTGGGGAAAGGGGGAGTGGGGGAGTGGGAATTGTACTCAGAGGAAGTGCATCCTCTGAATCCATTTAATTCCACCCCACCCAATAAATCCTTTCTTCTGCAAAAAAACCAAAACAAAAAAAAACCTTTAAACTAAAACTTCAGGGGGAACAAGAATTTGACTCTGCTTCCTCCAAAACATTTCCCCTCTTCTACAGTCCTTATCCCAGAAATGGAACACACCCACTTGCAGTTAATAACTCCCTGTAGGCAGGTTAACTGACCTCAGTCTATGCATATCTCCCCATGCCTTTTCCCAGGGATTCTTTTCCCTTTTTTGTGCTGCTGCTAAAACAGGTTAAGAATGGGTAAGGAGGCCTTGCATTTGGAGAATCTTGCACCCAATATAGGCTTGAAGTTCTCTCTTCTTCCTGTTCCCAGGATGCTCTGGAAGCATGAGGGCAACCCCAGTGCAACTCCTAATGTTTTCTGCCACAGCAATCCAGTGGATACTCTTTCTAATCCTATTGGCTGTCAGAAAGTGGCACATCTACCGGTAATATGTGTGGCATTTCCCCATATGCTTCTATTTAAACTTCCAAAAGAAAGACTTCTAGCACACTCCTATGTGGGTCTAACATAGCATTCACCCTATTAAATGTGCACGGGAATGCGGCCATAGCTTCTCAGTATTGATAAAATGTTTTGCCCAGAGGAGGATACACAAACATACAAACACACAGGAAAAATAGGCCACTCAATAATTTATGGGTTGATCATAGGAGCTAGTTTTGAAGAGAGAGCCTCAGGACTTACTAAAGGGCAGGGAAGAAAAACAAACAACCATGCTCAAAATCACAAGACAATATTATATTGACCTGCCAGTGTATCTATAGAGTGTGACCCACAAACCAATTCAACTGGATTGTAAGATTATGCAACAGGATGAATCCAGAATCGTGAACTAGATGTCACTCCATGCTATGAATCAGTTTTCACTTTCATGAAATCCCTAAATTTGTTCTATGTCTATAACAAGCAGGTCAGTCATGCAAATGCCAAATGGAAATGGGTGGATAAACACGGCATAAAATTCTGTTTTCTACTTGTCCTATATGGAAAAAAGCAAGTGCCTTGTAAGGAGCTTTAGATCTCAAAAAGTATCAAAATGCTATTGGTCTATAATATTTAAAATTATTTCAGACTAACCATACCTGCTAAAAATGTAGTCAAGTTGCATATACACATCTTTCTTCTCAATACTTACAAAGGAGTATGGGCATTAAATAAGCACAGTATTAGGACAAGTACACTGTGGAATGTCGCTAGGTAGAAAGATTCTCTTAAGTTCATCTCTGATGCAACATAATCTAGTTCATTGTATTTTATGCCAGTAAATGACATTCCCCGGCCCACTACCTCCCACCTACCTGCCCCCACACAGTGATGCAATTGGAAGTGGCAAACTGCTGTGCAAAGAACAGATAAGTGTTTCCATATAAGCAATGTAGTATGAAAGAAAGATAACCACTCACTAGTACAAAACTTCATTTGCTTCGTGCCTCTCGTATCTCACTGTTTCACACATCATTCTGTGAAAAAAGAAACAAAAACCATTTATAAGTAAGAGCACTTTTATTAACTGCTATTTTATATTACAGTTAGGCCAGTTCCCTTAAAGCCACACATGCTGAAGATAAGTGGCTGTCACCAATATGTGGCTGCACTGTAGCAGTTTTCTCACAGTGGGTTTTCAAACACATATTAAAATAGATGTGCAAAAAGCAAAGGTTGCGGACCATGATCTGCTATATTTTATTTCAGGGAAGTGAAATCTTAAGTCCTCACAAAGAATGTTCTTTGTTGTTGTAGACATCAAGAGGAAAATAATGTCAAGATCGCAATCCCTTGATTCTATTCCATTCCCTGTGTTACTTTCCATGTTATTTGTTAACTCTGTCTGAAGATACATTTATTTAAATTTGGTCTCATTCCAGAAAGCAAAGCATATGGCGTGTGTGTGTGTGTGTGTGTGTGTGCGCGCACACACACACACACACACACACACACACACACACTTACTTCTCAAGATGCTGAATGCAGGTATAGGATAAAAACTGAAAACCAGGCATTTTATTTTTAAAAATTAGGCAATGATATTGCTCTGTTACAAGGACCTTATGTCTTACACGTTTATGCAAACCTGGTACTGGGGGACAGGAATAAAGAGATAAAACAGATTTACTTAATTAAGTCTTATTCATTTTATTGAAATGAATGGCTCCTCTTAAGTCCGGGGGGGGGGGAGTGTCTTCTACTGCATAGAAATACCTTTCATGTTACATGTAAGCTACAAATCATGTTAGCACAGAAAAGTTAATACATTTACCCAGTATCCCAATATCCCAGGGCAGGAATGGAATTCTTACTCAAAAGATTTATCAGAAAATGAACAAGCAGACTCCTGTACTTTTGGGATTTACAACAGAAATAGAGGATTCCCTATTGTCACTTCTACCAACAACTATGGTTCTGTGTTGGTCTGCCGTATTCGAAACAAAATTTTAAAAAATCCTTCCAGTAGCACCTTAGAGACCAACTAAGTTTGTCATTGGTATGAGCTTTCATGTGCATGCACACTTCTTCAGATACCATGTGCTTCTAATAACGGATATTATGCCACTAGACTTTCATTCTCACCATGAGTTGCAACTCACATAATTGTGCTATTTAAAAATCTAATATAATAATGTCAGTAGCTACCTTCCCTCCAGGTAACTTTCAAAGCTCATCCATTGCCAGAATCAACTATAGAAAGAGTCTGCTGGGAGTCTCTGTGTGTTTCTACCTGGCAGCTGCTAAGCTTATTGGGGCTGTCTGTTCTCTTTCCCTCCAGATAACATTAAAGGCTCACCTTTGTCAGAGGTGTGAGCCTTTTGGCACAAGTCAAAGGAACCTGTGCCCCTGCAATGAGGGAGAGAGAGCCCAGTGCAGTTTTTCAAATGAGCTGTGAAAAGAAGTTACCCTAAATATTGAATATGGAGAAAAGACATCATAGAGAATCTGGATATTCTCTCCCAGTACGTTTCCGAGCACAATTCAAAGTGTTGGTGCTGACCTTTAAAGCCCTAAATGGCCTCGGTCCAGTATACCTGAAGGAGCGTCTCCTCCCCCATCGTTCTGCCCGGACACTGAGATCTAGCGCCGAGGGCCTTCTGGCGGTTCCCTCACTACGAGAAGCCAAGTTACAGGGAACCAGGCAGAGGGCCTTCTCGGTAGTGGCGCCCACCCTGTGGAATGCCCTCCCACCAGAGGTCAAAGAGAATAACAATTACCAGACCTTTAGAAGGCATCTTAAGGCAGCCCTGTTTAGGGAAGCTTTTAATGTTTGATGGATTTCTGTATTTTAATGTTTTGTTGGAAGCCGCCCAGAGTGGCTGGGGGAACCCGGCCAGATGGGCGGGGTATAAATAATAAATATTATTATTATTATTATTATTATTATTATTATTATTATTATTATTATTATATTCTATGAAAACTGTTGCCCCTCCACAGAAGTGAACAAATTCTTAAGGGTGAAAAAGAAGCGGAGGCTCAAAACTATGAAAGATGTTGCTGCCTGGGAGTGTGCTGCTGCACTGGGTTAAAAAAAAAAACCTTCCCAGAGAGAGAAGGTCAACTAGCACTGGTGCTCATAAGCCCATTTTTTGATGCAGTATTTTGAATCTGTATGTGATTGCAGTGCCGGCCCTACGGCAGGCTGGGTGGCGCAGGGCACCATGGCGCTGGCCCGCCAGGAGGGCGCCGCGAGCTGCGCCCACCCGCTGGCGGACCGGTCCGCCGCGCAGCTGCGCCTGCCCGGCCGCCTGCCGCACAGCAGTGCCTGTCGCACCCACGCTGCTCACAGCGCCCACCCACCCACCGCGCTGGGAAACGGGGTGGGAGGGCGCCGGAACGGGGCGGGAGGGCGCCGGAGGGATCCGGCGCACCACGGCACCGGGGGCGCCTAAGACGGCGCTGTGTGATTGTATTGAATTGTGTTAATTGATGGATTTGATTGTTTTTCTATGTTATTTATATGCTATTGTGTTTTTAATATTATAGTGGTTGTAAGGTAAAGGGACCCCTGACCATTAGGTCCAGGCGTGACCAACTCTGGGGTTGCGCGCTCATCTCGCATTATTGGCCGAGGGAGCCAGCGTATAGCTTCCAGGTCATGTGACCAGCATGACAAAGCCGCTTCTGGCAAACCAGAGCAGCACATGGAAACACCTTCCCGCTGTAGCGGTTCCTATTTATCTACTTGCATTTTGACGTGCTTTCGAACTGCTAGGAGCTGGGACCAAGCAACATGAGCTCACCCCGTCACAGGGATTCGAACCGCCGACCTTCTGATCAGCAAGCCCTAGGCTCAGTGGCTTAACCACAGCGCCACCTGGGTCCCTCTATAGTGGTTGTAATGTATGCTAATTTTAAATCCTATTGTTACTATTGTGGACTGCTTTGAGTTCAACATTGCTGTTGGAAAAGCAGGATACAAATATTAAATTTTGGCCTAGCTCAGGGCACCATGGTACCTGCCCCTGTCATCAGCAGGCAGCAATGTAATTTCAACCTGTGATAACAAATACGTAATAATATGATGCTGGAACATGATTTGACCTTCAGCAATGCAAGAGCAATTTTTTAATATATATAAAAAAAGAAAACAAGGCAGAGAATTTCATTGTTGCACACCCTTTCCAATCTAATTTTCTAAGTTGTTTGTAATAGTAACAGGTACCATGACAGAGATGGGAAACACACAGATTTGTTGCTCAATATTATACTAGTGAAATGTTTTAATGATAGCAGTAAAATGTATCTGTTCATAAAGTTGACACCTGAGATTTTTACATGTATTTAACAAAGTGTATCTAAAGATACTCCTGGAATGTGAATTAACAGATTCTATTCCCACCAGTTCCATCCTCTACAGAATGGCTTAATTGCTAACTTGAAACACT
Organism: Zootoca vivipara; assembly: GCF_965207765.1. NCBI lineage: Eukaryota > Metazoa > Chordata > Lepidosauria > Squamata > Lacertidae > Zootoca > Zootoca vivipara. Next base: position 33,723,609 of record NC_142583.1, read on the forward strand.
TTACCTATAACCTACATTCAGCCGAACTACTTTCATTAAAAATTTCATTTCAGAAGAGCTGTATTCTCATGATACGCTTATTCCAATTAAATTTAGGACTCTGATTGTGCATTCACAAAAGTAAAGATGTGTGATGAAGAATGAAGGAACTGTTACCAACTTCCATCTGGCTGTAGATTTCTGATATTTCCTTAACTTTCTGACAGAACTTGTCACAGCCAAGTAAGTGTAGGCATGTATAGTTCCCAAAGTCATACTTAGTATTTCAGGACACTAATTGGCAGGTTTCAGTTGTTCTTGAGTTCCACAATACACACTGTGAGCAATTTGAAGCAATTGTATTCACACATACTCTCACTTTTTCTCTTTCTTCTAACACAGCTTGCTCAGAGAGCCAATGTGTGAACCGACATTTGTCCATATGATTAGGAGACAACACTTAGCTAGCTCTAGTTGGGGAAGTACTCTCACTGGAGGAGCAGATTTGCAGCTTGAGGGTTTTCCTGGTTACATTTAGTCTCAGGTAGCTTCAGTGGCACAAAGTACCTTTTACCAGCTATAGATACGGTAGCTCACCAGCCACAGGCTATCCTGGATAGGGATAGTCTGGCCTCAGCTATCTTTGCTCTGTTAATCTCCCAATCTGGTAACTGCAATGTGCTGTAAATTGGGTTGCCAATGAAGATGGTTCTGAAGCCCAAATTGTTTCAGAATACAAGAGCAAGAATTTTAACTGACACAGCTCTTTCAGATCATATCTCACCGGTTTTAAAAGAGTGTCACTGGCTGGCTAATAATTTTCAAGTCCAATGGAAACTACTAATGTTTACGTCTAAAACTCTAGTTTGCTTAGAATCCAGATATCTTAAGAAGCATCTGATCCCAATAGTGGGTCCAACGGTTAAGAAGGAGGTTTCTGCACATGCTGTAGAGGGAAGTGAGGGGCAGATGGGGCTTGTCCACCTGGGAAAGTAGCCCATCTAGGAGCAAGAAAACTCTGATCCTAAACCTCTCCTGCCTTGCAGAGTATGTTTGGGAGAAGAAAAGGCTAGGAGTAAACCCTACATAAATTCAGAGTGGATTCCCCAAAACAGTTGGATGGTGCCTTGTGCAACTTCTGCTACCAAGCTGGTACCAAACGTATTGCTTTGATTTCCTTAGCACCATATATCAGCGAGTCTTGTCATCTGGGCAGCCCAGGACCTCCATACACACTGCCCCGGCTTGCACCCCAGGGAGGTCACTTCATTGGTTTTAACACAGCGGTTTGACTTCCCCCCAGAGCCACATTCCATTGTCTTCGAGACAGATGCATGACAACAACCTGATCTCATATCAACCCTCTTTGGTTATAAAACTATCGGCCAATGCCCTTCTCCAAGTGCCACCCCATCAGAAATAAAAATCTTTAGCTATTTATACTGTAACTGCCTTTTCTTACATATTGAATTTTATATTAAAAGTGTGTCATAAGCTGCTTTGAGTTAAGTTATAAAGAAAATGGGATCTAACAACTTTAAATAAACAGATTTTTTTAAAGAAAAATCATTAATTAGCATTCTTAAACGGCACCCAAATAAACTTCATGGTCATCACTTTTCATTGCTCTGCAAACTTCACTAATCAACAGTCTGTAAAACTGTGTCAATATAGAAGTTCTATTTGGTTCTCTCTCTCTCTCTCTCTCTCTCTCTCTCTCTCTCTCTCTCTCTCTCTCTCTCTCGTGTGTGTGTGTTTATGAGACCAGTGGCTGTATATTTAGGTATTCCTTATCTCAAATTTTGCAGTTTTGCTTTAAGTTTCAGTTAATCCATACTGAGAGGAAGTTTATTACTTAACTACCAAAACAGAATTTTTCTGTTAAAAAGCAGCACCATGTGTTAAAAAGAGGATAAACAACTTACCGGAGCTGGTGTTCTCGTAGATTAGACAAAGCTTCCATTCCGTGTAAATAGGAATACACTATCTCCAGATCCTACAAATAGAAAAAACAATCATTAAAATTTTGAGATCAATGCAAATCACTTTAAATACTTACTACAGCGTTAAAGTATGCAAAGGGGAACTATATTTTATATACATAAACACAAACAGCCTCCTAAAACAAATGAGTGCTAATCTATTGGACCATTGGGAGAATTACTTATTTTTACAAGACTGGGATTTTCTTGAAGGCATCTTTCTTCTCTAAATAGAAGAACATAAACTGGACATAATTTAAATGCCATTTAAGAAGATCTCTAATGAAATGATTTCATTGCCTATACATCACCTTCTTCCTCCTCCTTATGACAAATCTTAAAAATATCTTGCAAGCTAGAACATTATCACCAGCTATTGCTGAAAAATACATCACCAAGCACACAATCTCAGAAATTCCAAGAACCAATTATTGAACAGATCAATGGCTATATTAAAATACAAAGCACTTGAATTAAAAGGAAGAAATTCCCTTGATTAAAAGTAGATTAGGTAAAGGTAAAGGGGCCCCTGACCATCAGGTCCAGTCGTGTCCGACTCTGGGGTTGCGGCGCTCATCTCGCTCTATAGGCCAAGGGAGCCGGCGTTTGTCTGCAGACAGCTTCCGGGTCATGTGGCCAGCATGACAAAGTTGCTTCTGGCGAACCAGAGCAGCACACGGAAACGCCGTTTACCTTCCCGCCGGAGCGGTCCCTATTTATCTACTTGCACTTTGATGTGCTTTCGAACTGCTAGGTGGGGAGGAGCTGGGACCGAGCAACGGGAGCTCACCCCATTGCAGGGATTCAAACCGCCGACCTTCTGATCAGCAAGCCCTAGACTCTGTAGTTTAACCCACAGCGCCACCTGGGTCCTAAAAGTAGATTACCTGACCAAAATATTTAAGTAAATCAAAATTAGTGTAACTTGAGCACTATTTTTTCTATATATTGGGAAAATAACATTTTTTTTAATTCTTAAATGTTTGAGGCCGCATCTATTACTGACAAGAATAGAAATAAATTAGAGAAATTCCATTGTGCTTTATAGAATTGTAAAACCTTTGAATAAAGAGCAAACCAAGTCACCATGACAAATATAGAACTGATTCCAACTACCACCATCAGCTCAACACAGCTTTTTGTGCCACTGATTCTCAAATATTTTCCACTACCAATGACCAAAAATTAATGCCTCAAAGCCTTCTGTTCTAGACTTTATAACATCTTCTTAGCTCCTGTATCTGGTAAATGAAGCTGTTCTAATACCGATCATTCTTAACATATGGGCCAATTGGATAATTGTAAGGCGCTATTCTACTTAAGGCACTTTTCTTATATTGTAATCTGCCCAATATGTGGAAAACTGCTGGAACACTGTCATACTCTAAGTAGAACATACAGTAACTAGGTAACGGAAACAGTGGGTGTCTCTGCATGCACCATGAAGAAAAATGAATCTCAAATGTAAGAATAATAGACTGTGATCATAAAATACAGATGCTTCATTTACATTTTCACTAAATTATGTACAGTGGAACCTCAGGTTGCGGACATAATCTGTGACGGAGGCATGTCCGAAACCTGCATGTGTAACCTGCAGCGCTGTGTCTGCACATGCGCGTGACGCGATTTGGTGCTTCTGTGCCTTCTGGGTTTCCCGCAGTCCGTAACCTAAAAATACGTAACCCGAGGTATCACTGTATCTTGAAGGGGGGGAAATACTACAGTATAGAGAAACTTAGGAAATTTCTTGATCCGCAGCAATATAAAGGATTATTCTGTTTAAAATTATGTTCTATTAAATTTATTTCCATAGCAATGAATAATGTAGAAGGAGTTGGATCAAGAGAAAGCTGTGCATGCCGCTCTAATGGTCAATTGTGTCTGGCAACAATAAAACCACACTCCAACACACACATACCTTTATCTTTATTTATTTTATGTTAAGAAATTTATATTCCACTTGATACTTTAATTTAAAAAACCTCAAAGCAATTTTTAAAAAAGAATAAAGTAGTAAAATCAGTTAAAAACAGATATTTGAAATATTCAAATAATAATTAATTAAACATTCTACATATCTGGGTAGGCTTGTCTAAACAAACATCTTTTTAGGAGGAACCAAAAAGTAAAAGGAAGTATGCCTGATGTCAATAAGCAGGGAGTTCCCAAATTATGGTTGCTGCCAGATTGATTTCTTACACAGGAAAGAGTGTGCAGGCTTTCCCTAATTAACCAGGAGGGCAAGAGGAAAGTAATCTACATCCTACAACTGTTTTAAATAAGTACAGAGCTAGGGATGAAAAAGAAAAGTACACTCACAGACACACAGATCTTATGAAAACAGATCAAAACTGTGAAACATTTTTCAAGCTGCTGCATAATCTGAGCTCCTGTCATCTGTTGTTAAGAAATCTACTCCACAAACAGTTGCTTTGAAGGTAGTGTGAAATCCTGTAAAGCTCTTCCACAAAGTACTAAGAAGGAGTTTCTATTAGGAAACAGCACCCCCCCAACCGCCCCTGCCTTTCACAGGTAATAGAAATATAAGCATTTTGTGGACTTCTGAGGGGGGGTGGGTATCAACCATCTCAAACTCTTCTTCAATCAGGAGGCAACACTCAGAATAATTTTGGAGAGGGATAAAGTGCAAAGAGATATTTTAGTTTTGCTTCTGCTGCCTGTTTTATTTATTTAATAAAATTTATACAGTATGCCACCTGACTGTACATGGTTTTATTTGTGGTGGTTATAAATTTTATGAGTTTATTTTGATTTCATTTTTTTTATTGCTAATTGTAGTTTTAATGTTTGTTGACGGTGAGGTTAGCATGCTGCCCTCCACATATTGCTGGACTACAATGCCATCACCCTTGCCTTGACCTTAAAGATTGGGACTGATGAGAGTTGTAGTCCAGCAATACCTGGAAGGCTAATCTGGTTTATCATATAATGCCCTGGAACCTTTGAATGAAAGGCAGACTACAAATACCTCCAGAAGGAAGGAAGGAAGGAAGGAAGGAAGGAAGGAAGGAAGGAAGGAAGGAAGGAAGGAAGGAAGGAAGGAAGGAAGGAAGGAAGGAAGGAAGGAAGGAAGGAAAATTCAGATCACAGCCACACTAATCCTAGTGCAGTACTGTATGTACCTCTGTGCTGTGTGCTTTTAACTATGTGTACAGATGTGGACAACCACAGGCAGAAGCAGGAATATGCTTTTCTACTGGGCTGGAGACTTATAATGGGGAAGCAGGTAATCCCATTCCAGCTTGCAGGTAGGAAATGTCCACATGAGAGAATTTGTAGAGGCAAAACACTACTGAATCATACACTGCACTGAAATAAATGGCCCAGCCAGCTACTTGACTTTGATAGGCACATTCATTGCAAAAAAAGGAGGTAACTGGTCGGTGTATTATATCATTAATGCAGTTAATATCTATTACCTATTGGCTGCAGATATTACCACTTATACAGTACTGGGAGTCACCACGGAAAGTATAGATCAAAATTGCTAAGACAATTATATTTGTGCTACTTGGCCATGCACATGAAACCTTAAAATCTAAGTCCTCTTGGAAGGTACTATGAATCAACTCAATTAAATATTTTACTTTACAGAGAAATGCAGATGAATGTTCTATCACTGCTTGTGTATATCTTCCTTGGGCAACTTTCTAATGTACTATTTCAAATTTCCCTTGGAAGAATACTACTCTATGACCTCATTTTTTCTACATATAGCAGATTTATGGTGCATAAAGAAACAGAACAGGATAATTAATTCTAATTGTCCTGAAATGCAAAAGGAGAATAAAGACTGATTATTACAATGTAAAACAGAAGGAAATAAAAATGACTTGGATTTTCATAATAGATTTTAACAGGGGTGGGGATGTATGGTCCTCCAGATGTTGTTAGACTTCAGCTCCCATCTTCCCTGACCATTGGCAATATTGGCTGCAGTCAATAGAAGTTGGGAGTCCTTATCCTTATTTTACAGTATTAATAAACTAATTCTTGGCAGTTTTTTGTTTTGTTTTTACATTTTTTAAAAGGAAAACAAAAATTATTTTAGAATCATCATTATATTCCTTATGCACACAGATGCTCACTAATTGTTTTCCAAAGTGAAAATATTCAAGTGAAAAGCTGGTTTCTGAGCAGTACTGCTAAGTTCCAATAAGTAGCATGTGCATTCAATCACATGACTTTTTGGCATGTTTGTCATTCAATGAAGATCCAGAGTTCATGGTCTACAGCCACAACATTCTTTTAGATACAGAATATTGTACCAATATACTGTACTGCCAGTACTTATTCCTGACAGAAATTTAAAAAGTTTCAGATTTCCACTAGATGGCAGTCTGGACCAACTTTGGTCTTTGAAAGATTGATTTAAAAAACCAAATTCAATTCCAATAATTAAAGATATTCTGTTAATAAACTGGACATAAAATTATGTTGTTTAGGTGCTTCACCTGACACACAGTTTCTGTCAATGTCAGTCAAGCTGCTCAGTACATAATTTTTATTCTTTTGGAATATACATAATAGTCTTTAAAAGCTTTGGCTATGAATAGAATGAATCATTTTGAAATGTAATTGCATTACATTTTACTTTACTATAACTCTCTTCTGCTTAAATGTTTTATTGAATGTATTATTAGTTTATGATAGAAAGTTATTATAAAATGAATTATTGATTGTGCCCCCCCCCCCTGACAGGGATAAATTTTGCACAATTTAAACCTCCTGCTATATCCACTGCTTAATAATTAATCATTGTTAAATGAATTATGACTGAATTTGTTTGCAATGCTGATGCTGCAACAGTTATAGACTGTGTGTTTCATGAATTTAAAAACCCTACTTGAAATATATTTATTCCAGCAAATACAAAAAATATATATTTTAAACGCAATTTACACAATATTGAATGTGGTATTCACCTTATTATTGTTATTTAACTTTGCAAGCCAACATGCACACAAATATTTTTGTGGAAAGCTGGCAAACAAATTTCATTAGCTTATTTCAGCGAACAGTTGTTATTCATGTAAACTATGTCAACAGAAAGACAGGATAAAAAAAAACATGCTGCATTTGTTTCCTCGTGATACAGAATTCTTGACTTTTGATGACATTTTTATTTACACACCGACACACAAACATACACACACACACACACACACCCCTCATTTGAACACCCTTTAAAAACAACTTGCTGAACAAGTCCTTGAAAGCAAGCCACACTTTACTACAAGCTCTCTGCCCCCCCCTTAAAAACACAAACAAATCTAGAAGGGGATAATCCACTAGGAATAGCATTTAACTGAATGAAAGTAGGTTTAATTGGCAGATACAAATAGGTAGTCTGCACTGAAACAAATATTTCATGGGCTGACTCGGTAAGCTTGCTGTCAATTAACCAGAGTTAGATCAGAAAGAAAAATGGGTTCAAACCAAATACACCTGGCCAACTTCTCAGTTTAGAGAATAATGAAGGATAGTTACTGGATAGATGGGCATGCCATCTTTGCAAATTAAATGAACTCCTGCTGTTAAGTATAGAAATCAACTAACCATTACTTAATCTCGGGTGAAGACAATCTGATCTTGCCCTCCAAGGACAAAGCAAACATAGGAGGTAAATTCAGCTGAGGCACAACAATTTGCCTGAGTCTACACTCAATTTAATGACTGACTTTACTGACTAGTGCACATTAATTTTGCCCATAATTATATAAAAAAGCAAGCATGTTTCTCTTTGCTTCTATTTTGGGCTTCACAAGGAATCTATGCCTTCCAGTTATTACTAGGTACAAATATCAATAACTGAATCAAATATTTCTTTAATGGAGAATCAGCTATGGTTGTTTCTTTTTCCCAGCAGCCATTGGTGAAACCTGAAATTAAAGAGGCTGATCTAATTAAGTCTGCACAACTGGGCCATCTTACAATTAATGCAAATTGTTGACTTCCTGGCTTCAACGTTCCACACACTCTTTTTTGTTTAAAATTCAGCCTGAAGACAATTTGTTTGAATTTTAGCTAGAATTTGTGTTAGCCAGATTACTTTATACTTAGCCATCAGAATCCAAAACCTGACAACATTTGCAAACCAAAAATGTTTACTTTCTGAATATCGGAAAAAGTGCTTGCAGTCTGCAGCAGAGAAGTAAAATATAATGGCACTATTGTGCACCATCTCCTATAACTACTGTAGCTACTTGTCCTTCAGACCTGGATACTATTGCCCTCCCTTCACAGTGTAATAGCTCCATCTATAAGATCATGAACTAGTGTATCTTCCAATTAAGATTAGGGATATGATTCTGGAGATGAATGGCAAGGATTGTATGCATTAGACACCCAGATGCATATCTGATATACAGTACTTGGAAAATTAATAGCAGCAACATGCGGGTTTCTTTAAGCACAGAATGAAAAGAAAAAACCACTTTGGAATTAAATACTGTATGCTTTGTTTCATTGCCATTCTTCTTGAATCAAGTCATAATTTTCTCAAAATATAACATTTTATTTAACTTTGGCATCAACTGTGAAACAACATGCAGCTGGTCTATTTGAAATATCTGTGTTAGAAGATGGCAGGGGTGCTTTTGTAAGCTATATAAAATCCCAACCATAAAATGAGGAAACGTGCCAAGTTAATACAACTTCCACATTACTGGAGCAGCATTTATTAAGAAATTAACCCACTTTGGATTGCAATCCTATTCATGCCTATCTGAGAGTAAACACTGATCACAATGTAAACATACATTGGCTTATGCTGTTAAAATAAGGTAAGGCACAGCCATTACAAAGTGTTTTTTTTAAAGGGGAACATTTTTTTATTGACTTACAGTGTAATCCTATCTACTTATCAAAAAAGTTAATTGGGCTTGTTAATTGGCCTTACTGCCAGGTAAAGATTGCAGTCTTTATAAGTTAAGATTTTATAAATTAAGATTATAAAGTTAAGATTTTACTTATACATGGTAGCATTAACTACATCTGAAACTCAAGAGCTGTTCTTACAGTACCCTTTGGTGTTGTTATCAGTGAAGACCTTCTTACACATATGTTTCAGTGACTACTACTGTACAGGCAAAAGAACTGTTACCAATTGTTGTGGGATGGAAATATTCTAAGCTATCAGAGATCAGTGGGTAGGTTTAGAAAGTGCATTTTTCCAAGTCAAGTGCAAAGATCCTTTAGCACCTGTCAGTTAATGCTTTTTAAAAGATGCTCAAAGGCACTCTTAATTCTTTAACTAGCAATGATTGCTCTAGGGGTAGCTAGTGTCTTTGGTTTCCAGGGTTGGAGGAGTGCTTGCGGGTTGTTGACACAGACACACACACTACCCATGCACACATTCACAAAGGGCACATCTCACATTCACAAAATCTCCACTTCTTGCACATACATCTATTCATGTAAGCATGTACCCCATTAATTCACTATCTATCCATCCGTCTGTCTGTTCTCTCTCTCTCCTAACACCAAGACAACCTGCAGCACACAAAATCAACCCTTCCAAACCGTGAAGTGTACAGTCAAGTCTTGAAAAATACAAGGGTTGAAGGAGTGATGTTGTTTCCTCCTTCCTTCCTCAACTTTATGGACTTTGCAAGTTGAGATCAGCACTCAAGCTGCAGAACCACAGTCCAGAAAAGACACACTTCATTAAGATACAGTTCTACATCAAGAGTCCAGCAACAGTGGCTGGAAACACAACACCAAGGATATCAGGGGCAAGACAATATTCATCAATGTTTGCATTCCTCCATTTTAATGTATCTTAGGTTTCTTAGCACTTCATAACTTTAAGAAATTGATCAAATACAAACACATATGGGGGTTGGATCCAGATATTCCTTTTAAAAAATAGACTTACTTCCTTCCTTTCACAGAAAGGGGTCTATATGATTCAGTGGATTTTCCCACTAGAGGAAGGTGGAGATTTGTTGTTGTTGTTTTTATTTTGCCAATTCCTCCTTCTCCTGCTGCACCCAAGTCAGCTCCTACACTGTTCCAGAGTGCTGCCTAAGCCTTCATAGCAGCTCTTCAGGGAAAACAAAAGGCTGCAGGGTGAAGAACAAATTGGCAAATACAGTCTACCCTCCACCCTTCCTCAGCTCCTCCATCAGGAGCATCCCATGAGCAGTGACATAGCGTGGGTTGCCAGCGCCCGGGTCCACACAGAGGAAGGTAAACGGATGGAGGACACATGTGCATTCAACTGCCTAACAGCTTCCCCATCACCCAGGATATCACAGCCACAGAGATAAGAAAAGAAGAGTCATTCCATTGCTTGGAGAAGTCGCTTTCTAGTCTGCATGGAGAAGCATTTTTCAATGGAAGTGCACAACTGTATTGAGGCAGCACCAGGTATTAAAATTTTGCTCCCCCTAATAATTTTGCATCTTTGGCAACTGCCCCTGTGCCCTGACACACACACACACACACACACACACACACACACACACTATGCCACTGCCCATGAACAGAACTCTGATCATGCTTAACCTGGATGCAACACAACAAGAATACAACCACATCAGAAACCCTATTGCCCTTGAAAATGGTCCAGAAGTTGCAATTCGTGCAAACTCTGGAGACCAGAGCACTGGGAGACACTCACATGTGATATTAAAACAACTACACTGGTTGCCTGTTGCCTTTTGGGCCAAATTTATGGTACTTTTGCTGACATCCATAGCCTTAAATAGCATATGCCTCAAATATATGAAAGAACATCTCGTCCCACATTAGCCTGGCTGTGTTTTGAGATCTGCAGGAGAACCTCTGCTAGTGGTCCCCATGCCCAATGAAATATTTGAAGGAGGGACCCATAGAAGGGCTCTCCCTTGTAGCGCCCCATGCCTGTTGAATGACATTGGATTTGGCTTTTATTACGGCTGCTTTAATCCATATGGAATCCATGTATATAGAGAGGGTGGAGTTGAGTATTGTTTACTTTTGTGTGTTTCCACCTTGGGACCTTTAGGTAAAGGGCAAACTAGAAACATGGTAAATAAATAAACAAACAGCCTGCATGTTTATCCTGTATCATTAAATCAGATAATTTGTCATTAAAAGATGTTTCCAGTAAACCAGTGTGTTGCCCATTATGATAGATATATAGATGCAAGTCTTTCTCAAATGCATTTTTAATTGTTTCTTTTGTTAAAAATCATTTTATTGAGTATACAGGATAATCTACTCAAGCGAAACAGTACAAAGACTTAATGATCCACCCACACATGCAGGTTTTTATATACTTGAGGTTCAAATCAACACAATTTATGCAACACACGCTGCTGCTGAAACTTTTAGCAGAGTAACAGTGATGAAAATAAGACATCCATTATTATAATGATGCCACAAGAAGAAGATAAATGTGAAAGAGGCTAGATGGAAAATTAGAGCCTGTCAACTCTTTCAGACAGAAAAAAGTGAACAGAAAATTATAGGGTGCCCCATTCTCCTTTCTTGCACACTTCAGAGACATTGTCAGAAGTCATACAATCATCAAAGGACATTGAAGATCTGGAGTAAGAAATCTATTCTCAAAGCAGGTTATCCTTTAACTGCAAACAGTGCTTTTTGTACCACAAAATGTATCTCAGAAACTGATGGATATATTTGTAACAGATTTTATACCACTCTTCATACAGAGCACCATAATGCTTCAAACTTGAGAGGCCAAGAAAGATTGAACACTACGTATTATGCATTGTTTTGCCTTAAGTCTACTCTCCCACCCACCCAGTCAGTCACACAACTGGCAACCATCATTATCTCAGACTTGTGCAAATTTAACTTTACCAAGAGCTTGGCTCCCACCAGTCTAGGTAACAGATAGGTAAGACACAAAGACTGGGTCATATTAGAACAGGCATAGGCAAACTCTAGACAACTTCTATGGCAGGCATCCCCAAACTCGGCCCTCCAGATGTTTTGGGACTACAACTCCCATCATCCCTAGCTAACAGGACCAGTGGTCAGGGATTATGGGAACTGTAGTCCCAAAACATCTGGAGGGCTGAGTTTGCCTATGCCTGTATCAGAGCATAAATATAGTCCAACGTATCAACTTTTTGATCCTATTACTTGACAGACATGTTCAGCAAACTTTGTGATTTTCTAAACTTTGAAAAATAGTGAGGTACTTTCAAAGGCAAAAGGGCAAGTAATAAAACCAAACAAAACATAAAATATAAACATTGCAACAGGAATCTCATGAAAAAGCTAGATATAGCTAACAGAAGAGGAGGAGGAGGAGTGGAGAAAGAAGAGTTGTTAAAATATTAGAACTGCAAAATGGCTGCTGCCTACATTAATTGAAAAGGCACATACAGGGGCATATATCTGAGGTGGAATAAGTAAAGCTATTCTATGGATAGTATATGTGTTTATTTTATGCAATTTGGTTTATACTTGATACCCAAAAAACAGGGATCAAAGCTTGCAGCAGAAACAACTAGAGAAATCAAAGCCTTTAACAGAAGAACAGGCAGTACTGGTAATTCAATACAACAACAACTCTGGGCAGCTTCCAACACATATAATAAAAGACAATGAACACTCAATGTCCCATGTTGTTCATTTGGGGGCTCCATTAATGTTACTACTTAACTAGCCAATTCCTAACTAATTAGATAATCAGCATTCAAGTTTGCACATTAGTGACCTAGTGAGACAAGGAGTAAAGCAGAACTAGTCATGATGAAGATCACACACTCAGGATTGTAACTGAAATGAATCAATTAGTTTGTTTAAGCCATATTACCATTTTTTATATGGAAGATATATGTAGTACAGTATCCAAGTACAGTGGTACCTCGACTTACGAAGACGATCCGTTCCGCGGCCGTCTTCGTAAGTTGAAGTCTTTGGTTCTCGAAGCGCCCATTCTGCGCATGTGCGAAGTGTGATTTCACGCTTCTGCGCATGTGCCGACCGCACACGCAGTGAAAAGACTTCCGGGGTTGTCGACTTCAGAAGTCGAAACCTTCGGAAGTCGAGTCGTTCAGTTGTCGAGGTACCACTGTAACTCATTCTGTCAGTGAAATGATTTCCATTTCTGCAATAGAATGTCCCTCCTCTCCTGGTCATCCCACCTCCCAAATAAGCCTCTAAATCTGTTCTGGCCTCTTCTGCTACTTCTTTGCACATGCCCACCTCCATTTTGCCTGATTCTTTAGTTTGACTGAAATAGAAAGGGACAAAGTGTTAGATGATCTGTGCCTACGTGTTCATGTATTAAAGGATGGGGAATATTGGCATCATCAGTATGGAGGGAAGGCTTCAGGATGCTTCAATGGTACCGTGGACAGCTCCAAGCAGGGCTGAAATGAGCAATTGCCAAGAGCAGGGTTCGAATGTTGTTCCAGCAGTCATCCCCCAGAATATGCCTTAAATAGGAGCCTCAATTTGATACCTCAGTAGCTGAATCGGCCTTCCATAGAGGAGCCATTTCATTTAAAGCCCCGCCCCGCCCCAGCCTGCTTTAGTAGTCACTGATTCTAACAGAATGGGGGGAGATGTGTTTTCTCTAGAGTTCATAAACTGTAGTTTGAGCAGAACAATTCAACTTCAGGCCAGAGAGGTACTAGCATAATGGACTTCTTTTATGCAAGCTCTTCAAGTACAGTATATACAACTGGGTGACCTTGAGGGCAACTGACTATCCTCCAAATCCCTCACCTCACTCCCTAAAGGAATATGGAGTTTGATCCCAGGAGCAGGAAAAGGGACATCTGTGCGCATGTGCACACATGTGTTTCAGATGAATGTTTGCAAATGAAAAGATGGGGGTGTAAATAAGAGAAAGTGATTGATGGAGCGATTTGGAAAATTGTGTGGCTTCTGAAATGTGTGCCTTTGTGTTTTGGGCTTCAGACCCAACTGTGATATTTCATTTGGAGGAGGGGCATCTTCTGTTTTACCAGCTTGCCTTCTTCAAAATAGGTTTTCAGTTGGCAACAGAAAATTGTGGAAATGTGCAGTTTTGTTTTCTGGGATTAGTTTCTAACTTTTATTTGTGTCTAGCCACTATCACTCTGGTCACCATGCTGTAATGATGCCCATAATTGTTTTTTTCAATTTCCAAATTTGCCCATAAGGCCAAAAAAGTTGGCTACCCTTATACAACTCACTCCTGGTTTGCAAATGCAGAAGAAAACTTGAGGTTAAAAGTTCAAATTTCCCTTCTCTAATATAATGGGTTCGTAAAGTTGTACTACACCACATAACTTGATTTTGTTTTCAGCATAGAAAATAATACAGTAACAATTATCTTAGATTCCTTCATATATGGAACAATCATACTTACACAATAAGCACATTACTATCTACAAGCAGGTTTCCCACAACATACAATTGTCTAAAAGTACAGAGTTTTTTATAATGCAAATATACATACATTTGTGTGCAAAAACTAAAAGGGGCTTCTCAGCAAACATGCATTCGATGGTGGTGCAAACTGGTTTGAGATATATATTTAAAAATAATTTCATGTTCAATTGGAAACGTTAAAAGAAATAACCTTTGTAATTCATTATAAAACAAGTTAACTACTGCTATTATTAAAATAATAATAATAATGGAGTTTTCCCTAAAGCAGCTCACAAGTAATCAATAGGTCATAACCATTTTTCCAGTGGTCTGCTTTCAGATAAACCAGTGTTCCACAGAGGGCAGGAAATGCAAAAATCAATATGCATTTAATGGCTAAACAGGGACTTGCTTTTTATACATTATACATGTTGAGAAGTCCCTCTATTAAACACCAGTATTCTTTGTGTACCTGCAAAATAATTAACAGTTACATCATTATTACTGTGGCTTGCTACATTAAAAAGAAAAGAAAAACCTGCCAGGGAAGCTGATAAAAATATTATATCATCTGTAATGCATCTCACTTGTTGTTGCTGCTTCCATGTCTAACCTCTGAATCCTGAGTAAAACAATAATCCTTTCAGCACCGAACAAGCACCAAGTTTCCCTAATTATTAACCAATCCCACAATGAGCTCAAATAGGGAGAGCATATTTCATGAAATCACAAGACCCCAAGGATTAAGCTATTTAATACAGAACCTCTGAAACAAACAACTTCAAGACAAAGATTGCTATAAGCAGATTTTATACCAGATAAGAGATATGAAGAAAAATTAGAAAGAATCGATAACTGTTTCACAGCCATTTTTCTTCTTGTCAGCAAACTTTGAAAAACAAATCTTTGCTAATGCTCTCTGTAATTCAGAGTCTAGTTAATGAAGCATAGCTCTTTGGATGGCTAAAATATAAATAATAAAAAGGCAAACTCAAAGGCTAGCTGCAGGTACAGTATGCTGGAAGTACAGCTTCAGATTGTGCTAAAGCCCGGGCAATGGAAGAACGTTACAGATTTACCAGCAGTAGTCCACAGACCAACAAAACAAAACAACATCAGCACCCTCAAACTTGCACAAATCTATGAATAAGGCAAACACAAAGCATTTCACAACCCCTGATTTTCATAACTGCTAACATAACAAGGGCCCCAAAATTCAGCTTGTATCTGTGCTTTTTATCGGTTTCTCAGCCGCTTTGTGCTATCTTTGGCCATTTAAATCTTTGACTTGGGTTCTGAGACTCTCTGTACAAAACAAAGCTCTTCATTCCCCATTCTCTTTTATAGGGAATCTGTAAATGGATACAACTTTTTATTTCTATTTGGCAGAAGCAGATGAAAGCCCCTTCAGGGCAGATAAAGTATGATAAATTGTAGGTCCAGGAGCTTTTCTGTAGTAAGCAGAATCCATATTATGGCAATACTTATGAAACCAACCAAAATACAAAATTCATATTAGTTTCCAATATTTAAGTGCCTTTGTCTCTTTCTCTTTCTTACTTTCAAGTAGTTAAGGGATGACTGAGTGGAGTATATTTTGCCCATACATCTTTTTAACAATAGCATCTTCACACTGGCCATGTGCAATGTTTGTGTTGGAAAAGAATTTCATCCAATAGGCCTTAAAAGGGGAGGTTGCCCTTGATACTGCCAGTGGGCTGCTGAAAAGCTCCAGGGGATTCCTTTTTTCCCAAGCAGAGCAGCAGATGAAATGAAGGTTTAACTTTTAACTCTGCCGTTCTGCTTTAACAAAAAATAACAACCCAAAACTCTGTTGTGCTCCACAGGTGGTATTTAAACAGCTTAACTTCTTGCTAAGTCCATGAACCTAGAGCAGAGAAACAAAGAGATATAGAAAAAAAGAGATATCGCATACAGAAAAGGGGAGGCAGGTGACAGTGACAAAGTGGCAGAAGGCTTTGTAAAGGCCCTGATCCAACCTGAGGTGCTTTGCTGATATCCTGGTTTTACTCAGTGAGCAGTAAAATCACCAAAATACGCCTCATTAATCAGCTCCAGCAACACATGGTCACACACATCCCCTAAGTATTTACCAAGACAATCCTAGTCAAAACAATTATTTAGGCCAGTTTTACTAGAAAGAGATGCCTTGTACCCTGTCAATTTTCTTATGCAAGATTTATGTGCCTTCTTTAAGCTTTCACAACTTCTGTCAGCAACTGATTTTTTCTGATTTACTTAAAGTTACAAAGACCATTAAATTTTCCAATGACTTTCCTCCTTTCTTGCATTGCTATTCTCCTAAACCGAACCTATCATATATTTCTTTCTTATCATATTTTCCTCTTAATTCCCCTGTAATCCTCTAATCTAAACAAATCACTAGCTCTGTTTTAATATCTTTTTTCTTAAAATAATCCTCAACATAGTCCCATTTCTTTTTTGACATTTGTTTCGGTATATTCCTAATTGCAACAGACATTCTATTTAAAGCTATGTGATGTGTTGGAGTTTGGAAGTTAATTTTATTTATTTACAATGTTTAGATTTGTGAATAGTGACATTGTTTTGAAGGAGAATTTGTATTGCTTTTTTGTAATGTTTTTAAAGTGAATTAATAAAGTTTCTTTTAAAATTTAAAAAAAAATCCAATGAGACACATTATATTCTTATCTAGTTAATGATGTCTAGACAAGCAAGGATGAACAAAATAACTGGATGCTTCAGTTAAGGTCATTGCACATGACATCTGTCCTCAATGCAAGATTAATCATAGTATAAGAACACATATGTGCATGTTCATCCTATATAATAATGTCCAAGATGTCCCTGCGTCCAAGCTGTCCCGTGTGTCCCTGGGTCACTGCGCATGTGCCCCAGGGATACAGGGATTGGACAGCAGAGACTGCACGCGCGCACTCTCCCCCCACTCTGCCTCCTCCAACCGCCGCTCCTGCCGGACACCGCCTCACTGCAGGGCACGTCAGGGAAGCGAGGGTGGAGGCCGGTGAAGGCCTCCTCACAACCCTCCCTGGCCGTGAGGAGCGGCGGTTGGAGGAGGCGGGGGGGAGAGTGTGCGCGTCCTTCCTGTCGGCGGCTGCGGGAGAGGAACGGAGGAGGAGAAAGCAGCGCTTTCTCCTCCTCCGTTCCTGTCCCCCTGCCGCCGACAGCAAGGACGGGTCCCAGGGTTCGGAGAAGCGCTGCGCAAGCGCTTCGCCGAACCCTGGGATGTCTGCTTCCTGTCGGCAGCTGCGGGAGAGGAACGGAGGAGGAGAACGCAGCGCTTTCTCCTCCTCCGTTTCTGTCCCCCTGCCGTCGACAGCAAGGACAGGTCCCAGGGTTCGGAGAAGCGCTGCACAAGCGCTTCTCCGAACCCTGGGATGTCTCCTTGCTGTCGGCGGCTGCGGGAGAGGAACGGAGGAGGAGAAAGCAGCGCTTTCTCCTCCTCTGTTCCTGTCCCCCTGCCGCCGACAGCAAGGACGGGTCCCAGGGTTCGGAGAAGCGCTGCGCAAGCGCTTCTCTGAACCCTGGGATGTCTGCTTCCTGTCGGCGGCTGCGGGAGAGAAACGGAGGAGGAGAACGCAGCGCTTTCTCCTCCTCCGTTCCTGTCCCCCTGCCGCCAACAGCAAGGACAGGTCCCAGGGTTCGGAGAAGCGCTGCGCAAGAGCTTCTCCGAACCCTGGGATGTCTTCTTCCTGTCGGCGGCTGCGGGAGAGGAACGGAGGAGGAGAACGCAGCGCTTTCTCCTCCTCCGTTCCTGTCCCCCTGCCGCCGACAGCAAGAACAGGTCCCAGGGTTCGGAGAAGCGCTGCGCAAGCGCTTCTCCGAACCCTGGGATGTCTCCTTGCTGTCGGCGGCTGCGGGAGAGGAACGGAGGAGGAGAACGCAGCGCTTTCTCCTCCTCCGTTCCTGTCCCCCTGCCGCCGACAGCAAGGACAGGTCCCAGGGTTCGGAGAAGCGCTGCGCAAGCGCTTCTCCGAACCCTGGGATGTCTTCTTCCTGTCGGCGGCTGCGGGAGAGGAACGGAGGAGGAGAATGCAGCGCTTTCTCCTCCTCTGTTCCTGTCCCCCTGCCGCCGACAGCAAGGACAGGTCCCAGGGTTCGGAGAAGCGCTGCGCAAGCGCTTCTCCGAACCCTGGGATGTCTTCCTGTCGGCAGCTGCGGGAGAGGAACGGAGGAGGAGAACGCAGCGCTTTCTCCTCCTCCGTTCCTGTCCCCGTGCCGCCGACAGCAAGGACAGGTCCCAGGGTTCGGAGAAGCGCTGCACAAGCGCCTCTCCGAACTCCAGGATGTTCTAGCGCCCGTTATTAAACGGGCTGAAATACACTAGTATATAATAATTATATACTGTATGTTTAAGATATTAGAATTATACATGTAAAGTCACTGTGTAGCAGCTTCAAAACACACATAGATTTATTGAAATTTGCTCTCATAATGAGGTACACATGATTTTGTGCATGACACTCCTATTTATTTGGATGTTTAATATCCAACTCTCAAGAGTTGTTGGCATCCATCTGCCTCAAAAGACAATGGAGTACAACTCAAATGGAGTACAAGTCAAATTGCTGTGTTAGCAGCAGCGGTCCTGGGCTGCAGTCAGCAAAACCTCACTCTCAGCCTTGCTGTTGTGGCCCAAAGGAAAGCAGAGCAATATGTTTCACACCAGCTTGGCTGCAGGAATGGTGCAATCACCCTTCTAAATCTGGCCTGCAGACGGTCCAGAAATCAGTGGGTTTTTACATGAGTAGAATGTGTGCTTTTATTTAAAATGCATCTCTGGGTTATTTATGGGGTATAGGAATTCATTCATTATTTTTTCCAAAATATAGCCTGGCCCCCCACAAGGTTTGAGGGACAGTGAACCGGCCCCCTGCTGAAAAAGTTTGCTGACTTTTCTTCTCCTGAAGATGTCTCACAAGGCAGTCAGTAGAGATTTTCCCTCAGGGTTTACTCCTGAAGCCTTTCTCATGAATGAGTATAGCCACAAGGCAGCAGACTTTTAGAATCAGAGTCTTCATTTTCCTAGATGGGCTACCTTCCCAGGTTGACAAGCCCCACCTGCCCCTCACTTCCCTTCACACCACATGCAGAAACCATCTTCTGGACCGTTGGACCCAATATTGGTCTCATCTGCTCAAACTGCTCAAACATGCAGTGGAAGTCCCTAACACACTGAGGATTTGAGACCCATTGGCTGCCCTCATCTAGTTTAGCAGTCAGTCAAAGCTGTTCCCAGGGTGTGGCTGTTGTCACATGCCAACAGCTTCTAGGAGCCACAGTTGAGAGCTGACTGCTGGTTGGAAACCAAATGTGGGCAAACTACCACAGTAGGAGCATGGCAGGTCCCTCACCAGAGGTTCTAACCCTCTCCCAACTCCGCATACACCCCACTCTCAGAGTGTGTTTCTAAATCAATCATTCAGTGGGTGCCTTCTGTGCCAACTTTTTAATACCTGTTGAAAACTTTTCTATTCCACAACGTCTATGCAGGCAATTAACAGTACATCTGCCACAATGGGTCTATTTATGTTTGTTTTTAATTTTCTTTTGCTTTTAACTCTCTCCCTATAGTGTGATGCTTACATTTTGCAATACTGGATTTTGCACATTTTAAGCAACACTAAAGTTTCCAAAAATTCCTGCTTGTATTAATCTAGTTCTATGTGCATCCTGTTCTATCAGCACACAGGAATTAGTAGATTGTATCCATGCACAGATCAGTGTATCTTTCAACACTTAGAACTACATCAAAATTGTATTTAAACACACAATACTCGTGTGTGTGTGTGTGTGTGCGCACACACACACACACACACACACAGTTGGCTGAGATTATATTTGCCCTGAGGAATCTCATACATATCCCAAGGTAAAGCTCCAAAGGTAATATAAATTTACTCACTGAAATAACCCACAGATTTCCCAGCTCAAACATTCTCTACTCCCATTGGTGAGAAGGAAGGAAGGTGGAGATTGAGAAACCAAAAGATCTGCTAAATTCTCTCCTGGACAAAATAAAATCTTACCAGGCCCCCGATGAAGTCTCAATTCAGCCAAGCTTAAAATTTAAAAACCAATCAGAACACACATTCCATCCTCTTCAGCCCAGGTAATATAAAATGACAATTCCACTGTGATATGCAAGTTGGTATCAATGAAATAAAACAAGGACTGGGGATCTTGTCCCACCATTACACAGCTTACAACATTCTAGAGCATTACTAAAGTTTTGCTAGAAACCTATCTACAATGGATCCTGTGTTATGTGACTTGCAGATTACTAGTTCAACTGAAAAGTCTGCCTGGTCAGCTGTACAGAAAATTTAATAAAACTTCAAAGAAAACAAAGATTGCAGCATTTATCCTGAAGGCAGGAGCCCAAAACACATTTATTTTAATAAGGGTCTACTGAAATCAACAGACTTACTTCCAAGTAAATATTCTTAGGAGGAAAACTATCTAATGCTTATGGAACCATGTGTACTATAAATCTGGAGACAGAGGTTTGCCAAAGAGCAAAAGCGTCATATTGACTGCTGGCAGAAAGCACCAATAAATTATCAGTCAATATTCTATGAAGTTTTAAGATTGAAAAAAGTACTTGTGAAGAACAAAAAATAGCCTACTCCAAAGATTTTTCAGGTAAGCATTTAAATATTTACAAGTACTGACTACTACTATTATACCACTACAAACAATTGCAGCATTGTGCTGGTGCTTCAAAACATATTGTACATTACAAGCTAATAACATTATAGGCACATGTTTAGGCTTAGGGCATAAGCCATTTTTATACAATGTATAGAAGCACATTTTGCTTATGGTTCTGTCACAGTTCACAGACAGCCTTCCTTTATTTCAATATGCTATAGGTTCTCTGTAATGCTACATTTTTGACATAGCATTAAGCACCTTAAAATTAGGGAACAATTAGGTTTCTTGGGCACATGGTGTTGCTGTTTCCACATATAATTGAAAGCTATATAAAATATTACTGCACTCATTCCCTCTAACAGCAAACACAGGTGCTTGAATACTTGAGTACAAAAATAAGGAGTTGGTTTTTACATACTTGGGGGATTCTCTAGGTCAGCAAAATTATAGGTTTGCAAAAAATTAAGAAACTGGAAGTGGTAATAAGGGAAAGAGTGGGAGATGGGGTTTGGAGGAAATTCCTGGCACCATAAAGGGATGTTTCGGGAGGAAATGAAGGTAAAAGGAAAGGACACATTTTCTCTTTCCCACTATCCAGAACACTCTCTTTCCACACATATGCTATAAAGTGATCAGGTTCAGGACTGGGCCAACCCCAAAATTGAGCTTAGCTCAGTTGGTACAGCATAAGACTCTTAATCTTGTGGATTCAATTACCACATTGGGCAGAAGATTCCTGCATTGCAGCCAACTCGTGGTCCCTTCCATCTCTATGCTTCAGTCTGGTAATCTACAGCACCGGGGGGGGGGGGGGACAGAGACAGAGAGAAAGAGAAAGAGAAAGAAACCAGAGGGCTTCCAGTATCCTTTTTTCTCTCCTATTCCCAAGTGGCAAGGTGTGTAGCTCTGCTTAGATTTCTAAGGAGGAGGAATCCCCATCATAGATGGTGGGGATACGCTTTAACATTTTCTTGCAAGTCTGATTCATAATAATTTCCACTTTTCTCAAAACAAGGTCAAAACAATCCCCCCCCTTTAATGTCCCTGATGCCCCTTTTGGAAAGTCAGTATCCTGCATGCTGAGCTCCAACATAAAGCTCCAACATGAGGCAAGGCATAACCTGGGGTGTCACTACAAATAAGTGGTAACACCAAGGTTAAAAGGAAAACCCTTCTTTTAAAATAGGTTTTCCAAATGGCAAAGTGGGGTGTGTGCTGTCCTTCATGGCGGTGAAGGTCCTGTGTGAGTGTCTGGAGGCGGTTGGAGGATGGATGGCGGCTAACAGATTGAGGTTGAATCCTGGCCAGACAGAAGTACTGTTTGTGGGGGACAGGAGGTGGGCAGGTGTGGAGGACTCCCTGGTCCTGAATGGGGTAACTGTGCCCCTGAAGGACCAGGTGCGCAGCCTGGGAGTCATCTTGGACTCACAGCTGTCCATGGAGGTGCAGGTCAATTCTGTGTCCAGGGCAGCTGTCTATCAGCTCCATCTGGTACGCAGGCTGAGACCCTACCTACCCACGGACTGTCTCGCCAGAGTGGTGCATGCTCTAGTTATCTCTCGCTTGGACTACTGCAATGCGCTCTACGTGGGGCTACCTTTGAAGGTGACCCGGAAACTACAACTAATGCAGAATGCAGCAGCTAGACTGGTGACTGGGAGCAGCCGCCGAGACCACATAACACCGGTCTTGAAAGACCTACATTGGCTCCCAGTACGTTTCTGAGCACAATTCAAAGTGTTGGTGCTGACCTTTAAAGCCCTAAACGGCCTCGGTCCAGTATACCTGAAGGAGCGTCTCCACCCCCATCGTTCTGCCCAGACACTGAGGTCCAGCGCCGAGGGCCTTCTGGTGGTTCCCTCGTTGCGAGAAGCCAAGTTGCAGGGAACCAGGCAGAGGGCCTTCTCAGTAGTGGCACCCGCCCTGTAGAATGCCCTCCCACCAGATGTCAAAAAGAAAAACAGCTACCAGATTTTAGAAGACATCTGAAGGCAGCCCTGTTTAGGGAAGCTTTTAATGTTTAATAGATTTTGTATTTTAATATTGTGTTGAAAGCGGCCCAGAGTGGCTGGGGAAACCCAGCCAGATGGGCGGGGTATAAATAACATATTATCATCATCATCATTATTATTAACAAGGTTGGCAGCACAAATCACTGAGAAACCAGAAAGGTCACATGACATAACTGGGTTCAGAGGAAAAACTACAAGAGATACATTACCTACTTTTCCCCACCCTCCAAATGACTTCTAGTGTCTATTCTGTGTATGATCAAGACACCGTAAAACAGCAAATCAGTATAGAATGCGATTTATACACTCGTTCCTTTCATAATGCTGTAACAATAGCATTAAACACATATCTACATTTCAGAAAATAAAAACAGGGCAACCCAGTTTATAAAAGCTATGGGCAAGAGGAAAAGGACACCCCATTCCAGCGTAGCCCCATGACTAGCGAACAATTCTAGCATTTATGACAAACTTCCATGACCGCAATACCAAAAAATGGAGTTTCTGGATCTTGCAGTGGACACTAACCCCACAGTGGACTTGCAAGTGGCTTTTACTATATTAGCACAGTGTTAAATTAGAAAATAGCCTGGGCACGTATAATCAATATAAGAAAATAAATGCTGCAATTTAAAGAGATCAGAACCTTCTTTCAGAAACCTGTGACAAAAAGATCGAAGCACAGAATACACCATGCCATCTGTTTATATAGTCATGTGTGGTGGGGAGAAGATTAAGGCAATCTTGGTATTCCCTATATGAATTTGGAGCTTAAGATGGGGCCAGGGGAAGAGATGAAGTTACTTAATATTTTCAGGAATGTTGTTGAGGCCACAACAGCTAGCAAATAAAACTCGATACCTATTGTGAACTTCCAAGCAAATGACATGTTTGGTTTTCCTTCCACCCACCCCTCCTTACACAGAATGCTAATTCAACTACAGCAAACAGGAATCATCATGTTCAAACAGAGAGTGCAAACTTTTTGTGTTTGTACCAAAAGTGGTCTACAGGCTCTTAACACAATAGCTGGACCACAGCTCAACTCTGCTTTTAAGGTCATAAGGAACAATACACTTATTGGCTTGGATCCCAAGAACTATAAAAAGAAGAAACTCATGAGACAAGGATTTTCCTATCAACTCCTCACCTGCATTCTATGCTATTCTGGTGGACCACAAACCCACCAGAGAAGCTTGAGTGGCAGGGGGGAGGGGGAAGGAAGGGAGAAACTTATTTCCATTCACAGAGCCAAGATGCTATGTTTCTTTACTTCTATTTATTGTTAGGGGGGGAGGGAAAGAGATTTCTCCATTTAAGAAATAAATAATAATAATAATAATAATAATAATAATAATAATAGAAGAAGAAGAAGAAGAAGAAGAAGAAGAAGAAGAAGAAGAAGAAGAAGAAGAAGAAGAAGAAATAAGGCAGAAATTCAGAGAAGTCTACTCATGCTAGAACATTTACACATCTCACATAAATCATATCTAAAATAAGGCAATTTCAGTTAAATAAAGCGACTGGTATTACAACATGTTGCTATACTAGGGATGGGCAGCTCAGTCTATTTATGCTGTGTGTCAATTTTGTATGTTCCATTCACAAGTCTTTTCTGTCTTAACCTTATTCAAACACTTTGAAATGCACATATATACATATTTTATCACAAAATAGTATTTTAAAATGTATTTTATCTCTTAACATATTTTATACCATACATGTGTAGATGTATGTGTGATATATACATACATACATACATTAAGATATATACATACATTTATCCTAAAATACATACTTTTTGTATAGTTTGGTAAGTTTCTTGAACTGAAAATTCTATCACAAACTTCAGAAAATAAAATCCAATGGATAATTACATTCCAATCCATATATTAGTCCAAGAGGTATTAATTAGGTGAGTTTGTTTATAAATGAGGACTAAATGAAAATAATTAGGTACTGTCAATATTCTAAAGACTCTAAAGGTCAACTTCTTGTAATTTCTGGTCTCAATCACATGACTACTTCTCATTAGAAAACTTTTCTTTCTAAAGTTTATCCATTAGGCATCATCATTCATTTATTTTAATAGACTACAAGTGCAAACAGATTTAATCCATCTGTGTGTAAGTGCATTAATTTATCTCTCCCACTCATCCTCAAGTTCGCTGCCCCATTATTGGCAGGCTGCCACAGAACCCTTTACTTCACATGAAAAAATTAACAGCATGCTGAATTATGAGGATCCTCTTGATATTCAAGGATTATAAATACATGTCACTAAGGAGATAAGAAAGGCTAACTTACATTCGTGCTGTTCATTTCCTGCACAAAGGACACTGATAATATTTTGGCAGCTTCCTTCCTTATGTTTTTTAGACATTAGGAGGTGATCCAAGCATACTGTTCTGCCCAGTTGCAGCAACATTACCTATCCACAACACCAATGTACTGGTGCAAATATAAATACAATAAGCCCCCAAAATACAAAGTCTCAAGGCAAGGGATGAGGGCATCCCTTTATCAGAAAGAGTCTATCAATGAAAAACTAAGATTTACCAAGCTCTACTTCTCACACACTGCAAGCTAGACTGGCAATCAACAAATGTCAGGAACAAAACCATGCCAAAGTTTTAACCTATGAATTTATGTGTTCCTAGTATGTTAATAGTTTATAAAAAAAAAACTAATTACAGAATGACACTGAGAACCTGAAATTGTGACTAATCAGAAAGTCGTGGCATATGGTGAATTATGAGTCTCAAAAAGAGGAGACTGAGAGGAGATATGATAGGCATTTTCAAATATCTTAAGGGCTGTCACATAGAAGAGGGAGCCTTCTTGTTTTCTCCTGCTCTGGAGGGTAGGACTCAAACCGATGGCTTCAAGTTACAAGAAAGGAGATTCTGACTAAATATTCAGAAAAACTTTCTGACAGGAAGAGCTGTTCAGCAGTGGAACAGACTCCCATGAGAGGTGGTGGACTCCCCTTCCTAGGATGTTTTTATACAGAAGTTGGATGGCCATCTGTTGTGGATGCTCTAGCTGAGATTCCTGCATTGCAGGGGGTTGGACTAGATGACCCTTAGGTTCCTTCCTACTCTAAGATTCTATGATTCCTACACAGTATATGATAGTGTTGTGTGTATTATCCTCTAATTATGGTAAACCAATCTAGATGACAAGGATCTTTCATTTCTAGGCCTTGCAGTGTAGTTGAAAGCCTCATCCCATTTCACTGAAATATCAGATATTCCAGGCTTGCTAAACAATCAATCTGTGGCAATAGTGGTTTCCTAGGATCAAGCAAGACTTTTTAGAAAACAAACATGTTTTTCCTGTGTGTCTTTCAGGTTGTGAGTGTGTCTTAATTTACATTGTTGTTGTTGTTGTTTAGTCGTTTAGTCGTGTCTGACTCTTCGTGACCCCAGTGACCAGAGCACGCCAGGCACTCCTGTCTTCCACTGCCTCCCGCAGTTTGGACTTTTACCATATGTGGTGGCTCTGTGATAAGGTAAAGATCTATTGGGAACAAATATATAATGAATTAAAAAGATTGTTACGATACACGTTCCCAAAAAGACCGGAAGAAATGCTATTAGGAATCTTAAGCAGAAGTGTAAAGAAAGAAGATCACAAGCTTTTCATGTATGCCACCACGGCCGCAAGAGTTATCTTAGCACAAAAGTGGAGAACAATGGAAGTGCCTACGATAGAGGATTGGAGGGAGAAGTTAATAGAATATTCAGAGCTGGCGAGGCTAACGGGGAGAATTAGGGATCAAAAACAACAAAAGTTTCAAAAAGAATGGGAGAAATTTATAATTTATAGGAAAGACTTTTGTAAAATTTAAACAAAGAAAGACCAAGGAGAAAATAGAATGAGAGAAAGGGAAAAAAAGGGGGGGGGACTGGTAGATTACCATTATAAAATGCAACAAGAGGATAAGTAACCAGGACGTTAAATTAATTATGTGGAAAATGAATGAAAAAAGGTACCTGGTAGAATATATAATGGGACGAAATCAACTGGATGGGAAAGAAAACCAAAAGAGAGAAAGGAGGAAGTCAAGTTGGGGAAAATGAGGTGAAGATGAAAACAAAGAACAGGAAGAAAAATGTAATAACTTGAGATACAAGCCCAGGCATTCAACATGTTTGAAAGGATACTTTATTTGGGAAAAGTAAGCTTCGAATGGATACCTGTGGTCTTCTTTCTTTCCTTTTTTGTATGGAATAACTTTTTCTTCTTTTTTATGTGATTTGTTATTGTATATAGTCGTAAAATCAATAAAAAGTATATTAAAAAAAAGCTGAGATTCCTGCATTGCAGGGGGTTGGACTAGATGACCCTTAGGTTCCTTCCTACTCTAAGATTCTATGATTCCTATACAGTATATGATAGTGTTGTGTGTATTATCCTCTAATTATGGTAAACCAATCTAGATGACAAGGATCTTTCATTTCTAGGCCTTGCAGTGTAGTTGAAAGCCTCATCCCATTTCACTGAAATATCAGATATTCCAGGCTTGCTAAACAATCAATCTGTGGTAATAGTGGTTTCCTAGGATCAAGCAAGACTTTTTAGAAAACAAACATGTTTTTCCTGTGTGTCTTTCAGGTTGTGAGTGTGTCTTAATTTACATTGTTGTTGTTGTTGTTTAGTCGTTTAGTCGTGTCTGACTCTTCGTGACCCCAGTGACCAGAGCACGCCAGGCACTCCTGTCTTCCACTGCCTCCCACAGTTTGGTCAGACTCATGTCCGTAGCTTCGAGAACGCTGTCCAACCATCTCATCCTCTGTCGTCCCCTTCTCCTAGTGCCCTCAATCTTTCCCAACACCAGGGTCTTTTCCAGGGAGTCTTCTCTTCTCATGAGGTGGCCAAAGTATTGGAGCTTCAGCTTCAGGATCTGTCCTTCCAGTGAGCACTCAGGGCTGATTTCCTTCAGAATTGATAGGTTTGATCTTCTCAAGAGTCTCCTCCAGCACCATAATTCAAAATTAATTTACATATTACTAGGTAAATTGCCAAAAATGTCAGGTTGAGTAATCTTTGTGGACTTAAGTGCAAAATTCAATTATTATCAGTTTTAATCCTCCTTCCTCTAAAATATGAACCAAGGCACAAATATGTCCGCAGGTTTGCCATTCATAAACTATTAGAGATTGTCAAGGTTAAATTGTAGAGGAAAATAAGGCCAGTGTGCTAAAAATAGAACTGCTAAAAGTCGATTTTCAGCTGTAACAAGAGCAGGGCACAGCTTGAAAATAAAGCATTGTATTTACAGACAAAGATACATATCCCTATCCCAAAATAATATGAATGTACAATATAATCCTTATACCACAGAAATTAAAAGTAATATGGAAATAACAGACTATGCTGAACTACTAAGCAATTTCAGAAAATAGGTCCAAGCCAGTCACAGTTCTACAGCACTGAAAGAATTTGCATGAACACAATTGGATTATTGTCATTATCTAAATTTTAACACAGCTTCTATTTCTATTTATTTAGTAGCAAAAGCAAGGGCAAGGTCTTGACTGTTGCGTTCTCTCAAGAACAATAGTTCTTAATTTAGCCGTGTGAAATTTTTGACTGCACAGGATAAGCTTATCCTTCGTCCTTTGAGAATGGATTGGACGACTCCATTTCCTTACAATTCTATGGAGTTCCTGTTTATCAAACTATTTCTTTCCACTGAAATGACCCCACCTTTCATGGAACAAAAATAAAAACCTGAAAGCATTTAGTCTCGCCCTACCTCCACTGGAAACTTTACATAGACTTAGGTGGACATGGCCAGAGGAACTTGAGTTCTGAGCCATTTTTAATCACTGCTATAGCTATCTGCTCCAAATTTTAGCATTATCTACCAGTACATATTACCTTCACATTGCAACTGTTTAGGGTCACTTCTTACATTTTCTTGCAAAATATGAATGTACAGTAATATTTAAAATAGTTATAGTGTGCAAAACATGGTGTAGGTACACTGGGGGGGGGAGCTATACCTTATCCTCACAATACAGTTAAAAGCTACCATATGCACTGAAATAAATACCTTCCCTTACACAGACAATGTACATCATACATTTAAAAACTTGCTTGGCTCAAGTACTTTAACCTACAGTGCTTTGAGTAGAAATGTATGAACTAGATTCAAAATTAATAAATTAGAAAGATTTTTTTTAAAAAAAATCTAACAGTAAATTCAATAATTATTTTTGTCACCAATGAAGACTTCTAACTTCTGTAGACAAACATTAAAAAAAAACCAAAAGCAATCTATAAATATCAGAAATGGCCTGCACAAGCACTTACAACACTATGAAATGATCATATTGAAACGTTATATAGGAATGTGTTATATATATACAGCCACCATGACTAGCTGAATAGCTCAATTAATAGGAAGTCAGAAGAGGGGGGGGGGAAATATGCTTCTTCCCACCCATTTCTATTACGAGATGGACCACAGAATTCTCTGCTAACTGAAGCTCCCAAACAGCCCAAACCAGATATGTTGCAGAAGCTGATACGAGGTATCACCAAAACATGAGTAACTGAAGCCAAATCCTTGTCTGAAGTGACTGCAGTCAGTTCACCTGCATAGGATGATGAAAAGCACCCCGACTGTGGCAGCCATCTGAAAAGCCAGGAGAAACACTGTAGAAAAACAATTTCCTCACAACTACTGGTCTTTCCAAGTATTTAATGCACATACCGGTACCTACAAGGAGAGTTGGGTGTGCTCAGGGCACAGAGCCACATATGTGGGACAACAGTGAAGTTCAACAAGTCTGGAGGATACTAGAATATTATCTCTAAGTATTTTAATGTTAAATACTCAGAAAACAGCTTTATCTGAAATTTGAAATCAATAAACACAGGGGTGGGAAACCTTTTTTATTCTACAGGCCAGATCCTTCTCAAGATCTGCCTTGAAAGCCAATCAATGGTTCCCCCTTCATTTCTGCAGCTGTTTCACTGCAAACCTCTTTTGCACTGGGGTTGGGTGTGCAAGGAAACTCCCTGCAGGGAGATCACATGCAAACTTGGACTTGGAAGCCATCTCTTCACATTGGCTGGGGGGGGGGCAACCCTGCTTAGCACTTGGCTCTTTGGCGAAGCCCCGCTCTCAACTTATAAAACACTCAACCATGTAAGCATACACTTGATCCAAGTCAATAACTGTCCACCTCATGTATTTGATGAAATATGCTCTGAGCTAAAAAGAACCCAGGCCACTTTAAATAGAAATGTGTCAGACTTTTAGGTGCCACAAGTTTCCTTTGCTTTTGCTACAACAGACTAACACAGCTGCTCTTCTAGAGTTAATTACAGCAGTATCTTTAAAACATCAGTTCTGTAGGCTACTCACAATGGAGTTAATAAAAAGTTAAATCATCTACCATAGATTACCTTGTGCAACCAGAAGACCTGCTCATTTAGATTTTTCTAGCATCAGTACATACTTTTGTGGCAGCATTTCTAGGCCACCATTAGACAAAATATTAAACTCATTCAATGGGTGTTTACACCACAAGCACTACACCTTAGCCGAGGCTTCTTTCCACAACTATTTAGCACTGACTAATTATAAACTGCTGCTATGTTCAAGACTCAATTTCTTCTCTGGAATATCACTATATCAGCACTTTCATGCTTTGTGAGAAATAATACGAATTCTTTGGGACATTTACATTTTGATTTGCACATCTTCAAAGAATTCTGACTTATTTTCCCATGCAATTATCCCCAAAAAGGGGTTTTGAATTTGGTAGGACTGGGGTCACTGGCCCTTGATCTTTTATGGTTTGAAGCAATTTAAAGATTGATGCTGCACTGACAGCTTAATTATAGTGTATCTGCCCTGCAGCTGATAGAGAAAAAGTTTGAAAATCCAACACTATTCATACATGCAAGATATTGCAATGAGAGATCAAACTGCTAGCATAAAACCCTAATTCAGTCACAAAAGATTTACCATTTCCAAAATTGAACTGCTTCACAATGAGTTTCAGTAAAATAATGAACTGATAAATGACTTGACAAATTTAGCTGTTTGAAAGTGGTAATTAACTTCTCTCAAGTGACTATGCTGAGGAAGAACATATATACAAGCATAAATTCAGTGCCTGCTGGAGGGTAGGGGAGATGTTAAAACTTCAGCATAATAGAAATGGGGGAGGGCATCTTCTTCTTCTATAGTGCCTCACATCCATCTTTGGATATAGTGTACACCTCTTCAGTTTCTCTCCAGCATTCTCTGCTGTTTGTTTGCTTGCTGCATCCACAAGCCCTGCTATTTTAGTCCAGTGTGAATAATAGGTGAGGTTGATGTTTGAGTAAGAGAGGTAGTGGTAAAAGCCACAAAGATAGTTAAAATGGGCATAAACAATTTTAAAAGACCTAGGTGGTAAGTTTCATAGAAAGGAGATTCTGACTAAACATCAGTTATAGATTGTCCACCCATCAGATAGGTGGTCATCCCCTTGGTCATGCACAAGGCATGTGACAAGAGATAACTCAGGTCAATGGACTAAAGCAGTGCTAGTGTGCAAAAATCAGCAGACCTCATAACACTCTGAGATGGCTTTGTACAAAACAATTCCTGCCACTCCTTAGAGGAGGAAGAGGCATATGGTGGTCGTAGGTGACTCCCTACTGAGGAGGACAGAGGCAGCAGTGTACAGGTAAACAGATTGTTTCAAGAGGTGTGCTGTCTTCAAGGTGCGAAGATTCAGTATGTGACAGACAAGTTGCCAAGTCTTATAAAGCCCCCTGATCACAACCCCTTCCTTTTGATTCATGTGGGTACAAACAATACTGCCACACACAGCCTCTTACATACAGCAAGGACCTTGGGGTACAGACTGTGTTTTTCTTTTCTTCACTCCTTCCTGTTGAAGGTTGTGGCCCAGGAAGAGAGGGGGAAATACTGGAAGTAAACCACTGGCTGTGCAGGTGGTATCATCAGGAGCTTACAGATGAGCTGGGATTTAAGAAGGGCATGTTTAAGAATTGGAGGAAATGGGAAATCATTAAGGAAGGGTATTACTAGAGCAGCCAACAGTTGTGGGGAGAATGTCAGGTGGACTAAAGCTCAGAATGAGCTCAGGCATGCAAAAGAAATTAAACATAATTTTAAAAAGTTTATTCAGCTATGCTCAAAGCACAAGGAAGACCAGGCAAGTAGTTGGCCCTCTGCATGAAGACAGAAATGCTATCAGGTGACAGAGAGAAGGTGGAACTGTTCAACACCTAATTTTTCTGGAGCTTCACATCCCTAGCTTAAAACTGAAATATTCAGTACAGTATCTCATAAAAGTGTAGGAAAATACAAACCCACGAATTTCACTGAATTTCACCCAGCTGAAAAGATTCTGAGGAGACCAGCTGAATCCAAACAGCTGGGCTCAGCTGACAGGTGATCCAATCCTTGCTTTCACCTCTGAAAGCATGGGTGAGAATGGTTGGCTGGCTAATAGCCAGCCTGATATGCACTTTCAAAGCTAATCTCTGTCAGAAGATGTGTATTTTGCTTGTGCTTGGCTCCCAATTAATTCTTATTCCTTCCTGATAGGGGGAAAAAGTTTTCTCACTCCATATTTATGAAGATTGACAATACCAGGTTGCTTTAGGGAAAACTAGAAATTATGGTAGTGTAACCCTCACCAAATTCACATAAAACTAGTGGTGCCCTAGGGGTGGGGTAAAATGCAACATAGGCATGCAGAAGGAAACATAACTCCATCCCTGCCAGCCTTTCCCTTCTGCAATCAGCCACTCTTTGAAGATACTTCCACATCTTGGAACCCCACTTTTTATTTTAAAAAATGCTGGGAATAAGCAATTTCAAGGAGTGAAATTGTGGGAGGGAGGATTCAGATCCCACCTTCCTGCCTGTCCCTTGTTGCACTCAAAAGCCAATCCCTGATTGCTACGAATTCAGCAACAAATTAACTCTTATTACATGTCTGCTGCTGTAAAATCTAGTTTGGTTCTTGAATTAGCATCTTTTTTTCTTACTTGATCTCTCAAATTACACCATCATAATCATCATCAGAAAAGTCATGAGAGTAGCTAGGAAGGAATTACCCCACAGAAAGTAGACAGGAACCAATAGATAGCATGCATGAATTTTTCATAACAGACTCTCTTTTCTAAGTCTTCACCAAAATATTTACCCCTGAGGTTTATGTGAAAGCTAAATTTACCCTTACCTTTTATTCATTTTTTCTGTCCCATTGCTTGTTGGAAATATGTGCCTGCATCTCTGAATTGGAAATGAAGAATGCAGTCTTGGAAATAATACAGCTCAATGAATACCACATTACCACTTGGAATCCACTCAAAAAAAGATTTCTACATACAAACCTAATAGCTATGAAAAATTTCAGCTATGTTCAGAAGGAGATCAGAGAGCTGCTCTTACATAACTCCTTATGTGAACACACAGTGCACACTGTTAACTAAACTAATAAATAATCAATTATCTAAAATAGGCTTAATTACACAGCTTGCATAGATCAGTTTATTAAGCAAAAGCTTCCACAATAACCATCCTACTCAAGTTGTATTAGATGTATGTCAAACTACCTTGAAATATGCTATTGTCCGTAAAAACTCCTGTATACAGCTTCTCAGAGATGAAAACTAACAGGTACAAGGTGATACTATCAAACCATGAAAAAATTGCAATCCACATCAAAAGCAACATACTCCTAACATTATCTGCCCTATTTTTATTGATTTCCTGGGTTTACATATCAATATGTAACACAGTATAGAATGAGACCACAAATAAAATGTCAGTTTACAAACAAAGCAGAATATAATGTAATTTCAGGAGAGGTTTAAGGCTGGAGATTCCAGAAAGGCCACTTTTAAAAGCACTAAACTGTTGGTAAAGCCTAACTATAATAACATTATCATAAATATTATATTTTGCTACATGAGTATTTCTATTCTTGTACTGTTTTCTTTGCAAGCCTGGAATGAAATCTTCATTAATGTAAAAAGTCATGAAGGTGAAACATCAGGGCTCAAAATGCAGATTCAGCCCTATTTCTTCAAGTGCTTACTTACACAAAGCATGCTTAGCTCAGCATTCTTCATCACTTAGAAAATTAAAGCTTCTAAAGGAGTTACATTTTTTCCTGTATAATTTGCTTCTTCCTGGGAGTTATTTACCTGTGCTGCCCTAAACTGTCAACTCACAGTGTAACTTGAAATAAGATAATCATAGCCTGGTAATAAAAAGTATTTGAAAAAAGTTCCCACAAATATTGAAAGATCCCCAACCAAACGTATAATATATGTACTTCTGTCAAAGTTTAATCATCATAGGAAATGGGATCTCAAGAAGTTTGAAAAGTTGTAACAGGTTTTACAACAACAAAATGCTTCCAGCTAATTGAGAGTCTATTCAACTACCATATATCATCATGGCCCTTATCTGCCGTGTTTACATATAGTTCTTAAGTAGGCATTAGGCACGCCTGGTTGACCATCATTCAGGTTGTTTGGACAGCTTATCGCAGTTAACACTCATTTTAAGTTAAGGACAATTAATTTCTGTACTACAACTGGCATAATTTAAATGGTGGGCACTTGAGGAGGAAAAAACCCTATTCCTCAATGTTACCCAGTATCATAGCTATACACATTATTTAGCATCAGAAGATTATAGAAATGGTGGTTATAAACTTCAATAAAGTATCTAATGGCATGTGAATCCTTGCACATAACAGCAAACAAATTATTCCTTCCAAAGAATGCTTTTCACACTCCATCATGTAGTCATGCAGAAATCTCAAATGCCATCACAAACGTATCATACACAATTGGGATACACTTGTATGCACGCACCCCTTCCAAAGGTTGCTCCAGAATGTCTTCCAGTTTTCAGAAGGGCCTTCCAGGGATGTAGGCAAAAATAGGAAATTCCTCCCCCGCTTCTGGTTAAAGCCATCTAACATTACTATATACAGTCGTACGTCGTTTTGCAGCTGGGATCTGTTCCAGAGCCACGGCCGCTAGCCGAAAAGGACACAGAGGCAAAGTGCCGCATCTGCGCATGCACGCAGAGCAGTTTGCACTTCTGCGCATGCGTGAGCGGCAAACCCGAAAGTAACCCGTTCCGGTACTTCTGGGTTTGCTGCGGACGTTCACCAGAATGGACGCTAGACAAGATGGACGTTCGCGGAGGTATTACTGTATGCATAAATTTAGGGAAGTTATCTGTCATGAGCGGGAAACTGGTCTTAGCCCAAGGACTGCATTCACTTCTGGGCAACCTGCCAATGTGTCAAAAGTAGGTGGAAAACTATTTTTTTAATATAACTACTAGTAGTAGTAATAGTACACCACCCTACATTTATTATATTGTATTTATTTATACCACCTTTTATCAAAAGATCCCAGAGTGATCTTTAAAAACATATTTTACGGAGCATAATACAAACATATTACAAAGCATAGTAATAATAGACAGCATGATAATAAAATAATCATAATAACATTCCCCCACCTTTAACAGACCATAGATTATTTAATAGCCAAAGGACTGGGTAAAGAGGAACAGTTTTGCCTGGAACCTAAAGACATGTAATGATGGCGCCAGTTGAGCCTCTCTGGGGACTTCATTCCACAGACGAAGAACAACCACAGAAAAACCCGTTTGTAAAGTAGGCTGGTTTTTGCATCCACTCACACACCCCTGTCTGTTCCCCATCCAAGCAAACAAGAGTCAACATCAGAGTTCAATGACGCATTGCAGCCAGATAAAAACACCCAAGGAGGGTGGAACTTGGGAAGGGAATGTGGTCTGTATATCATACCAACAGCCCCAGAAAGGCCTGGAAGCAGGGCCTAAGGTTCCTCACCCCTGCCTTCAGAAAAGAGTGAACATATAAATAGGGGGGTGGAGTTGCACTTACCTTAAAATATATAAAAGTGAGAAACCAAGCTTTTCCTGACTCTAACGTATTTTAATGAAAAACAAAACTATTAATACATTTGGTGGGGGGGATACCACAATGTAAAAATGTCTAAGAGCACAAAAAGCAGCATGAAAAGCTGTCCTCAAGGACAACACAAGCCTTTTTCTAGTTATACAAGGGGAAAATAATTGTCCTAGACCAAAAGGAATATTTGCACCACACTTACACATTACAGAGTACAGTCATACCTCTAGTTACGTATGCTTCAGATTGCGTACTTTCAGGTTAAGTACGTGGCAGACCCGAAAGTGTTTACTTCCGGGTTCCACCACGCGCGCATGCGCAGAAGTGTCTAGTGCACTTCACGCATGCGCAGAAGCATCCTGCGCGCTTCGCGCATGCGCAGAAGTGCCACTTTAGATACGTGCTTTTTGGGGTGCGAATGGCACCGCGGAATGGATCAGGTACGTATCTAGAGGTACCACTGTAGACACCGTCATAAATATCTGTGTGGTATAAGCAAGTTAATAGATAAACAGGGGGGAGGGGGTAATTCAAAAGTTCTTAGGGAGGAGAAAATGAAAGTGAATGGCTGTATTCAGTGAGGAGTATTCATCAACACAACTATTTCTATTACAAAAATGGGAGCTAATAAAAACTGCCAGGAATATTAAGGATGCTTTAGAAATAGGCAACAGCAAAGGAATGCTAACAGGATAACTAGGGAAAGTGCTACAAGAAAGATAACAGCTGTCAAGAAACAAGAGCAATAATTCCCTGTGGTCAGCTGAAAAGCAACAGAAAGCTACAGCAAAAAACCCCTTTGGAAAACTAGGAGTAGAATCTAAGGGTGCTTGTGCAGTGAAGTCAAGAGACATACTGTATAAATAAGCTTAATTCCCATTTCAAAACATAAGCAGCCCAAATACTGCAGAACTAGCTAGCTGCAATTACTGCAATAAGCAGTCCTTCATTCTAGAGATGCATACACACACAGCTAAACAGGAAATTGCAGCATTGATTTTGGTTAATACAGCATCCTCTATGACAAAGTAAAGGAGAATCAAAACACAAAGGGAACAGTATTACAATGTGTAAGGAAAGAATTCCAGTTACCTAGCACTTGCAGGGCTGCATTCCATAAGAGTCAGCTTGGCTAGAGGATATCTGGTGGCCTGC
Organism: Zootoca vivipara; assembly: GCF_965207765.1. Taxonomy (NCBI): domain Eukaryota; kingdom Metazoa; phylum Chordata; class Lepidosauria; order Squamata; family Lacertidae; genus Zootoca; species Zootoca vivipara. The sequence continues at coordinate 33,760,740 of NC_142583.1, forward strand.
CATTCAGCTTTGACAGTACAGCAAATCCACACTATAGCCATCCTGAAGAATTCACAGTGCTTTACTGTGCAGATATGGAACAGTCAAGGGATCCCTGAGGAACAGCTAAAAAGGCTGAAAACCGGACTATATCCAGTGTAGACATGCAAGAAAGAAACATTAAGCATGAAGCTTACCTAAATAAATGGAAGGTAAAGGGGACAATTATCAGTTCTGAAGGTTATGTCACCCCTCCAGGAATGCAGGTGTTACACCTCACAACTAGCAGCAGTCCTTTCTTAATACGGTACAGTGGTACCTCGACTCACGAACGACTCGACAACTAAATTTTTCAACTTACGAATGGGGCAAATGGCCACACACTTATGAATTTCTCGACATCCGAACTGAAACCGTGGCAGTTTTAGATAGGGTTTATGCGACTTACGAATTTTTAGATGGGGTTGCTTTGACTTACGAATTTTTTCGTTTCCAATGCATTCCTATGGGAAATCGCATTTCCAATGGCGCTTTTCAACTTACGAATTTTTTGACCTACGAAGGTGTCTTCGGAACGGATTAAATTCGTAAGTCGAGGCACCACTGTAACCAGAACTTACTGTTATCTATGCACCAATAACCACTTTGATTACTGTTATGTGCATAGTGTGGTTATACCCTTAAAGATAGTTCTGAAGCACAGAATGCTGTATTGGCTAACATTAATTTTTGGACCCATCAGACACATAGAGTTTACTGCCATAAATGGAACTCTTATAAAAGGGAACTTTCCCTTAAACTAGGAATGAGAACCCTGCAGCCCTCCAAATAAAGTTGGATTCCTACTCCTTTCAGCCTCAGTCAGCATAGCCAAAGGTCAGCCTAATGGGAGTTGTACTCCAACAACACTGAAAGAGCCACAGGTTCCCCAACTCTACAGTTAGAAGTGTTCTTGGTTTCAATGCAAGCCCTTTTTGAAAAATTGAGGGCAGGCTTCCCACCAAAACTCAAACTAGAAAGTTCTGGCTGACACTCTTCTCAGGTGCAGAACCCACACATGGGAATGTACAGAGACCATGAAAGGAAGCATTGAGCCTTTTCAAGTAGTGCTGCAATTATGGAATTGCTCTTCATGTAAAGACAAGCCAGTCCATGTTCCTGCTTACCCCCTTTTTGTATGGTCTTTTAAATCCAAAGTTTTATTTTCTAGGTCAGCCTTTCTCAATCTTGAGTTCCCAGATGTTGTTGGACTACAACTGTCATCATCCATGAACACTGGTCCTGCTAGGGATGATGGGAGTTGTAGTACAAGAACATCTGAGAACTCAAGGTTGAGAGAAAGCCTGCTCTAGGTTTTAAGTGCTACTGCTTTGGTTCCATGCACCCGACACTGTTTGCTGCTCGTGTTTTTTTTAATATGTTTTAGTTAGTTCACATATTCATAGGTTTTAGAAATATTATATGCTACCTGGAGTGCATAAATGGAATAAAGTTTGCAAACATTAAATAAATAAACCACTAGTCAAAAACTGAGAAAGCAAAAGGTATTACCCAGGAAGTTTTAAAGGGCATGTATTTGGCTAATGGCCCTAACATTGATATGTTGTCAAGGGCAACCAAAGAGTAAGCTTTCAACCTCAACAAAGAATAATTATTGTACCATCTCATCAACTGGTTTTGGAAGAAGCCTACTGTACAAACAACTGGAAAATTGCCTAGACAAGTTCTATAGTTGTATGAAAGCATTGATAACAGCTTCACAGTCAAGGGCACAACAGAAGTCAGTTATGCTTATACCTATAGAAGCACACCATCCAACTGAATGTCCATGTTCAGACATTACTCTAAACTATACTGTATCATGACAGGAACAAAGATATTCCCTCCCCAGCAAGGCCATGAGAAGTTTGGAAGTGTCTACTTTCAGACTTCCATAGGAACCACAACCCACAGGAAAATATTGGTCTGCTAGGAGGTCCAGTCTGGCCCACGAGGACATTTTCGCCGAACCACACCCACACACTGAGGTCACTGGTGATGTCAGCTATGGAGCAGGACCTTCTCCTTTAAGCAAGTGGCAGATATGCAAGCAGAGGAAAGGTTAAAGAAGCCTGTACAATGCAGACTTCTTTGTCTCTCTGCACCTCTGCCTGCTTAAAGGAGAAGCACTTTAAGGCAGCCCCACTCTCCCATCTGAGCCTGGGAACTGCCTTTAAGCAAGCACTGTTTCAAGCAGTCTCCCCACCCCTACCCTATCTGAGATTGCCTCAAATAACACTGCAAAGCCTTTTTGTGTGGTTGCTGTACCCCACTTTTTGCTATTTCCTCTTCCTTTGTTAAATCCCCTGTTTTTCAGAGCAGTCTATGTTTAAATAGTTAACCAGCTGACTTTTGGTCATGGGATAAACCTATTGGTCCCTTCCCCCTGCACCATCTCCTACACTGTACTGGGACACACACACACCCTGTCAAATAATTGAGAGAAGCTGCTGTGGATTGAAGGGAGAAAAAGACTTATACCCAGTGCTTTTTTTCTTTAAAAAATGTTTAGGTGTACTCTCATTTTTCTCCCCCGAGAAAAAAGCACTGCTTATACCTTATATCTCTCTCTTCTCCACCCCACCCCCAATCAGCAGGATTCCTTCATTGGACCAAAAGTTTTCTGTGGACAGAAGGAACCTGTCTGTCCACAGAAGGCAAAGTCTAGATCCAAGTAGTGGTGTGTATTCTTGATGTATATGGATTACTTCAGTATTCATTACTCTCTTTTGTTTGGATCTCCTGTTTGTATCTACTGAAACTCAGTAGTTTCTGTTTTCCAGTTTCTAGTTTTTATTCAAGAAGTATTTTTTAACTCAACTAACTCTTTATTACCAGTTACTTCCATGACCTTTTTTAAATAAGGCTTTTTATTCCTTCTCATGTTTTTGTACCTCACTGAAGTAACACGTCTGCGTGCTTTGCAGTTTCCACCCCAACACTCCACTAAAGTGTTGTGCTCTGCTACTTCATTTCCCTGCTGCTTACTGACTACCTATACTCTCCTCATGTCTACCATACTTTGTCTAATAAGTTATATGTAGAGTTGGAAAATATAACTTCTAACCATGCAGGTTGCAGTCCTAACCACAGTTACATGGAAATGTTGCATTAGAACAGGAGTGAGGAACTGGATCTCACCACAAGCCAGCTTTGAGCAGTGGTCAGTACTATCCACCTATCAATCACCTGTTATCTTGACATCAGGTGACAGACAGATGTCCAAGTTTAAAGGGGGTCACTGTAACTGCTGATCAGTGGTTACAGCTACAGTACCTCCTTTGCCAGTGTGCTGGGGGAAAGCCTTCAAAGGGGACTTGCTTCAAATACCAGCCATCACCAGCTATGCCCCTCACCAACTTGCTCTGCACACTCAACTGGAATGTGCCCTTGGCTTTTGCTTGTCAGAACTGAATGGTAGTAATAAAGGTGTGAGGGGTCCAGAAACCTCTGGTTCTTGGATGGCTGGAGCAGGGCCTACTGTGCGAAGGTAAAAGTCACATCCATTGCTGTGCCTACTTTGGCATCTGGCCTCGTCCACTTTGCCTCAAGCTCCAACCACCACTGGCATGGAGGCATCATAAGATTGCCCACAAGGAAATGTAGTCCTCACTTTTGCTACCAGTGTTTGAAATTAGTGCAACCACAGTTTAAAAACTTCTGCCTTACTCCATAGTTAATACAATTTCCATTTCCACCGTGTGTTTTTCTCCTTCTTGCATACTTGAACTAGTGAATTGCTGTAAGGGTAAACCACAGTTAAGCAATGTAGTTAAGATCACAGAATTGTAGAATTGTAGCATTGGAAAGGACCCTATAGGTCATCTGGTCCAACCCCCTGGCGAATAGACATTCCATTGTGGCGACTGCAATCTAGATTCAAGGTGCCATTTGGCACCTAGCTTACATACCTGAGTTTCTAACACTGACTGCACATGGAAAGTGATGGTGCAAACAGTGGCCGCATAACAAACATTCCAAAATCAGATTCTTAAAAGCCTGGCATATTTGTATTCTGTGGAACTCAAACACTTGAGTTCCTCTGAATGCTTGCAGCAGTCTAAAACAAGTTCATTAATCCATGTAGCTGCACACACAAGTGCCTGTCCATCACATATTCTAATTAGTTTTTGTTAAGCTTGACAGTTGCAGCAATCTCCTCCCTTGGAGGAACTGCTGAGGTATCACCTATCCACAGTTTGGAAGAGGGCTGGGAGGGAAAGACAAATACATAGGTTACAATAAATTGCTCAGTTTTCACAGCAAAATTGTGGGACTATTCCCTTTCCCCCTAATTTCACTCCACTCTTAGCATAACTTGAAGAAGTGAACCACCTGTGCAAAAACAATAAATAGCTCTTATATTGTGCATTCAAAGCACTTCACATACATTCTGATCATCAACCTGCATTGTTGGTTAGTATTATCTCAAGATTATAGATGTTGGTGAGGTGGAGGAGAGATCTCCACTCCACATACTTGTCTAAAGTCATTGGGGCAATGGCAAGGCAATACTGTATTAGAACTGAGGAATGTCCTGGCTCATAGCTCAGTTTAGGAGAGTCTATTACAGTCCAACACCAATATCAGGATGAATTTGAGGTGACTGGAGAGAGGAGAATACAAAGCAGCTGCAGAAACATGTATAATTATGATTAGAAAGAAGGGCATCCTGCAAAGTGGGTACTGCCCCTTCCCCCAGACTGCTGTGCTCTCCTCTCCCACACAGACTATGTATTGTTTTCTGCCTTTATACTACACGAAGAGGCTTAGTCACTTGCATTTTCTTTGCATTTGATTTTTGTTTTTGTTATACGCAATGCCAAAATGTAGCTCCAGGGGCTACGAAATAAAAATATAGGACTGGTATAGTGAGACAGGGACTTCTCAACCCAGGAGTGGGGAACCTTTTTGTTTCCACAAGGCAGATCCTTATCAGGACTGCTTTCATGGACCTCATTGGACAGGTAGGTGGGCCACCCACCTGCCAATCACATGGCACCAAATGATTGACAGGTGGGAGGTGTTCCCCTTCCTTGAAATCGCTTGTGCAGGGTTTCCAAACAATGGACAGGGAGATGGCTATTGGGTGCTTGAAAACCTGAAGCAGTTTCAAAACCCTTCTGCTGTTTGCATTTGAAACCTGAAGCGTTTGTAACCTGAGGTACCACTGTATAGCATGTTTGACTTGCCATATATAACAGATATGCACTGCAATGCAGACCATTCTTACATTTCCACAGTGTTCAGAGTAGCACTGGTTGCCAAGGGCCAGTGACCTGACAAACGAAGGCAGGTTTAAACTAGATGAACTGACAAATTTGAACTGCCAGAGTACAGTGGTAGCTCAGGTTACAAACACTTCAGGTTACAAATGCTTCAGGTTACAAACTCCGCTAACCCAGAAATAGTACCTCGCGTTAAGAACTTTGCTTCAGGATGAGAACAGAAATCGTTGTCCGGCGGCGTGGCAGCAACAGGAGGCCCCATTAGCTAAAGTGGTGCTTCAGGTTAAGAACAGTTTCAAGTTAAGAACGGACCTCCGGAACGAATTAAGTTCTTAACCAGAGGTACCACTGTATAAACTAAGCACCAGTTTATTGCAAAGGATAGCAGAGTCACAAGTATGATCCCAGAATTAACTTTATGGATCCATTTTTAATAATTTTATTCCACCTTCCTTTTTCCAATAAATACTTAATTCAACATCAGTGCCCCATTGAATCAAATGCGCACCTCAATTTTCAGAACCTTGAAACCAAAAAAGTATTGGTTGGTGGATGTAAATATGCCATCAAATCTAATGTGCACCTTAATTTTCAAGTGATTTGGCCAAAAAAGGTGTGCATTAGATTTGAGTACGTAAATACGGTAATTAAAAGTTACAATTCAGATGTAAGCACAACTCATAAACCAATAAGCTTCATAACAGAGGTTATCAAAATACTGCCCTACCATCTGCTCAACCATTTCAATGAGATTTCTATGAGACATGTTCCCCAGATGTACATTCTCCCTACAGAGAAACAACACTTGAGTCAGATAATAGCGCTAGAAAATCCCAGACCCCTAAACGTTTGATTCTGCTGCCAGATATTGAAATATCTTTTCTGTCCTAACTAATGAAGTTCTCAAAGCAACTTCCACATATAGCACTTGTTCCACATCAACTTGAAGTAAAAGATACCTTTAGAATCACAGTTCCACAAGTTTTATGCAACATTTGTCTGCTTTGTATAACACTATTGTCATCTATAACTATCACTTTTTAAAATAGTTCTAGACCTGAAGTATTTTGCAAATGCCAATAACTAAAAAATAACTTAGGAATAGAAAAGTTTCAAACAAGAAAAATATGGTATACTATCAGGGGACCTTCCTACAGGGAACCACAGCCCATCCTGTTGACCAGCTGTTTGCCCAATGAGACCAGCAGCAGTGGGTCAGGTGGGGGGGAATAAGGAAGTTAGCGGTATGGAGGTGGCAAGGCTCAGTGATGTTGGACAGCCTTGACCAAGAGGTGGAGGGGAACAGCAGCCCCTTCCAGTGCCCGAATTAAGGCGTGCCACTAAACGTAAGGTCGGGAGGCAGTGTTTCGGGGTGCCCAAACTCTTATGCTGGTCACGCAACAGGAAACGTCCACTCCCAGATTCTGCAAGTGACTAGGAGGTCATGTTTTCTGCTATCTCTGCACTGTAAATACGATGAACAATAAAACCTTTAAAGACAAGCACAGACTTGGGCGTCCTTACTCAAGAGTAGCCACAACAACACCATTATATATTCTTATAAACACGTTACATGGTATTACAGTGGCACCTCTGGTTAAGAACTTAATTCGTTCCGGAGGTCCGTTCTTAGCTAATGGGGGCCTCCTGTTGCCGCCGCACCGCCGGAGCACAATTTCTGTTCTCATCCTGAAGCAAAGTTCTTAACCTGAGGTACTATTTCTGTGTTAGCGGAGTATGTAACCCGAAGCGTTTGTAACCCGAGGTACCACCGTATTAGAGATACCATTTCCCCCCCCCCCAAAGGAATCAATGCCAAGCTCTCGAATAATTATACAGTGGTTTTAATAGAACACTGTTCAGTTGAGAACTGCACTTTTAATACAGTGGTACCTCGGGTTACAGACGCTTCAGGTTACAAACTCCATTAACCCAGAAATAGTACCTTGGGTTAAGAACTTTGCTTCAGGATGAGAACAGAAATCATGCGGTGGTGGCGCGGTGGCGGTGGGAGGCCCCAGTAACTAAAGTGGTATCTCAGGTTAAGAACTGTTTCAGGTTAAGAACGGACCTCCAGAACAAATTAAGTTCTTAACCCGAGGTACCACTGTACAAGAATATACTTAAAAATAAATCTATATTATAGCATGTTCACAATTACTGAAATACATACCATAGTGATCACTGGCTAGCAATTTAACAGACCAAACATATCTTTAGTTTCCTTGAATACCCTATTACAACAAATGAATTCCTCTTTCAATGGAATTCTGACTTCAAAGCTCATTATGAAATCCAGTGAATTAATGATTCCCAGTAGATATGTGGCTTGCTAGAGAAATGCTCAGAGAATCACATCTACATAATGAAGGGGTTGATATAAACTACATAATGAAACCCCCTTTTAAAGGGGTTCATATAAACTGCTTAGTCTCATCAATAGACAAAAACATAGCTCAGCGTGTCTAAAAAAAATTATGCTATTTACCTCCATTCATTTTATACAGAGGTAATGACAAAGCTAAAATCATTGTCTATTAAGATTCAGCTAGGAACATTCTCTATTAAGATTGATAGCCAAGTACTGCAGTGCTTCACTGACTTTTAGACAGCAGTGTCTTCCAACAGATTTTTTTTCATCTGTTCATCATCTCCTTTGCTTTTTCTCTCATGCTGCTGCTTGATTCCTTGCTCACTAGCATTCTGTGGCCCAGGGCTGCTCCATTCATGCATCCTAAGAGTCTACCCCCATGGCTACTTCAGCCTTTATGACTTTGTTTCTATGCATACATTTATACTCTATCTCAGTATCTTGTCACACTGTGCATATGTTCTTCCCCAAATTTTCTACTCAGCTCTTTCAATGCAACTCTTCCCATCACTCCCAATTACTCCTAGATGTAGTTACAGGTAGGTAGCAGTGTTGGTCTGCCATAGTCAAAGCAAATTTTAAAAAATCCTTCCGGTAGCACCTTAGAGACCAACTAAGTTTGTCATTGGTGTGAGCTTTTGTATGCATGCACACTTCATACAGATTGCCCTGGTTCTAATTATTTGAAGGAAGAATAAGATAAAAATAATAATGACATGATGACCAACCAAGTATTGTACATGGATATCCAACAACCAGTTATGAATCAAAATCTGTACACCTGCATTTGTCATTACATTCCCCAGAATATTATTCCCCCATGATGTCAGGTGGCGGTGGGAGGTGTCTTTTTGTCAATGTCCTGTCAAAATATTGTCTATTCAATCAATTATCATTTATCCATAAATGATATGCAATGAATCTCCTTTTCAAAACACTTCTCTATATATATGCAAAGCCAGCATATTGTGTTAAGATCTATGTCTCTCCACAGGATAATCATGACAGATTAAACCTTTGACAGAGTACTTGCAGTTGACATTAACAGTTCAGACACATCTCCAGAGTTGGGCTAATTTTACATAAATAGAAGAGGTAAAGAAGAAAACAAGCAACTTAGTAAAAGTAGGAACAGACACATTTTGACTATTACCAATAATTATTTGTGAAAAACATTCCTCAAAAAATTCCTTTTAAAATCATTATCATATTCCTTTGAAATTTAAACAGAAATAAAAGATTTGGCAGAGAAATTACACTCAGGTCAGCTATGCCTTCATCCCTATAAAAGTGATTTCTCTTGGTGCAAGTTACATAAGTAGATGAGTACCACCATTTGCCTGTATCCTACAGATGTAACTCAACAGTTGCTTTTCCACTCCAGAACTCCAGTGGTACAGAGAATAAACTCAGCTGCTATAGAAACACTTTCACAGAAGCTTCAGGTTTACACTCACAGTGATGTAAAAAGTGGCTACTGAAGACTTATGGTGAACAAGGTTCTCCAAATTGTGGGGATACCCAGTGCACTGTCTACATGCTGATTAATTAAAAGGCTCTAATAACATGGAAAGTGCCACTTTGCAACTACCAAGGGAAGCGGGAGCATAAATGTAAGAGGTACTGCTGTGCATTTTATGGGAAATAGAACTTGAGTACTCCATGAGCAAAGGAAGAAAGTACATGGTACCTAACCCCCTTCACTTTACGATAAGGTCTGCCCCAAAATGCTACCCTTCAAGTAAACCTTAAAGATACAGTCTTAACAGAAAGATTGAGATGCTCTATTTTGTAAGTTATGAAATTTAAACTGTATTAATCACTGCTTTAAGGCTGCAACCCTATGCATACTTACCTAGGACAGTCCCACTGAACTCAGCAAGACTTACTTTTAAATAAGGATGCCTAAGATTGTGCCTTTAATTGCTGTTTTTATCACATACTGTCTTATTGTGTTATAATGCAAGAACATTATTATTTTAGCATTTTAAATCACTTTGGGAAGTGTTTGACTCAAAGGCTATATAGGATTTCACCAAATAAATAAAATGTGGTCTCACTAAAGAAAGAGCATGTGTGTAACACATTTCCTTCCCCATTAACAGCAGGTACATTTTTGGATGTCAGTCCCTAATGAGCAATATGCACACCTCAAGCAGAATGCCTTTCATTCCCACCCCCCTTTCATATTTAACAGATGAGGCAACCAATTATCTAAAGATAGCACAAGGTCAGCTCTAGCTGATGCAGTGCAGAACATGCTTCATATATAAATGTAGAAAAGCTTCTGAATCCTCCACATTGAACCTACTTAAGCATAACCATTTTCACAACTATAAATTCAAAGCCAAGCACTAGATAGCTACAAAATAACATTAACTGACTCCAAATAGCTTTACCATTAGCTCCCCAAAATTAATTCCTGACCAAGCAAATGCAGAAAAGTTGCAAGAGTAAAGGGATACATTTTGCGCACAAGGATTAAACTCAGATCAGATGCTGAACACAGTCTGGGAATGACTTTTCTACCCTATCCAAGTTAACTGCCAGCCCCACTATACAGGAATGGAAAAACAGGTTCTGTTGTATAGAAACTTCTTTCCACCTACCTGCTCAACAATAACACACAGAGATAAAAGAATTGTATGCAGTACAAGGAAGCTTAAATAAATAACCTGGCAAAATAACAGACAAAAATTGTTTGAGCCTCTGACTCTGGCACTCTACCATGTTACAGTCTTTCATCGAACAGACCCCTAGGTGTAAGCAAAATGTACTTCCACCTGCAAAGGGAATCTCCAATTTCTACTGGGAAATAAGTAACATGAAACGTTTCTTTAGTTAAAGGAATGCCTAACAACTTTGTGTATACTTTTAAAAGAACCTAATAGAGACACATGGTTATGTGCACTTTTGTTTGCTTTTTTCAATTGAGTACTGAGGCTCATGTACTTCCTTAGCTCTGGGTTGATTTACCCCTTCTTTTTTATTTCTCTTCTTTAAGGCATTTTTTCACTTTTGATGCTATTTTTTCTTAGGAGAAAGTTGTGGACTAGAGTGGTTGAGATGGTGGGGGATATATTTATTACTAATATTGGATATTAATGCAATCAAAATCACAACCAAAAACAGTCTTGATGGGAACTCCTGAGGAGAAAACCATAATACAGTACTAGCAGAACAATTTTCTGCAACCTCATTCACTTGAAAATATTTGTTGAAACTTAATACAATGTAACAGCAAGAAAGTAAAAATGAACTGTAAAAGTTCAGTGAGATCTTCAGGTAACTGAAAACAGGAAGTGTTGGGCAACTTTTAAGTACAATGGTCAAAACACTTTATCCATCAGCATAGTTAGTCATGCAAGTTTACCAACAATTATCTTCACCTTCTTTTCCTACATTTGTTGATTTGTATCTATTTAAGTTCTCTTGTTGTCAGCACTTCCGGTAAATGAAGTGTTTCAAAAGCACCACAACAGGACACAGATAGCCAACTCAAACCACAAAGTATGATTGTATACGACTGTTAAAATACCATGAGCAGCTATTATTATTATTATTATTATTATTATTTATAATTTATCATTTATATCCCGCACATCTGGCTGAGTTTCCCCAGCCACTCTAGGCGGCTCCCAATCAAGTGTTAAAAACAATACAGCATTAAATATTAAAAACTTCCCTAAACAGGGCTGCCTTCAGATGCCTTTTAAAAATAGGATAGCTGCTTATTTCCTTGAGAGCAGTCTTTTGAGGTCCTCTACATTTTGTAACCAGGGACCATGCCACTAAAAACCTTATTACCATTCAAAGTTTAAAAGTTGTTTGTCCAAACATTTTAATACATAATATTTTATGATGTACACCACAAAAGAGAGTCAGATGCTTCATCAACAGCACATTTTATTTCAGTACTCACGGGTGACATACTTTTATGCATGCTTAAAAACTGAGATACCCTGCCACCCCCTGCAAACTGAATTTCTTCCATGTTTTTCCTGCTGAAAAGGCTGGAGTTAGCAGGTGTGCTGGAATAGGTGGAACAAAGGGGTCAGTGTTCCAAAACCCTGAGAACTACTCATGGCTTGAACATTTGTGTCAATTAAGCGTTTCTTGCATGAAAGGATTTTAATTCTGCAAGTTCAAAAGCCTATGTCATAACATAACCAGCTCGCAAAATTGAATCTAGAGAGTAATTGCTGCCTTCTTAATTCTACCAGCTCAATATACTGGTAGTAAGAGAGATCTTGACAAATTTACTAGCAAGAACCAACCTAGAGTAAACACAGTGTGGCTGCCAAAAAAAAGTTTCCACAGGGCATATTCTCCCCTTTCCTTTTATGTTGTAATGTCATCACATATGCATTTCCCAATTCCTTCCACCTAATAACGTGGAGCAGAGACAACAATATGAAAGACATGACATAATCACTTTGAGAACTTTACCAAAGGCTTCTCCACATTTGAACATTATTTAGCTCTTAATACACTTTTCTCTCATTCACATTAGACCAGAGTAGTCCACATTCACACAAAACTGAATTTGTTTTCCTGTTCATACCAGCAGGCATTCCCTTCTATGTTTGCCCCTGCCTTCTAATTTGTTGGTTCTATTATGTTGATTACCTACAGGGCTTGTGCACAGACAACTCCATATACCTTATTTAAAACATCCCCTCCTAGGAAGTATACAAAAGCACAGTCAAGCAATTGTAAATTCTCAGCACACACATTTGCAGTTTCCTGGTTTTGTGCAAATTTGAGGAATCAAAATATATGCTAGCTAGTGTGTAGAACAGTGCACGAAGCAGTTATGAGAAGGGACAGGGGGGAAATGAAAGCATTGGACACGTACTGAGCACAGAAAGGGCAGCAGCAGAAAGTGATGACTGATCCACCCACACTGAAACAAATAATCTGTGACTCCATGTGGAACATTCTAGAGCCCAATTTTCTCCATCTTATTATATTATCCCATTATCGGGTAAATTCAAATATGCAGGGGGAAAACATTAAGATTGGTGTTGTTTGAGGGTAAAATAATATGGACCACACATGTTAAATGGGAATATAAACAACTGCAAATATACAACTCAGTGTGTGCAAGCCACAATTCTAATTACTTTGGCGCTGTTAGATCAAGGCATCATCTTAAAAACCAGGGTAACTAGAGTATAAAACTCTATAGAGTATCAAGTCTGTGGTAAACATCTCAGTGATTGGGATGATGTGCCAATGAATAATGTCAATCTACTAACATTGTTAGTCCTTTACTTTCATCCTATACATTCTTTATTCATTATAGAAGTACTGAATGCAAGGTAATTTCATTTTACTTCAAGTTTTAGCCTACAAGGCCACAAATGTAGTGATCTGCCAAGAACAAGAAAACCAGGGCAGCAGCAATCCCCAATAAGCTTTCAGAAACTGGTATTTCTTGCCTGTATTTTCAACTTTATTTTTAAATAAAATTGCCTACAAAGAAAGGAAATAGCAATGGTTTTTAAACTCATCAGGATTTGAATCCCAACATATGCTCTTGAAATCTACTTCAAATATATGAAATTGATGATAGAGAAAGAATGTGTGGAAATTGTGCCACTGAATAAAGTGAGACTTCCTTCTAGGTAGCCCTACGAAGAACGAAGTAATATATTTAAACAAAATAGGCATCACTGCACTCATTTTGGTAAGTTGCTTATCATTTACTTTCTAAATGGTAAACAAACCTTCAAACTGAGTCATGAGAACATGTTAAATTATCAAAAGGATTACGTGAGAGAATATTTATTTCTATAAAGGTGACCTACAGCCTCAATCCATATATAATTTGATTTCATTACCATTTCAAGGCTTTTCTGAATCAGCTTACAACTTTCTACTTTATACTGTAGTTGCAACAGGTTCTACCAACTAGAATAAAGGCATTCCTACAGTCAAAGAACTATTTTAGGTTTTTAAACCGAACATTCCAACACACCCTAAGTTCTTGAAAGGGACAAAAAGCTGACTCACATTTTTAACAGTCCAATTCTATGTACAGTAAGCCCACAACTTACATGGGGGTTACATTGTGGGGATCGCACCTACAGCCAAAATTGTGTATAGTCAAAACACATTGGGTTCAATGGCAAGTGGGATTGCCAAAGCCTTTTTCCTGGACTCCCACCTCTTTCCTTTCTTTTTTTAAAAAATATTTTTTGACAAGAGCATAAAGCTGAATGCACACAAGTTAAATGAGTGCAAATTGCGGGTTTACTGTATGTCTACTCTAAAGTAAGTACAATTGTCAGCATGCTATATTACATCATAATGTTTTTTGCCAAAACATAAACGAACATATCTTGGGAAAGATTGAGGGCACTAGGAGAAGGGGACGGCAGAGGTTGAGATGGTTGGACAGTGTTCTCGAAGCTACGAACATGAGTTTGACCAAACTGCGGGAGGCAGTTGAAGACAGGAGTAGTGCCTGGCGTGCTATGGTCCATGGGGTCACGAAGAGTCGGACACGACTAAACGACAACAATATGTTCATCAACCATTGCTTATCTATCTCCTGCTTTGATCTGCTCCATTGAAACACACTATGCTTGTAGATATAGCACTCAAATGCAGACGATTTCCACAGTGTAGCTGAAGTCCTCCCCACTATACACACACAAAAGCAGTTATATGGGCCATTAGGGGAGAACAGTAGACCTTTGAGCACCTGCCACATCCCATTCAGCATTCTCCCTCTATCTGGTGCATGGAGAAGCAAAATGGTGAGTTGGATGGAGAGATGGTAGGTGTGCACTGGCCCTACTATTCTCACTGTCACGCTGCCTGTCTGAACACAGGTAGAGGAGAAAACAGATCTCGTCAGTCTAACAGGATTCCTCTGCATGTGAGAGTGCATTGTATCCACAGTGGACTAGATCATTTCTGAAATTTCCAAGATATATTCAGGGTTAAAATGTGAATTCTAAATGGTAAAATACACACATACACATTAGGGGGAAATACACCTATGGGGGAATGAAAAAGATACACATAGGGGATATCTTCCACATGTTTTTCCTTCATCATTAATGCCACATCCTGCTCACAATCCTGGCATGACATCTTGTTAGCCATATTTAAACACTGAGACTGTTCAGTTTGTACCAACCAGTGATAGAAGGCAAAATATGAATCTGGTTGAAAGGTTTCTCTATAAAACCAGTTGCAGGTAGGTAGCCGTGTTGGTCTGACGTAGTCGAAACAAAAAAAAAATCCTTCCAGTAGCACCTTAGAGACCAACTAAGTTTGTCAAACTGGTATCTGAAGAAGTGTGCATGCACACGAAAGCTCATACCTATGACAAACTTAGTTGGTCTCTAAGGTGATACTGGAAGGAATTTTTTTTATTTTTTGTTTCTATAAAACCAGTATGAAATGAACAGACTCAAATATCTGAGGTAAACTTAGGTAAACAATCTAAACTTAAGTAAACCAAGAACTTAGTTGGCTCCCTTAAAGATGCATTGAAATAGTCGTACAGTGCAATCTTACGCATGTCAATCTTACGCATGTACATAGACTGTAGCATTAGAGGCACCTACTAAGACAGTGCAAGATTGAAAAGAAATAACTGAAATAACTCTGTAGTTATGCAAAGGAAAGTTTAATATTGAAATAGCAACTGAAATCACAATAAGGGCAAAGTATCTTCCTTTATTCAATTGGTAAAATCCAAAACAAAATGTCCATTTGCTAGCCTTAAAATGTTTCCAGTGTTGCCAACCAAATGCATTCCCTTCAGTCTGAATTTTTCTTTTAAACTAATATAAAAGGCCAACTGGGGCCTTACTGATATAAGCTACCTTTTAAAGCATGTTGCCACAGTGTTTTCAGTTGCAGTGCTAATGCAGTCCTGGTGTTCTGGATTTAGCTTTCTGCACCATTTATGTTGGCCCTATCTCTACACTAAAGCTAATTTTTTTACTGTGTCACTTCTTTCCATATATATATATATATATATATATATATATATATATATATCACACACATAGCTGCCAAGTTATCCCTTTTTTTAAGGGATTTTCCCTTATGCTGAATAGGCTTCCTCGCGAGAAAAGGGAAAACTTGGCAGCTATGATATATATGGCAGCATGACAATAAAATAAAGTTCGCTTTATTTGGCACAGAACACATTTACCCTAGCCTAATGGACCACTAGATGATGCTGAAATCCAGCCAGTTTTCTTGCTGCTGACCAACAGTTTTCATTTCCTATCATTCCAATATGCAGGTCAGAGGCCCATTAATAAAAATGCAGCTTTTCCTGGGCTTTTCCTGCACACCACCAGAACCCCAGGGAGCTGTGTAAATATAGTCACAGTTAAACAGTCAAGCAAGGACATAAGAACATACCAAGATAGTAAAGCAAGATAGTAAAAACCAGTAACAACATTCATTAAAAAAGAAAACAACGGGACTTCCGGGAACGTCGCTGGCCCGATCGGTCGCAAGAGAGCCAGCTCCGTGGCTTCTCTGCGTGTTCCGGGGATAGGGGCTATCGCGGCGGCTACGCGATCCCCAAAAGAGCAGCGGGTCGAGCTTCTCGCTGACGTGGACCTGGCAGAGGCTGTGGGGTGCCTCCTCCGACCCCCAGAACCCCTAATTCAGGGGGGCTGAGAGAGGACGGAGTGGAGGCGCGAGCTTCCCAAGGCGTTTTGCTTCCCTCGGACACAAAGCCGCTGGTACCGGAGGGCTGTAAGCGACGTACTTCTTCCAAAATTAAGTTTAAAGAGTAAGAGACTTTTATCGCATACTTAATTGGATTTAATTTGGCTGAGGGAGAGCCTTTGAAACGGAGGTCGGGTTCTCCCTTTGTAACGGCAATTAGGAAGCAGGGAAAAGACCGCTGCAGCCACTTAAGAATTCACAGCGGCAAGCTTTAAATCCTGCGGATCAAAGAACACCCCCCACTGGGACAGGGGGCAGTGGGGAGAAAAGAACTTTGTTGTGCTGTTTCCCCTGTAAGAAGGTGATTTTAAACAGAAAAAGGAAAACTTCTCCTCCCCTGCGGGAGCGGGGACCGGTCAGTGAGACAGCAATTAACTGTGAAAGGCTCTGAATTTGCTACTTTGAAACTTTTTATAGGCTTGGTATTTGAGAAAGCAGAAAAGCAGACTGCCTGTGACTAATAGAAACTTGCAAAGACTGAGGTTAAAATGCTGCAGTATCTCTCCCCCCCTCGCCATTGAAACAGTATAATAGTCGCCATTGAAACAATATAACAGTCAGTGCCTGGCCTGCCCTTGAAGGGAAAACAGCTTGCTTCGGGTGGGAAACAATTGCTCTGCTCTTGTGGGAAACAACAGAGATAAGACTTTGACCTTGAGCTGCTCTGAATAGAGGCTGCAGCTGGGGGAAATATGACAACTACTGACACGCTCTCATCAGCGGCTGCAACTGCTAAAAAAGGACGGAAGGGGTCAGTCTCGCCGTCTTTTGAGGATCAAGTTTTGCAATTATTGGGTGGTTTGAGGGAGAGCCAGGATAAAACCTCACAAGAGCTAAAAAAGAATACAGAAGAATTGAAATTGATTAAGACTGAATTAGGAACATTGAATAAAGAAATTCAACAGGTGAAGGGCCAGGTTGGGGAAGTGGACCAACGGGTTACACAGCTGGAGACAGGGAAAGTGCGGGATTTGGAAAGACAAGGACATCAGGCACAAATTGCGATCGCCCTGCTCCAGCTTAAAGAACGTGAAGTAAATTTAAAGGTGAGATCGCTTCCCTTGATTGAGCAGGACAATTTGAAGGCGGCATTGATCCAAGAATTCAACAAAGCTTGGGACATTCCTACGGATGAGCTGGAGACACAAATAGTGAAAGCCTTTCGGTTTGGAACAAGATCAAAGAGGGAAAGAAAATCAGTCAGCGACTGCTTGGTGACATTCCAGACAAGGGAACAGAGAGATAGAATACTCCAGCTACATTATCAAAAGACCCTAAGAGTAAAAGATACCCAAGTAATTCTGTATAAGGACATACCGAAATACCTGCTTGATCTTCGACGTGAGTACCTAGACTTGACCACAGCACTGAGAAAAATAGACATACCCTTCACCTGGGATCTTCCGGAGGGTCTTCATTTTCAGTACCAGCAAAAGAAAATTAAGATAAGATCTTTGGAGGATAAAAGAAGATTTTTGGATGACCACGGAGCAGAGTTGAAAGGAGGACAAGGACGACCATCAGGATTGCCAGAACAAGGTACTGATCCCCTAACAGGATTGGGAGCAGATCTTGGCCTGGGGGCAGGCCCAGGCGCACTTGATTAACTTATCATGGCGCTGAGGACGGTATCTTGGAATGTGAACGGCGTAAACGCACCCAAGAAAAGACACCGGGTGTTTCATATTTTGGAAAAACAAAAATTGGACATTATTTGTCTCCAGGAGACACATGTGAATAGATCTCATAGAAGAATTTTACAAAACAAAAAATTGGGAGAGGAATTCATTACAGCTGACAAGGTGAAAAAACGGGGTGTTGTGATTTACGTTAAAGAAAAATATAAGCCAAAAAAAAATTTCAAGGATGAGGAGGGAAGATATATTGCGGTGGAAATAACAGCGAATGGCGAGAAATTTTTAATAGTTGGAATCTACGCACCAAATGATGGCAAAGCGGATTTCTACAAAAAGCTACATGGTACTCTGATGGACTATATGGATTACAAGATGTTTTTGATGGGAGATTTGAATGGAGCAGTCTCCACAATGATGGACAGATCCCAAAGAGACAAAATATCAAATGAGGGACGATTACCTAAATCTTTCTTTGAGATGATAGATGAGTTGGACTTAATAGACACGTGGAGACTCAAGAACCCATTAGAAAAAGAACAAACTTTTTTCTCTCAATCAAAAAATTCCTGGAGTAGGCTGGACTACATCTGGATTACGAAAGAGTTGGCGCCAAGAATACATAAAGCGGAAATTTGCCCAAAGACATGCTCTGATCATAATGCAGTATTTCTGGACTTAAAATTAATCGAGCAGGGTTCTTTCAGATGGAGGATGAATGATTCGTTGTTGAGAAATGAACAGGTTTTAAAGATTGCTCAGAAGTCGTTGAGAGATTATTTTGAGATAAATTTGAATACCTCTTTGGAAAAAAAAACAGTATGGGACGCAAGTAAAGCAGTTATGAGAGGACTTTTGATTCAGCAGAATGCAAAGAGGAAGAAGGATCAAAATGAGAAAAAGAATAATATCCTGGATCAATTGAAAGAGAAAGAGAAGAAACTGAGAGCTAAA
This sequence comes from Zootoca vivipara, assembly GCF_965207765.1. Classification (NCBI taxonomy): domain Eukaryota; kingdom Metazoa; phylum Chordata; class Lepidosauria; order Squamata; family Lacertidae; genus Zootoca; species Zootoca vivipara. Next base: position 33,779,657 of record NC_142583.1, read on the forward strand.
CCTAAGAGTGAGCAATTACAGAAAGAAATCAAGACACTGCAGACCCAGTATGCAATTCTGATAAATCAGGAAATAGAATGGAAAATTAAATGGATGAAACAGAGGACTTTCGAATCTGCAAATAAATGCGGTAAATTACTTGCTTGGCAGTTAAAAAAAAGACAGAAGCAAAATACAATAACAAATTTAATTCAGGATGAGAGAAATATAGAGAAACCTGCAGAGATCAGAAAATGCTTCCAGAAGTACTACAAACAGCTATATAAAAAAGAAAAGGAGAATTTGGACAAGATCGAGCAGTTTTTGGACAGAAATGGGTTGCAAAAGATTCCAGAGGATAAGACTACCCTACTTAACCACCAGATAACGATACAAGAAGTGGAAAATGCAATAAATCAGATGCAACTCGGGAAAGCCCCGGGACCGGACGGACTGACAGCTAAATATTATAAAGCTTTAAAGGAATGGCTGATAAGACCACTGACAGACTTGTGCAATGAGATTTTGAGGGGAGGGGGGGCACCGGACTCCTGGAAAGAAGTTTTCATCACGCTGATACCAAAACCAGAAATGGACAAAACTCAAATCAAGAATTACCGCCCCATATCCTTATTGAATGTGGATTATAAAATTTTTGCAAATATTTTGGCTTCCAGATTGAAGATGGTGTTGGGGGATTTGATTCATTCGGACCAGGCTGGCTTTTTGCCGGGCAGACATATGAAGGATAATATTAGAAATGTAATTGATATTTTGGAGTATTTACAGGAGAAAATTAACAAAAAAGCGATGTTGATTTTTATTGATGCGGAAAAGGCATTTGATAATATCTCTTGGGCCTTCATGAAGAAGAACCTGGAAAGGATGGGGGCGGGAAGCGGTTTTATGAATGCGATAAATGCAGTTTATACAGAGCAGAAAGCAAAAATCATTGTAAATAGTGTGGTATCAGAGGAAATTAGAATTGAAAAAGGAACCAGACAGGGGTGCCCCCTATCACCCCTCTTATTTATATCGGTCCTGGAGGTGCTCTTGTCAACGATTAGAAGAGAGGAATCGATTAAAGGAGTGGGGGTAGGGAGGAAACAATTTAAGTTAAAAGCCTTTGCTGATGACCTTGTTTTAACTTTGCAAGACCCAGAAACCAGTGCGATTAACACACTGAACTTAATCCAAGAGTTTGGCAGTGTTGCTGGTTTTAAATTGAATAAAAGTAAAACCAAAGTGTTAGATAAAAACTTGACACCGGAAGAGAAAAAGACTTTGGAGGAAGCCACCGGCCTACAATTTGTGAAAAAGGTGAAATACCTAGGGGTGAATTTAACTGCGAAAAATTTGGATTTATATAAAAATAATTATGTGAAAGTTTGGAATGAGATCAAGAGGGAGGTGGAAAGATGGTCGGATTTAAAATTGTCTTTGTCAGGAAGAATATCAGTTGTGAAAATGAATGTATTGCCAAGAATGTTATTTTTGTTTCAAACGTTGCCAATTATAGATAAGGTGGATTGCTTTAAAGAGTGGCAGAAGGTGCTATCTAAGTTTATATGGCAAGGGAAAAAACCGAGAATTAAATATAAATTGTTAACAGATAGTAAAGAGAGAGGAGGTTTTTCCCTGCCAGATCTTGAGATTTATTATGAAGCTGCCGCTTTTTGTTGGTTGAAAGATTGGTGTTTACTAGAAAATACAGATGTTCTAGATTTGGAAGGATTTAATAATGCTTATGGATGGCATGCATATTTATGGTATGACAAAGTCAAGAATCATAAAAGTTTTAAAAATCATGTAATTAGAAAATCATTGTTGAAGGTGTGGATTAAATATAAAGATTTATTAGAGAGGAGAACACCCCTGTGGATCTCACCTTTGGAAGCTAAGGCTCATAAAAAATTGACTTACGGAGGCCAGGTGGCCTAAATATAGAGATATCTTGGTGGAGGAAGGAGGCCAGTTAAAGTTAAAAACGTATGAGCAGTTAAGAAGTAAGGTAGACGACTGGCTCCAATACCACCAGATAAATGAAATGTATAAGCTAGATAAGAAAAATGGTTTTTCACAGGAAAAATCCAAGCTGGAAACAGAACTGCTAGATCCAAAGACAAAGAATCTTTCCAGAATGTACAATCTGCTACTGCAGTGGCATACGAAAGATGAACAAACAAAAAAGGTAATGATAGATTGGGCAAAAGATGTGGGACATAACATTATGATGGAGGATTGGGAAAGGTTATGGAAAAAGAATATGAAATTTACGGCATGCACGGTCTTGAGAGAAAATATGATGAAAATGATGTACAGATGGTATTTGACCCCAGCAAAACTCGCAAAGATGTACCATAACCAGGATAATAAATGTTGGAAATGTAAGGAGGCAATAGGAACGTTTTATCATATGTGGTGGACGTGTCCATTAGTAAAGGACTTCTGGGAAAGGATTTATAATGAATTGAAAAGAGTCTTTAAGACTACGTTTATTAAGAAACCAGAGTCCTTTCTTTTGGGCATAATGGGAAGAGAATTACCTAATAAAGATTGGAATTTGTTTTTGTATGCCACGACTGCGGCAAGGGTATTACTAGCAAAGTACTGGAAGACATCTGAGCTACCAACAGTGGAGGAATGGCAGATGAAAATGTTGGACTATATGGAACTTGCTGACCTGACCGGGAAACTACGCGACCGGGGAGACGAGAAGCTGCAAGAAGACTGGAAGAAATTTAGAATATATGTTAAGAAGTATTGTAACTTAGACATTTGAAGGGGATTTTAAGCATTTATATAGGTTGCAGATGATGAAATAGGAGGTTTTGGGGGAAAAATGAAACCTGTAAAGTGGAGCCGATATTGGAACCGTTAAAAAGGGGGCCCGAGGGGGTCCAATAAGGAATTAAGAAATTTAAAATTAGGTAATTTTATTGTTATTATTGGTTTTTTTTCTTAACTGTGTATGTTTTCATTTTTTGTTATATTTTGGATGTGGACATACGGATTTGGAAATAAGATTGTCATGATTGTCTTTATTTGTTGTTTATATTCGGAAAATTTAATAAAAAATATTTTAAAAAAAGAAAAAAAAAGAAAACAACTATGATATGGTTTGACTCACATCCAAACCATAAACACCAGGTATATGTATGTGTGTGTGTATGTATGTATGTATGTATGTATGTATGCTTCTGTCCATGTACTCCCATTGTTTTAGGTGCATTTTGTGACAGGGCATTTCATTAGCATGAGCAGAGTGCAAGGAAAGGAGGACGTTTTCCTGCCTCCCCACTTCCAGCTACTCTATAAAGACTGGAGAAGAGACCCTCTTAAAAATATTAGGGGGGTGGATAGGGAAAAGACTAGACCATGTGAAAAATGAACATAATATTTTAGCTGCAGTTCATTCATTTTCAGCTCTGTATTCTTGCTATTTAAAAAGTGTGCTTAGATATTTTGTTGTTGCACCCATAAGCTAGGTTTAAGGTGCCATTTACCGTAGCTCCTAGCTTTCATATCAGAGTTTATGACACTGCCATTGCAATTTGTTAATGGTGAGGGTTTAAGGGTGAGTAGTCTCAAAATCAATTAATTGGATTTGTGCACAATTTAAAACTTTAGCCAAAAAAGGACCCAAGAATTGCCCAACAACAATGGAAATGGATGGCAATACACGGTAATAAAGACCCCTTAGAAAGCAAGACAGATGGCACTAACTCCAACAAGTAAAACTAACACCATAAAGCATTAGCTATCGAATCAAGCCTAGATAGAGGTATCAGGTTTGTTTTTTATTTTAAAAAAGCTTATTTATCTTTTAACAATTGTCACTAATAACCCATACAGTCACTGTTCCAAATCAGAGAGAATCTGTCCTCAAAAGGGTTATCCTATCAAAATGTACTCTATGAGCCTCATCTTCCAAATCAGATCCTGTTTACCAAGGGCTAATAATCTGACAAAGAAACCAAGCCAATTCCTGACATTCCACAGAACAGGCCAGAAATGAAATGTACAGATGGATAAAAAAGAAAAACACTTATCACATTGCTGGAGAAGTTCATTGCATTTTTGAGCAACATACATCTGCCAGAAGTACCACAAAGCATTGTGGATTAATAAAAAAAATATGGCAAAAACAGTGAGAAAAGAAAGCAGATGAAATAAATGATTTGTTCTTTCAAGTTAGGATGTGAAGCATCCCAAACAACAAGCTTTTGTTCATGACATTATAAAATATGCCCAAAAAGGTATTTTATCTAAATGTTCTCTTCCTAGGGAGAATCACTGGCACACTTTACAATGGGTATCTTAAGTACTACATGCAAAGGAGACTACAGGTTATTGCACCATTATCTCATAGCAATCACAAGCCAATACACCAAATGATATATCTCAGTTCCTTTACAGCAGAGCTCAAAACCCTTACCACAATAAACAAATCTGAAAGCCACTACGCCCTAACATTTTAATAGGTGATGCACTTAGCTTATACATTAAAGGTTGTTTTGTTTTTGTTTTTTAGCATAGCTATTCAGAAAGCAATGTTGTGGAAATCCAATATCCAAACTGGGAGGGGAGAGATTTTAAACGACAGTGCTAATCGCACCCCATCCCCCACCCCAAGATTAGGTATGAAGCTATCAACCAACTGAAATGAATGCTCAAGTCAAACTTAGCAGCAGAGAAGGGTGAAAGACTAAATTAAGCATCCATCTTAATACTAACACCCATCTAAGGGGTTACAATGCTGGTGGAGATAGGGGGAGGGGGGCCTAGTGATAGTGTTGTGAATGAATGAGAGAAGCTTTTCTTCCCATAAGTAGAAAAGGGATTAGAGATATCTGAAAACAGCAGATTAGCTGATGTATCTCTGTGTAGACAAGAGGAGGAATCTAAAGTAACTCAGTTGTTTGGAGGAGAAGGAGGGAGGCGTTTGGGGAAAACATACACACTTTTCTAAGAGCCAGAGAATTCCATTCAATTTTAACTACGTTGAGCAGGCAGGCAGGCGGGCGGGGTGTGTGTGTGTGATGATACCTACCCATCACCCTTACAATCACTTAACATCACAGCCCTGTTGACATAGGTGGCTATGACATTCTTTAAATAAAGGACACGGAGTGAACTCACCGCCGCCACCCGCGATTGTGCCAACAAGAGACATTATATTCGATGCATTACATCTCATTTATGGGGCACTGGGAACTCATACTGAGAAGAGCCCCCTATATGTGTAGGCCGAGTTGGCGTGGGGAAACGCAGGGGAAGAGAGGGGATGTTTATGGCTGGGCTCAGATAAATTACGTGTATCCCCAAATGAGATACATGACGAGGGTGGGGGGGGGAGAGAAGAGAGAGAGGGAGGGAGGAGAGAAGAGTGGGGAATACTGCAAGACCAACAAGAAGAGATTGAGGCGAGTTTCGGGAGAAAGCTGCCTGAGCCATGGCTCGGGGGGTGGAGAAATACCTGGGGGCTCCTGTCGGCCGGGTTTTTCATGACCGCCTGGCGGAAGTTGTTATCCACGTAGGACGCCATCTCGCCCCTTCTCTGCTCCGGGCCAAACTAGGCGCCCCGGCCCCTCCGCTCGTCTCCTGCCGCTCACGAGCGCCTATTCCTGGCCCCGTGGCGAGGCGGGCTTCTCAGAGCCCCCAGCGGCGGGCGCCGAGAGAGAGGAGGGGGAGAGAGGCGGCTCCCGCTGGCCGCCCGTCACTCACTCGGGCCGCCGCTCTTTCCTCTTCCTCGGCGGCGGCGGCGGCGGCGACCAGCCCCTCGGCCTCAGCAGCGCCGCCGCCCGGTCGGGGCCTGTTGCCGGCAGCAGCAGCAACAGCGACTCCCAGCTCCGCCTCTGCCGCGGTCGTCGTCTTCGCCCTGCTTCTCCCGCCTCAGCCGCCGCCGCATCCCCTCAGGCGGCGGGGCGGGAAAGGGGCCGCTGCGTCCTGGCCGGGCTCGGCCTCAGTCTCCGGCCTGGGAAGGGGGAGCCGGAGGGAGGGAAGGGGCGGCGGAGCTGTGCCTGAGGGGAAGCGGGAGGAGGAGTGTTGTTGTCGAGAAGGCCAAGGCTCACGGCGGGAGCGGCCTCCAGCGCTCGCTCGCGCTTTGTGCTGCTGCAACCATGGTGAGGAGACGGAAGGAGGGAGCAGCGCCCGGCCACACCGGCGGCGGCGGCGGCGGCGAAGACGAGGAGGAGGAGCCGCTCCGCCTCAGGTTCCCGCCCCTCGAGCCCTGCTGGTCTCCTCAGCCGCAATGCAAAGAGCCGCCGCCGCCGCTCTCCTCGCAGCGGGGTTCAGGCCGCGCTGCCACAAAAGACTCCGGAATGCCTCGCTCCCTCCGAGAGCCGCGCTGCTTCTTAGCCCTCTTCCTCGCCTTGTTGTGGTGTTTTGTTTTCTTCGCGCCCTGCCTAGTACCTAGTAGCCCCCTGTAGGCAGGCTTGCAGGCACGAACTTCGCGGGAGGAGGGGGTGGGGACGCAAAAGCTCTCGCTTTGGGAAGTTTTCGGCAATAAGATGCCGCTTTCCAGCTTCATTCCGCGGACTAGCAATGCCCCGCTTCACCCGTCACTAGCACGCGCTGGAAGAGGCGAACCCTTGCGAATAGGTTTCTGAAGAGGTTCTCTAGGTTCTTCTGGCATCAGCGCGAACCACGGGAGAGCCGCTTTGCAGCCTGCGATAACACCATTCCGTTGCGATATGTTGCAAAGGTGTTGAGAGTGGTCTACTGGTCGGAGAGAAGGGTGTGTGTGTGTGTGTGTGTGTGGCGGGATGAGGGCACCCACATGGTTCCTGGATCGACGAATGTTTCGCCACCCTGCATCAACGTTCTGGGCCAGTATCCTCCCACCTCTTTTAGCTGCACAGGGAGTTCCCATGTGAAAACAGTCTCAGGAATATATGATATATTTACAATGAGCTGGAAGGGACCTTGGAGGTCCAACTCTGTGTCCAATTCTTTGCTCAATGCAAGTTCTGCCATGCAAGATGCAATTATAACATCCCTGACCGATGGTCATCCAGTCTCTACTTAAATACCATCAACAAGAGAGAGCCCACCGCCTCTTGACAGTGGAATAGCACACCTGCCATTGGGAAGCTTCCCCTGCTGCCCTGCAATTTCCACTGTTATGTCTCAAGATGCACAATAGTGCAAGAGAGAGCAAAGTCTGCTCCATGTTCTGCATCATACCAGTGCTTCAGATATTTGAAGACCACTGTGTCCTTAATCTTCTCCAGGATAAACATACTCAGCTCTTACAACTCTTTGTCACAGGACTTTGTTTTTAGACCCATGCTAGTCACTTTCGTCTGTACACATAGCCTTCTTAAAATGTGACCAGAACTGAGCACATGACTTCAGATGTGGTATGACCAGCACAAGATAGAGAAGAAATACTACTCCCCATGATTGGGACACTGCTTTTGATTGTGCAGTCTACTCTTTATTTCTTTTTTTAACTAGAGAGAGAGAGAGAGAGAAGAAAAAGAGAAAAACACATATCTACTAGCTCAACTTACTCGGCTTTGGGCCGGATGCCCGCTGCACCGATTACGTGGTAGGCCGGAGGGTGCGGGGGCGTGTGCGGGACCGTGCGGCTGTGTGCGCCCATGCACAAAAGCTATTTCTGGCACACTCCCGACCTGGAAAGCGCCGGAAATAGCTTGTGCGCATGTGCAGAAGCCTCCTCCGACCCGGAAGTACAGTGGTACCTCGGTTTATGAACACAATTGGTTCCAGAAGTCTGTTCATAAACTGAAGCGTTCATAAACTGAAGTGAACTTTCCCATTGAAAGTAATGGAAAGTGGATTAATCCGTTCCAGACGGTCCGCGGAGTAACCGTTCATAAACTGAAGTGAACTTTTCCATTGAAAGTAATGGAAAGTGGATTAATCCGTTCCAGACGGGTCCGTGAAGTACTTAAACTGAAGCGTTCATAAACTGAAACATGGGTGTAATTGGTTCCGGAAGTCTGTTCATAAACTGAAGCGTTCATAAACTGAAGCGAACTTTCCCATTAAAAGTAATGGAATGTGAATTAATCCGTTCCAGATGGGTCCGCAGCGTTCATAAACCGAAAATTCATAAACCGAGGTGTTCATAAACCGAGGTTCCACTGTACACTGGAAATGATGCTTGTGCATGCACACAAGCTATTTCCGTCGCTTTTCCGGGTCGGAAGTCGGCAGCCGCGCTGCGTTGGTAAGAGCGAGTGGTGGGGGTCCCTGCGGGCCGCATAAAAGAGCCTGGAAAGGGAAGTTGCTGAATTGGAAATCATTACCAAGCTTAAAACCATGGAAGCACCTGGGATGAATAGAGATATCGGATTCTTATCTCATTATGCATGATCAAGCTTTCTTTAGCACCTCAGCCCAGGACTAATTGCAGCCATCAGCAGCCATTAACACCCATCTACAGGTTTACCACTCCCATCAGCCCATCTCCCATTCCCACCCACCCCCACCACCCTCTGTATATATATATATAGGGTCTGACACTTCTGTTTCTAGTGTATCTGAAGAAGTGTGCATGCACACGAAAGCTCATACCAAAATATAAACTTAGTTGGTCTTTAAGGTGCTACTGAAGGAATTTTTTTATTTTGAAAGACAATGAAAGAGTGTGCCATAGGGGGTAAAGTCAAACCACTGGAGAGTTACAGTGCCTGCTGTGGCTGTAGAGAGCAATATGGGAGAGACATGTTTTATTGCAGCTGGGGTAGATGAAGGTGTTTGGTTTTGCTGATGCAGATACACCATGGTTATTTAGGCTTATGACTAACAGCGGTAAAATATAACAATATCGTGCATGTGAGGAGATACTGTACAACAAAACCAATAATAAAGCAACAGGCTTTGTGCACTAGATATGGGACCCAAAATTTGTAGGGCAAATAGTACGTTTGGCCCATATTTTGAGGGAGGGAGTGTGTGTGTGTGTGTGTGTGTGTATGTATGTCATTCTCTTGGCATAGCTACTTTTCTTACTTTCCCCCCAAGTTCACCCACAGCTGACAAATGTCCTTGCAGGAGAGCAAAAGCAAATTTATAATACAATTTAACACCTCATTTTGTATTATGTAATGGATTTTGCTTGTATTAAATTGCTTAAACATTTACATTTGTGCTTGCCATAGCACTGCACATTACCATAGATGCTTAAATAGTAATTACGTTTGTTGCAGCAACACTTCTAAGCAAGGTGCAAGTCTGTTAACTACACTTGCTTCCCATAAACAATTTGTACTTTTTATGCCCTGACCTGTTACAGAAACAGTCTATAATGTTAAGGAAGCGCATAACAATCACTTGCTGATAGTCTAGCACTACTGCAAGTTAATATGTAATAATAAGTAAAATATATGCAGGAAATATGGTTTTGAAAAGATGGTCCTTAATTGGCCCGCTCAGTTTCACTATACGAAATCAGTTTCTCCACACGAAATCTTTATCCCATTGCATACATAGAAAAATAAAGTTTAGTACAATATCCGAGTCCAAAGTTTACAAAACTTTGAGAGCCACTGTGCATGAGGGACAAGGCAGCAAGGGTTTGCTGTAAGAGATCACAGCTGCTGCCAAGTGTAAGCTAGGAGTGAGGGGGTAGGGGAAACACAGCACAGGAGTGGAAAGCAGATGGTCTCAAGTAAATCCCAGCTCTGTTATCAGAGGCTCACCCCAGGCCTTTGCCTTAGAATCACCTTCTAATATGGCCATCCCTCTCCTCCATGCAGCCTCTCCACTATATTATATATTTAATGCCTCTTCTACTTCTTTCTTCCATTAACGTATGTCTGGTCTGAACTGAACTGAGAGTCACACGTTCCAAGCTCCAGCTTTAGGGCTTTAAAAGTAAGCACCGGCACTTTGAATTAGGCTTGGAAGTGAACGAGGAGTCAGCCAAGCTCTTTTAAAAGTGGCAAGCTGTGATCCGAAGGAACTTTTCCAGTTAAAAATACAGGGAGCAATATTCTTAACTGGAGCTTCTGAGCCATCTTCAAAGGCAGCCCCACATAAAGTACAGTACATCATAATCTAACCAAGAGGTTATTGGGGTGTAGATTACTCTGGATAGAGCATATCTTAATTCTATTCATTGAGGGTTTTTTTCCCCTCTTGTTCACTTCTTCCTGTTGCTTTCCTGACTTCGACATATTTAACGCATGAGCAGCTGAAATGTTTTTCTGAGTAAGATTGTCAAGCAACAAGATGAGCAAGAGAGGCAGTAAATACTCTAGAAGGACCTTGGCCATGGAGAAGAGCAGATCTGGGGCCAGTGATTAGCCAAGACAGGCACTGGTGCACAGTCCCAGAGGCTCAGAAGGGACCCTCACTGGCCTGGCTTGGCAGTTCTACCACTTCCTCCTCACCAGGCCCCTAGTGACTGGGTTTCATTTGTTTTTTTTGTTTTTTTGTTTTTTCTTCAGCAGTCTTATGAAAGATGTCCTGGGAAGAAGAAGGGAAACAATGGCCAGAACCATCTTGGCAGGTGGGCTGAAGAGAGAATGGGAGAGATGCCTTGGGCTCCAGGGCTGTCCTCCTGTGGGGAACAAGACCCTATTGAGATGACCATGCTACTTTTGTAACAGTATAAAGGCTGGGTGCAACTCTGTTTTCATTATGTTTCCAGTTCATTGCAACAAAACTATGCATTTGCAACACAAAGGAGCTCTAGAGTGGAAGCAGTTGTTTATTTTATTTTTATTGTTTATTGTTTATTAGTCACTTCTTCAGAAAAGAACTCAAAGTGACTTACAAAAAAACTTTTAAAAACAAGTGTAAACAAGTTAAAGAGTGCAGCAGCAGCAGCAGCTGTTCAAACTACTCTATCACTACCTAAGATATGCATTCTTTAGGGTCAGAGTTGCATTCTGGTTTGTTTTTAGGTTTTTCTTTTATTTCTTTTCAGACTGAGCTTTGAGCAACATAAACCTGATGATCTCAATTTTCTCCCTCAATTACTCCATAGTTTTCTTATTTCCCACCAACAGCCTAAAACAGATATGGCATTCCCTTATTGATACATTAAAAAAAATCTGTTTTCACCTCCAAAAGCAATTCACTACAAAACTAGATAACAGTATGATAATAAAGCATAAAATGCAGTACTGGAGAGAAGTATAGAGCTAGCTTAGTCTTCATTCAGATATAATACCAACCGGAAGCTGAACAATACTTAACTATAAAACACCAGGTTTGTTTTATGTGGAATCTCTAGTAAATTTTCATTCCTCATTTTCATAGTCCACGCTGGAGTCAGTAACAGGCTGTTAGTTCCATAGCTAATTTTTCAGCTGAAGAATCACAGAACATTTATAGTTTCACATCAAGATTACACAAGATGAATGAGGATATGACAACTGACATGTGGCACCAGTTATTTAAAAAAGTCAACAGAATCATAATTAGATCACAGTGGGTAGGACAGCCTTCCCCAACCTGGTACCTTCCAGCTATTTTGGACTCCAACTCCCATTAGCTGGGCTTCAATACAGCTGGGATTTTAATTCTTCTGCAAAAGGATGCCATCCCCTGTAACCATATATGCTTGAAAAGAATGTGATAAAGAATGTGATTCCTTCTGCATAAGGTCACATACAAATCTCTTATGGCAATATATTTATTAGAAATTCATGTGACCTAACTAAGTGCTCTGGCAAAAGATAATTCTAGTTTAAGAATTGTATCTGTGTATTTTATTTCTAAACCATCTATCAATACAGACCGTTCAATCAATTTCAGTTGTGATTTTATCATTGTATAACCACATTTTCCCAAAGAACTACAGTATAGCCTGATATTTTTTTATGCTAGCATACAGTACATAGGGGAATGTTGTCCTGTTATTGTTACATAATAGAAACACTGCACACAGAACTGAAAAGTGCAGTTTAGGTGGAAGTCCTTTTTAAAATCTTTTTTGTACAATGGGTTGTGTGTCCTTTTTCCTTTTTCCTTTCATTCAGCATTTCACAATGGAGAGCCAGACAGTTATTAAACTTCAAGAGAAAAAACAATGGCTATTGAAATGAAATTTTACAAATGCTGAACTTCATTAAACATAAAGGCATTTATTTTCTCAAAAGAGTGGTGATTAACATTTAATCATTTCCATTACTTACTGTTGATTACCAGTAGCTGAATCTGTGCCCTTCATAAGCACATGAAAGGAGTAAGAATGATGGAAACCAAACTGGACAGAAGAAAAACGCTACAGAAAGTCCAGATATTATTGAAGTTAATGGAAAAGTCACCAAAGGTACTGATGAATGTGGAGTTAAACATTTTCAAACTAGCAGCCCATTACTCCTACTCGTAGAGCTTTAGAACTTTTAGTTTTCGTTGTTTTAAAAATAAGATACATGAAGTTGCTTGGCCAATTTTCCAATTCAGAAAATATGTCTGCAAACTTTTCCTGAATAATTGGCAGAGTCCTCACATGGGCACAGGGTCACTTCTCTCCCCATCTGTTACTCCAACCCCCAGCCCAACTTTCTCACATACACATACTGTATGTAGGAAAAAAGGGATAGAGCTACACACACACACACTTTTCCATGCGGTTTGGGTAAAAGCTGGATCCAGAATAGCATGAATCCTCTTGAATTTGCATGATTTTTACATAGGGTTCCCCCAAACCATCATCAAATTAAAACTTACATTTGTGGCTCTAGAGGTCCAGCACTTGCCAGGGAAGCAGTGTCACAAAAATGTTGATCCAAAAGACTTTTCTTTTTTGTTGGATGCCAGCAGAACCACCAGTAATTCACAGAACACACCTGTGGACACAAAGGTGCCATATGATTTCATTGTGGTTTGAGGGGTATCATTGTAAAAAAAAGAATGACAAACCATAACAATCCAGTCCAATTATTCATTTTCTGTGCCATAGTGGTACAACAAATGCTAGATCCATTATTTTTATGATTCAGAGTATGGAGATAGATGTGATCCATTATTTAATAGTGGCTTTGTGGGCTCCTGCATTAAAACTATGCATTCAAAAGCTTTCAGGTGTGTGTGTGTGTGTGTGTGTGTGTGTGTGTGTGTGTGTGAGAGAGAGAGAGAGAGAGAGAGAGAGAGAGAGAGAGAGAGAGAGAGAGAGAAACTTCTTTCTCTGACTTTTGTCTGTGCCCACTCTCTCCACTGCTTTCTTTACCCCAAGGCTCCCCCCCCATCACTCTTCATTGCTTCCCACCAATACATTTATCAGACATTGTGCAATCCCATTTTAAAAACATTTTATGGGCCATTAGGCAAACTTCAAAGTGAAGTGCTAGCAAGACTCCAGCTAACTACCATCTTTATTTCCAAAATAATGCCTTTGGGCCCACATGGGGGCCAGCGGCATTCTGGAGAAATGAAGAGGCCAAACAGCTAGAGCCTCACCAGGACTTTGCTTTGAAGCAAGCCCAGCTGCCTGGAATTTTTAAAAGTTAAAATCTTGGGTCAAAGGCCTTGTGGGCCCATATAGAGATATTTATGCCTCCCATTAAGGAAGGCAGGTATAGAATCGAATCGTCAGAATATAACTTCCCACTTTATTAAATGAAGGCCCTATTTTTCTCATTTCTTCAGTACTCTTTTAGAATCAGTTCCACAGATCTGGTGCAAGACACCTGCATGCTGTACTTTGAGGAAGTGCTCCTTCCTCAGAACATGACCTAGAGAGCACCTGTGACATCCATCTAACCCGCAATATCTTCCTCAGAGTGAGGCCAGAGGTGGGCAGTCCAGAGAGTCTCACATTGGCCCTTAGCCACTTTTTGAAATACCAAATGCTACAGGCATAAAAGCAGTGATGATGAGTGGCAGTGGCATCAGCCATGGGGATGGATAAGGGCATGTGATTCATTGCCCCGCCTTATCTGCCACTTAATCCATGTCGGTCATAATATGGCCAGATCTAAGCTCAAGGTGATAAGCAAATGGAAAATGTTACATTAAGATCTTTGTCCATGCATTTTTTTTCTTGGCTCACGCAATGAGTAGTGACCAACAGAGTCTTGTATTTTCCATGTCCTTCTTGAATACAGACATACAGAACCAATTGCAATCTATCATTTTCCATGTACATGCCTCTGTGGGTATTTGCCAACACAATACAAGAGAACTTCTGTTGGGTGTTCTCTTAGGTAAGAGTGTTATGGCATCTTAAGAGCTATGAGTGACAGCAGCCAAAGGGGAAGACATGTGGATGGAGTAGCTGAAAGTCAAGGCAATGCCCATGAAGCCTTTAGACAGCTGATTCACCACTTTTATGACTTCTTAAAATAAGCAAGGAAATATAAAGAAGTGAAGCTATAACAGAGAGTTTGCCATATACAGTACAACAAAACAGAGGTTTTTGGTTGTGCAGAGAGTCTTTGGCTTCTGTGAGATTTAGTCAATATACTGGTATTTACTTTCCAAGTGTCATAGGGTGTAAATTATCATAAACTAAAAGAACAGGGAGATCTAAATTTAAGTTTTGTCATCAGGCATGGCCAAACTTGGCCCTCCAGCTGTTTTGGGGCTACATTTCCCATCATCCCTGACCACTGGTCCTGTTAGCTAGGGATGGTGGGAGTTGTAGTCCCAAAACAGCTGGAGGGCCAAGTTTGACCATGCCTGGTCTAGATGCATTAGCACAAAGATAATGCCAGTCCCCCCTTCATTTATTTGGGTTAGAAATTGAAGTTGTAATCTATACTACCTTACCTGGGAGTAAACCCCATTCAGCTCAATACAGCTTGTAGACATAGGACTGAGCTGTAAGTTTTTACTATAGAAGAGCATTATGAGCATTTCAATGAATACTCATAAAATCTTGCTAATCAGAACTGGTTTTCAAAGATGCTCCTTACAAATGTGCTAAAAGCCAATAATGATAATCCAGTACTATAGTTCTATGAATGAAACAGGTGCTATCTATGCTGAATATCCTATTAGCAATGAACAGAGCATCTCCATGACAACGGTGGGCAATTTAAGTTTCTGTAAGCTACTCCCTTCTGAAAGTTGACAGTGTTCATTGAAACAGTCTCTCTCCTGAACCATTAGGGTTAGAAAATGATGAGTACTGTGCACAGCCACATTCCAAGATATAGTGCTTCAGTCCTTATTAATTTTAGTATAACACACACTTCCAGAGTGTATAAGAGAGAAACAGTAGAAAATCAATGAATATGCATGACTGTAAAAACAGAATGCATGGAAGCAAATATGCAAATCTCTCTCTCTCTCTCTCTCTCTCTCACACACACACACACAATCAGATCTGAATGACCCTTTTGCAATATACAGCCACCCTCTAGAAGTTCCCATAGAACGCTAAGAGCAAAGTCCTTTGGATTTGAAAGGATTTGAGTTAATTACTACTTTATCCAGGTTTACTCCAGTGTCATGCTTATTAGAATATTTAGCATATATCTATAACAAATTTCACATGTTCAGATTACTTCATTTACATTACGGCAGCAATCCTTACGACAATCCTAGAAGGCAAGTCATATTCCTGAAACTATGAGAGCAGTGTTACTTAGTGGGTTTATGATGGATGACAGCTCAGAACTAGAAAATTTCCAGCTCATGTTCTACAATTTCTTTGCAAAATAGGTAAAATCAATCGGTGAAAAGCAAACTTCCTTGGAATAAAAAGGATTTTTGTTTTTCCAGACATGTCAAGATTTTACCAGTTAGAAGTTTGCTAAACATCAGTTCAAAATCAATGGGTTGTATTCAGTGCAAGTCCTACTCAGAGTAAGGCTATTAATTGGGTCTACTCTAAGTAACGCTCAGTTGATGACACCCCCCCCCAATACTTTAAAAGCAGATAATGCATTTTTAAAAGATAATGTGCTTACAAAGTGAGGTTCAGATTGCTCTTTCTGGCAAGCTGATATACTTGCTCAGATTGAATGCTTGTAATAGGACAATGTTGAATTACACCCATTGAATATAAGAGGGGGATCCAAATGTTATTTCAACTATTTTCACAACCTATGCTTAATTTTGCAAAAATGCAAACAAATGTTTGAAAACAAACTTGAAGACATGGATCTTTCAAGCTGTTCACAACAATAAATCACACAATACAACCTTCCCAATGCTCCTTTTGGCCAGCCTAGGAAGTATAGGTTCAAGGGGCCTTCAGACAGTGCCAGAAATGGAAAAGAGGGATTCTCAAATATAAACAAGTTTAGTGAGCTCCAAGCCAAGTCTTTGGGACTTGTAGAGTATCTCAGGAAAGGCTGAAGACCTAATGGGGTTCCCTCAAAAGGGACCTTTAAAAAAGTAACTGATTCTGTGCCTGAGTCAAAACATTATTCCAATCCAGACACATCATTTCTTTTGTCAATCAACATCCATTGTTTGCTATACAACTGAACTAGGTTATGACAAAACAGTTACTTGGAAAGAGTCTTCGGGCTCCACAGATATGGCATGTTTTGGCTGTCTCATTTGATTACTATGTACAAAAGCCACTCTCCCATCATTTCTGTATCTTAGATGCTTTAACAGTATGTTATTTTTTGCAATAAACGTATGCAATTGAAAAGAAAAAAAACCATGAGTGATTTTGTTGCTTTAAATGTAATGATCCCTTGGTGGAACTTTTACCTTGTTTGTGTCTCTTCATCATGTCATTTTCACCCAAGTCTGTTCAAAGCATATGGCCTAGTGGGTGTGTGGGAATGAATGAATCTCTGCATAGGCTATACATTTTAAGTAGATCCGGACAAGAAAACGTCCACTCCATGCACAGAGCAGCAGCTGCTCATTGTTCAACTACTAGCCTTTTCCTATAAAGCAGCAAGCATCCTCCAGAATCCTGGGGATCAGCTCTCATTAAAACCTAATCACTGCCTCATCCCAGCAAAGTTCATTCCATGTAGGTCAAAGCTGTGGTGAACTGTTAAGGCAGTCTAAAGCCTTCTGTGGAATTGTTCAAATTGCATCTGACAAGATGATTCTAATGCACTTACTCTCTCTCTGTGTGTGTTAAATATATATTAGCCAACTTCTGCAGTTGCGGGGTGGGGAAAAGAAGTGTACCTCATGAAAGATCAGGTGATACGAGGTCAGTAATATTTCTAGTACAGAAGCCTTCACAAGTATTCATGTGGTAGTATAAAGTAATTATTTGGGAATGTTTGGGTTGCTTAAGAAAAGTGTGCTTCCTCACATGAGCCAAAATGGCAGCTGTCTTTCCACAATGTACAAAACATAGTACAGTGGTACCTTGGTTATTGAACTTAATCCATTCCGGGAGTCCGTTCAACTCCTGAAACTATCCAAAAACCAAGGCACGACTTCCGATTGGCTGCAGGAGCTTCCTGCACTCAATCAGAAGCTGCAGGAGCCATGTCGGACGTTCAGCTTCTGAAAAAATGTTCACAAACTGGAACACTTCTGGGTTTGCAGCATTCGGGAGCCAAATTGTTCAACAACTAAGCCATTCGAGAACCAAAGTACCACTGTAGTAACATAAACTCAATACTAGAAGTCTCCAATCAAATAATTAGACGTGTATTACAAACCAATGCCCACAGTCCCTTGCTTTTCACCTTATTTTGTCTCACTTCCTTTAACTATCTTATCTCTTGGCCACTAGTACACTTGCCCGTTTCTGGCCTTAAGCATTGTGAGGTTTCTTCATCTTTCCTCCCTCTTGTCCTCTCCACATTCCTCTGTATATATCTACATTTTTCTAACATGAAAACACACACACAATTCTGATATACAGGATCTGAATTAATGAAGTCATATGGCTATCTTTCGGCCTAGGATTTCTTTGTTTGTGAAAGCCTGCACATTGCTAACTAGTCGCAGATGTCTGGATCTATTGGACAGAAGCAAATGATTCATTTTCTTCATTATTCACTCATTCCAAGATGCATTTAAACATCTGTTATATAAGTCTTCTCAATGGCAGTCCAAAACACCTGATGCATTTTTATCCCAAAATGACAGACTATAGGAATAGCAAAATCATGCTTATTTCTGGAACCTATGGGAAACATCACAATGGTTTCAGTAAAATCAGTTCCAGGTCCATCCTTTGGCGGCTGGAAATCAAAAGATGTCTAGAAATAGAAATAAAAATCAATTACTTCAAATGTTACTATGTCTTCCTAAATACTCAGGAGTGTTTTCATAATCTCTCCCCAGAATATTTCCCAGGGATGCTGGGGGCACGTCTGTCATTTTTAATGCAGTTTTTGTATTTTCTGGTTCCTTTTTTTCTATCCTGGGCCAAAGTTGCTTTGATGCAATGTCTGTTCAACTTGTATTGGTGTGGTGCAATGAACCCTGGCATTCTGTTAGCCTAGGTTTGCTCTGTAAGCATCAGATGCTTTGTGTATCAGTTCTGTAGGAATGCCTGTATCTATCCATGCTTTAAAAATATGTTTCTGTAATAGCATCCATATGCACCTTGAATACAAGAAAGAAACTGCAAGACAGCTTGTCTGTGGAAAAAAGCTTCCCCCCCCTTATGTTGCCCACCCTACCATTTGGCATTTAGCCAATTGTAGTAGATGGTGGAAGGGCTGCAAAGAGCTCTGAAAGAATGAATGTGCATGTTAAGCAGAGCACAGCTTTTGTGAGGGGTGAGAAAAATAAGGGAAACATTCTCCACTGCCAAAGAACCAAGTGGTAAATACAGAAGACAGGGAGGGGTGGGGGGGATAAATTGTCAGAGGCTGCTGAATAGCCGCCAATATGTTTAGAACAGCTCAGAATGTGCATAGACTATTAAGGCTATTCCTCAATGCCAGTGTGCAATTACACACACACACCTCTTTTTCTATACAACTCAAAGTAATCTAAAGTAAATATAATAAAAACCTGAGTACAGAGCAAATATTGGTTGATGTTGTTTTAAAAGACTTAAAATCTAATTAACAATACATTCCATCATATAGTTCAATCTACCATCAATGAAAGCTTATTGGGCACTTGTCCAAATAGGAAGATTTGAACCAATTTTCTGACAGTTTTTGTGTGTGTGTTTAAACCCTCCCAAGTCCAGAGTTCGGTAATGCTTTTATATAGAACCAACCCAAAAGTCACAAAAATGTTGCAGGTGTTCAAGTTCTCCAGAACTCTTAATTAGGAAAGATGTTAACAAAGCAGAGTGTGGCGGGGTAAGGAGGGGGTGGGTGGGACAAGGAAGTACAAATATTAAGTTTGATGCTGTAGCCATGAGGTCATCCTGTGGAGTCATTTCCAAGATGCAGATTGAAAACGGATGAAGTCCCTCCCAGGTGCTCCAGATATCAGCTCCCAAGAAACAATGGCTGCTTTCCTCGTTGTTAGAAACAAATAAAATAAAGAACGATTTGACTACTTGCTAATGGCAGCTAGACCGAACATCACATGCTTTTGGTAGTAGATGGATAAAGCCACAGTAGAAATTTGGTATGACAAAGTCTGATTTCTGGTGATGTCAGAAAAGCTAAGCAAAACGTTTGTTTCACAAAAAATAAAAAAAATTCCTTCCAGTAGCACCTTAGATACCAACTAAGTTTGTCATAGGTGTGAGCTTTCGTGTGCATGCACGCTTCTTCAGATACCCTCTGTTTGTTTCACAGAGAGGGATGTCAAAATATGACATTTTTTAAATTCAGTGTGGTGTGGCTTTACTAAATATATAAATGAGGGGGTAGAGGCCCCTGATATACCAGCGAGGCATACAAGGTTTGTGATAGCTAAAAGTCTTGCTATCAAAGACCAGTCATCGGTACCTTGGGAACTCTATGTTGCATGCTATGGAACTTGTGAAGAGAGGCAGAATAATCAGACAAAGCACCAACCTTGGTCTTCTATCTTGTTTGCTTTTACTTGGTGTTATGTACTGAGCTGAATCCTAGAACAATAGGATCTAGAATGCAGCAGTCTGATTGGTCAGCAGGAGCCACCCAATCCAGCTCCAGGTGGAAGTGAATCAGCAACCTTGCTAGCTTGCAGGAGCAGCCAATCAGGCTCCTGGATGAAGCGAGTCAGCAATCTGCTTGGCCTGCAGGAACAGCCAATCAGGCTTCTGGTGGAAGTGTATCCACAACCTGATTGGCCTACAGGAGCAGCCCTGAAGTAGTCAATCACACAAGGCTCATTGTGTAAATAATGTATATATAGCAGACGTTTCGGGGAAAGAGCCATTCTTCTTTTGCTACTACAAGCTGAATAAAGAGCATGAAATTCACTCACGACTCCGAGTATATTTCACTTGTCTTTGTGGTAATTCTGGGCATTTCTCTCTTGTGTTTGTTATTTATGATTTGTAGCCAAGTAGCAACAGGCTAGTATTTTTTTAGATATTTAAGCAATGAATTTGGGTCATATGGTGGGCTGTGGTAATCTGGTACAGAGGGGATCAGCTAGCCCAGTGGACATAATACCAACCCTTCTGGGGGTACCCTAGCATTTATAGGCACCCCAACCTTAGAAGGTCTAACTAGACAAGACAACAGAGACTTGTGGATGGGCGGGTGTGTATGTGTGGAAGTCTGGAATGAGCCACAACGCTGGGTAAGGAGGGACGAATCTTTTCCGGCAGTGTTTTTGCAATGACCCCTGCCCCAAAGCTGGTGTTTTTCCCACTAGAGGACACTTAGATGTGCAGACAATGCAGACTCTTGGGGTGTAATCAATCATCAGGCTCCGATACCATCACTGGAAGAATTCATTTCCTGGAAGACTAAGATAATGTACATGCACTTATACATGCCCCCATGTATGAACTCACCAACTCAGATTTCACCTGGAAATAAGTGAGGAGGTATACATTATTACATAAGCCAGATGTATATATGCATTATTTATATGAAAGGTAAGAGGGTGTGGGGAGAAACAGTAGATAAAATTACACTGGGCTTCAAAGGTGGCTTATAGGTATTGTCCATAAAATACGTTAGTTTTACAGTGTAATCCTACCCCCCACTTGCCTGAGAGTAAGTCCTATTGAACTCAATGAAGTTTACTTATGAGTAGACATGTATACAATTGCACTGTTAAATTTACACACACACACACACACACACACACACACTCACTCACTCTATGGCTTCTCATTGCTTATTCTAACCCAGGCATCCCCAAACTGTGGCCCTCCAGATGTTTTGGCCTACAACTCCCATGATCCCTAGCTAAGAGGACCAGTGGTCAGGGATGATGGGAATTGTAATCAAAAACATCTGGAGGGCCGAAGTTTGGGGATGCCTGTAATCTAACCAATATGCTTTCCTTATTTTTCCACAACTTCCCCCTTCATCCTTAACAAATGACATGCTTAAAGGATGGCCTCTTATCAGGTTGCATTTTTTCCCAGGGCTATTAAGTAGCCTGGTGAGAGGAGATTGAAACTGGAATGGGCATGGGTTGGGAAATCCTGATGGCCAGATCGAGAGGCCTGTAGAGAAATATTTGGCTTCCAGGCTTGAGGTTTCCAACCTCTGTTCCAGAAGTTTGATAATTTCCACCAATTAACAGAACAGATTAAGGTGAGACAAAAGAATACAGATGGGACAACCAGAAAGGAGAATATTGCATTAAGATAGCCAAGAGATGACCAACTCATGCGCCAGAGTTTTTGCCAAGAGGAACAGCCATATTTTCAAAATGTAGTAAAGGGAGAAGTGGCACATTTTAGTGAATTACTTAATATAGGGAGCAAAGGAGAAAGAGTGGGGAGTCAAGATAAAACCAAAGCTTGAACAGTAACATTTGTCCATGGATAAAAGGGGGATGAGAAAAGGGCTGGAGGGAAGATCGAACATACTGAGTGTGAGATGATGACACCAAGCATCCAAGCTGAAATACTGAAGAGGCAGTTCATGAAGCAGGACTGGAGTGAAGAGGAGAGTTCTGAGTGTGTGTCATCTGTACAGGAGGCACTGAAAGCTGTGGGATTTGATGAAGTCACCCAGGGACAGTGAGTAAAGGCTAGAGAAGAGCAGAGGGCCAAGAACAGATCCCTGAGGAACAACACAAAGAGAAAACAGACTTGCTAATCATGATGTGGTCATGACCATGTGTGCCTTTGTGTATTTGGTCTCTGCTTTGCTCACCCAGTTCAACTTCAGCAACAACCTCATACTCACAAGAGAAACAGGCAAATCTCCCATTGTATTTCAGTGCTCTTTAATTACTGCAAGCTAGGGAACAAAGCAATTAATGACAAGACACCAGGGTGAAGAATGCAGAGGATAATAATTAAGAAAGGGGGGTGGGAATAATCTAGGGCAGAAACAATGCATTTCGGAAGAGAAATGCTTAGGCACCAGCAGGGAAAGTAAAAAGAAAAGAAAAGAAAAACAAAATAAAACTATTGTCTTGGTATTCCTTCTGCTATCAAGAAAGAGTTCTCCAAATCTCTTTGTTCCATTTTCATCCATCTATTCAGGGTTCCAGCAAGCACATTTATTTTAGGATTTATTTGGTACATGTTAGTTGGCACTTTGATTGCCAATGTGCATAGGGGGAGGGAGGAACAGTCCAGTCTGTTCATGTCCCTTAAGCAGGGATTTATTAGGGAGAAATTAGCAGGCAAGAAGCTTTTTATGGCATGGAGCTAAATATTATAACCTGCTAATTGCTGCAGATCACACTGTTGTTACAGAAACAACTAAAGGGTCTGCTTCAAAAGTTGGCAATCCTAGTTGGCATGCAGCAAAAAGTTATCCAAATCACACACTCTAGCTCTGCAATACCTCAACCCATATTCCCTTCTTTAAAAAAAGTCTGCAATGTTCCCCAGCAATGTAAAATAATTCTGATTTTCCTTATCTATTACAGTCACTGGGGGCTAAAATGATTTAGCAAGTGGAATATGAACATTGTTATAGGCACTGGATCCGGCATAAAGGTTTTGATTCATGGTGGTCTACTCTGCTCCTCTCTTTCAATGATGGCTGTCGGGCTGCAATCGAGTGTTCAAATGCACTACATTTGTGAACTAAAGACAGTGTTGTAGAACTGATTGTTGTAGAACAGATTCTAGTTGGGTTGTCTTATGTGGTCAGGTCATACCACAACTTTTTAAGGTGACGAACACGGGAATCCAAGACAGAAAAAGCCAATGCATTTGAAAAAACTTCCCAAGGGGACTGATATGAGCCAGAAGTTTCGTATCAAAGGGCTGAATTATGTAAACATCATTCATGAACTGGCAAAGCCCAATCTAGCTGAAGTTCCAAAATAAAGTTCTTAATTTGATTTTAATCTAAATCCTTTAACATTTCCCATGGTTTGAATGCATCTTACCTCAAAAGTATCGGTTTTGTGGTGGTGTTTTTTTAATAAAAAAAAGTTGGCAGAGGTACCATAGATTCACAACAAACCATCTGGGTCTTTTATCCCTTTGAATATTGAATTTGCTATATTGAATATTGATATAATTGATATAATGAATCCCTTTGAATATTGAATTTATTGGGCAGCATGGCTTTAAGCAACACCTTCATGTTTTAATGCTACTACATGCGTAACTAACTGCAGAGCTAAAGTAGGTGAAATAAAAATAATGAATTAGATTACTATATGCTAAAATGCTGAAGTTTCATAGCAGGGTTTGAAACAGCAAACAATGAGCATTCTTGTTTCAGCCCAGTTCATGTTGAGGCTAATTTCAGCAACTACATTTTTAAAAGCTTTCATGGCCTCAAGCATCACATCCATTAATTATGCAAGTTCTTCTACTTCATTGTCATCAAAATCTAGGCCGGTGAAGTTGCCATAATATATGTCAAATATTCACAATTTCAGGTCTATTCAAGGACTGAGAAGGGGCTGTTAATGATGTACTTGGGTAAAATTATTTATTTGTGATCCGATACCTGAATTCTGGCAGCTTTGTGTGGTTTTTAAAGTGAATACCTAAAATGTATGGTTTATTTATTTTTTAAAGAATACTTGTACGCTGCAATTTCATTAAAAAAAACATCAATTTGGTTTTCGACATCTATACCCTGTTTCTCATATTTTAAGACATACCCATAAAATAAGCCATAGCAGCATAGCTGCCAAGTTATCCCTTATTTTAAGGGATTTTCCCTTATGCTGAATAGGCTTCCTCGCGAGAAAAGGGAAAACTTGGCAGCTATGCATAGCAGGATTTTTAAGCATTCAAGGAATATATATAAGCCATACCCCGAAAATAAGACATAGTGATAGGCGCAGCAGCAATACCGGCCGCGGCAGGAGGAGGAGGGAAAAAATAAGACATCCCTTGAAAATAAGACATAGTGTGTTTTTTTGAGGAAAAAAATAAATATAAGACATGTCTTATAATATGAGAAACACGGTAGTGTTGTGAGTTGTATAATGCCCAAGTCCCTTCTAATCACCTGGATCCAGCAAGGGTTAAAATCTAATGGAGGATTCCATTATTGAATTAGCCAGGCAAGGGTCATAGTTGCTACCTAAGTAACCGTATGTATGGTGATTAGTATAACTAAAGAGGTTGCTCTGTACCAGTTGGCTCATGGGTGGGCCTCCCACCCTCACCTGGCTGGTGATGAGGAGGACAATATCCAGATTAGAGTGTGTGAGAGCTGGGCAAGAAGCAGCCAGAGAAGCCAGAGAAGCCAGAGAGACAGAGCCATGCTTGATTTTGGCTGGAATCCATGGCTGTGACTATGGAAGAAGTGCTAATGCTGTGAGCACCTCCATCTTAGGCTCAGGTTGTAGATATGTGTAAGTAAGTAAGTAAGTAAGTAAGTAAGTAAGTAAGTAAGTAAGTAAGTAATTTATACCCTGCCCATCTGGCTGGGTTTCTCCAGCCACTCTGGGTGGCTTCCAACAGAATATTAAAAGAATCTATTAAATATTAAAAGCTTCCCTAAACAGGGCTGCCTTCAGATGTCTTCTAAAAGTCTGGTAGTTGTTTTTTCTCTTTGACATCTGGTGGGAGGGTGTTCCACCCTATGTTGTAAAGAGGCCACAGTTTCTACTCTCCCTCATTCCAAGGAAACTGGACTCTGGGAAAGCGCTTGGAACCCCTGGAGTCTCGCATCACTCAGAGAATGGGGTGGCATGCAGGAATATATATAGAGATCAGCTATTACAGAAAGTGGTTATCTTAAGCCTGGTGACAATTGTGTGATGTTGGTTTTTCAGTCACACATAATGAAAGGCGTCCATGCTCAAGGATTCAGACATTGGCTGCAGCTATAATGCATAAACACAATAGGTTGTATCCTGAGTAAGTTAGTTGCGGATGGGTCCCAATGAAACCAATGTGAAAAGTTAGTCATGACTATATGAACTCCCATTGATTTCAATGGGAACTAAGTTTTACTAACTTAGCCTGGAACGACAACTGCACATTCTGTGTTTTTGTTGTAGCAGTTGTGATGTGTGGAATGACCCTAAAACTGAAACACACTCAAAATTATGGTATCACATGGATGAGAACCAAATGGCATGCTTGAATTCCCACATTTTCTCAAGTTAGTGTACAGAAGAAATTTCGGGATCATTCCGCAATATTGTTATTTATTAGTACTTTTGCTAAACTAAACATATCAATGAGCAGCAGGATCAGAATCTAATCAACTTGGCAGGACAAGACACCTTTCTGAACATAGTGGCGTTTACCTGTCGGCAGAAGGCCATCAGACAGTGTGCCAAATGGACCTTCTCAGGGCTGGGACAGTCCCCTTAGCTATTGTTTTTAAAAAGGTAAAGGGACCCCTGACCGTTAAGTCCAGTCACGGACGACTCTGGGGTTGTTGTGCTTATCTCTCTTTACTGGCTGAGGGAGCTGGCATACAGCTTCCGGGTCATGTGGCCAGCATGACTAAGCCATTTCTGGCAAACCAGAGCAGTGCATGGAAACGCCGTTTACCTTCCCACCGGAGCGGTACCTATTTATCTACTTGCACTTTGATGTGCTTTCGAACTGCTAGTTGGGCAGGAGCAGGGACCGAGCAACGGAAGCTCACCCCGTCGCGGGGATTCGAACCGCCGACCTTCTGATCAGCAAGCCCTAGGCTCAGTGGTTTAACCCACAGCGCTACCCGTGTTCAATTGAGCTAAACTTGGAAAGTCAAAGGGCTTGTGAGTTTTATTGTGCGCCCCCTACCTCACCCCCAATAATTTGAGCACTGCCCTATGGTGTTGATCAATAGGACTTTTCAGTGCCCTTTTTGAATTCTAATGTCTTACTTCCTTGTTTTCACATGTCTACAGATTTTTGACAGCAGAGTATTTCCAAATTGATCTATGTGCGTCATAGACAAACTTGATATTTGACTTAACACTTCCTGTTGCTTTAATAAAAGGTATCACTTTATCTACATTTATGTCTAACACTGTTTACACTTCCTTTTATCGAGCTAAAACACAAAGGCACATCTGAAGGTATGCTTGGAGCTATGTCAGAGTACACCGACTGTAAAATTACCAGAAAGAGTGACGTTGATACTTCTTTGCACTCCGGCCTTCTTCTCAATTTGGAACAAAGCTGGTTAGGAGGAAAACACATGAAGGCTCTGTATTTCATAAATTATAAGATAGATATGGTTTGTTGCTAATGTAGTATGTACACTTCCCAAACCAGCAATGGGTGTGCACTGGGTACAGAGTACACTGGAGTGTGTACCAAGCCACAGAGTGATGGATTTTTGTAAGCACAACTGGAACTGGAGACTGTTATGCATCTTTTTTGTTTATTAACATAAAGCAATGAAATCACATAGCTCAAGGCTATGTTCAGCAAATGCAGTGACACAAATGCTTTGTGGTGCATGTTCAATTCTACTGAAGGTAACTCTCTGCCTCTAAGTTTCTCTCAGTTTTTGCACCTTTGCTAATTCCAGGCACAGATCCACATTTTAAAGCTTCATGTCTGAGTGGTTTTCCTTTTCTCTTTTGTCCTGGTGCTTTCCCTGGGGAAACCCACATTTTACCACTGAGTAAGAGCAAATGGCAATCCCTAATCAGAACAAACAGAAATCTTGATTACCATTTGCTCCAACTCAAATGGTAAAATGTGGGGTTTCCTGGGAAAACAGCAAGATTAAAAAAAAAAACCCCAACACCGACACCTGCAGACATGGAACTTTAAAGCCTGGACTTGTGCCTAGAAATGTAGCACAAAAGGAAGTCTGGATAAACCCTAAGCATATAACCCAGGCAGCATGGTTGTGTAATCTGTGTTGTATTTTAACAACTCTTTGAACCCTATATATTTCTGTAGCAGCATGTCGAACCACAAAAGCCATTATTTTCGCTCTTAAATCTTTTTTTAAAAAATAACTATTACAATTGCAACAGTGGTGTGGTTATTACCAGCAGATGTGGGGAACTTTTAGACTTCCAGATGTTGTTGAACTACAACTCCCATCAGCCCCAGAAAGCATGGACAATGGCCAGGGATGACAACAGAGGAAATTCAGCAACTTCTGGGTGTCTAAAGGTTACCGACACCTACTCTAGAGCAAGCACACTAATGTTGGTTCTTTAGCGGTCATTGCTTAATCCCCCAAAGTAAGAAAGGTATTCATAGCCAATGCAATCTTGCCATTAAGACCCCAACAGTAGTATTGCTAATTTCCCAAAAATTGTTTTTTGATTAATACACATGCAGAGTGTGTGTTCATGCACTCACCTGGTATCCGCCTTTTATAAACCAGATTAAGACATTAAAAAACCCCCCTCAAGAATTTTAATGCTTACATATTTGTTCAGCACTGGTAGTTTTGCAAATTTTCCTACTCTGCTGCTTTATTGAGTTTTAATGTGTTGTCATTGTTGTAATTTTGTATTATAAATGGTATTGTAAATTGTACATGCAGGGTGCCAAACAAATTTCTTAAGGAAGCAAACTCCAATTCATGCAGCAAAGAAGCCAAAAGGCGGTTGAGCAACAGCATGGCAAATAGTGGCTGAGCTGTAAGCTGGGTGTATAATTAAACAAACACATTCTTCTTCACAGTGAGGTGAAAATCAATCCAGATCCATTCAGGCCACATATTCTCCATGACAATATAGTGATGCGAATTGGCCCCTCTAAGCTAAACTATGCTTGCAAAACAATTGTAATTCTCTAAAGAGAAGCCAAATTCATTTTTATGAAAGGAAGCTTCTGCCAAGAGTATCGTGGCTTTATACAAACACTTGATTGCCCTTGCTGACAAGAAAGGTCATTCTCATTCGGAGTCCTCTATTCCTGTTTTGAATCAGCTGATCTGTGCAGAAGGCAGACTGCCTGGCATGCCGGAATGCACATTTCAGCCAGCATCCTCTGCTCACTGTTTGGAAGGGAACTCAGGCTGTCTAGCAAGCAACTGCTGCAGTCCCAAATGCAGAGAGAGAGAGAGAGAGAGAGAGAGAGAGAGAGAGAGAGAGAGAGAGAGAGAGAGAGAGAGAGAGAGAGAGAGAGAGAGAGAGAGAGAGAGAGAGAGAGAGATCACAGTAGCTGCAAATCGCTAAGTGCTTCTGGCTTGTCAGAGGTGTCAAACAAACTAATAGCACTCTGAGAAAAAAAGGCACTGGAATTCAGTGTTGTACTTGGCAAATGCAAACAAACTGACCATCAAAAATATGTGCAGATTGCATAGTGTCATAGAAATAGAGTAAGATTAGACCACAAAATCATACAAAACAGCCTCTTGCTGCAAGGCAGGACCAAGGCAGCAGCAGTATAGTGGAGTTTACTTGGAAAGTCCCACTATGTTCAATGGTGCTTACACTTTAGGAAAGTGGGAAGGATTGCAGTCCTTAATCCCCAAAGTACTGATCTAGTTTTGACCTCTTTTTAAGAAGGGGATGTCCTATAACACATTGCTATCTGACCCAAGACCTTTGAAGGTGTGTGTGTGTGCTATAAATGAAATAAAAGCAGGTGCCCCTTGCAAACTCAATATAAGATAGGAAGCACAGAAGAATCCTTTCTTAAATCAAACACTGCCACTCACTATGACAGATATAACCCAGTGGTTGGGCTTGCAGGTGTGGGAATGGAGGCAAGCAAGCAGGTGGGCCAGAGGTGAGGTGAGCTCACTCTGCCTCCTGTGCAGGGCCGTCTTAAGCCCATCCAGCGCCCTGGCGCTAGGTCCCTCCAGAGCCTCTCCAAGGGCCTGGGAGTGCCAAGCGGACCGCGGCAGCAGTGGGAGGCCACCTCCAAGGACTCCGCGCTGCGCCTCCTTCTCATTTCCCCAGCGCTGGGTTCCACTCAGTCAAGCTTCGCCACCAGCATGTGCACCGCGGGACCAGCAAGAGCTGCTTGGGTGCTGTGCACACGCTGGTGGCGAAGCTCAACTGAGCGGAACCCAGCGCTGGGGAAACGAGAAGGAGGCGCAGCACAGAGTCCTCGGAGAAGGAGCGCAGTCCTGGCCAGATCGCCAGAACCCTGCGCTCACTTGGCGCCCTTCCAGCGCCCTCCAGCACCCAGCACCGTGGTTCTCCGCACCACTAGCCTCTATGGCTAGGACGGGCCTGCTCCTGTGCATAGGGGTTCACCTTGCCTCAGAGTTGGGCTTGCCCTGCACCACACTGCATTCTGGGAAATGAGGGAATTACCGTAAGTCCTCCCTGTTTCAGAGGGCATCCCAGAAGGAAACCTCAGTCTAAAGGTCCACTTTTAGACTGAAAATGCCCTTCCCCAAACTTCCCCAACCTGGTGGCCTCTAAGCCATGCTGACTGGGGCTGATGGAAGTTACAGTCTGAGCCCGAGGGCATCTGCTTGGAGAATGCTGCACTGCACTAATGGAAAAGAGAAGGCAGACCTCCATCACTTTAGAATAGCAGGTGATCAATACAGTAATTAGAAGCAAATATTCATTGTTGCTTTGTGGCAGCAGAGCCAAAACCACATTGTGGTTATATGAGAGAGAGAGAGAGAGAGAGAGAGAGAGAGTTTTGTCTGTGCCCCTTAAATACATTATTTTACTGCCAAACATTGAAGGAGGCCAAGTATCGGCAAACCAAGTAAACCCCCCTCCTTTATATTTACAAATGTACCAAATGGCCTAAGAACTTAAGAGATGTAAGGGCTGGCTCACAATGTATTTCTAAATGAAATGCACGAAGGTGCAGTAGAGTCGAGACCTCTTGCTCCTTGGTGGAAGAAAGCAGGCAGCAGCTAGTGGGATCCTGTTGGCTTGCAAGGTCACAAGGACAATATGTCACAATGTAGCAAGTGTCACTAAATAGCCCTTGTGTCCTCCAAAGCTGCCTGGCTTACCATTTTCCCTGTCTGCGCTGTCTAGCGAGGCAGCCAGCAACAACAGCTGCCGCAGTGCTCAGAACTCGTGCGAGCCTGCCAAGGATTAACTGATTGGTGACAATGCAGTCTATAGACCAGCCTGCCAAGGGCAAGGAGAAAACACGCGCTTTGACTTCCAGCACCCCATTGTATTCAGGGAATAGAATGATATTCACAGGTAAGCGCCGCCGTTCCATAGCTGCTTAAATGGCTGGCTGCCAAATGAAGCTGAAGCAATAGCATCCATCATATCGATGGAGCAGCGTGAGAAGTGACACTCAGCTGCTGCATCATACGCAGCACTGCAAATCGTCGCTCTGTATCACGTTCTATAAATAGAGATTCGCTGTTCTGTGCTGCTAAAGGAGCATGGAAGGGCAAAAATGAACGAACATGATAAATGTGGCAGAGAAGTTTACATTTATATGACTTCCGATCTGAGGGGAACCATCTGACTGATGACATGCTGGGGAATCTAAAGTGTGGCCTTGTTGGTTCTCCTGGGCTTCTCAGCAGCTTTCAATGCCATGTGTGTCTTTCTGGGTCATCTCATTGGGACAGGACTCGGAAGCATGGTTTTGCAATGGTCATAGTCCTTTCTGGGGGAGGATAAGTCCACAAGGTGGTGGGAAGCCACAATGTTCCGTTTTGTCCCTGTTCCTTCATGTCCCCTATGCCCCACATTCAAACATCTACATTAAACCACTAGGGAGGTCACCTGGGGATTTGGAATGCAAATGTTATCAGTATAATCCAGTGCAGAGATGGAAGTTGTCTGGAGCCAGTTTGGGGATGGATAAGAGCAGGCATCCCCAAACTGCAGCCCTCCAGATGTTTTGGACTACAATTCCCATCATCCCTGACCACTGGTCCTGTTAGCTAGGGATCATGGGAGTTGTAGGCCAAAACACCTGGAGGGTCACAGTTTGGGGATGCCTGGATAAGAGCAAAGCATACACACACACCCTGGAGCTAAATCCTGATAAGGCAGAAGTCCTGTTGGTTGGGATATCTGCTGATCTGGACAGAGATGGACAAAATGAGTCTAGGCAGGTTTGACATCCTGAAGAGAGTGAGGCATATAGCCTAGGCTTTCTTCTGGATTTGCAGCTACTAATGCAAAATGGCATTGGTGGCCAGGAGTGGGTCTCTTTTGCTTCATTGGTTGACTCACGAGCTGCAGTCCTACCTAGAGGAAGCAGAACTTGCCTCAGAATCACATGTTCCTTTTAAATCCAGGCTAGATTAGTATAGCATGCTCTATGCGGGGCTGTCTTTAAAGCCTAGTTGGAAACTTCAGTGGGTATAGAATGCAACAGCAAGAGTGCTTGTGGGTAGGGATCGTGAACCAGAGGGGGTCACTTCAGATAGATTTGGCCTTGTCCAAACCAAAGCAGGATCTCTCCAAAACACCTTTGAAGTTGGAAGCTCTGAAGATATTTGGGGCAATTTGAAGATGGAGATGCTAAGAAAGCCTGTAAAGTCAGTGAGTTTGCAAAAATTGAAACTTATCTATAGAAGGAAATATCCGGAGGGGAAGGCGGGAAGGCTAGCTCTTTTGTGACTCACAGGTCTAGCTTCTAATAAGAGGGAATTATTTTACCAGAGCCCCAATCATAGTGGTTTGGGGAGTGATGTTGAAGTAATAGGTGTCCTTTTTTTGCCTGTCCTGTGATTTTTGCTACTTCTAATGGTACATGTTTGAGAAATGTTGGACATTCAAATACTCCTCCCTATGTGTCACATGCTCACACGCCATCCATGCCTGTCAAATCAGCTTTGCACTTAGTTTCTATAACTTTTGGTGCCAGTTGAACAGAACTCAGGCCCAAAGCTACTTTTTTCATTCATCATAACTCCCAAGCCCCTGCTTTCATCTTCCTGAAATTTTTCAGGTTACTTTCCCAGGGGAACCTTTGCAATATATGCCATGTTTGTACTAAAACAATTAACTAGAAAACCACAATAAACAAAGTGATTTCTTTTAACTTCCTTCCTCCTCCAAAGCAACTTTAGTAGTGCATAAATCTCTCTGAACATATTAGTCTAAAATTTGGCAGGCTTTAATTTTTCAGAAATTTTTGCAAATTCCACCCACTTCTGCCAAAAAGAAAAAAAAATCTGGAGCAATATCCTCCTGAAGGAAGAAAGGAGAGGATGCTCTCTACATGCTTAGAGGTACTGTTAAAAATATTACATTATGCATTTATTTTTAAAGGAGCCATACATTTATTTCAAAAAGCATTTCTTCTTTCTCTAGCAGGGGTTTCCCATTCACTTCAGTGCAAGGGATATTCCTTCTTTCATATAGTTATATTTGCTTCTATTTCCAAATGAATCTTAAACAAAAAAAGAAATCTTAGTGATTTTAAGGGACAAGCTGCTGGTTCTCTCTACTGCTTCTTTTTCATCTCGCCACCTGTTCTCCATCTTTTTTATTTTCTCTTAAATTTTGACGTGAGTTAACTTTGGGTAAAGTATGCTGGGTGAGATTTAGGGTTGCTGGGGCTGAATCCAGTGGGGCCTTTTCTTGTGCTGGAAAGCATAAGTGTGTTGCATCTCCAAGGGGCTGAGAACTGATTTGAAGTGGTAGCCTCTTTTTTCTAAAAGGGAAAGTATCAATTTCCCCTTTTAGCTTTCTGTTCTCTAATTCATATGCATTCTCAGGGAACTCCTCTTTCCTTCTACATTTTGCTGCAGACCACCCTTCCTTTTTAAGGGGAGAAGTTTTTCCTTATTTGCCTCACACTTTGCTAGACAACTCTCGTGGCCCTCACAGCTTATAATATTGACAGGATACTTGTGGTCCTTCAGATGTTTCTGGACAACAGCTCGCATTGTCTCTGGCAAGTGGCCATTCTTGCAGGGATTGGTAGGAGTTTGAGTCCAACAAAATCCAGAAGGTCACTGGTTCCTCAACCCAAGCCTTCCCCCCACCACATCAGGGCCTCTAAGACCCCTCTGTTAGCGTGGTGTGAACTTGGGTGTGTAGTCTACAATGGCAGGATATAGGAGCTCTGTGCTTCTGGTTCTCATTTTTATTACCCCACAGATTTGGGAAAAAGTCATGAGAACACCTCACCATGCTCCCCTGACATCTATGTGTTTGGCAGATATCAGAAGGAGTCGTACCCAGATGTAGCTGGGTAGAATTCAACCACACAAGGTGTGGAGCCCTAGATGGTAGCCAACAAATTATAAGATGATGCAAGAGAAACATTTAAAGCATAACACCTCTGCATGTTTACTCGGAAGTAAATCCCATGCCACTTCCTCACAGGTGAGTGTGCATAGGACTGTGACCTTAAATAGGGTAAGACAAAGAAACCAGGTTACAGATTTGGGTTAAGTTTACCATGAGACAGACTACACTTAAACAGGGTGGGGGGGGAGAGAGAGAGAGAGAGAGAGAGAAGGAAAGAGCACACATACTATAGTTTTTATTTTATCATTTTAGTTGGTTTTGAATCTCTATATCACACACTCAACTCAGAAGGCCTCTCAGTGCCTTAGGAACTCAGTGCCTATACGTATTGTTAATATACTATTAATCCACAGAGAGCATACAGATGGCTGGAATAAAGAGCCTCAAATCCTACACGGGTGCACTTTTTAACATTCAACAAAGGGATTCCCATTTAATGCATTTTGCAATCATACATACCAGTAGTATGAAAGATCCCATTCCCCAAAGACAACCTTCTCATTCTTCTGAACATAATATTAAAAAGTAACAATAGCCTATCATCATCATAATCCGTAACACAATAAAGGCAGGATACTTTTGCTTACTATAGGCAGTGGCATGGTACTATTATAAATATTTGCCAAATCAATCTCAAACACACAATTTCAGCCTGATTGGAGAGGAGTTCAAGCTTTATTTTGAAAGAGTTGAACACAATTTAATCACTCCTCTACTCTTGTTAAACATTCAGGACACTGAAGTGCCAAAGAAATGAGTAACAGAATTTACTTCATAACTCACGGGATGTTTTTGTAATTATGTCATACTTCATTTTTTTCTTTCAAACAGGGCCGCACAAGGATTACTTTAATATATAGACACCATGCATTGATTTGGGTTTAGTACAATAGGACCATCCATGCAAGTGTTTATCCCATGCAGAAATGAAAATGAGGAGGTGGAGGAACCAATAGCACAGCCAATGGTCTATTCCCAGTCTCTGTGCATTAAGGCATTGTAGGCACAGGACCCTATGCATGAAGCATACCTTCATGATATAGGAACGCTATGCACATTTGGGGGCAAGCGCATAGAATCTGGAAAGCGGTCCAGCATTTACTTCTACATGGCATTGCTGGCATCCTTCCCTCCTCCACCCTATCATACTGCTATTGTTCACAGCTTTCCAAGGTCTATATAGGGGGTGGCACAAGCACATTCAAAGAGGTAGAAGGTCTGCACTGGAATAAATGCAGAATCCAAAGGATTTGAGTTAGCAGTGGAAAAAGAAAACAATTCGCAACCGTTTTTAAATACTGAAATGCGTTTAGAGTCAGAATGGGAGTCGCAAATCTAAGATTATGTACCCCATCCTTGCCTTTGTATAACCATATTTTAAAATACTTTCTATTCTCAAGGCCCAGATGGTTTGCGTAATCACAGATCAAGGCTTCCGGAAACCACGCTTTATATAGGAGCAGCAACTGCGCCAGAAGAGGGCACTAGTGAAGCTGGTTACCTGTGGAGACCTGCACCAAGAAATCCTCCTCCATGGTACCACAGGAGTTGCTATGTAGGAGAAATTGGCTGGGGAGTAGGAGAGTTTCATTCTCTCGCCCAGAAAAACAGCCAGCAGTTAATGGTAACTAATCTCCTTATTATTTCAGAATGCCCTCTTATGATGGAGTAGCTGAGGGATAGCTAGCACGGTGCCCTCCAGATGTTTTGGACGGCAGCTTCCATTATCTCTGATCAGTGGCAATGCTGCTGGGGCTGATGTATAGCTGTCAACTCTCCCATTTTTGCGGGAAATCCCTGTATTTAAATCCATTTCCTGCTGTTATCCTGAATTGAAAAATATCCCATAAATCCCCCAGGATTGGCGAGTGCTGCCAAAAATTGCCTCTGCTCATGCCTGGGCATGCACAGAAGCGATTTCTGGTGCCAGACATGCGGACACGGGCAGCCCGGCACCGGAAGTCGCTTCTGCGTATGTCCATGCGCAGAAGCGACTTCTGGTGCCGCGCCGCTGCTGAGCCCTTATTTTCCAGTCCAGAAGTTGACAGCTATGGGCTGATGGGAGTTGCAGTCCACAACTGCAAGGCACCTCATTGGCTACCCCTGGAGCAGCTTCTAGAGACTTAAGCTGCATAATTGTTGTGTGTTAGTTAATTGTAGTGTGTTAGGTTTCCTCATGACTAAATAGCACGGTGATGTTTCTACACAAAAAGACCACGCACAATCATTACTATGATGGGCAAAATAAATCAGCCTGATGTGACAGTTCATCCAGTATTGCTAAAGCTTAACTTGTG
The DNA here is from genome assembly GCF_965207765.1 of Zootoca vivipara. Taxonomy (NCBI): domain Eukaryota; kingdom Metazoa; phylum Chordata; class Lepidosauria; order Squamata; family Lacertidae; genus Zootoca; species Zootoca vivipara. The sequence goes on from NC_142583.1 coordinate 33,815,329, forward strand.
TGTAAAGTATATATCATCCACTATAGAAAAGGAAGCCTCACCCAGCTTCAGTGGAAGATGCTGCCGTTTAACATTAAGCATGGTGTCATAATATTGTGGGGTGGGAGTCGCCCCCCCCCCAGTCACCCATAGACCAAGTTTGACCAGTCGGCAGGGCTGCCTTCCTGTCAGCCAGCTGGTGCCACATTGACACCAGGCTACCAATTTCCCTATGTCCACACAATTCAAAATCAAATTGTGCCAGCAAACTTTGCAAGCACTGGCGATCACAAGGTATCCTGAATCTCTGGCCTACCTGGCAGCAAGTCAGTATATCAAGTCCCAAATCCGGGATCAATCCATGTGTCCAAAGTCCCATAGAGATCCTGGAGAACCCAAGCTAATGTCCAACAACATGGGCAGATGCAACACTTCAGCTCTGCTTCCCCTTTTGTACCTTTGCATGCTGATTACAGCATCTGGGCTTGATGAGACATGTGACCCCCCACCTGCTCCTAGCCTACTCCAGCTGAGGCATCACAGACCTCCTCCCAGAGTTAGCAAGCCTTACCTGGCCAGCTAGTGAGCTGAGCTGTGGGCCCTTGCCTGCCTCAGACTCCCTGCCTGCTGCTGCCCCCTACGCCTCCAAGTCCGTGTTCATGGAGAGTGAACATGTGTTCTAGCTCTGGTGATGAGTCCTGCTGCTCTGGTTCCTGTGCAATGACCCCCAAACCCTAGCCATTCTTCGGCACCCTGTGAGTACTTCCTTCGCCATTCCCTGCTTGCTCTGGTATGTCCCAGTCTTGGCTACACCCCTCGCCGGGATCCTCTTCCTTCTCCTCGTTGTCCTGCAGAGCTTTGCTGACACTGTTGATCTGCCTCCCAAACCCACTTTTGGCCCAACCACATCTTTACCTGCTGTCACAGGTGCTGTAGCGGCTACTCTAGAGTAACGACTCTTCCACTCGTTGCCTTTTCATGATTTTATTGGTGCTGAGTATTTACAGTGCAGAGCAGTACTATATACATGATGTCAGTTAGGAGTCAGAACCTCCGAATGGATGTTCGCGCGTTTTCTTCCAGCAAAATAGTCTCGGGATACTGAATCGCCGCCCCCGCCGTTTCTGGCGCAATTCTGGGGTTGGTGGGATGGGCCTTCCCCCTCTGCCTCCCACTTCCCGTCTCCCGCTGGGCATGGGCTCCGCTACCTTGCCTGAGCCTCGGACCCCTCTTCCTGAGTCACCGCTTGAGCTTTCCCCTTCCCCGCTGCTACTGGCGCTGGGCGATGAGCTGGTGTGCAGAATAGGAGGGACCTGCCGGTATCTCTTGTCCCTCACACCTCCCCTTTACCTCCCTGCCCTATGGAATGCCCTCCCATCAGATGTTAAAGAGATAAACAACTACCTGACATTTAGAAAACATCTGAAGGCAGCCCTTTTTAGGGAAGCTTTTAATGTGTGACATTTTAATGTATTTTAATCTTTGTTGGAAGCCACCCAGCAGGGCCGTCTCAGGCATGTCAGGCGCCCTGGCGCCGTGGTGCGGAGATTGCTCCGGTGCCCCTGCCCTGGTGGGCGGGCGCAGTGCGGCACGCGGCTCCCCCTGGTGCCCCAGCGCCCTGGCACCCCCGCGCCACTCAGCCTACCCCTAGAGCTGGCCCTGCCGCCCAGAGTGGCTGGGGAAACCCAGCCGGATGGGCGGGGTACAAACAAACAAACAAACAAACAATATGACATCATATATGGCATTGGCATATATGGCATATATGGCAGGTTGGCCTGGTTTTCCTGAAATGGCCTCGCAGACCAAATGGGAAGGTCAGTCAGGTCAAGTTATGCCTGTGGGCTGGAGGTTCCCCTTTGCCAGGATATGCAACAGGGAGCAAACACTTTTAAAAATGTAGGCTGCAATCATACAACCATTTGCCTGGGAGCAACTCAATGATGCTTGCTTCCAAGTAGACATGTATATTGCATAGTCAGCACATATCAGCTGAAAGTATAGTTGAAATGCATAAATTTAAAACTAGGCAGAATTTCAGAATTCCAAATCACTATGGTGGATTTCAACCCTTTTCAAATTCTAGTTTTGTTTTCTTTCTTTCTTTTTTTAAATGAATAACAATGAAAAATAATAAAACCCTCAGAATTAGGAAAATATCATTTGAAGTTTGCAAGAAGCCTCTGGAAGAAATATCATTGAAAATGTTTCTATGCCAAATGTTTCTACGCCAAATGCCGTCCTATCTGGAAGGCTTTTTAGGGTTCATTCCCTCAGCCTCATGCTACAACAGCATAGTTACTGCAGGATGGCAAGAAAACTTGGCATAGCCATCTCTGAATGTGTTAGGACATTGTAAATAATAAAAAAAAAATGGAAAGGGTAGGGTAGGTGGATTCTGTTACTGAACCAGGAATCTGATACATGCTTGTTCATCTAGATAATATCTAGAAATTATCTAGCAGACATGTACTATTTCCGATAATTTCTACTGTATTGAGTGGTACTGGACACAATCCTCAAAAATATGATAAGATTAGAAGCATGCCCTTAAGATACAATGGCTACTCTGTGATGATTCCAATAAGATAATTAATTTCATGGTCGACTGTCTCTAACATAGGAAGCTGCCTTAACTCCAAATCAGAAAGTTGGTCCATCCAGCTAAGTATTGTCTACACTTGCTGGCAGCAGTACTCTAGGGTTTCAGGTGTGGGATAGAACCTGCATGCCAAGCAGGAGAGTGCCACAGGGCTGTGAGATAGATAGATAGATAGATGATAGATAGATAGATAGATAGATGGATGTCCTGCTATCTTTTCAACCAAATTCTCCTTCCAGTTTTGAAGCTGCTAGCAGAAGAGATGATAACTGTATTTTTGGACTTAAAGTTGATGCTAATTTGATGGCATCAGCATGGTTTTAAAAGGGAGAGAAAGATTGTGAATTAAAATGTAGATTATTTTTATTCAATAATCCATATTTTGCCATAATTCTTGCATAGCTCTGTAATCCCCTATTCCTCATAACTCAAGATAAAAAAAACCATTGATCACTTCTATGTAAATTTCACACAAGTCAACATTGTTAAAGAAGGATGCAGCTTAGAGACTGGGAACCTGTGGTTCGGCAGATGTGGCTGGACTCCAACTCCAGTCAATCCCAGACAACATGGCCATTAGGGATGATGGGAGTCCACCAGCCTATGGAGGACAATAAGTTCCCCACTCCTGGTTTAAGCATAAAAGCTGAAGCCATCAAACAATACCAATATCAGAAATGGCAGGATAGGAGGTGTATAACCCTCCCAATATTACCGAACTACAAATCCCATCATCCCTAGCATCCTTCCTGAGGCTGGTGGGATTTGGAGTCCCACAACATCTGGAGGGCCACAGGGTCCTGGTCGATAACCCTACAAAAAGGGCAGGGTTTATGGCCCTTTCTCTCACACCCTGGGAATCCTGTGTACCACAGGTGCCCATGACATACTCTGCAACTAGAATCACTATATTGATCCCCAATTAGCCCTGGGTCCCTGTGATATGTACACTATACATATAGACTCAGGCAGATTTGTTTTGCTCTTGATTGCTATGTAACATATCTGCAAATATCAGAATATGGAAAGTGCCCCCCCCAATAGACAAAGTGTCTTAATAGAGTGTAAACATGCATTGTAAGCATAATAATTCGTTTCTCTTTGACAGCATGAACGATTTCCTCCAGCTGAAGAGTTTGAAATAATAGCTCGATACAGAAATCCCAGGTAGGGTTATTTGAAGGCTGCTGTGGGGTTTTGTTTTTTAATTGCTCTATAAACAATTTCTTTTTACTCTCCTGTACGGACTAACCTACTGTATAAGTGATGGGCAAGATATAAGTAGTACTGTCCATATTATTCACTTTGAATGGAATGGCTTTAATAATTACATCTTGTTATGACTCAATGATGCTAAGTGGCCTTCCAATATGATGACAATACAGTATCTGCAAGTAGGAAGGGCTTTACAATTAATGTTATGCTGAGCAGCTTAAATTACAGTTGGATAGAAAGAATTCAGCAAATGCTGCTCACATGAATCACTCTGTGTATATTAACCTGATGAGAACAGAGATACTTGCCTTCTCGGTTTTCCAGTTTGGCTGTCCACTGTCAAGGCTTAAATATGTTCATATGCTCAGCTGTGCTGCAGGGGAGAGAAAGGAGACAGATTGCCAAGTGCCATTGATTTTGGTGCCAAAACAAGGCCATGATCATCACCAGCAACCAAAATCCTTTCCTATGGAGAAATTAAATATTGCTCAAAGCTCCATCTCAAATCACCTGGGGGTGGTGGTGGAATGAATCCTTTTCTGATAAAACCAAGTAGTCAACACCTCTGATCCGGTGCCTCCCCACCCTTCCCGACTCATTTGAAGTTAAGCAAGAACCTGACTCCCCCAAACTCTGAAGGATATGTATAGGTTCCCTATTTGTTTATGCTTTAGTTCCTCCTGGAGTAGCAGTCAATCATAAACACACACATACACATAACCAAATACATTTTCATATCTGAAGCAGGATAGCAAATATATTATTAATATTATTCACAATGAGACAAGGCACCAGCTCTGGCTGCAATAGTGTGAAGTTCATAAATCCTACTAAAGTGGAAGCAAAATTGTTTGTCGCACATTCCTCCTTCCTTGAGTACTGACTGAGTTCTAGGGGCAGTACTGCAGCAAATCTGCAGGTTGCATTTAGAACGACAACTTCTCACTTGCTTTGCTAAACTGCCAAACATATTCTGGGTATGATGGACTTCCATTTCATGCGGCTCAATGTGGTGCCTTCCATAGTTCTAGTTACAGGTAGGTAGCCGTGTTGGTCTGAGTCGAAGCAAAATAAAAAAATTCCTTCAGTAGCACCTTAAAGACCAACTAAGTTTATATTTTGGTATGAGCTTTCGTGTGCATGCACACTTCTTCAGATACATCTGAAGATACATCTGAAGATACATCTGAAGATACATCTGAAGAAGTGTGCATGCACACGAAAGCTCATACCAAAATATAAACTTAGTTGGTCTTTAAGGTGCTACTGAAGGAATTTTTTTATTTTGCTTCGACTCAGACCAACACGGCTACCTACCTGTAACTATATTCTGGGTATATTAGAACTTGCATACAATTGCTTCTGATACAAAATGACAGTAGCTCAGAAAGATTCCATGAGTGAGGCTGGGCCTCAGTGGAAGCAGGCATACCGCTGGTTGTACAACACGAGCCCTGACTGTGTGCCATGCTTGCAAGCTTTGCTGGCTGCTGTTACTACACCAATTCGTTTGCATCTCCAGCGGTGGAAATTGCTGAAACAAATAAGAATCAGCGCTCTAGTTGTGCACGCCCACACCCTTTCTTCTCTCGACACGCACATTTCCTCCCTAGATGGATCAGATAATAGCCAGTACCTGAGCTCAGACACCCTCCTGCCAATTATTTTTGATGGCATAGGAATATGTGCATACCTCTCTCCGCTGTCATATACCTAAGGTAATGGGGGTTCTTTATGTGGGTTGGGGTGATAGCTCAGAGTTGGTGTGGTGTAGTAGTTAGAGTGTCATGACAGGGAGACTCGGATAAGTACTCTTCCTGTGACTCACTCCTCGTTGTGTCTGGGCTGTGTAGACCCATCTTAAAATCTTGGCTATATGTAACAGCAGCATCTCTGTGATTTTTTTAAAACTTAATATGATCCGTGTATGGTTCTGTTATTGTTTGCATGGTTATGTTTGTACATATGTTGATCATAAATCAATAAAAAAATTTTTTTAAGTGTGTCAGTCAAGGACATGGGAGACTAGGGTTCAAATCCCCATTCAGCTATAAAGTCTCAGTGGGTGACCTTGGGCCAGACACTACCTCTCAGTGTAACCTACCCAGCAGGGTTGCTCTGAGGATAAAAGGAGGAAATCCATGCATGCCACTTTGAGCTCCTTAGAGGAAAGGTCAGATATTTTAAAAATGTAACAGGCAAACATGTAGCATGCAGGAGACCCCGAGGTTCTTTTTTTCTGCAGCCAAAGGGCTTTCAGGTACCTGGGGTGGATACAGAAAGACATCTGCTGGAGATGTTGGACAGCACATCAAACCAGACGATGCTGGCTAAAATGGAGCAATGTCCTGACTTCGCGAAAGGCACCTTCATGTTTGTGATTCTTTTCCGCCCAAGAAATAAAAATTAGGGTTCATGAACTGGGACACTGCACAGATTGCCTACTTGACGGATGTGGGAGAGGGGAAGAGGTACCCATTTTATCACCTCACAGATTGGAATATGGGCAAAAACTTAGGAGCTCGATTAAGTCCATGGCTAGTCTTAATACTAAAATTCACAGTGGGTTTAAAAGGTAACTATAGAGATGCATACAATCAGTGAATGGAATGCTTCCCAGATTGAGATTCTGGCTTGGTACATAGTTTAAGATCCTGGCTAGTAAATTGACATTAAATCACAGTTGTCCATTTTGGGTATACTGGGGAAATGCAACTTAAGATAACTGGGATTGACACACTATTAGGGAAGGGAGTAGGTGAGCGAAACTCATCCCTCAATTCTAAGCTATGGTTCAAATATCTGGGAAGCGTATGTATGAACAGAGCCAATGTTAATTAAATTAATATCTCAAAACAGAGCACAAGCCTTTAGAAAAATACCGGTAATGATGTTTATGCCAACAGCACAAAGCACTGATAACCATTTTCAGTGAAATGTTACTGAAGACTTAGTCCTCAGTTCTATAATAAGCTGTGGGAAACATTTCTGGATAATCATATTCCCAGAAAATTAGTCTCCTCTATCATATACCCAAAGTAAATGTGGGCAACAGCCTGCCTAGTTATTCTAAAATGTTTGCTATTGCAATGTATATGTATTTTAAAAGATAAATCAATGTAGTGGTCTAGTTATTGCTACTGAGTTGACAATTGCTACTTTTACATTAGCACAGCAGACGTTTCCCAGCAAATGGATCTTACACCTTTCCCCAGAGCTCCTAAAGCATTTGTTGCTTGCACTATGCTTTTGGCATTCACCACGAGGGAATTCCTAGGCTCTCTTCAGACTGAAACCATGAAAACCAGCACTTCCTTTTTGAGGTTTGACTTCCTCAGAAAGCAGATAGTAACCATAACAGAGCATTTAAAAAAAAAAAAAAGCAAGTGAAAATACATATATGCAGTAGTGGATTTCTGTGGAATGTTCCAGGGCACTGTGGAGCATTCTGTGACTTTTCCAGTAGAGTCACAGTAGCGATTCCTCTCTGGGACCCTCCTCATATCTTGTTCCTCCTGATGTGTTTAATTGTGGGTTGCCTGTACCAAATGGTCATGCTCTGAGCCATGTTTTACCACACTCCTCCCATGACTTGGCGATCTGAGGGAAGAGGGGTATAGCAGTGCTCACCAAGTGCCAGAGACCAGCCCCTAAAGTACAAAACCGCCATGTGATAAATGTTTGTAAAATTTGTATGTACAGTGGTACCTCAGAAGTTGAATGGAATCCATTCCGGAGGTCTGTTTGGCTTCCAAATTGTTTGGAAACCAAGGCACGGCTTCCGATTGGGTGCAGGAAGCTCCTGCAGCCAACCAGAAGCTGCAGAAACACCGCCTGGTGTTTGGCTTCCAAATAATTTTTGCAAACTGGACCACTCACTTCTGGGTTTGCGGCGTTCGGGAGCCAAAACGGATGAGTACCAAGGCGTTTGACAACCAAGGTACCACTGTACATGGGTAGCTGCCTTTTTTCAAGGCAGACTACTGGTCCATCCAGTTCAGTATTAACAACACTGACTTGCAGCAGCACTCCAGGGTGTCAGCCAAGAGTCTTTCCCTCATCTTTTTAACTGGTGATACTGGTGATTTAACCTGGGACCTTTTTGCAACCAAAGCATGTGTTGTGTCACTGAACTATAGCCCCTTCCATGCAAATATGGGCTCCTGCTCATCGGTTTTCCCCTCAGTTTTTTCACACATTGCTCAGCTGGACTGGAATCCTATTTCCTGCTCTTCTCCCACCAAAACCACAGTGTTTACATTTAAGGTCATATGTAATTCCCGAGCTTCTGGAAACTAAAGCTCATCAAGCCGTGATGGGAAATGAAAGGCACATGCCTCTATCAAAACTAAGCATTCCTGCTGAAACACACAAGAGGACTACGTAGGGTGTGGGTGGTGACACACTTTTGCCCTTTTGAAAATAGCACACACCAGAAAGGAATGTAATCTAAACCAGTAGTTAAACTAGCACAGATGTTACTGGTAACATGTTAGATATATTATTACTACTACTATATTATTTCTGATCAAATGTGAAATTTGGTCTACTTCTGGATTCCCCACAAAGCATAATATTTTCCTAGTTGGATTAGGTAAATTACTGAACTGAAGTCAAGTTCTGGAGGTTTTTCAGAGGGCGACATGACTATTTTTGTTACAGTCCACACAAAGAGAGAACTCCACAACAGTTTCTCACACCCATATAGTATTTGTTCATATTTCAATTGACATATCTTATGACTGACTTCCCAGTTTGTGTTTCAGTTCTTGTTAGCTCCACCCTTGGGCTGCTGTTAAATTTTTCTTTTTCTTCTTGCAGCTTCTACCACCCCTTTGTTGTTTTTGTTAGGGAATACTTTGTGTATTCCACAGAGTGAGCAAGTCAGGTGGGTGGGGTGGGATATAACAATTTCCCTTTCCAAGTCATTCATATTAAGGACAAAAGATATCAGCTGCTTGTTTTTACTTCCCATTAAGTTTGCCAATTCATCTTTTCAAAACAAAGAAGCTTCTTTTCAAACTATAATATGTAGACATCTCTTATGACTACTGTTCCTTTGTGTAACCTGCATGGCAAGTATACATGCAGTTTCCATGTTTGCACAGGTCGGGAGAAAAGGCGATATTTAGACCACGGGGTTTTGATGCCACTTTGCACATCATGAATTACCAAGAGTTCTCAATTTGTCTAGATTTGGTTTCTGAACTTGGGTCACATCCCACACTTAAAGCACAGGGGCTCCCCGTACCCAAGAAGCATGGAAACAGTAGTTTGCCCCTCACAGAGCTACAGCACCCTTAACAAACTACAGTTCCCAGGATTCTTGGGGAGGAAGCCACTTGTTTGGATGTGTACCTGGCCAGTCTGCATGTGGACAGGATAAGAGTCAGGGCATGGACAGGATAAGAGTCAGGGCAAAAGTCTCTATAACCATGTTAGAATTCTTCTCATGCATTTGCCCTCTTTTCTGTAGGGAACAGCAGGTTTAAGAGAGGGTATGGGGCTGCATGGGCTGGCTCAGCCTTCAGACACTGTCATGCACAGGTGGGCACATGGACATAGCCAGGATTTTTGTAAGGCAGGGCAGGCTTTTGTTAGGGTAGGGGGGCATAACTTTGGTTAGTTAAGTATTTTTATGGATTTTTTTATTGATTTAGGGGGGCAGCTGCCCGCCTCCTTGGCTATGCCCATGGTGGGCAGCTTGAGAAAGGGCTCTCCACAAAACTGATGTGCACAGGTAGAACTCCTCCACTGGAGGGCAGGGGTCCTGATTGGTCCAGAGTCTCTCCCTGTCTAGAGAGCCCTTTTCCATGTTATCTGAATGTGTGGAAGGCATGGACATGACAGACATCAGCAGTGCAGGTGGGGCTAGCCTGTGCAATCTCATGGCCTTTCCTATCTTGTGTGTGTGTGTGTGCCATGTAAGCCTTATCTAAGTGAAGAGGGAAATGCTGTATTTACAACAGGCTGAGTATGTGAAAGTAGCACTTCCTGACATTACTGGGCTGAAGATTCTCTGCTTCAAATTCTAACAGCATGTAGATGAGATAAACGTGTGTTGCACTGCATTTACTGTGGCCATGCTGCCCTGTTGGCAGATTAAGTTCCATCTCCTCCAGCTTTGATCAGACAGAAGTCACTAACATTTTAAAAAAAATGCTATGACAAAAGGTAGATAAACCAGAGGAGAGCTAAGAATAACTGACATTTCTCTTATCAATTTTTCTTTCTTTGCAAGAACTACGGTAGATATCTCTCTCTCTCTCTCTCTCTCTCTCTCTCTCTCTCTCTCTCTCTCTCACACACACACACACACACACACACACACACTATTTGTAGTTGTGCATATGTCTTCATTTACATAGGCACACTGCAAATGAGGGGATCACCGTATGTAAGAAATACTGTATTATTTTTTTCCTTTACTTTTTATGTGTTGCCTGTCCATTTCTGGCATGGTACTGATCACCAGATCAGGAATGACCACAGAGCCCGTTCAAGTGAAAATACACAAAGGCGCTGAGCAAAGATCACATACCTACTTCGCAACCTTACAGAATGGGACTCTTTTAAACTTTCCTGCTTCTTGGGCAGTTCGAAGCGAATTAAATTGCAGTGCTATTTTTAGAACCATGCTTACATGTTCACTATTAAATAATTTGGGTTTACTGTTGCCAACAGGCTATAAAGCAGGCTGACGAACTGAATCCAATAGGCTGGATCCTTAATTCCTCCATCCCAGCAGGTCCATTTTGACAAAGTGGGCAGCAGCCCTGCCCTCCTCCCAAGGTTAAAAGGGGCTTGCTCTATAGCCGATCAGCAGGCACAGCAAACCACTTTGAAATTCACCTGCAGGCGTAGTTTGGATTGATTTATCTCCTCTGCACATACTGTCTGCTTGAGACCCCACAACCTGAAGGCAGACCTCTTTCCATAGAAGTCTACTAGGCAATAAGAGAGGGGGGCTTTTCAGCAATGCCTCCCCGCCTAAGGAATGCTCTCCCCAAGGAGGCCTGCTTGGTGTCCACTATACACACTTTTTTGTGCCACCTTTTATTCCAGGCCTTTAAGTAACTGTCAGTAGGCAAAATAAGGCCTGGGGGCTGGATCCGGCCCAATCGCCTTCTAAACCCAGCCCGCGGATGGTCCAGGAACAAGCGTGTTTTTACACGAGCAAAATGTGTTCTTTTATTTAAAATGCATCTTTGGGTTATTTGTGGGGCATAGGAATTCATTCTCCCCCCCCCCCCAAGGTCTAAGGGACAGTGGACCAGCCCCCTGCTGAAAAAGTTTGCTGACCCCTGTTTTAAACCATCTTAAAATCTTTTATCAACCATTATTTTAATATTGTTCACTGGGATTGTTTTATCTGAGGATGATTTTTATTTACGCATGTGTCTATGCTTGCAAGATGGATTCTGTTGTTAATTGTTGACTTGTGTAGTTTAGTCATGTTTTATATTTGGTACAGTACTTGTTATATTGTATACTGTTTATTGGTTTTAAAGTGTAAGTCACTTACCAGCTTTTCTCCATGGGCAACCCAAATTTATTAAATAGCAGCAGTATATTTATTAATATGGCAGATGGTATTCGTTAGCAATGCATGCAATTAAGCAAATCTCTAAAGAGAATTGAAATTTATATCCCACCATCCCTTCCAAAGGATCCCTTGGCAAAATGTTGAAGTAGTGTTTTGTTTTGTTTTTAAAAAGAAATTCTTCTAACATCTGCAAGTCTTTGAGTTCTTAAACTGCGCTGTGACATATTGAGACTGATTGGGTGGAGAAATTTGTTGTTTTGCTTCCTGCATGTATGGATAACCAGATGGATGAGGGTTGGGTGTTGTTGTGGGGTTTGGGTGTTTTTTTTTTGGCATTCTGCTAAACAAAGTGGCATGTGCTGTGTTACTCCATCTTTCAGTGTGTGAGCTTTTCTTCCACATTAATTCATTATTGTAAAATTGCTATCAGAATGTGTTACTGCATTTCTTGTTTCGAACAGCTTAAGACGAGGCAATGAGACAAATAGAACATTCTGTTTTCCTTCTGCAAATGGGCTGAATAGTACACGTAGTACACTCCCACTTAGAAGCACATTTAGGGCCAGATTTGTACCTTCCCTTTCATTGCTCACTGAGATTGAAATCTTGCACATAGGGTTCTTTACTACAGACAGGCATCAAAGTGTGGGTAGGGCCTGGCAATCTGCCCAGTGTCCAGTGCTGAGGATGGGATCCCACACCTGACCAATCACATGAAGCTGGTGATGGTTTGCCCTTAAATCAGGATTGAAAACCAGGATCAAACTGCAGTACAGTATACTATCCTGGTTTGAGCAGAACCATGGCTTCTGCTGACCACGATCAGAAGCCTTCGGTCTCAAAATGAGCCAAACAAAAAACAACAACAACATGGAATGCCAAACAAACAACAACAACAACATGGTTTGGTTTACATCTGAATAACTACAGGGAGTAACAGTATTTCAGGGTCAAATGACACGTGGCACTGAATATGTGGCATTAAAAGGAAAACTGCAAATGGAAGCAGGAGCTGAGAGCATGACAAAGAGAGCGTGACACTTTCCCTCACATCTCAGACCTACCAGCTATAAGCCCCCGCATCCAGGTGCTATTAAATGTTTCATGGTGGAAGGGAGCTTATATTTATCATGGGAGGAAAGCTTTGATGGGTGATTTTTCGGTGGGACTGCAGTGGGCAAAGGAGGATTAATCCCCACTTCTCATACACCACGGTCCTGATCGTGCTCCTGTGGCTACAGTTAAATTAATAGCTAGGTAAAGGTAAAGGGACCCCTGACCATTAGGTCCAGTCGTGACCGACTCTGGGGTTGCGCGCTCATCTCACATTATTGGCCAAGGGAGCCGGCGTATAGCTTCCAGGTCATGTGGCCAGCATGACAAAGCCGCTTCTGGCAAACCAGAGCAGTGCACGGAAACGCCGTTTACCTTCCCGCTGTAGCGGTACCTATTTATCTACTTGCATTTTGACGTGCTTTCGAACTGCTAGGTTGGCAGGAGCTGGGACCGAGCAACAGGAGCTCACCCCATCACAGGGATTCGAACCGCCGACCTTCTGATCAGCAAGCCCTAGGCTCAGTGGTTTAACCACAGCGCCACCTGGGTCCTAAATTAATAGCTATAGTTTAACAAATAGTGTGCTCTTCTGCCCTTCAACATTGTTTCCATTGCATGGAATACCTTACACAGGTAAATGCTTTTCAGAGGCATCAACCTTTGTTGCCTTTCATGTTCCCAAAAGCTGCCAAAAGAGCAAAGCTGCTCTGAAGTTACACAAGATGGCAATTAATTGTCACAGGCTAACAGCATTGATGTAATTAAGGTAAAACAGAAAAGAATTACAGTGTTTGTTAACAAGAAAAAAACAGCTGCCTTTGCTACTTCCACAACACTGGCAGAACTTTTTGTTTCATTTTGTCACACACACACACACACAGAGACACAAACAGACACACACACACACACACACACACAGAGAGAGAGAGAGAGACACACACTTTCCTACAGCACTATAAAAGGCTACAAAACAGGCAGGAAATTGAAACATTCAGAGAGGAATGTCCTCAGGAAATACGGTTGCTGTGAATATGTCAACACAACCACTTAATATAAGCCTATCTAAAAATGTTTTTTGCCATAATTACTATTTACCTCCCTTTGCATGTGCATTATGGAGATATCCCAACTCCACCAGTGGCAAGGACAGTACAGGAATGTCTCCTTGCTGCATTTATTAGTCATGTAAACACAGAGTAGCTATTTTCAGTTTCCCCTGGCGGAACAAGCTACCTGGAGTTTATAGGAATCATTAATGCTGTTAGTAGAACATCAGTAGTAATTAAAGTCCCTTCCAAGCAGGACTTAGCAATAAATATAAAGTTCTTTATCTCCCAACCCTTGTAATGCCAGAACCAGATAATGAAATATGCCAGTGCAACAGTTGTGATTATCTACTTCTATTGCAGAGAGTTAAGGAGCAGCAGTGAATAAAAATTAAAAGAAGTTGCCAGTCCATTAACTCCTCTGACCATGACAGGATTTTTACCTAGGAGTCCCTGGTGCAGAGGCCTTATTTCCCCACCTCCACCCCCAACCCTTTTGGAAGCTGCTTTGAAGAGGAAAATAGGATTTGCTTAGGTTGCATTACCTCAGAGTAATTTGAAGCCCAGCTGGAATCCGTAAGTAGCAATCAGCATTGTGCCTGTGACATCACCATGGCACTGAGACATCCCTTCTCTGCAAACAACCGCCCACCCCAGTCTAGGGCAGCGTAAATGTCATTTGTCAGTGTAGGAAGTCATTAACACAGACACACGCCACAAAAGTGCAACCTTAGCTTTTGCAGACGATCCCCACCTGAGTGCAAGGTCGGGCTTCTCAGATGCAAAGAAAAATAAAATGCATACACAGAATGCCAATCCCCACCCCTAATAAGTCCCATTAAACATCTCAGTTAAATGATAATTAACTTTAGTCAGCATCATACTGGGGCATGGTGTGCTCTCCCTTCACCCCCCTCCTTCAGAAGTAGGACGAAGATTAGCTGCAGGAGATAAATGTCTTCAATATACTTATACATGGCTTATTTTTAATACCTAACAAGCCTCGGAAAGCTATAATTCCCCCCAAACCTTCGCTAGTACGGTATTTTGCTATGAAAATTCACCAGTTGGATTTAAGGCAAATGAGAGTCAGTTTCCACAACCACCAATAATTATTTCTTACCATGTCATGAGGGATTATTATCTCATGCTCTTTCCTACATATAACGTTCACCATATAACGTTCCTACATATAACGTTCACTGGCCCAAGACATTTCAGGACCTGAGGCGAACCACAAAATGACATTTTCTCCCCTCAGCAGGGAAGAAAGAGTGAGTGAAGAGCAATATCAGGAATGGGAAGGGAAAAAAGATCTACACCGGGAACAAGGGTGGGAACAAGAGACCAGTAGCGCCTCCTATTCACTTAAGAGGCCGCTGTGACGGCATCAGCCTTGTGGGGGTCAGATCTGGCTTCTAAGTAGAATGCTGCAGCTGTTGTTGCCACTGTGGCAGCAGCTGGCGCCCCATTCCTTGGACGCTGGATCTGCGGCCTGTGGATTCTGCCCCCTGAGGCAGTCACCTCACCTTGCCTCATGCATGGGCCGGGGCTGATCTTCTTATTACGTTTACTTCAAATGTGTAGTAGTGGTTTCTTTCTTTTTGTTCTTGTTTAAAAAGCAAATAGTATATGCAGGGTTTTTTGTTTTTTGTTTTGATAATTATGGAGATTGGAGCACATGAGTAAAGGAAATTTAATTCTTTTGTCCCTTGCTGTAGTCATGAGGAAAATCCTCCTTTGAAGCTGGTATTCGTGAGGGTAGGGGAGGACAGATCCCCTCATTGCTCAGTATTCACATTCCATCCAAAGGATTATTTATTGTTGTTGCTGTTTATTAAATCTGTATACCACCCTATTGTCATAGATCTCAGGGTGGTTCACAACATAAAATAACAATATAAAAAGACGAAATACATAATAAAAACAAAGACAACCCAAATAACTACATGAAATAGGTATTCCTCCATCCCTGCTATAAATAGCTTTTATTACCCCATTCAACACCTATTTTTTTTCTAGTGTGTAATACAATTCATCCCAAATAATAACCATAGTTCAATGGTGATGAAAACGTTAGGCTGCAACAGCTTTTAACCAGGGGGAGTTTTTACATTTCCTCTTTATCAGCATATGTACGACTTCATAAGACATAACTAATATACCTATTTACAGTCATAAATCTACAATTCTGTTTGTGAAATAATCTGTCACACATTCAAGTCCACGTATTATAAGGGCTTGCACCAAATACTTATTGGGAATGGCGAGTTTTGAGGAGGGGTTTTTAGGAAGAGCAGTCAGCTCAAAGAGGTATTCTAGGAGACAGTTCCTGACTTAACAGTAGGAGAGAATGCATGGAGTCATTTCAGGGAGTAGGACAGTCAAGGATGATGGAGCCAGGTGAGCTGGATGAGCAATTTACTTAAAGTTATACAAATTTGTGTGTTATATATTATCCCTTGTAGAAATCAAGGCCCAGTCAAAGGTGTCAGCACCTGAGAATCATAAAGGCATGCTTCTAGTCCTTAAAACTGAAAATGTACCCCTGAGTGAAGCCTAGTTAAAATTTCTTAAGAAATAAAGGAGTGAAGTACAGCAGAAACTGAATGACAGAAAATAGATGCAAACCTCCTTAATTTACATAAATGTCTACACGTTGCAAATTTTCATTTTTTCTTGGCACATTGTAAAGTGCAGGATGCACATATTGATAATGAGCAGAGCTGTCTGGAACAGAGGATATCAGATTCCATGTTATCAGTATTACCTTCCTTAATAATAAAGAGTGCGATCAAAATTTACCACATGCTTTGATTGAAATTTGGTAGGGCCACTGCTGTGCTTTGGCCCCTGTGGGAGGGCAGTTCCAGTCCCTCTGGTAAGTCAGCAGGCCATTCCTGGAATAGACACAGAGGTCTTTTAATAGCTGGAGATCTTGTAACAATAGATGTAATGGACAAGAAGTATATTGCCCCACAGCCCTAACACCATGCCATTGCACCCCATAGCACAAATACAATATAAACATTGCACAGGCCTAGAGGAACATTTCCACTGAATTTACCTCATGAAGTGGTTAAAAGAGAGTGGATGTTCACCCAAGTGCCATTATGCCATTAGACCAGTTTGTTAGCTGGAGGAACTATTCCAAAAAGGCAGAGTTAGTGCTTTTGTTCTCTGTTATGGGGTTTTAAGAACGTGACCTGAAGACATTCTCCAAACCTTTTACAGTTCCCATCCCACAGCCGTCTTTGAAGGCATATATGTAAGCTAAAACTAATTCTCTCAGGGAATATTCTTGAACACTTATTATTTCTCATTAGGGTCAGGGATGGCAAGAGGCCTGTTTGGGACAGAATATGTGAACCTTCAGCTTTAACCTGGTATAAGATGCCAAATGTTTGGGAGACATTCTCACACACTTCTGGCCTCTTTCCGCTCATCTGTGACATGATCTGATGTGCTGGCTTTCCACTGCTTCGAAATGGAGGGTGGGAAGGTTTTTTTTATCACCCCAAGTCCGTTGCTACCAGGCAGTACTGCTGTTAATGGCATCTAAAAGGAAAACAAATTACGCTAGGCAGTGGTTTGAATGGGTGAGATTTCTGTCCCCCGACAGTGCTCGGTTTGTGTGGTGAGAATTGGAATTCATTTTTAAAAGGTGAGGCAAACATGACAGGGCAAAAGTTTAAAAGAGGCATTAAGGAATAAAACCACCCTCCCTTGACCCAGATGTCAACATTGTACCATGCAGTTTCAGTATCTATATTTTTATTTAATTATATTTTCTACCCAGCCGCATTGTATCATGTCAAAAGGTTTCTAGCATGTTCTTTCTTTCTTTTTTTGACCAATAAGTTTTTATTCATTTCAATTAAACACAAACACAATAATACATCTGCATAATATACATTCAATACTTTGCGACTTTCCTCCCCCCCCACCAAATGGTAAGCTATTTCAATCCTCTCCCATATTATCTAGCTTTCTTATAGTCACAACAATGTAGGAGTTATGCTACTACCGCTAACAATTTCATTCCCTTATAATTGTCCTTAGCGTACTCAATAAATTTACTCCATTCTAATCGAAATTCCTCGTCTTCCTGGTCACAGACTCTGTGGGTTAATTTGGCCATTTCCATATATTCCAAGACCTTCATTTGCCACTCGGTAATTGATGGAATTTCCTGTGATTTCCATTTCTGGGCAATTAAGATTCTAGCAGCCACAGTGGCATACAGAAAGAATCTTTTATCAACTTTTAAAATTTCTGTGTCAACTAACCCCACCAGAAAAGCCTCTGGCTTTTTTGGGAAAGGTATATCTCAATATATTTTTTAAATTCATTATACACCAATTCCCATTTTTTTTTGATCCTCTCACACTTCCACCACATGTGGTAGAAATCTCCAACTGATATTTTACATAAACTTGTTTTGATTCCTATACATTTTGGCTAGTTTCGCTGGTGTCAGCTCCCAGCGATATACTAATTTCATGACATTTTCCTTTAACACACTGCAAGCGGTAAATTTTAAATTCTCCCTCCACAATTTTGACAACATATCAATTGGTATATCATGCCCAAAATTGATAGCCCATTTGATCATTGATTCCTTTACAGCTTCATCCATTGTGTACCAGTCTAATAATAAACTATACATTTTAGACAACAATTTTTGATTGTTTCCCAAGAGTTCGATTTGGAATCATGTCAAAGGGTTTCTAGCATGTTCTTTCTTGCGTGCTGACATCATTTTTTTCTGAATTATAGTTTGAGCATGTATCCTGCCCCTGATCCAGAATACTTGGGTTGGGCAGACGACCCAAACTATCCTCCTCCTATGATGACCTTGGATGGATCAGAAACATCACCTCATCAAATGGAGGTAGGTTTGGTTACGGGTTTCTTCTCTTATCATATAGGGAGTTCTACAAGTAGAGCAGATGCCAAAAACCATCCAGCAATTAAAAATAATCAGATCAAGTCAAGGGATGCATCTCAACAAGATCTGAAATCAACCAGACTTACTCCTGAGCAAATATGCATAGGACTCCACTATTGTTGTTGGTGGCATCCTTCTTGTCTCGAGACAATGGAGTGAGCGTCCGGAGGTGAAGTCAAACCGCTGTATTAGCAGGGCACTGATCTCCCCAGGGTACAAGCCTGTGCAGCGTGTATGGAGGTGCTGGGCTGCCTAGACAACAAGACCGCCTCACTATCCAAAGAAAAGCAGAACAATATGCTTGGCATCAGCAGTTGCTGCAAGGAGGCATACAAGGCGCCATCCAACAGTCTTTTTTATTTTATTTATTATTACGGTCGAGGACCAGTTCATAGAAAAATATAAAATACAGATAAAAATAAAAATAAAATACTGTGAGTCCCTTTTGAAAGAACAGTTTCAGGGAGCATAACGTATATATGACACTTTGTGGAACATTTAAAATACATTGTTAATTATATATACAATGCTGAAAGTTTAACCCTTAAAATAGAAGCTGCAGAAAACTGAGCCTAACTCGCTCGGGTACCATATGTTGGGAAATTCAGATGGACTCGGGAGAAAGTCTGTGTCTGCATAGTTGGGCACAGAATCTGGCGACCGCCCTGGTTATCTCCTGGTCTTTGCCTAGCAGGAGCATGTTGTATAATTGCTTTTCCGGGAGGCTTGCTAACTTCACCAGTATGGGATCCAGGATCTCCTTTCGAGCTTCTTCATAGAGGGCATACGCAGAGTCTTTGGGCGTATGGGATTTTTTTGTAAAGCCCCTCCAGCACAGGCGTGGGCAATGCCGCACTTCTGGCAAGTGTAAAAGCCCTTCTTGCATTTTTTGACAGGAGAAAGGAGAAATAAGGTGCCGGGGGGGGCTATGTATCTCTCAGTTTCTCCAGATCTATATTCAGGACATCTTGAGCAGTCTTGTTGTCTTTCAATATCAATGAGTCATTGTCTGACCATTGCTTTGGCTTGTCTTAGGTCCAATCTTAGGAGGGCTTGGGGGGCAAGGCCCATATTCTGGAGAGAGTTCAGAACTGCTAGCTGCCAACCGGACTGGAACTGGTCGCGTAGGATCAAAGGCGCAATTCCTTGGGGTCTCAGATTTAGAGCCAGCCATTTATAGATTGATGATAGGCAGATTAAGGCCTCCACTCTCATCGTTCCCGTTTCAAGTCTAACCCATGCGTTAGATACGCATCTGGGGACTTGTAGGAGGGCTCTGAGGAATTTCAATTGTACGAGCTCCAAGGGAGAGAAAGAGGAGGGCGGGCCTAGAAAGGCTCCATAAAGGAGCTGGGCCAACGTTTTGGCCTTAAATAGCTTAAGGGCCGCAGGAACGAAGAAGCCCCCTTGTGTTCTGTAAAATTTGAGAATACAGTTTGCGTTTTTTCCCGCTGAGCTTCCGATAGAATTTATGTGCAGTTTGTTGGATCCTGTGGCCTGTACTGCCATTCCGAGGTATTTGTAGTTGGAAACTTGCTCTAATTTGTGTCCTTGCAGTTCCCAGCTTCTGGGCTTTGATTTTTTCCCATCCAACAGTCTTAGGGATTCCACTCCGGATTTATGTAGCATTTATTCCTTAGCCTTTTCTTCTCCCCAAAGATATCCCACAAGTGTCACATTTAAATGCACCCTGCTTAAATTAGTTTCTTTATTACTGGACTGACTGTTTATTCTTGGTATAGGAACTTCTTGTTAGCGTCAGCATAGAGGACTCCCCCTGTCTAAAGGGACTTTTGGAAGATTGTTGTAGCACTGAATACAAGAAATCCAATTTAGCTGAGATTACATTTATTTTTAAAGACTTGACAGGCAGTCTCTCCTAAGCTTCCATGTACTATCTTGACCTTGATGAATTCCTGGCTATATGCAATTCATTACCTTCAGCTACAGTAGCTCTTATAAGACCACTTCCTCAGTCCTGAAACTCAGCAAGAGAGACAAGTGCCTATGACTTGACATGTTTTACAGGGTAGTTTGCCAGCATGCTGATTACCAACATGTGGTCATTAAGCTAATTTTGTGTGGTACTAGAAGTAGGTCAATGCTTTGTACTTTGCATGCTTGCCAATCCAATCAGCCATCAGGCTCTCCCCCACCAACACACACAACTATTCCATTTTGCATATTTTAGTTCCACTCTGTCAACCTTCTTTCATGGATAAAAGTAAACATGCATTAATAGCTAAAAGCCTGATCCCACTCAAACCTCTTTTATTTATTTGAATTCCTGAGCTTAAACTGTAATTCTTGCAAGTAGTTGCTTTTATGTGTACAATCAGGACATTTCTATTTTGATTGTCTCTTGCTGCATTTAAAATACCCTTATGTTTGAAAAGCAAGCAAGGGGTCATTGCATAAATTAGATTTGTTTATTTTTAAATGGTACTCATCAAAGCGCAGAGGATTTTAATGTTTAAACCATCGTATTATCTACCCACCATAATTTTGTTTTTGAATTTTGCTTTAAAGAAAAACAACAACGCTCACTTGGCAAATGGCCATAGTACATGTTGCTGTAGGTGATCACAGAGTGTTCTCTTGCAAGGTTGCATTCTCAGAATAAGTCATGCAATGGATAGTGACTGATAAAAGATGTGGCTGAATATTTGCCCCAAGAAAAATCCAAACAATTTAGTAAGAAGGCCACATGTAGTTAGTTATACACCTGGATACCAGTGTGAACACCATGATCTATTCAGATTAAAATGTTTGAGAGCTGGGCACATTCAGAAACCACATGGTACAACCCTTTCTAGACTGTACCACTTAAACTTTGGAAGTAGGGATTTAAATGTGACACACACAAACACAAAAAATATCATTCCACATAGAAGAATAACAAAGCAATGAGAAGGCTATGTGATAATTTGTATCATCGGGTTGTTGTTGTTGTTGTTGTTGTTGTTGTTGTTGTTGTTATTTTGATTATATATTTTGTGGTTTTATATTCTGATTTTATCCTGTGAACCGCCCTGAGACCTGCAGATATAGGGCGGTATATAAATTCTAATAATAATAATCATCATCCACCTTTCCCCCAGAACCAGGACTCGAGGTGGCACACAAAAACTGAAACACAAGTAAAACACAGATAGCGAAAAACATATAAAAGATAAGTTAAAAAGCAATTAAACTGTAACAGAATTAAAATGATGTAAAAAGATTTATTAAAATGCAGATAGCAAAAATAGCGCAACACTATTAAAAAGCCCTTTCTTTAAAAGCAGCCTGTTCCCCCAAGCCTCCTAGAATAAGAGAGTCCTCAGCAGCTGGTGGAAAGACAGTGAGGAGGGAAGCCCAGTCTAGAAGTCTGGGATCAACTATTGAGAAGGCCCTCTCCCATGTCCCCACCAAACTTTTTTCCATGCAAAATTTTCCACAGGCAGGGCAGATATATTTCAGAGGGACAATATTCAAAATACTTTGAAGTGGTGTGGTCTTGAAAAACACTGTACCCTGTGGTTTTTCTGAGCATGACACACAGCCCAGTCCTTTGCTGATCAGAGCTTACCCCTTCGACTAGATCCTCAAGTACCATTCTGGCTTCTGGCCCTTGAGAAGATTCAATGTGCATGCCAGCAAACTTAAGAGCTAGTAGGAACATGTAGAAGAGCCTTGGCTAAGGATATATTTCTTAATAAATAGTAACTTCCTTCACACAATTCAGGTTTACAGAAAACATCAGGAAATATTCTGTAAGACAGAGTACTCCCATTTGTTAGACATTAGCAAAGTGTGAAGACCCCTCTGCAAAATTTTGCTAAACATCTGAGACTATGAACACCTGATTATAATATTTCGAACTGTTTCTTTTGGTTTTGAATATGTGACTCAGTAAAGACAATATTGTCAAAGAGAGATTTATGCAATCCACTAATGAAGTGGTTTTCTACAATTTTATTGCACCAATGCCACAAAGAAATTGACAAATGATACTGTACATTTACAGCCCAAATTAAGAAGTTTCCACAGTTTGACATTAGCAGCTGGTCAATAAAAAAAACCCAAACACTATTTGCTTTTCTCTCTCGGAACACATACTTGCAGCAACACACACACACACACACACCCTTCTCCTAGTACGGTATATGTTACTTCATCTGTTCCAGGTAACATGCTTTATTAAATAAGCTTGCTACACTTAAAATATGGTCCATATGAATCAGAAGGAATTTGCTCCTGCTTAGGAAACAAACAAAGAAGTAGACATGTTTGGAGGGGAGGAGAGCAGAATACTATTAACACAGCATGAAAAATAAAAAGTTTTGGAATCTTGAAGATTTCAGACAAGATTCCTTTCTCATAGCCACTTTCACTGGTTCTCAGGTACATTCACATTACTTTAAAAACTATTAAAAATATCAGAACTAAAGCATGCTTATGATAAAAAGGTAGCTATTGACTGTCACCAGTGCAGTTTTTGTCCTCTCAAATGCTACAGCACAATCTTTCAGAAAATTCATGACATATACAACTTTTAAGTTGCCCCCTACTGGCAGCTTAATTCTGTCAACTGAGGTAGTTTTTTTAAACGGAAGGATAAAACACATCATTTTTTCTTAAATATAGAATGAAGCTACTTTTTCTAAAAGGATACAATTGTTAAAGATCTGCATGGTTCTTATAAAGGGGGAAAAGTATATTATGATTTTTATTCTGAGATAAAAGCAAGGGTTGTTAATTAATTTGATTCCTTGATCATGATTTAAGCACAAGAAAAGTATCTTTAACCCTTGCCTTTGTGGTCTTCTCTGTCAAAAACTGGGCTTCATTCATTTGGAAGGGAAGGTTTCAGAGGAAAATTGATTTTTTTTTAGCTAATTTGCAATAGAAAGAAAGGCAGGGAACAGAATAAAGCTGCTATGGATAACTACTAGCTTCTATAACAGGAATGACCGTATGATTAAGTGTTGTCATGGAAGTATTGGCAAGGATGAATAAGCAATGAGAGAAAATGGAAAATCTGACAAGCCCCAGAAAAAGAAAATTATTAAATCGGTATTTGGACAAACATTGCATCCAATTGCCAACACTGCTTGGGTCAGTTGCCAAATATGACAAAACTTCTTTTTACTTCCATTTAGCACTTTCAGTCCAACATGAGAGATTGCACAATGTGCCAATCGGGAGCCTTTCAAAAAAATTGTAAGTAGTTTTTGCTCTTTCTTACTCTAATTTCACACAGTCACCTGCAGAACTTGGAAGTTAAAATGAAGTCACATTTATACTGAGCCTTCTGAAAAAGCCCTAGGTATAGGGATTGAAACCAAGACAAATACGGTCCTATGTGTACAGTTGTATAGCAACATAGAAAATTGAGAGAGAGCTCATGTTACTAACTTCCCATTTAAAACCACATACCTTTCTCTTTTAGAATTAAGACATACAAGAGAGGAAGGCACCAAGAGGCTAGTGCAAAACATTCTGTGGGATCGCTTCAGACACTTGAGAATTATAATGAATTGCTGTCACTGTTACCATGACCACCTTCCCCTCACGATATCGTCTCTGGGATTTCTTCTGCATGTTTCATCCATCCACTTAAAGAAGTTGATCCTGCTTCTGCAGTGTGCTAAAGAGGGATCCCTTATTCATGGGACAACAGATAAGAGTTTTAAAACAAGCTATCCAGAGTTGATGTTAATGGGTGCTTTTAATGCTAGTCCTACACAAAGTAGACTCAGTGAAATGAACTGACATGACTAAAACAGGTTCATTCATTTCAGTGTTTCTAACCCAAGCAGGACTAGGATGGATACAAACCTATGTATCGGTTCTTAAGGTTCAAACATGAGCTTTTTTGAGCTGGTTGTACATATGTTAGAATGCTCTCAACCTGTAAGACCAGAAAACTGGAAATTCAAGACATGACATTTGCAACAAGGTAAGTTTGCAATAGAGATTACTACTACTTTCTCCCATTTTCATCTAGCTGTGATGCAGATCCAAAGCTTCTGCCTCCGCCAAGAACAACCAAAAACAACACTGCCGCTCTCATGCTGCTTTGTCCATTTTAAGAGCCAATCAGCCACAGAACAAGATTGTGGTAGCTAACTTCCAACTTCTTGTTCCACGGAGGTTTGATGCGCTAACAAAAGAGAATGGGAATGCAGATTTGCTTACTGCTCCCCATTTGGGTGGGTGGGAAATCAGAACAAGACAATAATAGTAAGGAAACCATACTTCTTTTGTTTGGCTGAAAACTATGTATAAGTAGGGAATCCTCCAATAGTGTTTAATCCTTTTGTCCATTAAAATACAATGATGCATTCTTGATTGGTTTACTCCAAAAACAGTAGAAAAACCCTGAATGTCTTTTATATTATGTAAACTGAAATTCCGTTGGTAAGCGTCCAGACAAAATGCAGAAGAGGAAAAGTGACAGAATGGCCCTCTGTTCCGCCATCTCTTCATGTTTGCTCTCTTCTTCACACACCCATCCCATCTGCTTTACTTTGCTAGGGAGTTGTGATTTCAGCTTTTAAGCTTAGAGGAGTATCTGAGCAACATACGGAGAATGGGTACTTGCTATAGCAGCCAACAGCGGCAAATCGTTGGATTCAATCCTAGAAATTAAAAAAGGGATGTTTTTCAATATGTAAATTATAGCAGACAATTGAAGTATCTAATTAAAACCATTTCTGAACCACTTAATATTTAGAAATCTCTAATGGGATGCTAAAATACAACATAAAAACCAGAGATGCAACATAAAAGCCGAACGGTATTATAAAAGAAGAAAAAGACAGTAATAACAGGGTCTAGTTTTATAGGTCATGGAAAGCCAGTGTGGTGTAGTGGTTAAGAGCGGTAGACTTGTAATCTGGGGAACCGGGTTCGCGTCTCCGCTCCTCCACATGCAGCTGCTGGGTGACCTTGGGCTAGTCACACTTCTTTGAAGTCTCTCAGCCCCACCCACCTCACAGGGTGTCTGTTGTGGGGGAGGAAGGGAAAGGAGATTGTTAGCCACTTTGAGACTCCTTCGGGTAGTGATAAAGCGGGATATCAAATCCAAACTCTTCTTCTTCTGGGCAAAAAGATGTCTCTACAAGATGTCTGAGGCAACTGGTGTTGCTTTACAAATGGCAGAGGAAAGAGCATCCACAATGCAATGAAAAAACATGCCTGTTTTACCCTGTGTTATTCTGTAGCAAAATTTCTCCAGATGATTAAGTGAATTTAAAAGTCTATAGAGGGACAGGTGGCCTTGCAGGTAAAGGTAAAGGGACCCCTGACCATTAGGTCTAGTCGTGACCGACTCTGGGGTTGCGGCGCTCATCTCGTGTTATTGGCCAAGGGAGCCAGCGTACAGCTTCCGGGTCATGTGGCCAGCATGACAAAGCCGCTTTTGGCAAACCAGAGCAGCACACGGAAAAGCTGTTTACCTTCCTGCTGTAGCAGTACCTATTTATCTACTTGCACTTTGACGTGCTTTTGAACTGCTAGGTTGACATGATAGTCTCAGGAAGCACACTACCAGCAAGAGGAGAGAATATTGTTTCCCCAAAAGTCGCTCAGACTTTTCTTGAATGACTTTGGCAAAGGAGCAAAATGAATCTAAACAAAGACAAGGTTGGGGGCAGGGGAAATCGATGCTTATGCGCAGCCAAGCAACTGTATGGATTAGGGAGGGTCTCGTGAGAGCAGATATGGATTCATAGCAAAAGCGGAGGTAGTAGTGATAGATGGCCCGGTAACAAGACCCAGCACTCTAGCAACACAAACCTGCAAAAAGGCCCCGAAACAAGGTTAAATGGTCTAATTCTATTATTCAGTGTGCTTTTAGGAAGGCCATTTTGTGAATGTTTCTGATTCAGGTACACAGTAACAGAGAAATGGGATAGTTCAGCACTTCCCTATTTTATAGGCTAAAACAAAAACATTTCCTGAACTAAGGACTGAATTATTTGATGCTTCAACCACATACTTTTTAAGAAGTGCTTTTTTAAAAGCGTCAGACGGCAAACTAAATAGCACTGCCTCTCATGGACCTCCAAATGTTTTTATTTATTGTAAATTATGGACAGTGCTTTATAGACTAAAAAACCCAACCCTTCAATGTTCTAAAACTGGGACAGCTTACTACAGAGTGATTTTTATCTTTATACTCACGACACAGTAGCCTTCAGACATAGATATAGATATGTCTCCTTCCTATATATTTGATTTTAAGTTACTTGCATTGCTTACATGCTTTACCAAATACATTATTATTTATAAGACAACCTTGTGGCAGAAAACTGTTCAAAGGGAAGCTTTTTTTTTTAACTGCTGTAACCAGTCCAATGGATGAATATATAAGCACTGAGAAAACTATGAAAGAATCATAAACTCGCAATGGAATGAAAGCATATCTTACTTTTCTACAAAGGAAGGACTGTACACAGCCATTGCACAGGAGAGGAGAGCATTCCAAAAGTTTGAAACTACGAGAGAAAAGGCTCTTCTTCTAGTAAGTTGACCTTAATTCTCTAAGCATAGATGGGGAACCTGTGACACCTTCAGATATTGTAGGAACTCCCACCAGCAAGCCCATGCACAGGGACAAGGGTAGAGGAGAAATTCTTTCAGTGAACACTTTTAAGTATGTACCGTGCTGTGCAAAACACATGCACATTTTAAGATAAAATAACTTTAGAAATGCATAAACTGTGATTAAATATGAATTTAAATAAAATTATCGCACAGTCTTTTAAGAAATTGCTATTAATGCAAAAATGAAACTGAACAGATTTATGAGCACATATACACATGAAATTGACAGATTGAAAGAGAAGTTCTTAAGGTCCCTGGAGGGGTTTACACAGGAAAAGACATTCTTTAAAATACTTGTGACACAGATCATGTAGAGATCACAACCAGCCTGCTGAATTGGGTTCAGAAACATACCGGTAACCAATGCGGATATTTAAGTACCAATGTAAATCTTTTAGCTACTTATACCATCAGAAAGGCACCAGCATTCTGCATCAGCTGTAATTTCTGAATCATCTCCAAGGACAGTTCCATGTACAGCACATTACAGTAATTTAGTCTGGCAGTCAACAAGACCCAAATTATGTAGCTGGATCTCTTATATTTCAGGAGTTGGCACAGTTGCTGAACTAAGCTGGTAAAAAAGGCACTCCTGGATGCAGCCACCACCTGAGAATCTATGGGCAATTGGAATTAAATTGTGGCCAAGTTTTTGCTCACACAATCGGTCTCAAGGTTCCTCTTTGCAAGGTTGAGAAGGGGCAACTCTGAACACCACACAACATTCTAATTTGCATAGAATGCTCCAGAGTCCAACCCATGGCCACTAAGTGACAACCTATATTCCAGGTCTTGTGCAGAACAGTAGGATCTCCAAGAATACCTGAATGAGTCGCTTCTCATCTGAAAGTTTTTAGTAACCCTCAGAGGGTGGGTTTTAACCCCCCCCCAATCTCAGGAATGCGCTTAGAGCAATGCTAAAGATTCTCCCCCATCCTTTTATTTTTGAGCTGTTCAGACAGGAAGGTTTCATGGCTTCAAGTCAAGAATATATTATCCAGTTAAGATTACAGCCATGCCATCCTCTCACAGCATGTTTAATAGGAGACATCCCGTTCCATCTCCCTGTAGCCGAAATACCGAGACATAGGTACTGAATTCTTTCCTAACCCATTCCATGCAGACCACTAAAGTGACCTGAACAGAACTTTCATCTCCAGTGCTTATTGAAAACATGGTGCTGACCAAAATAAGACGTTCTACCACTGTCCCTCCTCTTTGCCCTCCTCCTTTTACTTTTTCAATGTATTGCCGTGACTGTTAATGCAGCAGAAACAGCACTTGCTGTCCCTCTGCCTTGCTTTAATCTCTGCCTGAAAAAAAGGGGTCCTCCTTCAGGGCGAGGCATTCTGGGTGAGGTGGCCCAAGAGGTGCTTGCCTGTGCTGCCGACACTTTTCTATTACTTCCATTTTGTTCAGAATGTGAAGGAAGGACAAGAAAACCATTCTATTTTCCTACATTTAACAGCTCGGTTCAATTTCCAGATGGCTCAGTGGAACACACACAAGCTACATTTCACACTTTGGCATGTCTTTCACAGAAAATGTGACAATGGAATAAACAGTAGTATCCTGAATATTCAGTGCATGATGGGGGTGGAAAAACTAAAAAATAAATAATTTTTTTTTATAAAAAAAGGATCTCCAGCATCAACACTCACCCCAATACCACTCCAAGTTCTTTCACATGGACTCTCGTTTGGCCTCGCAAATATTTAGACAGCATCGTGCTTTTGAGGTACATTTCCTGTAGCCGATCCTCGAGATGCATAATGCACTGTAAAAAGATATGGAACCCCACAGTGATCCAATCCAATAGAATAAGAGGGCAAAGCCATGCCACACACAAATACATCAAATGTGAACTGATCCTTCCTGAGGCCAGACCCGAGTTCTGCCTAGCTCAGCACCTCTCTGATTAGGCTGATGGTGTCTAGCCTGTCTGGACCTGCCATAGGGCAACTGCTATGCTTGCCCCTAAGAATGGGGGTGTTGCATTGCTAATAATCAGGAGTGCCATAAATGGTGTGTGGTGCTCAGCCTCCTGCCCACTCTAGTCTGATGGGAGGTACAAAAACAGAATGCAAGCAACTCACTTTTGCTTTGGGCCTTCAGATCACAGGGAATAAAAGGATGCAAACATGGCCTGCCAGTGGACAGAAACAAGTCTGCAGCAAAGAAGGAAGGTTCCTAAAAAGCTGTTGTTAATTCTCTAACAGCTACCAAAGAGGAGGATTCCTAGACTATTCAGTTGGTGGGTTATGCTGGGGGATGGGGTGCTATTTCCAACGTTGCAGTCTTCCTTCAAGGTCTGAAAGAAGTCAGTGTAGTGGTCTATGGAATGTAAAAACTGGCTGCACGTCACACTCTCCCTGTTAATCAATTCCTTCTGCAGGCAATCATTTGTAAACGTGGACTTACAAAGTCAGCAGGAAGGTTAAGTTTGTAAAGCTGTAAAATGGATTGTAATAAAGACGACACTTGGCTCGAGACCAGGACATCCTTGCCCAATTTCATGCTGTCGGTTATCTTTCTTTGGCTTGTGGCCACCTGTACTGTCCATTTATCTGTATCTGCAATAATGCAAACAGCTTCTGCTATGGGCTCATCTAGTACAGGATGCTGTAGAAAGGAAAAAGAAAGTAAATGGAACAGTTTGAAACTGCTGTCTATATATATGTCATACATATATTCAATTTACAAATTTAAAGTTTACATTCAGCATAGTTTACTGCAATCTCTAATGACAAATGGCTAGTAGCTTTTGCTCTTCTTAATAGAATATGTCTGTGGCCTACTGGAATAATAAATTTGGATGGCACTGATCAAGTGATATATGTAAACCTCTATTGTCAAATATTGATTTAATTGAAAAAAGGTTTTGGTTTTAAAAAATATGTTTTTGACGCAATAGCCTTTTCAGACAAAAAAAAAGGTGTCTTAACCCAGCAATCATGTCCACAAAAACCCTGTTAATTTCAGGGCAGAGATTAGGTGCACATATGGACAAGACCCCCTCCATTATAATAAATAGCTGGTCCCATGTATGCAAAAGCTCAGAATGGACATCAGAGTATGAACACAGTTTTTCCCCCAAGGCAGACAGACACAATGTGGAAGATGTACTGTGCATTTTGGGGGCATAACCGAGTGGTAGAATGCCTGTCTTGCACTCTTAAGGTTTGGTGTACAGTACCTGGCATTTCCAATTAAAAAAAAGTTCAGGTGGTGATGACAGAGACCTCTAATGAGCAACTGCTAGGTAGGGTAGACAAGTACCAGGCTTGATGGATAAATACTCTGACTTGTCATAAGGCATCTTTCTATGCTTAACTGTCAATGATATTAAAGGGATTCTGTGTGGCAAGATCCACATGGAACAGCCCAGGACCACAATACCTCAAGGACTGTCTCTCTCCCTCTGAACCTACCCAGACCCTGAGATACCCTTTCTTTGTGTGTCTCCTCCACGAGAGGTCTGGCAGGTAGCAAACTAAGGTATATCTAAATCCAGTATTTGTTTCCAATCAGAGGTCAGTTTAGGGTTGCCAGACTCAATAGAGGACAGGACTTCTGTGCCTTTAATTGCCCTGCTCTCCTTTGAGTCTGGAAACCTTAAAGAGAAACCAGCAGACCCTTTGCTTGGAAATTAAACAAACTTCTAGAAGCCCGAAAGCAGGCCATAATGATTACAACCTTTCCCTGTTTGTTCAGGACATTTGGAACCCTGCCTCTAGAGAGACAGGTTCTATTTTAGCTGCAATGAATAGTAGCCATTTGTAGAATTGGTCTAACCCTTTTAAAGGCCACTTAAGTGAGCGGTTATTAATACATCGTGCAACAGTGAGGTCCAAAATTTAAATCAGAATTCTATTAATAGAAGGAAAATATAGATTAGGGTGCTCCCCCGCACTTTCCATTTTCACTTTGGCGTACCTGTACTGCCAGATCTGATCCACCTACAACTATCCCACTTTTACATTTCCTGCTGCCAACACTTGGCCTTCTATGTCTCGCTGCAAGAAAGAGGCTCAGAAGTATGTCCAGACTTACATTCACTGCATGACTCAACTCAGCTGATAGGCATTGCTTGAGCTGCTCATCGTTACTGATTCCATGCAACACCAGGTCAGGCATATATGAGGCACAATAGCCACCGAGAAGGGACCTTCCAAAATGCTTTACACTTTGATTGCTGATTGTGTTGGATCTGAAACAGAGGAATTGGTTGCACGCTTAGTACTCAGCCATTTCTAAGGCCAGTTTGTGAAAAGGTATTGGAATAAAGTGGAGTTATTTCAGCAAGATTGGCAGATTGTAATGCTATGATGACACTGCCTTCTTTGCTTGCAAGATTACAGCTCATGATCAAAAATGACCATGGAAAAAGTTACTATCATTCTCAGCTCTGAATCGCACAGTCAGTCCACGGTTCCCAAACTTTGTCTGAACCACAAAATCTTTTCCCCAGCAGGAGCCTCAATTATGGAACTTTGACATGACAATCTGATTGATGATCGCCTCATTTATTTATAACATTTCTTACCTGCCCCTTACCATACATTTAAGATACTAGATGCACCTCTGTGGGATGGCGATCCACATTTTAGGGGCTGCCATTCCCACTTCTGAGGGTTGCAGAACTACCAAGAGAAACCTCGGTTTGCTAATCTTAACACCCAGGAAGATCAGCAGGAATGGAGGCGATATTTCAGATATCTGGAGCCCAAATCATTTAGGGCTTTAAATACTAATGTAAGCATTTTAAAACCACTCATCTGATAATTATCTCTTAACATCTCATAAATGTGCACCTAATGAGTTATCCAAACTGACAGCTAGGCAAAACACCTATTTTACTGGTTAAAATGATAGCTACATACTTGTTAACTTTTACATTGGATCACTTGTGCTCTGTTGTAGCCAAGTTCACAAAAACCACCTGTTTGTAAAGACTGAAAGGCTGCATAATGTAGCATGTGATGTAGACACTAGCCCATGAAGGCTCATGCTAGTCTAAGACTTTGCTGTTTTCACGTATTGTTAAGAGAGAAAAACGAGCCTTTTAGTCCATTTAACTAAATTGATAACAGTCTCTATTATTGTAAAACATTAAAACTGTGATGCAAGTATTATACCTAAAAGTAATAATGGGGGGAAAACCCAATTTGCACTATACTAGGTTGTCTCGGCTTTCCCAGCATAGGCTCAATACTACTTTATAATGAAAACATATGGTTTAAGTTGGTCTACATATCAGGCTAGAGGTTCCTTCAGATTTTTCAAGCGCTATCTTAGAACAGTGCGAATAACAATGCAGCAAACGCTTGAGGAGTCACACCTTTAGAGTTGGTCACATTTAGTTATTTTTACCTTGGCAAAGCAAGTTCTACTTCGGAAAGTTCTTCTGTCCTACTGTTGACAGAGCTCAGAGATTGCCCATCTGGAATATTTGTGCTACCTTCATCGTCACTCTCTCCCAGGGCACTGTCAGAGCTCTCATTTCTAGGCATGTTCTCTTCCACTCTGAAAGGGTGTTTGCTTCCAGCATCCCCACAGGGGACATCCTCCGTAATAGCTTGGCCATATATCTGCATGTCAGTGGGACTTCCTGAATCACAGTCAAGAGAAACCCTTTCCAAGTTTTCACAGTGTGTGCTTTCAGCTTCCCCCAGTCTTCCTGGCTTTGCAGTTTTGACTTTGCTCTCAGAAGGGACAGGTGGATGGCATGACAACCGAAGCGCACTTGGTAGTCGCGTTTTACAAGCTTTCTGCCTAGCACGTGGTTTAAGACAGAAGTCAGACGTCTCCTGCTGCACTTGGGCAGTTGCATGCAGCGGACTTGACAGGAAACACAGAGATTTGCTTTTGCTCCTCGGCATCCCTACAGTTTCATCCAGATCCCTTTGGGCGGGTTCTAAATCAGATTCGGGTGGCGGGGAGCTTCCAATTTGGAAGGTAACTCTTTCCAAATGAGGGTACCTCTGGCTAGCCCCCTCGCTGCAAAACAGCTGTCCTGCTGTGTTACACTGGTTGTCGTCCTTCATTCCTGTTGTTAAATCCTCTAATTTTGCACACCCCCTGGATATACCTTCTGAACCAGCCACCGTTTCCCCCCTCTTAGCTTCCTCCACAAGTCCTTTGAAGGAGCCAGCTTTGGGCAAGCAAGAGGGCAGCTCAGAACTCTGTCCAGCATTTATTCCTTCATGCTCCCGCCTCAAGCAGGTAGGTTCAAAGCAGCTCTCTCCCACAGCAGCAGCGCTCCCGGTTCTCCGGGGCAAACTGGGAGGTATGAGAGCAGGTTCGTTTCTAACAGTGACTACTACATAATCAGAATCCTCCACTTCTCCCTTTTCTAGAGCTGTTGAGATCTTGCCGTCACTCAGGGCTTGCTCTCCTCTGCCAACTTGCCCACTCCGGGTCAGATGATTCTCTTGCAGCTCAGAGCACCGTAAGAAATACGTAAGAATGTAGAGGATGCGTTGAACCAAATCTTTACGCTTTCCAACAATTACAGTCCTCGTCATCCTGACAGGTGAGCCTATGGCACCATACAAGTCACCTGGAAAAAGCATAAGGGAGAAAAGTGGGGATTTGTACTGCCTTTTAACCCAGAAGGCCATAAGACAACAGGCCCACGTCCAATCCAATCCAGTTTTGTTTTGTGGTTTTTTGGGTGTTTTTTTTTTAAAAAAAGATCCATCTAGTTACAAAATGTGCTGTGAAAGTTGGCACTGAGGAATCAAACATGATTATAATCATTGGTCTAGCCTGAGAGACAAATTAAAACTCAAGGGCACGATCCAGTTCAAGTTAAGCTATTTTACATTTCATTGATTTCAATAGGAGGAATTAAACACACATGGTTAACTTCCCATTGAAAATCAATGGGACCCAAAAGTGCTTGCCACTGGCTAGATCATGCCCTCAAGTTTTATTTGCACTACATAATTAGTTATTTTTTGAAAAAGGGTTCTTCCCAAGTCATTAGCAGGCAGATCTTACTCGCCGTGCTAAAAATCAATTA
Source organism: Zootoca vivipara (assembly GCF_965207765.1). Taxonomy (NCBI): domain Eukaryota; kingdom Metazoa; phylum Chordata; class Lepidosauria; order Squamata; family Lacertidae; genus Zootoca; species Zootoca vivipara. The sequence goes on from NC_142583.1 coordinate 33,849,346, forward strand.
CAATCTCTGTGCCAAGAACACCTGAATTATGTGACCCCCTATAAAAGCTAAATGGCGTACAATTTACATTTTTATTTCCTATCATAGGAGAAATGCAGAAGTGTAAAATTAAATGATTTATGACAACCCATACTTTACAGGTCTGTAACAGATGAGAGTAAACCAAAACCAGTTATTCGTTATAGAAATCCTGTTAGCAATTCACAAAACATGAAGCTCTATTAAAAAAACACACACCCCATGAGAGTTAGAGACTATTAAAGTGTGAGCTGCTCAACAAAACAAAAAAATCTATCGCTTGCACCTTCACTGTATTACAAGTATCAATAGAAGTAAGTCTGTAGCTTATGCGGCAACCACTAGAGGGCATCATCACGCTTTTTAAAAAAACAGCATCTCAACCACTGGCAACAGAATCCCTTAGACCTGACCAACATCTGGCTGCAAGGACCAAGCTTTTATGCTGAATGAAGAGTTCACTAAAGTTGATAAAATATGTGCATGTTCAAAGCATGATTTTGGTAAGTAAAGGTAAAGGTAAAGGGACCCCTGACCATTAGGTCCAGTCGTGACTGACTCTGGGGTTGCGGCGCTCATCTAGTGTTATTGGCCGAGGGAGCCGGCGTACAGCTTCCAGGTCATGTGGCCAGCATGACAAAGCCACTTCTGGCAAACCAGAGCAGCGCACGGAAACGCTGTTTACCTTCCCGCTGTAGCGGTACCTATTTATCTACTCAGCTGGGACTCACCCCGTTGCGGGGATTTGAACCGCTGACCTTCTGATCGGCAAGTCTAAGGCTCTGTGGTTTAACCCACAGCACCACCCGCGTCCCTTATTTTTGGTAAGTATAACAGAGCTATTTCAAAAACGTCTCCACTGTGCAACCATACATCAAGCAACTTTCTAATTATTCTCCATTTATTCCTCAGCTTAATATGACAAACAATTTTAAAATGCATGTGCACAAGGACATTTCTGTGCAGATCAAGTCTTATCCTGAATAAAAAAGATCGCCTTGGGTTTGTTTTTAAAGTTTCACACTGACCAAGCTGTGCCCAGAGCGGATTGTAAGGGTGAGATTTTGCCAGCATGTTCACAGAGTGAGAGGCACGTTTCTCAGAAGAGGCCCTGATGGGAAGGTGGTCAATTGGCATCACTGTGGGGACCCAAGCCAGGTGATAGGTCAGCACTGCCGTCAAGAGAGCCGCTAAGAACCTGCAGAGAGAAGTGCCACAAACAAGATAAATAGGGCGATGAACCTACAGTTCCTATGAAAGGGAGCAGAGCAAGCAAGCAAGTCACAGCGATGACTTACTGGTTTTTGCTGGTCTGTTCTATCAAGATGGTTAATTCCTTCAGAAAGTGCTGGCACAACTGATTCTTTTCAGAAGCGCCGGACATCATGGTTAGCCATACAGGCTCTGCAATCCTTGGAACTGAATACAAGTTCCAGATTGTAGTTCTGTAAGGGGGGGGGACCCAAAGAGAGATCTATTAGCTAAAACAGTATACGCTGTTCAAAATGCAAAACCTCTATCCCACAACAAAGAAGATGATCTCAAGTGTACAAAGCCAAACTATTAATTCTGCTTCCCAAGTGCCGCTGCAGCAGGCCCAGAAAATATGGGGTCAGCGACTGTTGACAGATTACTGCACAGCAGTCTGAAGCATTCTCTGCTGTACTGTTTGGGGCCGATTGGAGTTGTAGTCCAAACAGCTGGAGGGTGCCAGATTGGTGAAGGCTGTTTTATGTTGTGAACAATTCACATCCTCTTTTATATAATTCCTCTCCACCCTCTCAGTCGTGGCCATGGCCTCAGTCAGGTGCCTAAATAAGATACGGTCAGGTGACCGAACCCACAGAGAACCCAGAGAGGTGTGAAATCCTGATCCAAATACTATTTTTTTTCAAACTCGATAATAGCTCCCCCTTATTTCACCACAGGCAACATTTTATATGCATCACAGCATAGGTTAATAGGTTGACATGGACATTCGTAATTAGCTATCTGTGATTGCTGGTAAAACATATCCTGGACATGATTTGAAAAGATTTATGGCCTAATTTCTAATTGTAGTGGCTACAGCTGGGGAACGTTGTTCTCTGGGAGGAAGAAAAAAGTTATAGGATAAATAATGCCAGAAGAAGTGAGGCCAGAGGAGCATGCTTGCACCTGGCTGTCCATTTTGCATGTGTGTTTTTCCTCTTAAAACTTATTTCCTCCTCATATTCTTCCTATGGTTTAAATCTCTCCCTGGTTTGGAGGCATGCTAGGTGGTGGCAGTGGCTCCAAGCAGTTTCCTAATCTTCTACCAGCACATTCCTTTTGTGGTTGTGCTGATGGAGCTCCTACATGAATTGGTCATCAGAGGTTTCTGCAGGACATTGGCTCTCACACTCTCTTTGCAGGGAGCTTCGGTGACCCCCGATACACCTTCCTGGGGGCCCACAGCACTGCAGCTGAAGTCATTCTTCCATTAATTTGCCTAAATGACAGCCTCAAATGAGTTGAAAATGTAGACCTTGCCTACACACACAGCAGAATGAAGTGGGAGCAAGGTGGCAAAGTAGACTGCTGACAGAGCATTGCATTTATGAACTTCAGTAGGTTTTTAAATACAGGGTTTAATGCGAAAGGAGCCTATAGTGACGTATTTCACTCTGCCACCTCATTCTGCTTCATGTGCACTACACTGCAGCCCTCTTTTGGAAAGTTAGGTGGCAGACTGCTGCAGGTAAAAATGGCAGTTTTTGAAACAAACTTTTACTGACATTGCACAATGGATGCAAATCCCGTATGCTGGGATGTCTCACCACTGCTGCGTTCCCCCTATTTCTCCATGGAAAAGCTGGAGAAGTGATTAAAGAGGCACCACTTTCGGCATATATTTTTGGTAGAGAAACAGAAAAACCATGTAGTCTCACTTCCTCCAATCTTTTTGTTTGTTTGCTTAAGGTGAATCTGTGCCTTTGTACCTGCACACTGTTATTTACTGTAAGAGTATATTATATGGCTGCATACCTACACCCTGCAAATTCTGCATCTTTTAAGAAACTCAGTCCTCCCATGTATGGAAGGCATGTGTACCTGGGAAATGGAGGAGGACTAGTGCAACAGGGACAAAGCTGCAATGAACTGGGCTCTGAATGGTGACCTGGATGCCCTTTATGGAGAAGTACAAATCTACTGCTTGCCTTCCATGGACCACTAACTTACCTGAATTCACCCAGAGCATCCATGACACGGCTGATGTACACTTGCACTCTTTGGCTTGTTTCTGCTATTTTTCTGCAGGTGATCATGGCCTTGGAGAGAAAGCAATCAAAATAGGTTTTTTAAAAAAGAAAAGCAAAAGTTGTTGTTGTTGTTGTTGTTGTTGTTATTATTATTATTATTATTATTATTATTATTATTATTATTATTATTATTATTATTTCAAAGGTTTACTGAAAAACTTTGAAAAGTTAAGCACCGGAATCTAATGAATAGAGGAACAGCTCTAGTTCAGAGGTGAAGCATATGCATTGCACGCAAAAGGTCCCAGTTTCAATCCTGGTGTCGGGCTGGGAACCACAATTCCCATCATCCCTGACCACTGGATATGCTGGTTGGTGATGATGATGGGGTTTGTAGTCCAACCGCATCTGGGGACTCAAGTGAGAGAAGGCTTCTTGAGACTGCTAAGAGAGATCAAGGAGGTATATGCCTGAAGATCTATGCAGGAAGCATCTATCACATTTCATGGAAACCAGATAAAAAGTATTTAAATAAATTGGTTGCTGGGCGCAGGGGAAAGAGACAGGAATCAGTGCTGTAGTAGATCATTTGCTCATTCTTCCCAAAGAAAGTTTCTGTCTGTCTTGCTACAAGAGGCTCATCTGCCAAGACCATGTCAGGTTAGACAGGCCTACCTCCACAACGATACGTAACTTTCAGAGCTTGTGTGGTGCCATGGAAAAGAACTTGAGATTTCAAGCAGAAGCTGTACATTGTCAGCTCAGCCATCCAACTCCCTGGAGATCTGCCCCTGACATGGCATCACTCAGCCCAGCCTGCTTCCCAGATGGTTAATAATAATAATAATAATAATGAATGGATGTGTTCCATGCTCTACCATTTCAATGGCGCTCTTCAGCTTGCACATGTGTGATTCAAATAAGGGGAAGTGAGAGAAGAAGAAATCCTGGAATTCCCTCTGGGCCTCTTCTTTTTCCGGGAGGGTGAAAATGACACTGATGGCAATTTTCTTCCTTCGAACCATTGCAGGATTGAGGCCACAGCTTTCATCTGCCATGCTGAAAGTTTCTTCAGTTGACCTGAAAAAGAAAATGCAGTGGGGAAATTACAGCATAGCTATGTGCTCATTTAGAAAAATCAACCATGTTCAAGAGGTTTTTGTTTGATGCCCTATGGCACTGATATTAGCAACAGGTTTAAAAACAAGGACTGTGTGTATGCATAGTGTGCTGGTTTTAACTTTTAAAATCCTTATCCATTTTGAGACCATGTTAACTGAAGCCTACACCAAGAACGGGGAACCTGTGAGCCACCAGATGTTGGTCTACAACTCGCATCACCCCCAGCTATTGGCCATGCTGGCTAGGCCTGATGGGAGTTGGAGTCCAACAACACCTAGAGGGCAACAGGTTCTCCAGTCCTGGCCTACACCCTTATCGTCCTGCCTGAATACCAAGACTAGCTGCAGAGGTCCTGCTTAAAAGTGAGCAGGCTGGTATCAGGTATCAGTGGTAGTTCCACATTTTTTGAATTCCCTCCCCCACCCCCAAATCTGTCTTATCCCTAACTTCAGAGACTGAGGCAGGCTCAAGCCTTTCAGTTTTGCCAGGCTTGTGTGATTTTGTCACTGGCTTTTATGTTCCTGCCATTTTCCCATTTTTTAGGGGGGGGGGAAAACATCGAAAGCTGGCTCATACAAAATTTAAATACATATACAGTAGTACCTCAGGTTACGAACACGATCCGTTCCGGATCGCGGTTCGTAACCCGAAAAGGTCGCAAACCGAGCGCAATTTCTGCGCATGCGCAAAGTGTGTTTTTACTATTTTCGTGCTTTGCGCATGCGCAACGCGCACCGCTTCTGCGCATGCGCGGGACGCGCACACGCCGAAAACACTTCCGGGTTTGCGGAGTTCGTAACCCGAACTGTTCGCAACCCGAGCGGGTCGTAAACCGAGGTACGACTGTACTGAAGTATTGTATGCAATTTCCCCTCCCCAAATGTATTAGTTGAGGTGCCACCACGGTCAGCAGGGGGATGACTTCCCACTGGAAACAGGGTGTGCCAAACTATAGCAACTGCACTGCGAAACTCCCTCTCCAGCAAAGTCCACCAGGTCGTTAACATTTTTTATTATACATGTACTTGATTTAAGCAAGCTTTTAAAGGCCCATTTTTTTGTTGTTGGTGGCATCCAATTGCTGTTGTTTTTAACTCTGCAGGCTTTAGAACCAGTTTTACAGATGATTTATAATTGTCTCCAAGGCACTTAAGACCGGGGGGTGGGTGGGATAAAGTCTATAAATTTTAAAACCAATTTGCACAACTGGACTTCTCTCCAGTTTTTCCTCTTCTCCCTCCAGTCCCTCAAATCTCCTCCAGAATGCCCTCCAGCCCTCCAAAGAAGATTTTGGGAGCACGTAGAGAGAAGGAGATGCCCGATTCTGTAAGCAGATGCCCACCTATGCTATGCTACCTCTTTCCACAGAGTCTACAAAATCCTATTCCAGGAATATGCCCTAGAAACCTACCACCTAGGAATAATGCCATTTTCCAAACTTGTTCTTTGACTTCGTATCCAGCGGCGGTGGTAGCTGCTAGAAGAGCTTGACAACAGCAAAGGAGTCATCAAGAGGCTGCTTAAGGAAGCTGGCAAGAAAGCAGAAAGAAGCATCACCCAAGAGGGTCCTTCAATAGTGATTTCCCCTGTCACCATGTCCCCCCCCCCAGGTCTTTTAAAGACATCTTCTCTTGGGGTGGGGTAGGAAAAGGGAGACCCACAGCTTCATCTTAAGTGCACTTGAAATGCAGAACCCCCACCACAGAGTGATAACGACTCCTCCGCAGTAGGGACACGTGTTTTAGGAAACAAAAGTTGGTCTTACTTAAAGATGTGGCAATGCAAGAGAACAGGCAACTCCCCTACCCTTCCCATAGGCAAAACTTAAAAGTCTTTGTAGCAATTACATTCCCAAATTCAGAAGCAAATAGATTAATATGGTTTTTTCCGCTCCAGGGGTCTTCTCCGACACTGCCTTTCTGCTACTGCAGCAGACATCTGCTAGGCAATGAAACTATTCCCTCCTCTCCTCTCCCCAGAGATATGGAGGACCCTCTGGAGCAGATTTTGAGGACACGCGGGGAGAGGAAAGGAAGGGAAAGTCACGCTGTGCAAGTGGAACTCTGCACACACAGTGTTGCATGCAACCCGGTTTCTAGACTGTATAGCAGCCCTACTTGAGTACAGTAGGCTCCCTCCTGCTCAGCCCCAATGCACTTTGGGGTGGGGATGCTGCAGGAATGGCAATGAAGACACGCAGGAGGGGCCAATGGGACCACCCCCAGGCACCCCTTTTGCAAGGTGGCAGTCCTGGGGGACAGGGAGAGATAACGAAATACAGTCATATCTCATGATACGTCCGCTTCATGTTGCGTCTTTTCAGGTTACGGACACGCCCAACCTGGAAGTCCCAGAACGGGTTACTTCCGGGTTCAGAGCGTCCGTAACCTGCACACATGCGCAGAAGCGTTAAATCGTGTTTTGCACATGCGCAGAAGTGCCACATTGCATCACGCGCGTGTGCAGATGTGGCGCTTCATGTTGCAAACGGGCCGCCGGAACGGATCCCGTTCACAACATGAGGTACCACTGTAAGTCTAAATCTAAAACAGAGTGCCAGACACCGCAGAACAAACTGGAATGTTAAAGAAGCTTACAATCTACAGGAAAACCATAAAGATACTACACAGGGGAAAAGTCAAATTGGCAATAAGTACCAAGAATTAGTTTGGGGAGGCAGGTAATAACAATAACATTAATAAGAATAATTCAGAAGTAATGGCCTTAAAGAGACCAGAAAATGGATTTTACAAATAATCCTAGAATAAGAAACTAATGAGCATACATTTCCATTTTTAACACAGTATCAGGGTTCATAAGAGTGCTGTATCAAGTGTGATGAAATCTGGAACTGGTGGTTCACATGTCACTAAAAATTTCTTTGCCACGTTTGGTTGGTACAGCAGAGAGGAGTGATATACCTGATCGAGCGATGCCACTGTCTCTGTCTTCATTCTGCCCCCTGCTAGGCATGTCAACAGGTGTGCTGTGCGCTGAAAGGGGGGGGGGACATAGGAGATTTAACAGGCATCCTATTTCTCACCTGCTTTTAAAACACGGCCACACAAGCAGCAGTTTAAAATCAACAGTGATATTTCTCAAAGCTCCAGAGCAAATGCCTCAAGAGCGACAAGGAGGGGGAACCAGAGGCAAGGAGGACACAATCGCAGGCTTAAAATTAGTCAAGTCTGCTTTAACAAACATACTATTGATCCTGCAAGTTTATCAACGTATGCCTTTTGTCTGAAATCCTAGTCCGACTTCAACTAGTTTGTTAGTGTTATCAGGTTGGAACGCTGATTGGAAGGAAAATAGCCATTAGCACTGTTGCGCAAACAGTTGCCTAATAGCTGACATGGTGTTATAATTATAGTTCCCATTGAGGTTTTCATGCTTCTGAAGACACTGAGAAACGAAGGGAAATATTTTCAGTTTGAAAACAACAAAATCTCCCTTCAGGCATTCTCCTCACTGCAATTACCAGAAGGGGAGAGAATGGTGGACACCTCCCTGCTCCTGCTGCCAGCTATCGCTGCTGCCACAACCTTCCTTCATAGCAGGCTGAACTTCTTTTCCTTATGTATGCTCTCCATGCAGTTTAGAACATGGACCTCCCAGCATACATGACCACAGCTGGCTCAAGGCTGCAGAAATTTACCCACTCTCTCTTCTCATGGGGTAGGGGATAGGGAATGGAGCCCATGGCATAGTATGGCTGGGGGAAGAAAGCCTGAGTAAGACTAAAGCCTTAAGTTGCCTAGATAGCACCTATTAAGCCAAGGGTGGTTTGAACAAGTAAGCAATTCCTTATTCTCAAGACAAAAGATCTTTGTAGACTAGAGCTGCTTTGTATCCTAATTTCAAGGGCAATGTCTTGGAAAAACAGATCCCACTTCTGGTATATATAAAAGGGAGAGATGATGTATCACAGTCCTGATAAACTCAACACACACATGGACGTGTGTGTGTACATGTGTGTGTATAATACTGTCAATTAATTTGATCTGGTAACTCTGAAAAGAGAATATAAGTGAAAATAGGTGAGTATGTTAAATGAGTACCTTATGTAATGTTGACTACTATATTGCTCTGTTGTAACACCCACCCCCCCACCCCCCACACACAGAAATACAAAATTTAAATAAATTTATTGTGGCATTAGTTTAAGTTTTCTGTGTAACATGCTAGCAGGAAGTAACACAAACTATCCACAAGTTAAAGGCAACTTCTGTGGTTAGAAGTGAACTTCTGGATCCAACCCATTGTTACTCTTACATGCTTTAAAATGACAATACACACAAATGACAATATCTGTTTTCAGATGTCTCCCAATGCTAGATTGAACAGCATTTGTAGCTCCATAAATTCCCAACATTAAGCAAAGAAGATCGATTGATTAGAGGGCATGCAAAATTTGTGATCCATGTTTAGATTAACTAAGATTCCCTCTTCCAATAGGTCAGCACTTCCACTATAAAATTAACTGTGTTTATTCGGTGACATTTAGGTTACTTTAGCATGTGGGGGCAGGGGAAGATCGAGAAAAAAAGAGAGAAACCACTCCAACATCATTACATGTGAGAAAATTAACAGAACACACCAGCAAATGATCAACTTGGAAAAAACAACTCCTCTCAAAACTGGAAGGGCTCTGTCATCTGGAAATAAATACGGCGCTATGAAGTGCTACCAAAAGGGAAAAACATTACTGAGGATGCTACATGGACAGTGTGAGGAACTTGCAGCCCTCCAAATGTTGGTCAAAAGCCATGGCTCAGTGGTAGAGCCATCTGCTTTGCATGCAAAAGGTATCAGGTGCAATCCTCAACATCTCCAGGTAAGGCTTCTGCTCAAAGCCCTGGAGAGCTGCTGCCAGTTAGTGTTGACAATATTGACCTAGAAGGAGCAATGGTCTCCTGTGTTCCGACTGCACTGCTCAGCCAGTGGCGCAAAGCCGCATCCACCCAGCAGCAGTGTCACTGTTACTTACTAGGGTTGGCAAAGGACGGTGTGCTGTGGATACCCCAGCGAAACCAATTCGGCACTCCCACCCTCACCACTGTGTGTCCCCCTCCCAATAGCTGGGAGGCTATTGCCGTGGCTCTGCCCCCACCAAGTTGGATGGCCCTGATCCCTGACCACTGGCCACACTGGGTGAGGCTGATGGGAGTTGGACTCCCACAACATCGGAAGGGCCACAGGTTCCCCACCCCTGCTTTAGATGACCTCTTGCTGGATATTTTAGAGCTGCCACCATCACCACCTCAACCCAGTCCATTTGTGGAGAGGAGTTATTGATCCCATGCCAAGAGATTTCCACCAGGAGCTAGCTAGATGGGCATGTACGGGCGCACCACCCTGTGCTCGACGCTGCACACAAACCTGCAAAGAAGGAAGCACTCCGGGTGAGCCAGAGAGGCCCCCCTTCAGCCACACCATGCAGCAGTTTGTTGCTACACAGCTGCAACACACCTAGAAGGCAGCAACACGAGAAACATACAAAACAAGAAAATCAGATTACATGGAAATGTAACAGACCACGAACCAAAACTTGTGGTCTACACAAACGTGCACACAAATAATTAAACTGGTGAATGTACTTACCTAGGTTACTTCCACTGTGGCAGGGGCCCAAACTATTTGGATTAGAGTTCGGTCTTGCTAAATTGGGTTCTTGATTCATGTATTCAAAGCTACCTTGCAAGCTGTAAATGAAACATCCATCCAAGAAAGATGGGTTAAGTTGCCATTGAGCACTTCTTCCCCAACTGTCCTCTCTGTACCCCTGCAATTGGCTATCCATGATCATAAAGAGATTTCTAAACTTATGTAAGATAGCATCGATTTCACCCACACACAGCAGGTAGCAATGCAATCGGAAAAGGTCAAGATCTATAGGCTGCATCCCAAGTAAGGTAAAGGGACCCCTGACCATTAGGTCCAGTCATGACTGACTCTGGGGTTGCGCGCTCATCTCGCATTATTGGCCGAGGGAGCCGGCGTACAGCTCCCTCATGTGGCCAGCATGACTAAGCTGCTTCTGGCAAACCAGAGAAGCACACAGAAACGCCTTTTACCTTCCCACTGTAGTGGTACCTATTTATCTACTTGCACTTTGACGTGCTTTCAAACTGCTAGGTTGGCAGGAGCTGGGACCGAACAACAGGAGCTCACCCCGTCGCGGAGATTCGAACCGCTGTCCTTTTGATCAGCAAGCCCTAGGTTCTGTGGTTTAATCCACAGCGCCACCCGCGTCCCTTGCATCCCAAGTAGCACTAAGTAATTCCCTCTAACAACCTAAGGATTTTAGTTTGCACAACATAACTTTCCCCTGCTCTCCTCTGTCCCCACTCACCCTCTAAATCTGTTCTGGGGGTCCCCCCAACCCTGCAGAGCAGATTTGTGGGAGTAAGAAGTGAGGAAAGGAAAGTCCACTCCCCAAGTGTAAATCTTTGGCTCTTGTTGGCTACAACTCTAAGTAACACCACCACAACTTGAAGTGATGACCATGTGCACAGGAGTGTCTTTTTCCTCTACACAAAATGGTGAATCCCTCCACTTTCAAGACTTAGCTATCTTTACACAACCACTTAAAGCTGCTTATTGTGAATTCTGAAGCCAAGCCCCCTAAATTTACTGTTGAGTCTCATAGGACTTGACATCTGTGCCTCAACTACACATTTATGGTGTTGCACTGCTAGTTTATGATTACCAAGGCAGGATTTTTCAAAAAATAAAATACGGAGTTGAGTGAGAACTGCCTCCCCCTTGAAAATCTGAATCTGAAAACAGTAAAAATGAGGAAGGAAGATGCTCTCACCTATTTGCACTTCCACAGAAGCTGCCTACTCTGGCAGAGAAAACTTTACTCATCATAAGCTGCGGAGGAGAACTGAAAGGATAAACAATAAAACTAATAATTCCGCTGTTCCAGTAACAACTCCATGACAACAAGAAGGAACTGGAGGCATTAGCTCACCGTATATAGTGGATTTTCAGCGTAGAGCCTTTGTAATTCATTGCTACTGAACCAAACATCATCTCTCCCAACATGTTGACATCAGAAGCTGGCCTGGTGTACTAGAAGTAAGGAAGGAAAAACAGTTGCTTTCGCAAACTTTGTCATATGCTGCTTCAAACCAAGCAGCTTTTGGGTTGTACCATTGTAGTACATTGAGTCCCAATGAAGTATTAACACAAGCAAGTGAAAACACAACAGGCGTAGCATTACAGAATTATCAAAGTTCTACCGATTCTGCACAGCCACTACTAAAAGCAGGCAGAGTGAAAATGGGGGACATCATATTACAATTTGATTTTGAATACATTTTTAGCTCCCCCAATTTAACACACACACCCCAAGGATATGTACGAGATCAAGGAGCAAAAGAAGGTCTCTTGAAACAAAAAGATATACTTAATTTCATTTATTTACTTTTACTCTCCCCCACCCCAATTGTTTTTCTTTTGCATGTCTACTTCATCATTCACATAAAATCCATACCATTCTTAGTTTAAAGAAGCTGGTGCACAACAAACATGGGGAGATGCAGAATTAAAATGTACTAAGCAGAAAGCAGCTCTAGTGAGAAATTAGCCATTTTCAGCGCAGTGCAACTTGTAGAGCTATTCTTTTTAACTGCTTTTTTTTAAAAAAATGCAAATGTATTAAAGGGGAAAAAAGAGGAAAATAAAGAAAGGAATAAGCATCAATACACCTGCCTTAATTTATACATACAAATTGATACATGCCATCCAAATGCCTTTTTAAGTATCCAAAATTGGTGCTTACATAATGTACTTTCAAATGTAGCAAGGGCATTAAGGCCCTCAAATCATTACATAATTAGATGGTGAGGATTTATCCCTCCAGGCCAAATGGAAAGCTATTCCTTACTACATATGTGGCAAAACGTAAGACAAATCTGGTTTTCGATTCGGTTGACTTTGGGGTATGTAGAGATGCCAGTTCTCATGTTCAGGTTACCTCATACTTAGGAATGTCTTCCTTGACATTCTGCCTACTGTCCACTGAAGAACTACAGGGAGAAGCTGCACTGGCTCCACCCGTTGTTTGGTAGCCCTTGCCCCACGTCTTCCCAGAAGCATCCTATAAGAGGAAATATATAAATCCATGGTAATGCAGAATCCCCACAATTTCTAAGCAACCCTGGGGCATTTCAGTGCAGAAAAGGAAAGTACTGTCTCCATGGATCCACTTGCACTTTTAATCCTGGTCATGGCTGTTTTCCTGATCTGCTAATTGGGTGCTTTCCAGATGTTGTTGCACTTCCAAATGACATCATCCTCAGCCAGATGTTTGTTGAGGCTGATGGGAGTTGTAGTCCCAACACTGTAGCTCTGGGAGGAGAATAAGGGTCTCCTAGCAACTCCCAGCACCCTTCTCGAACTTCCCAAACGTCCTTCTTGTGAGGGACAGCCATGGCTGTTTGGTAGAATACTCTTTTGAATATATAGTGCAGATGGGGGCCTAATTTATTCTTTTAGTTTAAACTCATTGATTAGCAGGGCTGTGAGGGGGTGGGAGTGGGGAGGTGAGCTCATTGCCACATGCTCCTTGAGGTAAGAGCGAGCCCAACAAGCCATCGGTTTTAGAAGGTCAATAAAAACCCGAACTCATTAAAAGCAGGAGCATAACAGGGTTTTCTCTTCCCCAGCCTCACACCTACTCCTTATCTGCCCCCATAAAGCACACAGGCCTTTTGCACATTCAAACCACCTATTTACATTCCTTTTGTAAGAGATTTTGCTTTGTACTACATTTAGTTAAGGGCGGTTAATCTAATCCCCCAATGTGACTGTCATTAGGGAAAGAGCAAAATTGTTGGTTGTCATGTGTTTGACACAAGCTACTGACAGGGGGGGGGGGGTAGGGAGAGAAAGCCTTCGTATACTGTTTGCCTGTGGGCCACCCACAGGAAAAGCCTGGAACAGAATTCATTAGCTGTACTTCATGGTTAAGCTCTGCTTTTTACATGCAAGTAACCAGCCTAGGCTTCCAGGTAAACAAGCCCAATGGGAAGTTGGCTCAACCTGTACATTTGGTTGTTGCTGCTCTGAAGACTTTTTTAAGGAGTTCAGGAGAAAAAAGCCCAGCGAAGTGAGGAGTGAAATGGAAACCACGGCTGGAATGGACAGAAGTAATTTACATCAATCAGCCAAAGCTGAGCCTGGTGTGTAAACTGTATTCAAAATGAGCTTGTATTCTAAGACGGCATCAAAGTCAGTGCCAGCTGCATTGCACACCATATGATTAAAGCTCATGGCTTCCCCCACAGAGAATCCTGGGAACTGTAGTTTGTTAAACATGTTGGAAACTGCAGCTCAGTGGGAGGATAAACTACAGTTCCCATGATTCTTTGGGGGCGGCGAAGCCGTATGTGTTAAATACATGGTGTGTATGCAGCCAGAGTTTGCATATAGACCTGTGACGACAGCCAAGTCTACACCTAGAGGCAAAAGAGTGGGGTATCAGGAAGAGGGAAATATCTCAGGTAGGCAAGAGGCTAGTTATCCACTGAGACGTAAACAAAGAGAAAAGAATGGTGATGCTTGTATTCTTAAGCCTTAAATAAAGGCGGGATATAAATAAATATAATAATGATTGTGATTTTAAAAAATTGTGGTCATTTTCTTATTTTATTTTTATGCCTGGATAAAAGGAAGAAACAACAAACCCATACCTGAACTGCTGTCTCATCAATCTTGTGGACTGCTGTGGAGTCAAACAAGACCTGTCTGCCCCGCCTCTCACAGTCTTGATAGACTATCAAGCGGATTTCATTTAGGTCAAACCCTGAAGAGGACGAGCTGTGAATTGTAAATACAAGAAGGAATGAAGATAAACAGCCAATTACGGTATTCAAGAGACTTTTTCCATGGTGTGGTCTTGGGAATGTGAAAGCCACAAATGTTCCTCATACATTCACACTGAAAAGGTAGCAGAACAGTTGGATATTACCGTACACCCATTTTTTCAAAAGTTAAGTCAAAGCCCCAGTGGGGTCAAACGCCACTATAAAACAACCACCCCGCTTTCAAAAGGTGCTCATAAATAAATCATAAGGTTGGCTAAAGTAACTAAAGCAAGTAAAAAAGAAAAGAAAAAGTTTGCCTTCTGTACATGTGAGACTCTGTTACATTTCCATTTAGTCTGATGAAGAGTTAGTGTAAGTATAGGCGGAAAATTCTGAAGAGTCGCTTTCCAACTTATAGGAATACCACATACATCTCCACATACGTATATTCCAGCGTATAAGACGACTGGGCGTATAAGACGACCCCCAACTTTTCCAGTTAAAATATAGAGTTTGGGATATACTCACCGTATAAGAAATACGACGCGGTGTATAAGACGACCCCCGACTTTTGAGAAGATTTCCCTGGGTTAAAAAGTAGTCTTATACGCAGGAATATACAGTACATGCCTACATGTAATGTTCACTATTAATGTGGGATGGCCACAGTGGTATATACATGAGTTAACTGGAAAGCCACAGTTAACCCTAACCCTAGTATTAGCTGGGACAGTCAGTGTGGCGAGACATACCAAACCTCATTACTCAACTCCAGCTTTCTAATTTAAGACCCTTAATAAACCATTCGAGAGAAATTGCAGGTTGCCTTAAAAGGAAGGAAGAAAAACCACACAATATTGTCTAGGTCAGTGTTTCTCAACCTTTTTTGGGCCACGGCACACTTGTTCTATGAAAAAAAATCCCGCGGCACACCAACTCTGTGCCGCCCTATATTTAGTTTAGTTTGGAGGGGAGACGTAATCATTACACACACGGGTGCAAAAAGTGCATGGTGTAAAAGTTGGAGTTTAATGGCAAAAGACTGTTGAGGGGTTCCTTTGCGGGTCTGTTCTGCATTATGTCCTTGGCGGAGCCACTCGCCGCCTTCTCCCCGTGCGCGCAGCCCCGGCGGCGGAGTTTCTGCAGTGGAAGGGAACAAACGACGGACCGACCTCCGATCGGTCCCTGTCTGTGTGGGCTGGGGCTTCTTGGTGAGGCTCCCTTTTGAGGCTCCCACATGCGGCTCCGGAGCCGCGGGTTGCCGACCCCTGGGCTAGCAAGAAGAGCACCTCACCTTCTGCAGGACTCCTTGCCGAAGAGGCCGCTCACTCCTGCGCCGACCAAAAAACTCCCGGGCGCCGCCAGCAAGAGGAGCGAGAGTGAGACAAACAGCCGCGGTGGTGGCTGTTGAGAGCTGCGCTCGCCCCGCCCCCGTCGTGACCCGGCCGGCTTCCTTTCTGGCGGGTCAGCGCCCCTAATGGCGGCTGCCAGTCACGTGACAGGGCAGCAAATCGCCCTTCTCGTCGCCAGCGTCTCCCGGCACACCAACCAGCGTCCTGCGGCACAGTACTGTGCTGCGGATCAGCGGTTGAGAAACGCTGGTCTAGGTAACCCTTAAGACTTGGATTTAAAAACAACAACCCTAAAATTCTGCCTGAACACATATAAAAATCACTTAAGCATCCTTCAGCATGCCAAGGTACGATTCTGCCAGGGAAGAGGTGTAGCCACAAATCAAACTCTTTTTTTAAATAGCTGAATTCTGGACAGGGAGCAAAGCATCAGCATCCAATCAGAGAGGATACTGAGTCCAGCCCACAGGCAGGAAGAAAATACTTGACCTCTGGCTACCCCAGGTTAATAAGTAGAACATTCTCTTTCCCTCCTGACAAACGCTTCCTTGTGTGTTTGGGAGCAGGATAGCAAGAATAGATGTGTATTACCATTTTTTTCTATTATGGCATAGAGAAATTGTTACATATGTTTTTCTGGCATATACGGAAGAACAGGGGTCAGCAAACTTTTTCAGCAGGGGGCCGGTCTGCTGTCCCTCGGACCTTGTGGGGGGGCCAGGCTATATTTTGAAGAAAAAATATGAACGAATTCCTATGCCCCACAAAAAACCCAGAGATGCATTTTAAATAAAAGCACACATTCTACTCATGTAAAAACACGCTGATTCCCAGACTGTCTGTGGGCCGGATTTAGAAGGCGATTGGGCCAGATCCAGCCTCCGGGCCTTAGTTTGCCTACCCATGCAGAAGAGTCATAACTGTCTCTTTTATCATAGATGCCAATTACCAGTTATAGAATCATAGAGTGGGAAGAAACCACAAGGGCCATCCAGTCCAACCCCCTGCCAAGCAGGAAACACCATCAAAGCATTCCTGACAGATGGCTGTCAAGCCTCTGCTTAAAGACCTCCAAAGAAGGAGACTCCACCACACTCCTTGGCAGCAAATTCCACTGTCGAACAGCTCTTACTGTCAGGGAGTTCTCAAATAGGTAAGAAATAAGTAGCTGTGTCTCCTAAAAGTAGTTTGCCATCTTAACAGGCAAGACCAACTTGCGTATTCCTTGTTATGCATTTTTAGGTAGAATTGTTGATTATCTTTTGGGTTCAAATGTGCTCTTTTAAGTTTCCAATGAAAGCAGAACTCGGATCTGTTTGCCAGTACTGTACCTTGAATTACATGGCATTGCCACCCTGCACTTTTGAAGTGTACAGTACAAGACTTTAGAGGACATGGAAATATTTGAAAGCACTGCTACAGTGAAGTCCTTTGCTGTTGCAACATAGAGATATGCATTTTCTAGAAGAGGATTCCCTTATGTATCATAGTTTCAATTCAGTACAGCCCTGCCCAGCTAGACCACACCTACAGGGCAGAGAGAGAACACATGCTATTAGACAATGTTAATTTATCCTGTGCATGCAACAGTTTTGGTTCTTTCCCAAAAGTGCTTTAAAAAGTAGGATTTTAAAACTCCAGATGTTGCTGCCGGACTCAGTTCCAGTCAACATGATTATTGTAGTCCAGCACACTGGCGGAGGAAGAGGAGTGCGGGGGGAGCGCACCGCCCCTGGCAGCGCGATCCCGGTGGGATGCCAGCGCGGATGCCCCCGCAGGCAGCGTGCCACACCCCTACCTGCTCTCCGCCCCCCCGGTGCCGGAGCATGAAGCTCCACCACTGGTCCAGCAACATCCAGGTGTGCTACAGACTCTCGCATCCCTGGCTTAGAATCTCACAGATGGCTGAACTCCTTGATTCCGCCAACAGATTTTAACAATAAGAGAGAAGTCAAAATCTTTCAATATTATATGGTACATGGCTCAGTATCTGCAAGACACCCAGCTCTGTGCTAAGGAAAGGTTACCAAACACTGTTCTTGGGTGTCAGAATAATCTACATGTTGAAAAGGACTGAATTTCTTTATCCACTAAACACACTTCTAACACCAACCTGCCCTCTCCCTTCCTGAGCATTTGAGTTTCTGAACATTACTGTGGGTTTGTACTGCAATATGTATTACTACAGGAAAGTGGAAATTTGCCTCTTTTTTCCAAGTTGCTTGTCTACCTAGCTGAATTCATACAACCTGCCTTCATGCAGAACTTCAACTTCAGAGGTTCAAAAGACAAATCGAACTGCTGGTAGGTTTCTGGAGTTACCTACTGCTTCATTGCCACTTTATAGGTGCCACAGAATATCCATTCCACACTTGAAAGAAAATGTGTATTTTAGCATGGCAACACCTACTCTTCGGAACTATCTCACATCTTCACTGCACTCCTATTGGCACCTGCTGAAAACATTTTATTTAGACAAACATGTATTTTAATCTTTTCCCACTTATTGTAAAGGTTTTTTATTTTAAAAATTTCTTCTTTATTTTCAGGTTTGCTTTATTTTTCTGTAAATCGCTTAGAGGTTCGATTGACAAGCAAGCGGTACATTCATTTTGTTAAATGATGAAGTGCTGAAGGTAGCATGTGTGTAAAATCAGTCTGTTTTCCGTTGCCTTTTGAGGAACCTATTCAAATTGTAAACTTTAAAGAATTTCACTTATTGCTAGCACTTTATTGGTAAACCACATCTGTAGCTCATAGGGCCACACATGGAGAATCATTTTTCACGCTCCTTATCTTAACATACACAACCAACACAGGCAGAACATTTCAGTCAAACACTTCCTTCTCTCAGTTAGTTAGATTCCAACTAACCTACACAATAATTTGTTAGCATCCAATATGCAATATAGTTAAGATATTAAGGGTAACTGTCAAGTGATTCCCTGGAAGAAAGGTTAATTGGCTAAAACTGTGATGCCCCCTTTTAGGATTAGTCTTACTTTTCTCCTGCTATGCAAGTTAGAACGCATAGTCTCAAAGTCCTACCCAACCCAAATGCAATTTTTGAATTAAGCTTTCCTACCTTTTTGATAGCTTTCCAGATACTCCCTTTGAATAATTGGAACTCTTTTCCACCACAAGTGGTTTCTTAGCCTTATTCAACCTTGCCTTTGAAAAGCTGTTCTCCAATGTGGTAGAGGTACCACGAATCTCTCTTCCTTTTTCAGCCTGGTCTCCTGTGCTGTTTGACGTCTTTGGCGGGCCTCCACACATGTTGAGCTCACAGGTATCCCCTCTCTCTTTTACACAAACACACACTCATCACTTCTTTGAAGTAGCCAGTGTGTACTGAAGAGTGAACTACCTAGGGTCCTTCATTACAGTTCAGTACCTATTGGTTATAAACTTTCTCAGTGGGGTTGGGGGGGAATTCATTTGGGTTTTCTTCTTCTTTGTTGTCGTCTTCTTTCTTTAAAGGAGTGGTCCTTGCTGCATCATGCCTGTAAATATTCTCTATTCCAAAGGCTCACAATGCACTACATAATTTAATTCCAAAAAAGAAATAAGCACAACTTGTATATCCTAGCAAACCAACCAATTCGCTGTCAGATGCAGTAGCTAGTAAGAGCTATGACTATCTTGCTTCCTGGTATGCTTCTGTAGCTAGCAATTATTTGATCACAAGACCTAACCAGATGGCCTTGGATATATAGAGAGAGGTTGCTTTCTCACTTACTCCCTAGTTGCAAACTTGTTTTAAAACTGGCTGCAACACCCTCCTAATGGGCTCATGTGAGCAAGTGTCATCTGACAGCTCTTAGCAACCTTGTGTCTCAGCACCATCACTTCCAATGCAAACAGGAACCTGTCACCAATGCCACAGGTTATCGGTAGGGAATGATTAACACAAAGGAAGGGATAGCGACCTCCCTACCTCCCACCCCTTAGACTGTTTGCCTTCTAGTGCTGATAAATATTGTAAGCAATTCCCACATAGTGCCGAGATGATGATGAACACACAGGGGCTGGTTAAAGAGCACAGGAAATTTTTGAAGGCCTGGAGAGATTTCTAAGAGACACTGCCCCCTCCCTTGGCCTTTACACTTAAGTTACAGTCAAACACAATCAGTGTTTTAAGTCAACTAGCACCACTGCAGATTTATTTTAGATCCATTATTGCTTTTGCCTCTGGCACAAATGGACAGAATGGAAGTTAAAGAATAAAGTCAGTGCTTCATGCTGTTGGGGCTACAACTTCCATCGGCCACAGGCAGGATGGCCCATGGCCAGGTATGATGGGAGCTATAACAGGACAACAACTGGAGGGCATCAAGTTGAGAAAGGCTGCACTAAACCACACAGGGTGGCTATGCTCTACCTCCACTGTCAGAGGCAAGTGCATCTCTGTATACCGGATGCTAGGAATCACAAGTGGGGTGGGTGCCACTATCCTGCTTGCAGGCATTACATAGGCATCTGGTTAACCACTGTGGGAACAGACAGATAGGCCTGGGGCTTGATCCAGTATAGCTCTCGTGTCCTCCCTTCTCTTTCCTTCCATGCAGAAGAATTTGGAAGGCTTTGCTTCTGCTTAACCATGGGCCATTGTTTAGTCCAAAATGACAAAATGTTGCGAATACCTATGGCTAGTTTGAAAACAAGCCTACTTGAACCATGCAGGAGTACAGAAGGGGAAGGCATTGAGCCTGAGGTTAGCTACACTACACCTCCTTCACTTTGCACTAATCTGGTTTAACATGGTGTGCAAACATGGCCATTAGCTCCAGATTATATGGCACTTTAGTTCCATTATAAAATTTCCCCACCTCTGCCCCAGCTGCAACAAAACATGTCTCTCCTGCATTAGTCTACAGCAGGCATCCCCAAACTGCAGCCCTCCAGATGTTTTGGCCTACAACTCCCATGATCCCTAGCTAACAGGACTAGTGGTCGGGGAAGATGGGAATTGTAGTCCAAAACATCTGGAGGGCTGAAGTTTGGGGTCTACAGCTTGGGGTCTACAGAAGTTTGGAGTCTACAGCTACCAAAACACTAAGATGTTTGGGCATCTTCAATTCCCGTGATTGTCTGTTCTGTTTCTTTTTGGTCTACAGCTACAGCAGGCGCTACAACCTTCCAACAGTTTGACTTCACCCCCAAAGGCGCACTCCCCCACTGTCTCCCGAGATAGATGCCAACCAACAATTTTTTTGGTTGCTTTTCACTGAACAGTTACAAGCAAAGGTATACAGAATCTTTCACAATACCCTCAGAATAAAGGACATAAACAGCTGCAGCAAGATACCCAAATGTGCCCCTCACTGCACACACAGTATAAGGACCGCAACAACTAGCAACAGATCTATAACGGAATACAATTCAAAAGCCTACAGACTTCCACAGTAACAGAAACATAAATGCTATCATTCCAATAGATTCATGGGCTATAAAGGGCTCATCACCTTGATGCAAAGTTCACATTGAATGGAAAGCAATCAGGCCAGCATTGCTGATCTGTAACCCACCTGTTTAACTGTGAGGCAGCATTATCAGTTTCTCACAAGGCCTATTTGTAAGCCACAAGTACTAAGGGCATGTGATTTACAGAGTCTAACTTTTGGTCCTGGGTTGAGTTACAAAGGGGGAAACAGAATGCTGCTAATGAACTAAACTAAAGGGATGGAAATTTTACAGCTATCACAGCAAAATAATTACACAATGGGGAGGAAACAACTTTTAGTTTCTGAATAGGTTGTATCAGATACACATAGAGTCTACAATACAGGGAAAAGTGGTCTGGTAAATGTATAGATCAGGCATAGGCAAACTCGGCCCTCCAGATGTTTTGGGACTACAACTCCCATCATCCCTAGCTAACAGGACCAGTGGTCAGGGATGATGGGAATTGTAGTCCCAAAGCATCTGGAGGGCAAGCTTGCCTATGCCTGGTATAGACACATCGGGGGGGGGGCTACCACTTATGTCTGCCTATGCACAAAAGGATAGTTGCTCCAGAAAAAACTGCCATGAAGGAGGTAGGGGGGTGATTGAGCAATTTCCATAAATTCCCATTCCCTCTGTAACTCCCCACATCATGCCTCCCAAAATGTACAGTACTCCAGAAACTTGGGGGACCCTTTGGAAAAAGTGCACTGGGGGGCTCCCCTCTCTTTCTGGACAAAAGCTTTCTCTGGGTCAGAGAAATCAGTCACAGTTGGATACAACCCATAATTTTCTAGAGATAGACAGATTTTCCTGCCTTTCTTCCATCATGGAACACATGTGTCTTCTATGTAGGCACTGATCAGATCAAGACCTGCTTAGCTTTAGCAAGATGGCTACACTAAGTTTCCTCAGATCAGGCTCTAGAACATTTTGCTATGCATAAGTTAATAACTGGTTATAAAATCCAATTATGTCCACTTCCATCTTTATAGTTCTCCCAGTTAGAAACCCTTCATGATCCTTTGTTTACATGTAAATCACCTTCAGAAGAAGGGCATATCCTAAATTTTCCAAATTCCTCCCAGCTTTGTGGGGAGCGGGAAGAGGGGAGGAAAAAAACACCTGAGCTTTATCTGTATGACACAGTGTTTGTAGATCATTGCATGCCATAAACCTTCTGAGGAATGGATGCTGTTCATCCTATGATCTAATGGAACTGAGAAAATCCTGAGGAAAAATCCAACACCAGGACACCTTCAAGATCGCAAGGCAGACTGCCAATTCTAAAGTGTACTGAACTGTTATGTATATTGGAATAGTTAATACTGATGCTTTGAATCCCAGTACATCAGGGGTCCCCAGACTTACCGCGCAGCAGGCCGGTGCCCGCCGCGCCGACCGCGTGGCGGGCTGGAGGGCAGGGGAGTGCGCGCGCAGCGGGCCGGAGGGCGGGGGAGTGCGCGCCCGTGCGCATGCGCACACGCACACGGTCGGGAAAAAATCGCCGAAAATCGCTTGTGCGCATGCGTATGGGCCTCCCCCGACCCGGAAGTGCATCGGAAATGACCTCTTCTGGGTCGGGAGAGGCCCATATGCATGCGCACAAAGGATTTTCGGTGATTTTTTGCCGATTTTTAAGATCGTCGCCGCGCCGCGCGCCGTAAGAGCGGGCGGCGGCAGCGGGCAGTGGGGGTCGTTGCGGGCCGGATTGGGAGGCCGATTGGGCCGCATCCGGCCCGGGGGCCGTAGTTTGTGGACCCCTGCAGTACATTAACCTTAATACGGGATCACAGGATCCAGTTTTGCAAACCAAGACTCATCAGAACCATTAACCCTCTCTCACTGATGATTAAGCTTGACCAGCAAGCAGACAATGGTCACAACATAGAAACAAAGAACCTTGTGACACATTAAAGACTAACAATTTAATTCTGGCCAGCTCAATTCCAGGAAGCAGTTAAATTTTCCTTCTCTCCCTCACAAACAACTGGCAACTTTCCTTCCCTACCTTACAGGATTCCTGTATGTATGGAAGTGGCATAAATTTTCCTGGCATGAAGATGCAGCAATGGGGCAAAACAAAACCATTTGCTGGGTTATCACACACATATTTAGACAGCCAGTGTGATGTAGTGGATAGAATCAGACTAGGACCCGGGAGACCAAGGTTCAAATCCCCACTCAGCCATGAAGCTCATTGGGTGACTTTAGGCTACTCACTGCATCTCAGCTTAACCTACCTCACTGGGTTGTTGTGGGGATTAAATGACGAGGGGGAAACCATGTATACCACTTTGAGCTCCTTGGAGAAAAATGAGGGATATAAATGCAATAAATAATAATAAATCATAGTTTAGAACCATGGTTCCCAACGTGGGGCACAATTTGATTTTTAAGGGAGGCAATTTGAGAATGAGTTATTAACAGTGAGTGGGCTTTTAGGCTTTCTCCACATGAACTTTTTGAATAGTAAGAATTATATGTTGGGGAGGATCAGGATTTTAGGCGTGCTTAGGTGGGGCATGGCCAAAAAAAAGGTTGGGAACCACTGATTTAGAAGGTACAGGAGCTCTTTAAGAAATAGGTGGGCAGCCATGCAAGTAAATGAAAACAAATTGATTATTTTACACAAGTAGGGAAGTGACTGTAACAGTTCCAAGTCTGATATGTTTTTAAACACACACACCTACATACACACAGTCACACACACCTGGAGGTCTTGACAGACTTAACATATTACAAGATCTTTGTCTTCTTTGATGTATCAATATAGAACGCAGGCACAATTAAGGTCTAGCACCAAACTTTCTGCATCCATTTAATCTAAAGTTGTTTTGCCAAAGCATTTGCCGTTTTCCAAGCAAAGGGTGGTGTTCTGCCCAGAGTCACTGCATTTCGCATTCATCCTTCCTCATCTCAGATGATGCCTCATTTCACAGGGCACTTGTTCCAGACGGAACCATGTGATGCATCCAACTTCCAAGAACACAGTGCTCAGCAGAGAGGCTGCCAGGACATAACCGACAGAAAAGCTCTTTGCCAGACACAGAAATGTACCTTATGCCTTAATGTGCCTGCATTTACCTCCCCAACCCACCACACCCTGCCCTCAAGCCTCTACCATGTATTGTATTTTAAACACATCATTCTAAAAAATAAAGCCTTTCTGTGACGGCAGAGAGGCCAGGTGATAAGATACAATTAACACCCACAGTCGTCGATTGCAACAGCTTCATTTTTTGCCCTTCATTACTAACTGATGTCATTGCCCAAGATTTCCTGTACAACAGGCACAGGTCAGCTGAGTCTTCCTGACCACACCTGGGTTTGGCATCCTGATACGTGGGCTTGGCTACTTTTTCTGACTGGTGCTTCCTAGTTTGTTCAGTAGTTTCCATGTTCCTCTTTGTGGAGGAGTGTTAGGGGTTTACACACACACACACACACACAGAGAGAGAGAGAGAGAGAGAGAGAGAGAGAGAGAGAGAGATGTTGCTTCTGTTACCTGCTCAATGACCAGAAAGCACCAGCTTGATTAAAAGTGCTGCTTCAGAACTGTTTCAGTGATGCAGCTCAAAGGCCTCTTCAATAAAAGTAGTCAGCTAATAATAATAATTTTATTATTTATACCCCGCCCATCTGGCTGGGTTTCCCAGCCAACCTGGGTGGCTTACAGCATATCTAAAACATAATAAAAACAACATGTGTTAAAAAACCTCCCGATACAGGACTGCCTTCAGATGTCTTCTAAAAGTTGTGCAATTCTTTATCTTCTTGACATCTGAAGGGAGGACATTCCACAGGGAGGGTGCCACTACCGAGAAGGCCCTCTGCCTGGTTCCCTGTAACTTCACTTCTCACAGTAAGGGAACCAGCAGAAGACCTGAGGAGGAGGACCTCGGTGTCTGGGCTGAGCGATGGGGGTGGAGATGCTCCTTCAAGTATACTGAGCCAAAGCAGTTTAGGGCTTTAAAGGTCAGCACCAACACTTTGAATTGTGCTTGGAAACGTACTGGGAGCCAGTGAAGATCCTTTAGGACCAGAGTTATATGGTCTCGGTGGCCATTCCCAGTCACCAGTCTTGCCGCAGTATTCTGGATTAGTTGTAGCTTCTGAGTCACTTTCAAAGGTAGCCCCACGTAAAGTGCATTGCAGTAGTCCAAGTGGGAGATAACCAGGGCATGCACCACTCTGGTGAGATTGTCTGTGGGCAGGTAGGATCTCAACCTGCATACAGATGGAAGTGGGAGACAGCTAAATTCAGTGCACTGCTATAGGAAAGAGGGCCAGCATTCAGTCTTGTGTACTGAGCCCAAAATGATGCTGCTGCTCTTACAACCAAAAGTGTGGCAGAGCAAGGATGGGCAAGGATGATGCAACACCAGCACAGCAGAGATGTTGATGGCCACCAAAACCCATGGGTTAAAGTACCACTTTTATTTTGCAAAACTCCAAAACCACTTTAATATGATAAACACAAATGTCACAGAATAGTGTGCAAGCTTTGGAATCCACCAGAACTCTTCATCAGGCTAGATGTTAAAGTGGAGATCACAGTGCGAAAAAAGCTGGGTTGCTTTAGAAGCTATGATGTTTGTATTTGTCAGAAGTTCATTTTTGTTCTATAATCCTAGAAGTTTAGGGACATGGCTATGCATTGTCACCAACATGGCTGCACTTCAGAATTTTCCACTACAGTACTGCTTTTTTTGCATCAAAATGCTTAAGCTACCATCACCCACTGACCAAAAAACAAACATTAATGCACCACATCAAAGCACCACAAGTAAAAATGGATTTAGGGGAGACTGGGGAAAGGAAAGAAGTAGCCACAGAAGATGACATGAACCAGATCTTCGATTTGTTTAATAAATGTTATTTCATGGCTTGCCATTTGAAGACTGAGAAACAGCTGTGCTAGATAATTAGATGAGATCAAAAGAACAAGGGTTATATTATATAAGTTATATAATAATAATAGTCTCCCATTGGCACCATCCTCTAGTTAACATGCTCATATAGTTGTTATCCTAACGTATGAAGAGGAATAGGATTGTCACAACTAGCACAATGCACATAAGTCTTTGTGCAAGGAGAATGAAGAAAGGCACAATGTCTACCATCATAACTTTATCAACATGTAACATTTAACCACCACCACCACCCCCCACTATGGAGTGATGTTTACATATTCAACTGGTGATGAATGCTAGGAAATCCTGCCTCCGATGAGATAGATGATAAACTGCAGTCCGGAAATGGCTTCACTGTTTTCTATACTCATTCGTCAAGGTATATGGGAGCTGGTAAAATTGCTGGAGTCAACTTACTATATTCATTTCAAAGGAGAAGATTTTTTTTTTAAAAAAAAGGGTTATTGAGAAGGATGGAAGAGCTCATTTTTATAGCTTGCACAGGAGATGGAATAATTTTGCTACAATGAAAGATATTTCGATTTAGACTTAATGAGAAATTCACAATATAAGTGGACATTTAGCAATCACATTGCAACATTATCTGATCTAATATTAAAACTGGAAATGGAGCATTAAAAGGCTAAAATGGTTTCATCCTAGTTGTACAGCCATGACACGGCCTTAAGCTGTCTCTTGTAGCAAAAGTGGCAATAGATTCCAGAGACAAGACATATCTATCAAAGGATGAATGCAAAAAAACCCAAAAACCCATGAACGGTAGGGATATTGCCTCTAGCATTGTTCCGCAAACTCTTACGCAAGAGTCTGCAGACGCGTTTGTGTAATGTTATAAAAGGTAGGTTCTATAGCAGCTCTCGTGCTTCTGCCTGTGTGACCTCTTGCAAAAGAACGTGTTTTGAGTTCAGTTTCACTTTTCTTGCACAATGTTCTGGTATGACATGTAAAATGTCATTCCAAGGTCAGATCCACACCATACATTTAAAGCATATGGCTCCCCCCTGAAATATATATATTCCTGGGAACTGTAGTTTGCCAAGGGTCCTTTTTTTGCGGGAAATTCCCTTATTCAGCGCCCTTACTTTCATACCCAGGAGTTGACAGCCCCATAGGATTCCTTATCTTCAAATCCGGGGGTTGACAGCTATGCACCAGGATTGGTTATGGATGGAAGCGAGAACTGCCTATAAAAGGTTTGATGTAGTTAAGATAAGATATCTTTATTGTCATTGTCCCCTTGTGGGAACAATGAAATTACTCGGTTGCTAAATCCACTCAGATAAAGCATTCCGCATAATCCAAAACTACAAAACCTAATTAAAAACAGTAAATATAATACAAAATAACAAGTAAAATAAGATGACTTCAAAGTCCAGGCTTTCCATTTAAGGCCAGAATCGCTCTAGAGAAGAAACTGTTCCTGAGACGGCTCGTTCTTGCCTGCATTGTTCTATATCTCCGTCCCGATGGCAGGAGCTCAAAGAAATGGTGACCAGGGTGCGTTGGATCTCTTGATATGTCTAGTGCTTTTCTATGGCACCTGGTGGTGTAGATTTGTTCTAAGGTGGAGAGTGAGCAGCCAATAAAGCTCTCTGCTGTTTTAATAATTCTACATAGCCCTGCTCTATCCTGAGAAGTACAGCTTCCGTACCACACACATAAACCGTACGTGAGCACGCTCTGTATGGCACAGTGATAGAAGGCAAGCAGCAGCTTTTGTGGAAGATAGTTTTTCCTTAAAATTCTCAAAAAATACAGTCTCTGTTGCGCAGAGTAGGTGCACCTCGTGTGCCAACCCCCCCCCCCCCCGGTATGATGCAGGGTGCAGGGAGAACTGAGGCAGCCAAATTAAGGCTGAGCGTGCTTAGTGAATATAGAAGGTCTGGTGCAGAATGAAAAGAAATAAAATGAAACTGGGGAACTGTGGAGCAGGAATAGAATGAAGTGACTGAAATACCAAGCTGAAGAAGCACTCCCCACTGCAATATTTTGTGGCAGTCCCGTTTAACTTGTAACTACAATAACTCTACAGTCTTATATCAAGAAAATAGGAACATTGGCACTGTTTTTTATATTGTTGTTGTTGGCATCTGTCTGTCTCAAGAGTCAATGGAGTGTGCTTCAGGGGGTGAAGTCAAACCGCATGTCTCTTTGCCGAGGCATCTCCTGGCAGTTGCTGCCAATTTTCACTGCCCCTGAATTAAGCTGATGATGTTTTAATGAAGTGTTTTACCATACTGTTCTCACTGAGACACTCCTGCTGTTATGTTGTGTTTCTTGTCATAAGGCACTCTGAGATCCTATCTTGAAGTGGTTTAGAAATTATTTAAAATAAATCCACGGAGAAGTCCTGCCTGAAGGCCTCCTGCTTCCTGCCAAAAATATGTTTCCATGGTAACCAGAAGCAGCTCTCTCCTCTGAATAAAGTTCTGGTACAAAAAAAAACCCATCCAAACCCTTTCAGTTTTAGAGAAGCTTAATGACACTTACGAATTCACTCATGCACCTCATTTAAAATAAAAATAAAACGAAAAGCCCTTACCTAACCTCAAATATTTCATAAGCAATAAACATGTTATATAGATTCACATACTGAACTCTCTTGCAACTTAGCCTTCACGCAACCACCACTTCCCTTCCCTTAGTCTTTCAGGTTAGGGCGAATACGCAAGCAAAAGACACAATGGACCAGTGACTACTATTTCCTAGGTACCAAACCTTTGTTTTCCTCTTTATATAGTAACTCACTTTGATATATACAGAAGATACCATTGAGCGAACTCAGGATGCAAGGTAGAAAAGTGCTAAGAGGAAGACACACCTGGCAAATCCACACCATGATCAACTCCTGCCTGGAAACCAATGTCCCCACCGTTGAAGGATGTGTGGATCAAGAATTGGCCTCCACAGTCACTTACAGACTCATTGTTAAAACCATGTTTATGGAAGACAATCTTACTTGGCTACGAGTGATTGCCAAAGAAGAAAGAAGATTACTTGACACAATACCAAATTGCTCCCAGCCATATGTCTCTCACTATATTTTCCAGCAGTTGTTTTGACCACCACTTTCTCACCTACCTTTCCTAAAAATCTGGCAAGTTGCTTAATGTGCTTCTTCATACCAAATTACTGACACAAAAAATTGCAAAGTGTAGAAGTAATACTTTATAACAGGAACACAATAGAAATCCACACAGCCTTACATTTAGTGTTGTTCCAGAGCCTCTATGGCACTACTAAAGTAAGTAACAAGTAAGCATCAAAATTCATTTACGCTTTCTTCCCTTTAACTGGCAATGGAGTATTGCTAATTTTTAAATTTCACGCTGGTAGAATCTCTCTAAGCACTGCAGCATCACCAAAGGAATGGCTTGCAATCTACTGCCAACTGAATGAGCTCATTCACCAAAGCTAACATATTGTTACCAGCTAAGGATCCCACAGCAGCAATAAAGCATGTGTTTAGTTGCAAATCCTAGAAAGGACAGAACTGGAGTATTCAAAGCCTACTGTGTTCAAAACTCGCTAACACATATTCCAAGGTATTATTTAGATACAGCAGTTTTAGCAAATTATTGCACACTGGTTTTAATATGTTTTCATTTTGGTTTTCAGCAGGAAATAAGTTATACTACAGCTGTGCCGCTTATATCGCACATTTCCAAATAAGGATGCTGCTAAGGTGGAAATGCCTGTAGTCAAATTTATCAACCATGCTGGACCAGGGTATAAAATCTAGGGGGGGGGGAGATACATTCCCACAAAATATTTCCATAAGCTCATGGGATCACTTAAAAAAAGGGGAAGTCTCACTAACTCTTTCTCCACCCACAGGCTGCTCAAGACAACAGCAAAGACAACCTCAAGCTCCAAAACAGAGATCTTAAGGATTTCTCTATGGACATGCAACCAAGTTTTGTTACCCGTGCACTGCATGCCTGGCAATTCAGCTGAAGGAAGAGGGACCAGATTCTAGAAGACACAGATGTACATCAGATTTACTCAGGGCGCTGAGATACTGTACTCTCAAATGCTCCTAAAATCGGATAGGAGAGCTCCATGCGATTCCATACATTTCAATCCTGCAAATGTTGCCTGTGCCCATGCTCATCATCACCAGTTTGAACAGCTCACCACAACCAGCCTGTAGTATACTGTGATGGCATCATACCAAAAGAGCTTTTAATAACAGCACGTAGGCATAGAGATGATGTCCTTCACCTGCTTGCCAGCCTACTAGTAATTTTAAGCCCATGTGAATGTATCAGAAGCCAAAAAGCTTTATGCCATAAAGAAAAAGCCAAACTACGTCAATTCCCCCACCCCTTAGGAAGTGGGTCATCAACACTTTTCTAAATTGCATATTTTACATTTGAACTCTCAACTGGTTCAGCTAGTCCAGCTCGATGACACAATCACGGTACTATGGAGTAAAGGTAATGTACTATGTGGGCTAGGTGTCTAGTTCTCTTATTGTTACTAAAGGCTCAGTGCCAAGCAAAAAGATTTCACAACTGCACTAGAAAAGGACAACACTCAGCACAGCAGCTGATCTTCCCCTATAGGGCATTATCATGCAAGCTGTCCACTTCAGGTTGACATATGGGTCCTGCAGCCGAAGGCACAAAAATTGGGCATAACCTTGGCTACTGATAGGGTTCAGTTCCAGAGCATAGAAAAGAAATAACAGTAACAACAGTGATCCAAGTAACAGGGGATGAGGGATAAGAGCTTCCGGATCAGCTTAAGTCAAAACACTTTTAGAAATTATGCACTCAGAACTGCACAGACGGCCTGCACAACAAGTGGTTGTGTAGGGGATGCTGGCAACTTCACAGGAAACACAGAGAGGTGGCATGGAAGCCATCATATATACATATTCCTTAGCCTAGTGCTCTCCGGATATATGGAGGGTACCAGACCGAGGGAAGCTGCTATATGAGAACTGCAGCCGACTCCAATAACCTTCCAAGGACCCAGCAACGGTTATGGGGCTTTAATATATGCAACAGGGTTCCCACCTGGAAACATCAAAAGGAACCAGGAAGAGACAACCTCTCCACCTATGTTAAAAGTTGGCCATTTGACCTGAGGCTGCAAAAGAACTGCAGTGTTAACTCAGCATGATTAACGAAAAAGAGTAATCTGAAGGGGAGGGTATGTTGCTTCAGGTGGTTGTTCTAGTTGGAAAAATAAACATTAAAATGAGCAGAACTAGTTTTTGAACGGAGAGAAGGCGAAAATCAAAGCCCCCAACCCAGTCCTCCCCCCCCTGCCCCCTTTCAGTCTTTATTTCCGCAGCATATTTAGCATTTCAAAAGGATAGAACCTGGCAAAAGATCCAGACATTACCCTGTCACAAGACCTAACCAGTCACAATGAATGGAATGGGATGTCATGTGAAAGTGTGCTGTCTACACATGTGATGTAATCACTTTGGCCTTGACCAGCCTCTCTCACAATACAAGTGAACAGATTATGAAATGACTGATTTCTGAACCCTCTGATTATTCAGCAAACACAGGGAAAAGGGAACAGCAAACACACAGAAGTTTGGTTCTGTGGTTGTAGATTGCTGCTCCATTTGGTTCTCCAAGTTAGCAATGAGACTAATTACAGGAAAGAAAAACTAATATGACCCCAAGCTGCAATGGAGAAGCTCTTTTTATGAATGCAAGTCTACTGGGGAGAAAGTCACAGATGCAAGAAAATGATGATGCGAAAACACTGGGTTGTGTCTGAGTAAAGTACACATTGAAATCAATGGGCTTAATAATTAGCTTTCAATGGGTCTATTCTGAGTATGACGTAGTAAGGTACCGGCTGCAATGCTCAAGCAAATTGTTTTATTTTGCTTGTATGTTCAAATCCGATAGAATAACTGAGCTTGTTCAGATCTCTAGAAGCAGAAATGAGGAATTGGTTTAGAAATATCCTTTCACTGTACAAAATATGAAGTGATTTTGGTGATCATGGAGTCACCTCAATCCTTTCTGTCCACACCTAAATATACAGAGCTACCCTGAAAATAAGCACTGAGCAGCCAGACCAGAGATGGTCACTGATGCATTCCTCCATGAATATAGTAGTTTCCTGTTCTGCTCTCCAACTACTGTTATAAGCTTCACTTTCTTTGTACATGGCTCGCTTCATACACAGAGATGGTGAGACCTGTAACCCGGCAACACCTGGAGGGCCACAGGTCTCTCCCTTCTACATCCCTGCTTATGTTCTTCCACTATAGTGCAGTGCTCATTCCGCAGCATGCCCCATTTACACAAGGCTGAGATCTATGAAACCTGCATCTATCTCCATGAAGCTGTAATTCACAGCATATGTAGGAGCATTTTGGCAGTACTAACAGAAGGTAAGGCACCAGTTGCTATCCTAACCCAGGAGTTGACAAACAGTCATACTGGACAACAGAGGTTGTTTGCATGCATCAGTATGCATGTGTGTAAATTTAGCACACATACACTAAGGGCATACAGTAGTAAATTAAAAACCAAGTAGTCTAAACGTCATTTGAAAACAATTTCAGAACCTAATACTGAATGCAATTTTCTCCCTCCCTCCTATTTTCACAAATGACCTACAGGAGAATCACATGGGCTCTGTGATGGAAGAATGGCAGAATATCAATACAAGAAAAGTCAGCTCATCATGGGGCTGGCATCGTTTCATTGCTCAACAGATGAGTAGCACACGTCTGTAATGTTTTATGATAAATCGCCTTAATACTTACTACCTCTCTGGCCACAACAAGGCATCTTTAAATGGCAACAACTAAGAAAACTGCAGAGTGGAATCACAAATGCTTAACATTATACAATTGTTTTAAAACACAGTGTGTAAGCTTTTAGGCTAGAGTGGGCCTAAGTTTTTCCTTAGGACTTCATTTTAAACATATATGGTACGTACTGGGGACAGTAAATAGCAGAAGACAAACATTGTGTTGATTTATAGCCCATGTTAAATAGCCCAATAGCTTGTGCATCTTTTAAAACCGAAGGATTTAAAAATACTGTATTACGGTATATTGGGTTAAGAAACAAAAATAAGAGGTGTTCTTAGAATGAATGATGTTTTTTAAGACTCCTATCGAAAACATGTATGCATTGTATCAGAAGATACAGGGGTGCAATGTTTTTGAAGCCATACTAACAAGTTCACATAAGGCTACATTCCCAACTCCTAAAACATTTGGGAACCTATGGCCCTCTGGGTGCGAATGGACTCTCAATTCTCATATGCCATCAGCATGTTCAATGATCAGAGCTATTAGGAACTGTAGTTCAATAAGATCTCCAGGATCATAAGTTTCCCATTCATCATACACTACTTGCTGAGGACTGAAATCCTGTGCACACTTACAAGAAGCCAACCCCAGTGAACACAGTGGGGCTTAAGTCAAAAGGGGAATGTACTGCAGTGTGTTGTAACACATAGCACATATATCACATTCACAACAGTATTATACAGTATTTGTATTGCGTGCATCTTTCAAGAAGTTCAGAGCTGCATGTGTCTTTTTCTGACCTCTTGGTTGAGTAAAGATTTGCATCAGGTACAGTTCAAGTCCTACATCCCCTCTCTACATCACATCAACTTGAATGAAGTCTCTCCCCAACAGAAGCTCAGTGCAGCAAAAAACCAACAGCATATTCCTAACCATGCCTATGAAGAATTAAGTCCTATGGAGCTCAACGAGGTTTACATGCAGGGTAAGTGAATTCAGGACTGCAGCCTAAGGCACCTCAAAACAGAGAGAGGTGCCTAAGGCACCTCAAAAGGGAGAGCGCATCCTAGTCCAAAGGCAGCCACAGGCCTGGCCCACCAGCTGCCTCGAACACTTTACCCATGAGGGGAGGCTGTTACGAAACAGCTGCTGAACATGTGCAACACGTCTTAACCATTTCAGAGCCATTTAAACATTAGGATCAGCTCCATTCCTCGCGGAGCGCTGCATTCGCTCTGAGTCCCAAAGCGACCTGTAGGACCTGCAAAAGAAGCAATTTCTCCCCTCGCCTTTCGATCTGCAGAACGAGTCGACCAATGCTCCCGCCGTGAGAGCCGGGTAATCCCGGTGGCTGCTGCATAAGCAAAAAGAGAAAGAAAGAAGAAGAGAGCGGGGCTGGGGGGGGGGGAGAGAAAAGCTGGATGCATAAGAGGAAAAATAACTCGCACAGAGGCACGCTCACTCACCTGAACGCAGAGCCTTCCTTGGGCGGCTGACAAGGAGAAGCCGAGTTGCTGCTGCTGCTGCTGCCGCCGCCACCGCCGCCCCTTTTGTTAAACAGCTTCTGGAGCAGCGTGGGGGCCATGCTGCCGCCCTAAGCTTAGGGAAGCATGCGTAGGGAGCCAGAAGACACCTGCGCCAGGTCGCTCCGCTGGCCGCGGTCACGAGTCGCTCGCTGCTGCTGCTGCAGTAGCATCCATGCCAGCCACGATCTGGCCAGCCCGAGTTGCGCTTCCAGCGCTCCGCGTCGCCCCGCCGCCCCCTGAGCCGGCGCCTCCCTCTCTTCCCAGACAGGCATTAATGGAGGCGGCCAGTCATATGACTGGTAGCGAGCCAAGCGGGTTTGCCCGGCGGCACGCACAGCTCCCCCCTGCGGCCGGCTCGAGTTCCGCAGCCCCGCAATCCAAGCCTGGGAGCTTCCCGAACGCGCAATCCCCGCCTGGTGTTTTGTCATTGGATACTCGGGGATTCCGAGTCCTCCAAGGGCGCGCCGCAAGAGGCATGCTTAAAGGGACGCGTGTTTTCTTTTCTTTCCCTGATCAGTCCCAGAGGGCCTTTGGATGGAAGCGAAAGGGGTGCGAGAAGATGGTGGGAAAGAGGATGGCCTCCTTTTCACACTGTGGTTTCATATATGGCACAATGCAATATTTCCGGTTTCACGAAATCAACACACTCACAAGTACTACGCACAAAGAAGTACTGCAAATGTTAAAAGTGACTGGATTTTTAGTTATGAATCAGCAGCAGCCTCCTGCCGAAAGAAAGAAAGAAAACCGGTGGATTTCAACACCAGTGGTTTAAATCAGTGCAGTTTGGGATGGTTCAGTCTGCCATCTTCATTCAAAATAGTGTCCAATTGTATCCAAATACTGTATAGACCAGGGGTGTCAAACTCAAATTCATCGGGGGCCACATCAGCAGTTTGGTCACCCTCAAAGGGCCGGTTGTATCTGTAGGACTATGTGTCCACTCTTTATTACCATAAATTATTGTCACTGCATTCAATTATTACTGTTTTTTGTAATAATGTAAGTAATAACTAGCTCTGAAAGCAGAAACATAGTCAGAAAAATGGCAAGTAGATATTCAAATGTACAATTATTGTACAATTTATTGAAAAATGATTTTTGGTAACTGCACTGGGTGGTGGAGGCTCGCTAGGGTTTCATGCAGGACCTTTGCAGAGCTACTAGTACCTGGAGATGCTGGGGTCCTTCTGCATGCAGGACAGATGTTCTGCCAGTGAGCCACCACTCTTCACCAAAGGGACTGGCTGAGGTTGACTCACTGGAGCTGCTCTCCTGGTTCCAGGGTTTAAGGGCCAGAAGTATAAAGCAGCATCCTATGTTTCTGAGGAGAGGGAGAGGGAGGGAGGGGAGGAAGAAAGGAAGGAAGGAAGGAAGGAAGGAAGGAAGGAAGGAAGGAAAGAGGGAGTGGGAGGGAGAGAGGAAGGAAGGAAGGAAAGAGGGGAGAGAAAGAAGAGTAGGAAATAAGGAAGGGAATAAAGAAGGAAAGAAAAAGAAAGAGGGAGAGAAGACGGACAGGGAGAAAGAAGGAAGGAAATAGAGGGAAAGAAAGAATAAGAATGAGGGAGAGGAAGAAAGATGGGAAGGACGGAAGGAAGGAAGGAAGGAAGGAAGGAAGGAAGAAAAGAGGGAGCAGGAGGGAGAGAGGAAGGAAAGAGGTGAGAGAAAGAAGAGTTGGAAAGAAGGAATAAAGAAGGAAAGAAAAAGAAAGAGGGAGAGAAGACAGAGATAAAGAAGGAAGGAAGGAGAGGGAAAGAAAGAATAAGAACGAGAGAGAGGAAGAAAGAAAGGGAAGGGGAGGGTCGCCGCCTTGATTCAGCGCCAGAAAAGAGCGCGAAGGGACCCAGGGGCAAAAAGCATTTCCCGTGCAGCGTGAGGCAGCGGGTGTCCGTTTTAGGAGAAGTGCGTAAAGCCTCAGAGTTGCACGTTCGTGAGGCTGAGCCGCTGCTGAGCTCACGTTCATGAGGCTGAGCCGCGGCAGGAGGAGGAGGAGGTGAGGCAAGAGGAGGAGGCGGCGGCGGCTTGCCGGGTCGGTGCCGGGCAGCGCAGTGCGGAGAGTCCCGAGCCTCTGGGACGCAGCAGTGCTCTGTAGCACTTTGAATCCTCCTCCTCCTCCACGCGGCATTGCTGGGTGCTTTGTCTATGCTTCAGCAGCAGCAGCAGCCGTTTCCAGGCGCCGAGCCGTGGCAGGAGGAGGAGGATTCAAAGTGCTACAGAGCACTGCTGCGTCGCAGAGGCTCGGGACTCTCCGTGCAGCGCTGCCGGGCGCTGACCTGGCAAGCTGCCCCCTCCTTCTCCTGCTGTGGCTCGGCGCACTCCACGCAGCGCTGCTCTGGCCGCCTTTCTACCCCCCCCCCGCCCCAGCTGTTTGTCGGTGCTTTGCCGGCACAGGTCCCGCTGGCTGGGGCGCTCGGCGGGCCACATGACAAGGTCTGGCGGGCCGGATTTGGCCCCCGGGCCTTGTGTTTGACACCCATGGTATAGACAAAAAACTGCTCCTTGATCTCAAGAACCATCATGCAAAATATAATTATGCTATTTTAGGAGGTATTAAAAAAACCCACCCTACCATAGCAAACAATCAGCTTACCAAAATACATACAGTAGCAGATTATATCACAGGTGAGACCAGCTGTGTTTTTTTCTAGGCAATCACCACTATAAAGGCCCATGTATTTCTTCAAATACATTTCTGCATCTTCTGAAGTTTGTTTTGCTCTAAACATTTTCACATGCAGCCTTATCCTGTTTAAAAGCCACTGTTTTTGTGCAGTTTGTTTATAGGAAAATGTATATAGTTGTGCCTATATGTGCTCAAGCTGGCAACCCAAGCCTATGCATGTTTAGTAAGTTCAATGGTCACTTAATTCAATGAAACTTCACTCCCTAATAAATGTAGTTCAGGTTTCTAGATGTCTTGAAAGTGCTGTCCCTTTAAAAATCCTATTTGGATTTGTAACAACCATTTGCAAGTTGCAAATATCCATTTCTTGGGCAAGGAGCTGGAGCAGGTAATTGCTGTCCAACACTAGACCCTTGAATCAGACTGAGAATCTGGATCTATTTCAGTCTGGCTTCAGACTGGTTTCAGACAACAGTGAAATAGTCACCCTGACAAATGACAGGGCCTCTCCTGGGCCTCCCAGTGTTGGTGCTTGCAAGTCCTAAATAGCTTGGGACCTTAAAATCAGCCTTCTTCTATATGGGGCTGCACAAACATTAAGATCTTTCTATCTGTTGTGAGGAGGGTTGTAACCACTAGAGGGGACTTTTTTCAGTCATAGATTCCTGCACATGGAATGTCCTTCACAGCGAGCTTGTCTGAAACTGAACCAAAAACTTTTATATTTCCCCAGGAACTCTGGCATGTTGAATACAGTAGTTGGTTTTAATCTTCTGGTTTTAAGCTATTTTGATTTACAGTTACTCATTTTCACACAACTGTACCATCCTTCTTTTCAGCCTTTAAAACTTGCCGACGCGAAGCCATCACGCAGTTGAATACCTAAATATGTAGTCTGCCACTATAAGGCACTCTGCAAAAGCTCACAGTGAACTTTAATAATAATAATAATAATAATAGTAATAATAATAGTTACAGGTAGGTAGCCGTGTTGGTCTGGCGTAGTCAAAACAAAATAAAAAAATTCCTTCCAGTTGCACCTTAGAGACCAACTAAGTTTTTCATTGGTATGAGCTTTCGTGCATACACACTTCTTCAGATACCAATGATGATGGCAATGACATTCCTGTCCTGTGCAACTAAAGTCGCATGCCACTACAAAATCCGGCCCCTCCCATAGCTGCCAAGTTATCCCTTTTTTTAAGGGATTTTCCCTTATGCTGAATAGGCTTCCTCGCGAGAAAAGGGAAAACTTGGCAGCTATGCCCTCCTGCCTCAAAAACTTAAAGATGACTGAGAACTGTGCTCAAGCGGCGTAGGCACTGGTGTTAAATTAAAACGCAGAAATATTGTCCTCTTGGCGAGTGTATATACACCGAATGTGTTCGCGAGGGGCAGGAGGACGCAGCTCTGGAAACGAAGCTCGTCGCAACGTTGCCCTTTCGCAACGACGCGGCCTGCTGCCCCCCTTAATTTCCTCGGGAGAGTCAGTAAGCAAATTCCACTGAAGACGGGAAGGGAAAACCAAAACCAAACGACCGTGCCCCAAACACGCTCGGGCTACGGTGTCCCCAACAGCAGCAGCCTCCTCTGCCGCCATGCGCTCTTCTAGAAGCTCGCCTGAGAGCTACAGGGAAGGAGGGGCGGCCGGCGCGCTTCGCCCGCCTCTTTTGAAGCAGGAAGGCGGAGCCTCCATCGCAGGCCGCAGCGGAAGGCCGAGACGCAGAGGCGGCGGCGACAGGAGTAGCAGCAGTAGCAGCAGCAGCAGCCGGCATGTCTCACGAGTCTCCTCTCTGCAAGCCCTCCAGCCCGAGCAACCCACGGGTGTTTTTCGATGTGGACGTTGGGGGAGAACGAGGTGCGGGCGGGGAGAGGCGAAATGGCAGAGAGGTCGTGGGGGGGGGGCGGGGAGGAGAGGAGGAGGCGGCGGAAAGCGCGCGCGGAAGGTTCCCGGGCGGCGGGAAGGGCGCGAGGCCGCCTCGAGGGGCCTGAGGGGCGGGAGGGAGGCAGGGAGCGGCCGGCCTAGCCGAGGCCCCTTAGGTGGCTGGCAAGCAGGTGGCCGGAGGACCGTCTGCTGCTGCTGCTGCCGCCGCCGCCACCTCCCCCGCCGCCGCTGTCCAATGTTCTGCAAGCTCTGCCTTAGCTGCCCCCGGTTCTTTTGTATCGTTTTCCCCTCGCCCGAGTGGGAATTCTCCCTCAGGCCGCCGCCGCTGCCGCGCGGAGAGCAGCGCGCCCGTAGCGCGCGACGTATATATAGTAAAATATTAGGGAAGCGGGTTGGCGGAGAAGGGACCACTTAACCCTCCACCCCCCGCTTTCCCCATCAATAAAAAACAAACAAACAAACCAACCCAAATTAGAATAAATCCAATGAAGTCCATCACTGCACAAACAGGACTAGAGAATAAAACGTCCTGCTTTATATGTTAAATAAAAAAATAAGTAAAAAAAAATCCCCTCAGAACAAGCGATTCCCTCATCATCAACCTAGAGTGGTATGTTCGAGGAAAAAGCTTTTACGGCTTTATCGCATGTATTTGTGTAAACCTCGACTCTCCAAATTTAAGGAGTGCTAAGGCCGGCTAGAAAATTCCAGAACTATTTTCTTTTTCCTGGCTTGAACTACAGAAATATTGTAAAATAAATAAATAAATAACTTTCTAGTGTTATATATCGCTTCATTTCGCCCAATAACATGCCTGCATAGATTCTGATTTTTGAGGAAATGGTCACATAACAGCTCTTCTGAGTGGAAGAAAGCCTGAGGTCAGGATACTTTAATAGAGAACCATAGAATTATAGAGTTGGAAGGGGCCATGAGGGTCATCTACTCCAACCCCCTGCACTGCAGGAATCTTTTGCCCAATGCGGCAGTCAAACCCACAACCCTGAGATTAAGAGTCTCACGCTCTGTCAACTTGAGCTATACCAGATGTGAACCATCTGAATGCCAACTTTGCTTTGGTGTGTGATTTTTGTTTACCTCTTTCCGTGCAAAGTAAGAGTTTCCCTATCACATTGAGGTTGGAGCTCCCTAAAGTGCAGTGCTTGGGCAGATGCAGAATTGAATCAATTCATAACATGGCATGTAACAGCTATATCTGGTTTCAGAAACAAAGCATGCCCTCAAATTAATGGCAGCAATCAAGAATCAGGGTTCCCATTCTTATCAGAAGTACTTTGGAATGGAAAAAGCTGTTTTTTGTTTTTGTTTTTTTAAAAAACCTGTATAATCTTCAATGCACTTGTCAAGGCAAAACACATGGCATAAGGCAGTCAAATTTGTGTTGATTAGGATTTTTCTAACCGTATGCATACAGACTCGTAACACCACCAACAAGCGGCACCCAAGGTGAACAATGGGCCTCTCCCATGTTATTAAAAAGTAGTGCCATTGAGTCAAGTGCATGGGTGCCAGATAAGATTTGAGCTTTACCTAGGTTGTCACTGCAATTGCTCAATCTTGGCATAGTAACTAGAGTGTTTTATTGACTTGTGGAAAGCCTGTGTTCAAGTTGCTTTATAGCCGTGAAGATATTTGGGTATTGTGAAAATACAGTAGGTGAATTAATGGTACGCTACACGAATGTACATGGAGGAATTCAGGATGCTGGTATGATAAAATAAAACTTTGGACCTCTCTTCATTCCAGCTGGCCGAATCGTATTAGAATTGTTTGCAGATGTTGTACCTAAAACTGCTGAAAACTTTCGTGCATTGTGTACTGGAGAAAAGGGTATTGGACCCGCCACTGGAAAGCCTCTTCATTACAAAGGATGTCCCTTCCATAGAAGTAAGTTTGTTTTGTTTTTGTTTCCTTGGGTTAGCTGAAAGAAAGATTATAAAGAAAGGAATTGTTTTAATTCCTTTCCTTTATTTTGGTGTCCTACTCTTCTGTTTAAACCTAAATCTCCATGGTGAAGTATAATTTATAAATGAAACAATAAATAACCACAAAACAGACAAAAAATACAACATAAAAGTGTATCATCACTAAACCAGCAAACTGAAGCTGAATCCTGAAAATAAATAGGCACTGTTGGTGGGTGGGCCCAGTTCTTTGCTCTGTTGTGGATGTAGTTGCGCTCCCTGTAAAGAAACAGGTTTGTTGTCTGCGGGTGCTCTTTGATCCCGCTCTGTCATTGGGTGCCTAAGTGGCAAGAAGTGTCTTTTTCCATTTCCATTGGTTATCCAACTACAGCCATTCCTGGACCAAGATAGCCTTGCCGTCATCTTGCTTGCTTTGATAACATCCTGTTTAACATCTTACACAAGTGTTGCTTGTTGTGTGGGGATGTGAGATGGGGTCTTCTTGGTGGTTACTGTATACTAATATGCAGAACTCCCTGTACTCAAGAAATATACCATATTTACTCAAGTCTAATGCACTATCAAGTCTAATGTGCACCTCAGTTTTCAGAATTTTGAAACTAAAAGAAGTATTTGCTGGCAAATGTAAATGTGTTATTGAATCTAATGTGCCCCTTAATTTTCACAATGTAATTTGGCCAAAAATGGTGAGCATTAGATTCAAGTAAATGCGGTATGTTAACTTAAGCTTATGGTGTCTTTAGTTGGCCAGCTGTGGATCAGAGTTGTGTTTTTTGTAGTACTGTAGCTATTTATTAAACTTTTTTACCTGATTTTTACTGGGGGTGGTATTCAGTGCTAGTCCTACTTGGAGTAAACCCATTAATAAACATGGCTAAGTTAGGTTAGGATTTATAATTTCTGCATTACATGAAATAGGATTTGGTGTTACTTTGGAATGTTGTCCAACCTAATGCTAGCTTTCATCTTTCTGTGTTCAAATGGTAGTTATCAAGAAATTTATGATCCAGGGTGGAGACTTCTCACATCAAAATGGAACAGGTGGAGAAAGCATTTATGGTGAAAAATTTGATGATGAAAACTTCCATTACAAGGTAATGGCTTAATTAAAATTGTCACTTGATAGAATTATGAATATTTTTCACTTTTACCATAACGAAATGTGACTTTGCCTTTAAAAAAAGTTTTATTAAAGCTTTTTTTGTGTAACAAACAAGCAAATAAACAAATAAAAGTACATATAGTGTCTCCACTTTCAATTCATAGTCTTTTTCACAATTCATTTTACCGGTAAGTACATCTGTATAAGGTCAACTCTAGCTGAAGTATATTTAAATATAACTGACATTTAACAAGTATCTCATTTGAGGGAAATGTTTCAGACCCCTACTTACCGTAGTATGAATTCTTGAGATCCAATATAAAAGCTGTTAAATGTGAATAAGATACTTCAAATTAAATTCTGCACATTATCTTAGAATATATTATTTAATTTTATTATTAAGTTCATTGAGTGTCTGGGTTATTTATTACCCTTGGTTTAATAATTTCCTTTGGACAGGCACAAGCCTTGCTTGGCATTGTATCTGCTTCAGGAACAGCTTCTTTGCCTTTTGGCTAAGATCATGTGAAAACATTCACTATGTTAATTA
This sequence comes from Zootoca vivipara, assembly GCF_965207765.1. Classification (NCBI taxonomy): domain Eukaryota; kingdom Metazoa; phylum Chordata; class Lepidosauria; order Squamata; family Lacertidae; genus Zootoca; species Zootoca vivipara. The sequence goes on from NC_142583.1 coordinate 33,891,633, forward strand.
AGATACCGCAAGTCATTTTCCTTGTAGCCTTTTGTCTTGTTAGCAGGAAGTCTCTGATTCTTCATTCATGAATTATTCTAATCAGAATTACACCCGTATCTTTTTATATAGCACGATCAGCCGGGTTTGCTCAGCATGGCAAATTCAGGATGCAATACTAATGGCTCCCAGTTCTTTATCACAACTGTCCCAACTCCTCATCTTGATGGGAAACATGTCGTCTTTGGCCAGGTGATCAAAGGCATGGGTGTTGTAAAGCTACTAGAAAATGTTGAAGTAAAGGAGGAAGAACCTGCTAAGGTAAGCTTTGACAGCTTTAGAAGAAATCCTTTTTCAGTATTATAAATGAGTCAAGTTTTATTTTGGAAGTGTGCAAAACAGCTGAACTATAAAAGCCCTGCTGATTTCAGATAGCTACTGAATGGTAAACCAAAGGTGTGCATACAAACTTGGGTGGGGGGGTTGTTGGCTGAATTTGGCTGGGACTTGAGGCAAAATCTCTCTTGTCCCCCCCCCCTTTTTCTAGTAAATCTTCTAGTAAATCTTCATTCAACCTCCATCTAAATGTAGTTTGACTTTCCTTTTGAATTTCCATTATCATAGAATTGTGATCTGACAGTGTCCTGGGATTGATTTCTATTTTTTTTACTTTGGATTCCAGCTCTTTGGAAATCCATAGTGTGTCAATCCTTGAACTGCTATCATGAACGTGAGAATAAAAAGTGAAATGTTTATCAAACAAATGTTTTACTCTCCAAATATCTATCAAATTTAAAGTTTGGATCAAATAAAAAACGTCTTTGGTAATCTGCCTTCTTTTGTGTTTGTAATAGTTACACGTATCTAGTAATTCCCATTATTTAACTGACATTCAAGCAAATTGTATGATAGCAAATGGAAAACTGCTCCATTGAATGGCTTGAAATCAATAGCACATCTTGCATGTTTTCTGAAAATTCAGAGTAAGCTGTCTTTAGCAGGCAAAGTTGCCCTTCATGCACTCTTATTATTTTTACAGTTATGCATTATTGCAGAGTGTGGTGAACTGAAGGAAGGGGATAACTGGGGACTTGCTCCTATGGATGGTTCTGGAGATACTCACACAGATTTTCCTGAAGATTCTGATGTGGATTTAAAAGATGTAAGTATCTCTTCTCATTGAGAAAAGATGTTAGTGATGCAGTGGGAGTTGTAAGGAAACAGAAAATGAACCTCTTACCAAAAACAGAGTAGCATTTATTAAGACAGCACAGGGTTGTTGTGAGGGTCAAATGGGGAAAGGGAGAACTCTGAACTCCTTGGGGGAAAGGTGAGATTTAAATGTAATAAAAGAAGTGAGACTGCTGAAGATCTGGCTCAGGCACCACCAATCAGCAATGACTGCAAAACCATGTGCAAGATGCTTTGCAAGCTCCAGTTGACCATTGGGTCTTGCAGAGCGCTGTGGGCAGGACTTCACAAGACCTGATGTTCAGCTGACTCATAGGCAAGGGAGTAAAAAATATCAGTGTACTACCTGCAGACAGCACGCATAGCAAAGGGTGTATTGGTCATACAACAAAATACTAATGGGCTCCTGTATCAGGAAAGAATACTACAGAACAAAAGCCACACTTCATCTCAACTCATTCAGAATTTAAGTGCCAAATGGGTTTAATCCAAGCTCTTCACTATGCAGAGTCTGTATAATCTTTTAATATGCCAACTGAATAAAGATACAATATAGTAAAGTGTTCTTACAACGTATGACAAAGCGATGTGTCATTACATAGTCAGTTGTAAATCCAGCCGCACTGAAGTTTTACCCAGATTCTAAACTTGCAGACCTTCTAAGAAAACAGGAAAATGTTTTGCAAATTACAGAATGATACCATCTCTCTCTGTGTGTGTTTTTGGTAGATTCACCAGGTTGTGTCTATAGCTGAAGATGTAAAAAATATAGGTAACACTTTCTTCAAATCCCAAAACTGGGCAATGGCAGTCAAGAAATACAGCAAGTCCTTAAGGTAATGACATTTGGGGTTCAAAACTAACATGGTCCAGATATTCTGGGACTGATCAGAAGCATAAATAGCTCCCCCCCCCAGTTTATCTGCTTCAGCTAGTGTTGCAAGTTAGACGTGGTAATACAATAATGCAAATTCTGTCATTGTACAGGTATATTGAAGCTTCTAAAGCTATAGTAGACAAGGAAGATTTGGCAAAGTTGAATGCTGTAGCATTGAGCTGCTTCCTAAACATCGCTGCTTGCAAATTGAAACTGTTAGAGTGGCAAGATGCAGTTGAAAACTGTACTAAGGTATGTTGCTTATATTTTGGCTCAGAAAAATTGATAAAAGTAGAATCCAACAAACAATTTATGACACAATTTTATTTAAAACAATATACATAGGAAAGCATTCTTACTCTTATCTGCCCAGTTTCTGAATTCATTGCATTAGGTCAGCATTGATGAAAATTTTAAAACTACAGTAATTACCTGCCATTTCTTGTTTGGCCCTCAAACAGCATTTCCCCCTTATCTCCCTTTTTGTCATACACAATAAAATTCTGTTGAGGCATTTTTGAAGCCCAACTTGGTGTTCCACAACTCTGTCATATTTAAATGCTCTTGCCATGTGTCTTGATCCGTTCATGTTTAGCATCAGCATGTTGGGATGTATTGCTTGGGCCACTGATCAGTAACACACCTATGGGCCAACACATGTCTTAAGAGATATAAATGTAATGAATAGGGGAAGCATGCAAAATCTATGCAGACGTACATTGTGTTATATGTACCTACATAAGTCCCAAGTAATCAATAGGAGCCCCTTTCTGTATGTCCCCACAAGCTGAGATTCAATATGAGGCTATACTGTAATAAGAAATTGCTTTAGTGCAGCTTGATTGAATTCTTGGTAATTTTGTGATTAAAATATTTTGGTACTTAATAGCCATTGATCTCTAGGTGATGTAAATTGGTTATCCGAGTAGCCACAAGGTGTCAGTAAACTGTCCAGATCTTTTCCAGTCTTATTTCATACTGATTGTTCAGCATGGTTCAGCGGCTACTTAAATTGATAGATACCAGAATGTCCACAAAAGACTGTGTAGAGGAAAACAAACAGCCATTTATGTTTTCTATTACTTGAACACACAGGAAGGTTTTGCTACTTATCAGGTTAGCAACTTGAATTAGGCTGATAAGGTGAACTAGCTTTTGCTTGAAATAAACCTAGGGGTTGCATCATTTGTTTCCTTGCTAAAAAACCTCTCACGAGATGCTGCTGCTTAAATTATTGCAGTAGATGGTTTTGCTTACTGAATCTTAAGAAATATCAGAAATATTGTTCTTATTATTTTGCAGGCTCTGGCCATAGATCCTATAAACACCAAAGCGCTTTACAGAAGGGCTCAAGCTTGGGAAGCAACAAAAGATTATGATCAGGCACTGGTAATTACAAGTACTTGGTTTGACTTATAGTATTAAAGTAAGATATACATAAACATATTGCTTACTTTTCTTTTTCTTTAAAGGCTGAGCTTCAGAAGGCTCAAGGTATAGCACCTCAAGACAAAGGTAAAGTGCCATTCTGCTTAGTACCATTGACTAGGTAACCTTTTGAATAAGCTGGACTAGTTTCACCACAGATTGAAAACATTTTCTTGCTACTTGAGCCAGTATATGTATCCCAGTGAGGGTGGGGAGAAAAGTAAGGGAAGAGGGCGTTACGTACTCTGAAATGAACATGCATGACTTTTAAGTTACACAAGCTATATTCACACTATTTTCTCTCCTGCTGCATTTTGGCTAGCTTATTCTTAAATCAACCCTCTCTCGGGTAAAATGGATTTTTGGAATGGGAATTTGTATTCTAAATAGGTTACTTTTGGAAAAAAAGGTGTGAAAGTTTTCTGCAAAAGCATAAAACAGCAATTTTAACCACTTTTTGTTTGTTTACTTCCACAGCTATCCAAATGGAGGTACAGAAAGTTAAGCAGAAGATAAAGAATGAGAAAGAAAAAGAGAAGGCAGCTTATGCAAAGATGTTTGCTTAAGTCAAGATAGTTTCTCCTCCTTAACTTGTGCACTGATAAAGGCAGGATTAGTATGAGTAGCAGTGACAGTGTGTTATTGACTGTCACTAATACTGATGCTGTTTCACATGTTTACATCTTGGCTTTTCTTAGGGTTCCATATAATTTCAAACATCTTTCATTATTAAGTTAAATGGTAAGGCACTGAACATAGTAGTATTTTAACCTAAAAAGTGTATGAAAAGCTACTTTGAAAAACTTCAGAATGATCGGGTGCAAAGAATTTGAACAAAGTTTGGTTACATACCAGCGGCTTAAATTAAACAAGCTATTTCCATCCCTTTTATCCCTCACCTGTAACTCTCATTACTGAAGATTTGAATGGTGTTGAAGAAATAAACTGAATTTGTTACCATATAGGGAAAGCATTCTTTATTACTTGAACAAAATCAAGTTATATCCAACTACCCCTAGCCAGCAGTGCTCTGTACCTTGTGTTACATATGATTGATGTCTGACTAATCTTTACAATCAAAATCCACTGAAATTTAGCCTTCAGCTTTCATATATTTTACTCTGGGTCACATTAGTGTTCAGGTCTAGATAGGTTGGGCAAATCAGACCAGATTGTACTCAAACTGTTCTTGTTCCACTTTGGTAGACCAAGGCTTATTTGAGTGTACTTTTCTATTGTATCTGAACATGCTGACAGTTGCATTTACTGCTTCAAGTACTACCAAGTTCAGCCTTCAACAGAATGCTAACCTCACAGAGGACCATTGATAGCAGCTCTTGAGAAAAATGTGGCAAACCCAAAGTTGTATGGTTTTGCAGCTAGGGTGTTCTTTTAGTTCTTTTAGTTTTGATCAAGACTACATTCCGTTATAAGCTGGTCCACCTCCACCTTCAGGTACAACCCAGTTAATATTTTGGCTGGGATCTTTGATATCACATGTCTTGCAATGGACACAGTTCTGAGCATTTATCTGTAACCGCAATCCATCTCCAGTTTCCACAGGAACATATTCATAAACTCCTGTAAAAAGGAAAATTGAATTTAGTGGAAGAAGTAACCTAATTCTAAAAGTACAGTAGAATTTAACCACAAAACACCCCCATCAAAAACCAAGGGGTCAAGCTGATAAGTGAAGTTATGGTATGTAGGAGAACTAAAAGTAGGGGGGGGGGACACCTGCAATTCCACGCACGACAAATTGTGCTAGGTACCTGCAGGGCAGAATCGTTGCTCAGGTCCATCGTATATAGCTAAGTTATTCTTGACAGGAACGCTATCATCTCTCAGAGTCAAATGAGCTGGCTGGTCATGTTCGTGATTCGTGCCACTCAGAGCCACTGATGAAAGCAAGTCAAAACTGATTTTTCCATCAGGTTTGGGGTATTCAATAGGTGTGCAGTCTTTGGCTGGCTTTAGTCGGCTTGCATCTGTCCCTAAAATATCAGCAGAGGGAAAAACGTAAATATAAGCAAAACTTAAATTATATTGGTTTCACCATACTCTAGTAAAAGAGCATATCAGTACCATCTTCTAAGTAACTTTGCTTCTCTGAAGGAAATTCCTCTACTGCTGTGATGTGTTCCACAACTGGAAAGGCATGGTCTTTTCTCTCTTTTTAAGGACAAATCTTGAGGGGTAAAAAAATTCCTATAGGCATGGTATCACAGAAGGGCACTCAGGAGTGGTCAATATCTTAAAAAAAATATGACAAATTTTGGGGGGATCTTGAGAGCCATAAATAACTTGGGGGAGTTATATAAATGATGAAGGGTACAGTATCCACCCCTTTTCTATGGTGTTGGCCTGTTTGTGGAAAAGATCTCAACAGGAAAGACTGAGCCTCCTTGCACAATAGTTACACTTCCTCTCCTTCCCTCTGCAGTCTGTTCCTAGTGGATCCCCCAAACCAACAGAGCACTGGACTGTCCAACAGATTTAGGGGCATGGTGGCCTAAAAAGGAAAGGAGAGAAGTGGGGGAAGTCTCATGGCTGCTGTCCAGATGCTGTTCATTTAGAAACCTACCTGGATGCTTTAGGGTCCAAGGTTCCATTCCTCTTAGTACCCAGTAAAATATGCCTGTGTAAATCATTCCACCATACACACCCAAGGCTCCATGGCATGAAGGACGGATATTCCTGACTGCATAGAGTTCTTTCCATACCCAGGATTTTTTCAGATTGTCTTCATATTCAGGCACATCAAGTCCTAGAAACAAGGGGCTGTTTATTAAATGTTTAGAAAGTCAGTAGCATCTTACAGTTCCACTTCCAAGGAGATAACTAGTGCTACAGATAAGAGCTAGGCTTTCTATATTTTGCAACAAAGCAGTAGTTTACATTTGAGAAAATATAAATTGCTCGGGAGAGCTATACTTCAACAATAATTTTATATTTGAATGGATACTGAAAAAGCAGAGTGGAAGACAACTTTGAATACAGTACAGTATGTATACATCATTGTTTACTCTTCCGAGTTTTACACTAATAAGACCAAAAATTAACACGTTTGAAGGCTGTTGAAGGATAACAACTAAAGTAGTACTAAATTAGTAAAACTATACACTACATAATTATAACACAGAGGTTGCAATTCTGTGCACACTCAAGGGTAAGCCTAATTGAATTCAGTGGGATCCACCTTTGACTAAATGCACAGGATTGCATGGCCCATGATTAACCGTTTAACAGCTAAACATAGGCATTTTCCCATGTACAAAGTGCTAACTTTAAAAAAAAAAAGTGAATTTGCACTTAAAATGAAAAAACAACAACTTGCATTTAAGATGGAAACAAAAGTGATTTTAGACAGCAACTTTAGTGGAAATACTATTTTTTTTAATAAAAAAAAGTTGTAAAGCAATACAAATACACATCATATAAATTTTCAGCCTGTAATTTCCAATGTAAACTTCAGATTAATCTCACCCAGAGTATCATTTGGTACTTGAAGGGTGTGACATGCCATAGCAGAGACTCAGTTGTCTGGACTAGGCAAGGTATTATAATTAGGCTCCACTCATAAATTCCTTCCATTATATCTGCAATAGGGTGATGAGACTTTAGGGCAGGCTTGTATTGTACTAGTCCATTATCCACAGATGATAAAGAAATGGACACAGGTGAGTCAGTAGGGTGGGGGTAGCATTCTATTCTTTCTATTAAGGCTCATCCAGACTTTCTTTTGCGTGGTGCTTTCCAGGCACAGATCCACACTTCCAAGGTCTGTGTCAGCAGCTTTTTTTTATTATTCCACCGCTTTGCCTGGGAAAACCTGCTGTTTACCACTGAATCAGAACAAACGGCAATCCTAAGCCTATTGCTGTTTCTTCCAATTTAGTGGTAAACAGGTTTCCCCAAAGAAAGTGTCTGAACAAAAACAAAACCTGGAAAATGCAGACCTATGTCTGAAAAGTGTTGTGCAAAAGGAAGTCTGATGAACCCTGAGTGCATGCTAGTGAATTGTGGGCTTTCTACAAAGCTGTTTTGGGTCAATACACCAGTCACAATTAACTTGGCTTAAAGAGCTCCTTGATATTTAGAATTGTCATTGATCAGAAAGCATCAGTGATAAATGTTCATATCATGCCATCTTACCCAGTGTTTTTGATTGGAGATTCTCATTCGTTAGTTGGTTGAAAATGGCTTCCGAAGCCAGCATACCACTTTTCATTGCAGTGTGTGTGCCTTTAATCTTAGGAACATTCATGAAACCTGGACTACAGCCAATAAGGAGTCCACCAGGAAAAGTGAGTTTAGGTATGGACTGTGGAGATATATTAGCATCAATTAATTTATTAACCATTCATGCAAAGTAAGAAAGATTGTTTTTTGGAATCAAGCGGTCACATTTTAAGTTTGATTGCATTAAGTGGATTAAAGCATACTCGTTTACAGCATACTTGCATTCTCTTTTGCATATCCCAAGCCATTATGTCTACATTCGAGGCTAGAACCAGCTATTTAGTGTGGCATAATTTATTCGGCCTGTAGATTCATCATGCACTGTTTTTCTGACTTACTATTCCTCATTCTTCCTGAAATTCTTCAAAGCCTACTAGGCCTATATCCTTCTACCTTAAACTAGAAGGTTCAGCTGCTTGTCTCCAATTTCCCAGCACTACCGTACTTCAATCTTTACATCAGTATCTACTCATCTCTCCATTTCTTTTTTAAAAATTTAATCCCACCCTCAGAGATACAAATCTGCATTTTTCCAAGTAGGTATATCTCATAACATAGTTCCAGTTATGTGGTAATATCAATTACAATATATATTCATACCAGCCAAAAATTTCAAATGTGAGGGTGTCCCAACCTTTCGCCTTCTGCTGTGTGCATAATTAAAGGGTACTAGCCTCCTGAAAATGTGTCTTTTGTCTTCATCCCCTTTGCTGATTTTGTTTTATTTGTTAGATTGTCTGTTGATGCTAGTTGTCAGATTTTTCTTGAACCATGAAGTCAGTGTTGCACCCTCCAGAAGTTTCCCTTATGTAGCTATCACTAGTCTTGCTGGTAACAATAATTACTATAAAGCAGATCCATATTATATCCCAAATAAAGGTTAAGCAATACCAACTCTTTATCTCTTCATTTTCAGTCTGATGCAACTGGAGCTACTGCAGTAAAACATTTGCCATTCTAAACTCCATTAGCATTACAATCCACTCCACAAGGAAGCCAGGAGCGTTGTTTCAAGGTTGCTGTTTTTTAAAAGGCCAGCCCAGACATTCAAAACTACACTGCCTCTGTTTCCCTCTTGCAGTGTTAAAAGAACACCGTCTTCAAATAAATTAACTTTGAATCAGGGAAACCTTTAGCTCAAACAAGGCATTAAAGTGCAAATGCAGTGGTCCAGAAAATGGGAATACCTATAAAAAGAGACCCAAGAACATTACCCACAGAGACAAATTTTGTCTCTTTCTGTTATCTATATAGTTCCTGAATATGCTATCAATAAAGAAGAAGGATTCTAAGTGTTATATTTTAACTCCATAGCACCAAGAATGACATCTATGAACCTCAACCTTTTAAAGAAGCTACTGTACAGTACTGAACTTTTGCAGCTGTACATCAAGAGACAGGAACTCCTGACATCCAAGTATCTGAGAGGTATTATAAATAAGAGCCAGTATCATTCATGGAGTACTTCTAATCCATTTTTACACCCCTGCTGGATTTCTACAGCCAACTTGTATACCCAAAAGGTGAAAAAGGTTTGGTTACTGTAACCACTAGTATTTTTCTAGATACGACTGCAATAAATAATTCAGAACACCTGTCCTCTTCGGGTGTATTTGACAGATTTAGTAGAGCATGCTTTAGAGCTATGGATACAGATTAAAAAGATTTGTCTCTGGAATACTGCAGCCATTGCAAAACTCACAGGTTTTAGTACAGAGAAAAGTAAACTTAAGCATCACCTACAATGCAGGTAAACCTTGACTCGGAAGAGCCACATAACTAGTGTTACAAATGCACAGGGACTCCGGCTTAGCCCTTCAAAAAATCTATGGAGCTCTTTGGATCACAAGTAGGGTTCTACTGCCGTTTTCTGGTGAACATGTTTCAATTGGGCTTAAATGCAGAAACCTTGCCATTTCAACATCTTACCAAGCCACACCAGATGTATGTTTAATTACAGGAATATAGAATTCACAACCAAGATATAAATTATTTGTGAAAATTTGTACAGTTATGATGCAAGTTATCGCTCCAGGATGAGGCCTGCTAATCTTACCCATGGATGAGATCGTGGTGCAACATTTCCCGGGACAGTTTGTAATATCTCTTATTTTGACATTTAAAGAGGACAACCATAACTGTTCAACAACAGTCCAACTAGAGCGTTTTGTCTTTACTAATGCTGCTGTATTTAATTGATTGGTTATATCAAAGCAACAAAAATATATTACAGGTCAATAGGGTAGCTAGCAAAGTTTAATACAAAGTGCTTTAAAAAATCTCAGATGCAAGGAGGCTCACTCCTTCCTGCTTCTTGCAGGATGATGCCTGCTATGACAAGTCTGTCCATCACCTAGAAACAAAGCATTTGCCCCCACAGAACTAGTGTTTTTCTCAAATACAAATTTAGTCAAGCAACTAAATTCATGATTGATTAAGACTGCTTCTATTAGATGGCAGCTTTTTTAAAAACAACAACCAAACAAACCCACAACTGAGACATTTGAGGAAATAACCTTGTATTACTAAAACATCACCTGGAAGCCACCTTCATTAAGAGCTCGGGCACCGTAGGCGATTCTCTTTCCACCTTCTAAAGTAGGCTGTACAGTTGGATGGTGCTTCCACCTCTGAAATTCCTTAAATGGGTTCAAGTAAGGATTTTGATAATCCAAACCGACCTATAAGACATAACGTGAAAATACTTACTTTTTTTTAAAAAAAACTGTAGGCTATTTCTAATAAGGCATACAAAGCTTCAAACACACACCTCATTCCTCTATTATGCTACTTGCTGGATATATTTAGCTTACTTTGAATTTCAGTGTTACAAGAAATAATTCTGTCCCTATGAAATGTACGGCCATGCAGCTCTTTTGTGTGAATAAGTGATTCAAGAATTCTGTATACAGGCATAATAGCTCATATACATATTCTTCCCCTGAGAAAAGCTCCAATTTGAAAAGCATGTGGCCAATACTTGGGGACTAACCAAACCTCACAGATCAGGGAGACGTATTTTCAAGGTAGTAGTTCTTGAACCCTGCTAACCTTGTAGAAGTTAAGCACTGACAATCTTCCATACTGAAGATCATAAGTAAAAGTTAAAAAGATATGATGTATTGCAAGCAACACTAATATTAGAATTCTATATCTCAGTGCCATCCATGAACAGACTTATGTCAGAAGCAAAAAATGTTCAAAAAGTTAAGTTTCACTGCAAATACAAAATACTTACCACAAACCCCAAAGCTACTAGCGGTTCACCCTCATCTAGATGATAAAGAAATGATCCTCCATATGTATGTCTGTCCAAAGGCCAGCCAACAGTGTGTTCCACTCTTCCTGCTTTCCATTTCTTTTCATCAATAAGCCACAGCTAGAAATGGGGAAAATCCAGGCAATGCAGTTCAGCAAAGACGTTACTTGACTTTAAACCAAAGTGAAAGTGCTACGTGTAACTTTCCATACTACACAATTGGACTCGGTGCTGAAAGCAAATATAATAATAGAAGTCTTCATCTTTCAAACCTTCACATTCAATCTATAACCTATTGGCTTGAGTGAATGAGCTGTCAAATAATGCTGCAGTGGCAGATCTTTGTAAGTGGGGAAAATGGGTGGAAAATATAATTTCTTCTCACTTATGACCCCCCTGCCTGACACAACTGTTTGTTTGTGTGTTTATAATCCATATATATATGGCAGTTTTCAAAAGTCATTTGAAATAAACCTCTACTGAGTTTCACAGGACAGGTCCTGCCACACGAAAAGGCTCAACCCAACCTTGGGAGTGTGAGAAATGCACTCCCATTGGTAGTCTCACTTCTTTTAAAACATACCAATTGCTTACAATGAATTTTCTGAATCTGAAGCAGAAAAGTTTTTCTTTACTTAAGTCCCAAATCATGCCCACACCTATTAAAAACAGTTTTCAGTGAAGAGGTTTATGACAGTGATCAGCAGTGTAGAACAGGTAACTCAGGAGCAATTACCTGGATTCATATCCATGTTCTATCTTTGGTATGCTTTCTTTTTAAGCTTCTATATTTAAAAGGGAACATAGCATAACCTGATCCACGTGCACACTTGCATTAGAACCATTTAAAGCACTGCTAATAATATGCCTTTTCTAGACTGGCTCGGGATGGATAGAACTATTGCCATGAACGACAGGACCAGTTTATGTAGCCAACACTATTTTGGAAACTAGAGTTTTTAGCCATCGTTCTGAACACAACAGTGAAATAAAACAGCCATAATACAGAGATGGGGCCTGCAGCCCTATAATACCTGGAAAATCTTTCCAACTTGGCTGTGCCTTGGGTCTCCCTTTAATTCAGGGACAAAGACAATTAGCCATAAAGGCTAAATGTTGACCTTAAAAAGAAACATTGAGACACTTCACTTGTGCATTGTTTACAAGCCAGAACTATTTAACATATGAAATCTGTTTGTCCTAAAATTAAAAGCTTGCAAGAATAAGAATGCTATGAACAAAATTGGAATACAGTGACTTCTACCAAAGAAAGCCACAAGTAGTTATTGCAAGGTGGGGAAAGTGGCAGTAGTAATCCTTTAGATCTAGAACCTACAAACTAAAGAACAGATCAAGGTACTACACAGCAAGCATTAGCTAACAGTAAGATTAGCTAACCTTTCCCAAATTTTCATACCATTTCTATTCTGAAAAGGCTTTAGAATGTACCCTGAGACAATGTCAAATACACTTGTGTTGTGGGATTCAGAGAGCAAACCTTGGATTGTAACCGATCAATAATACAGTGATACCTCCTTAAGCCCAATGCCGTAAGTCTGGGGTTGGCAGTTCTGCCTTAGATTGTATTTGTTGTACAACTGCTTTGCAAGATGTCCGTGACAACCTTCTGCAAACACTGTGATTTTGGCATGCAGCTCCAAGCCTCTTTCAAATGTAGCCTGCCACAGAAGATAATATATACTATCATTACACACATAATACGTATTTGAAAGTGAAGTCTGTTTGGCAAGATACGCTGCAAGCAGTTGTGTAACATGCTTTCATTATGCCATGTAGCAGAGAATCTTCAGAGCACCTGCTTTGAATGCAGAGATCCCAGCTTCAAACCTCAGCAACTTGAGGCAGGGCTGGGATAGTGCTCTGTCCGAAATACTGCCCCTCCAAGCCTCTCCATCTATGGTTCTCCTTGGGCCATGCCCCTCACGGGTGCATCTCCATGCCCTGCTTAAATCCTTTTGCCTGGCAGAAATATGTCCTTGAACTGTGACAATGTCTATTGCTTGCCTGGATAGGGAAGGGTGTGTGTTAGCTCTCTTGCCTCTAAGCTCTACCCATCACTGGCACCTGCACCCTAGGAAGTTACCGAGGAGGGAATACAGACTCTGGTTCTGCTTTAAACATCAGAACGGAAAACTGGTAGGAAAGATTGTAAATCAGCAGTTCTTTTCCTACTTATGTTAGAACTAATTTAAACTGTGTGCAGCTTATGCTTGCCTTGTGCACACCAGTGTGTGTGTGTGTGTGTGTGTGTGTGTGTGTGTGTGTGTGTGTGTGTGCTGCATATAGGGGACACAGTTCAAGTGTCCTGCAGCATATTTACTTCATACTGTCTGAGACGTACAATTACAAACACCACTACAATTGTAGGAAGCACACTTGGAGCAAACAGTATAAACTGACCCTTGATGCCAGGCTGTTAATGAGGTTTCCCCCCACTATTTCCTTGCATGTTTTATTAGTCATCTCTGTTTTAAGTTGATCTACTCAGAACTTTAAGGAATATACTGAAGTGTATACTCAGAACTTTCAGGAATATACTGAATTTTTCTTCATTATATGTAGAGTTGAAATGTGTTGTTTTCAGTCCCTTATAAGCATTTGTAACATCTCTGCTTCTTTCTCTGCATGGTTTTAAATCTACTGACTCTCTCGGTGCAAGTCTTGATGCAGAATACCTCGTCCCATTGCCACATGTCCTTCAAAATGCTGTTTAAACAGTGTCTTCCATTATACAACCTCTGGGGCAATAATACAATAATGCCTGTGCTCGTCTCAACCCTGGACCTTTGAGCCATATTTTTTGAGAATACTACCTTTGTGTTTACTTAAATGCCTACATTAAGATGCAAGTCCAATGCCATCTTCTTACCACCAAGCATGCAACAGCAGTTTTACAATATCCATTTTTATGAGGAGCCATCCCAGTGAAAAGCATGATGTTAATAAAAAAGTAAAGGAGCATTTACCTTGGGTGCCCCATCCTTTTGGATGCCAACATCATTTGTGGCAATCCCTTTCACACTACCATCTTCATGGAAAAGAACCTATGGGGAGGAAATCAAATAAAGATCTATTATTTCAACATTCTTAACATGAAGCTGCAGGCAGAGTTGTGTAATTTTATTGTTTGTACAGCACCTAGTTGCAATCACCCAGTAAATATTTTTATTATAATTTATTAAATTTGTATACCAGCCTTCATCCAAAGATCATACGGCTGTTCACAACATTAAAAATACAGAAAAGAACACAAAATACATAATGAAAAAAATTGAATAACCCTTCTCCCACAAACACAGTTAAAAGGATATAGAATGCTAATCAGCCCTGGTTATAGAGAAACATTTTTGCCTGCCTGGCATCTAAAAATATGTAATGAAAGCACCAGGTGAGCCTCCCTGGGGAGAGCATTCCACAAATGGGGAGCCACTGCAGGAAAGGCCCATTCTAGTACAGTATCTGCATGGAATATCCTGTAAGTTTTCAAAAACCTAAGGATGCAAATTAGATGCAGCAAGATGCACCTTCCTGCATCAAGTTGGCCTCTGTAGGAGACAGCATGCTGGATTAGATAGACCTTTGTTCTGCTCAGGAGGGCTCTTATGTTCTTACATAATTCTGCAAACAATATATTGTAGCGATTATTTGTGTAAACTGAATGCATTCATCCTAATAGGTGAAAACCTCTCTTAGGTATCGTATGAAAGTTTGACAAATCTCATACATGCACACAAACAAACATGAATGGCAACAGCTCTGCCATTACCTCAGCTGCAGCATACCCTGGATAGACTTCAACACCAAGCGCTTCTGCTTGTTCACCCAGCCAGCTCACAAAATGCCCTAGACGAACTATGTAGTTCCCATGATTAGTCATCGGAAGGCCTAGTTAAAAGGATGAAACACACCGCAATTCATTTCATGAAACAGTAAAACACTAAGACTAGTTCAAAGTTACAATTCTACCATACGCATCAGCTTACTAGCACAGTGAGGTTACAGTTCATGACTTAATTAACTCAGCCCTGTGCTCACAAATCTTACCACTGCACAAAATGTGTTCCTAGTCTACCTGCTGCACCTATGTTTCAGTCTATGTTTCTAGTAAACATAAAGTCTCTCATAGTTTACAAAACTATTTTTCTCAGATTCAGTGCAGGAGATTCTAAATTGCCTCAGACACCAAATTGTCTGACTTACAAGCTTGTCTTCAACACAACTTATAAACTACAGTGTATGTACTGAAACAAAGTGATGTGACATTTCTTCACTATAAAGCAGTGGTAGCTAACCTGCAGCCCTCCAGAAGTTACTGAACTCCCATCAGGTCCAACCAGCATAGCCAGTTGTCAGGGATGAATGGGAGCTCCATTCCAGCAACATTTGAAGGGCCATAGGTTAGCCACTCCCACTGAAGAGGCACTACCTAAGTTGATTCAAGTTGTTTTCAATTTTGCTTTTTAAACTGTTGTAACCCACCCTGAGACCACAGGATGAAGGGCAGGTAATAAATTTAATACTTTTAAGCAAAAAAAAAAAAAGCTCATACAAGCACCTTATACCTCAGCTCAAAACAAAAGATTTACACATAGAAGTCCTTCGTCTTCATCAATAACTGTACCTGGAAGAATAGGAACTGGGATTCTAGAGTTCTTTGTTAATATTCCAAATTTGTCTTCTGTTACAGAGGTATTCAGTGGAGCCTAAGAGAAAGGAAAGAAAAATAGGTAGAATAGGTATCCAACCCCCTCAATAAGACATTTGAATACCATTACCATTATAGAATCACATAAAATTGGAGTAGACATGCTTATGAGTTTCAAGGATGGTAACAGATGTCAGATTAAGCACAAATAAGAAAAGAATGAAGTGCAAGAAAGGCACTTGCATTCTACTGCAGATTCTGATCATTAAAGGCAGCAAGCTAAAGGATTTAACAAATAAAGGTATTTGGCAGAATTTTATTTATTCTTTGGCAAAAGATACTTTACCAAATATCTTTATAATGCTCATTATTTCCCTGGATACTTTCTATTTTATAGCATTCAGAGGAAACATATTATATATAATTATTTTAGTAATTTCCTTTAAAATCACTAGCATGCATCCTAAACAGAATTAAGCTACAATTGAAAAAAGTTGAAGTACAGAAGTTAAGCTCTTACCCCTCGTTCTTTCCAATCTGGGAAAAGTTCATTTAAGGCACGTGGCTCAAGGCAAGCTCCAGAAAGTGTATGTGCACCAATCTGAGCAGCTTTCTCCACAAGGCACACGCGGATCTCTTTGCCATGTTCGCTAGCTAACTGCTTGAGTCGGATAGCTGCAGCGAGTCCTGCAGGGCCTGCTCCAACTACAACAACATCTGCTTCCTCTGCAAATCTTTCCATGCTTATCCCTTTAACAAAGAGCCATATACCAGAAAGTCAAATGGAAGCTAGGACCTTGCTGTCAAAATCAACTCTCCCTCCCCTTCTTGAAGTCTGATCTTGCAGCCTCAAGTGGGGGAAAAAGTGTTGGATCAAGACTAAAAAAAATGGAATAGAACTTATAGGTATCTTTCAACTGTGGGTTTGCTAGGATGCAATTCAATGACCTTTTACTGGCATTGTCCCACAGCACAGCTAGATGGCCACTTGAAGCTCTTCCTGGGGTGTGTTTGCTGCAGTCGCATGCTGACAGCTTCTGGGAGCTGCAGGTGAGTGCATGGTGAGGACCAAAGTAGGACAAACTACCCCAAAAGGAGCACCATGTGTCCCCCACCAAAGGTACTACCCCTCCCACACCCTAAAGTAATGCACTACACTAAAGTAATAAACAATTGCAAAGTTAATTGTTAAATATAATTACAAATACAGATACAGATTTACAGGGTTTCCCACAAAAAAATATAGCTGCCCACGTGCTATCTTCTATCTAAGTGTCCTTTAAAGCGGGGGGGGGGGGGCTATCTTTGCTGTTTGTTGATCAGTAATTGACTCTTCGTCACTACAGGCAAATAGCTATTTACAAGCCTGATTATGCTACAAAAATGAATTGTACTTAAAAGTTTGTCACTTACCTTCCCATCGGTTGTCTTTGTCCCGGGGGTGGATAGTATAGTGGGTGGTGATACGTGGCACAGTGGAAGAAGCCCATCGTGCTGCGCACAAAGGCAGGTGACAATCTTTTCCTGCTGACCTCAAGGCATACAGACAACGATGTGCTGTGGCAAAGAAATAAAACAGTTTTGAGCATTCAATTTTTGTTACAGCTCTTTAACTTTGACAACAAGGACACAAATATTCTGCTACTATACAGTATTAGGACAATTTATTTGCATGATTTACATAAATACCATACCATTTAGAGAAGCAGTCTTAGATTTAACAGTTACATGAATGTTGGGTCCCATATCAGTTCCATATCCTATGTTTTCCCCGTCTCCTTTTAGTTGTCTAGTGCAGTGTTAAAAAGTTGATCATCAAAGACAAGCCACGCATTGCCGCAGATCTCAATGATGCCTTACAGTAGAGGTTTTCAACCTTTTTGAGTCCACGGCCCCCTTGACCAACTACATTCTTTCTGCAGCACCTCTGTGTGGCTCAGGAGCCCAATTATATCACTCGTTGCCTGCAGAGCTGGCAGCCTCTCACCTTTTTTGAACACCCTCCCTTGTGGAGTGTTCCCTCAGCCTCCTCTCCCCTATCCTTGGGAGCCTTCCAGGCAGCCGCTGCTGCCACCCCTGGTCTCTGAGCTGCCCCGCCCCCTGCCTCAAAGAGAAGTGCCTCCTCACACTCCCCCATATGACTCTTCCATTCCTTCCCAACAGCAAGGGCTGGTGGACTGGCTGGCTGGGCTCCCTCGCCCGCTTGCTTGCTTGCTTACTCTGAGGCCACCTCAGCTCTTGGCAGCCAACACCCCCTGGCCAGCCCCAGAGGCACCATTTGCCTGGGGAGCTTGTAGCCAGAGCTGCTGCAACAAACAGCTGTGCAAGCCTTTGGGAGGCGTCAGAGGGGGGAAGGAAGGAAAGAGGGACAGAGGTTGTGTTGCCCACGACACCCATGACCACCATCCAAAGCACCCCAGGGTGCCACGGCACATTGGTTAAAAACCATGCACACACACACAATTTCATAGTGCATGGGTAAGTTGTATACCAACACACACTTCTACATAAGCAACAGACAGCTCGCCATGAACTCTTCTGATTTTGTCTTTTCCATTTTGGCAACTTACCCTACGGCTAAAGTTTTGACCAACTAACTACTGTTCTGGCTTGCTAGCAACCTAGATCTTTGCAATTTGGGTGTCTATTCAGATATGACTGTTACAGTACAAGGCCAGCACCAAAAGCTAGGCCATGCAATGTAATTAAGAGGGGATTTGGACAGAAACTCTCTGGAGTTGCAGAGCAGGAAGTGACTGTTCCTAAATGAGATGTTGTACATTTGTATCCTGGGCTACCGGAGAACTGAGCAAGCAACTCCTGCCACTGTAATCAACAACATGACATAACAAAAGAGCTGGGCTGCTAGGGTACTTATACAAGGACATGTTTGTCCTTATACAAGGACAGTATATACTGTAGATGAGTCCACCCTAGTTGTTCAGCATGGAATTTTCAAACTTCTGTTTACTCACTTTTTACGAGGCCCTCACACAACACCACCATCCTGTTCTTTCCCTGTTGTACTTCCATCTTTTCTCATTCAACAGAGTCTGACTTTTCCAAGAGAACAGATGAGTAGCATAATCATCACCAGTGTAGATGTTATTGGTGCTACTCTGCTATCTTTTCAAAATGACAGGACTTTGACATGCGCACCACCATGGTGGGTAAGTGCACATTCATAATAACTACTGCAGGGGCACCATTTTATCACTCCATATTTTTGCACTACAATGCTTTTCAAACTATGTTTTAAATACAACTAAATTGAAGGCTTTACAGTTTACAGTGCTTAACCTCTTAATTCAACAAAGTTATTTTTTTAAAAAAAATTGATTAAACATTCCTTTCTTGTTATTAACAATAGCCACTTTGCTACTAAAATAGCATTTACGTGAACTGGCCTTTCCCCATTTTCTACCCACTGCAGCTATGTCACATCCACTTGTGTAGGCAGAACATAGCAGGAAAAACACACAGAATAAGTGCAACATTCCCAGCAGTGTGGAAAATCAATTGCACTTGTAGTATACATACAGTAATAGAGCATTGCTTATTAACACTAGGAGCCACCTGTCTGAACGCAGGCTATATGGAGTATCTGGCAATGTTTGACAGCAGTCAGTCCCTTGATAATATCTACTTCAACAATTCCTCAACCCCACCCCCCATGCTACTATTCACAATGCTTTCTACTTCATATAGGACTTCTAGGTAAAACACACAAGCAAACAATTATTTGCACTTAACATTACTAGTATGCAAAGGAGAACCAAGCTATTCTACTTCTGCCCTGCTTTTCTTATGCTTGCCAATTGCAGCAAGCTATTACCATTGCTATATTATCACATGATGCAAAAATCCAGATGACCGTTCATCACTGGTGCCTAAAGAACTGATAGTGGTAAGTTTCTGAAGGTGGTAGGAAGCCGGTTTCCCCTCATCTCACGTGCTCTATGTGGCTGACAATCACATCCTCTTATTCCTTAACCAGCAGCACCCACTCATTGGAGTAAGATCTTTCAAGTCAGAGGCTATGATTTTCAGGTAGGCTTCTACCAGGTAGAGATGAAAGAAAAGTGGAGGAAACGGAGACCAAAACACACCAGCAAGAACATTCATGCCTCTATTTCTGTCCTTCCAAAGCTGGTTCTTAAGATTCTTGCAAAGGATTCATAACAATCACTGCCGAGTCATGAGCGGGGCTTTTTTTAAGAGTCTCCCTTCCACAAAAGGACTGATCTCTGTCCAAACAAGATCTGTTTTGTAAGAGATCCTACAGGTGACCTTTACCCTGATTTTACTTCTGGCCAGCAGGGGGGAGACGAAAGAGGAGAAATACTCAGGGTTAGCTCTGAGAGAAATAAATATTTGGTGTGGGTCAGCAATCTCACGTGAAAAGACGACTTCTTTCTTGTCGCTTTGTTGTCAAACTCATTCTGTTGACCTCTGTTTGCACATACTAAGGTCACGGCCTCGCCTCTTCCTAGGCTTGACAAGTGGGGTTCAAAACCAAACCCCGACAACACCTCTGACCCACAGAGCTGCTCCGTGCACATTTACTCCGTGCACATTTACCCTTCCCTTACACAGGCAGACACAAATCAGCGCAGCATTGCTACTTAATCCCCTGACAGCTGCCATCGAGCCTAAGCACATTTCGTCAGGGGCCAAGGAGCAAGGTGGGTCCAGAATCAAGCTGAGGGGGGCAACGCTCACCCAGAGAAAAGCCACTGCTTTCAGTTTCCACTTCCTACTTCTAATCGTGGGAGCCAAGACTTACACCAGGATTGAATGCACATTTATTCTTAATGTGCTAGACATGCTTGCACAAGAGCACTGACCCTGAATCAATGCTCTTCGTGAAAGAAAGAGATGGCTTATCGACAAACGAAACACAAGCGTGCAAAAAATTATAGAGATTCAGGGCGAAACTTACTCGCCGCGGCACGTCCGGAAAGCAGGATTTAAATGCACTTTACCTTGACGGGAAACTCTGCAGACAGGAAGCAGCATGGCGCTGAGCGAGAAGGCTCCTGGTAATCCAAAGGAGTGGGTGGTACGTCTCCCTCACTTGCTTTGCAGAGTCTCACGGGGATCTTACAGATCGGCCCCCATGCTCCTCCGGGTTCTGTAGCAGCTGCAGAAGCCACGAGCAGAATTCGCTGGCGTCGAAGTTAACTTGCGCTGGCAGGACACACGTTGGGAAATGGGCGCGACCTCTCAGAGTGACATCCCATTAACAAACAAACTTTTTAGAAAAACTATAATTCCCAGGATGCCCCGCAGGAAAGGGCTGCGCCATATTCACGATTCTGGACTTGAGGGCGACGGGAGTGGCGAAATGCACGCCGGGAAAAGTAGTTCCGGGCTGCCGCTTTATTTCATGACGATTTCGTAGAGAGAAGAGACATGACACGCGATGGCAGTTCTTGTTGACTTCCGGTTCAAAATATTTTGATTTATTGGTTGATGGATTTATTAATATATCGCCCTATACCCGGGGGTCTCAGGGCGGTTCACAAAATACATAATAAAAATTAAAACAACAACCCAATAGCCTCCCCGCTCCCAAGTCAAGGGTGAGGTAACCGAGATGGATCGTCATCGGCGGATGTTGAACTCCTTACGTCAGTGACAGGCAACGGTGACAGGTTCCTTGAGGCGAGCCCTTATTTCCATTTTTGTAGGCGGAGATCCATCTGTGTCGTCACGGGCGAGCGGGCGTGGCTTTGAACTCGCGCCTCGCACCTCCCAGCCAGCCAGTGGCAGTTGGCTAGGAAGCGAGTGGCGGTTATTTTGAGTCCGGGCGGAATGGCGGAGGCGCCGACTGTGACCTCTTCCGCGGCCAGAAGCGCTCCCGGTCGAGCCACGCCACCCTTGGAGCAAATGGCGGAGCCGCCTCGCGGACTACTGGAGGTGGTGGAGATGCAGCTGGGAGACGTGAGTCTTCTTTTCCCTTCGGGGCTTTTGTTCTGCTGGGACGCGGCGGGGTCTCTCCTGTGCCGCCCTTTCAGGGCCTCCCTTAAAGGCCGCTGGGATTCTCCTATCACACGGAGGACCAGAAGCCTTTGCCCTTCCTCGTGTCTGCGCGTGTGAGTGGCCCAGCAGCATCCGGGTGTGTGCGCAATCTATATATTTCTTATTAACCCCCCCTCCACTTCTTGTTGCTGGGGGGGGGCTATTGGGTTGTTGTTTTTGTTTTTATTAGGTACTTTGTGGTTTTATATCTTGATTTTATTCTGTGAGCCGCCCTGAGACCCCCGGGTATATGGTGGTATATAGATTCAATATAATAATAATAATAATAATAATAATAATAATAATAAAGAAATAATAAAATGGCTTGCGAAAGGGGAGGGAAACACGATCAGATATAAAAATCCTGCATAGATAAAAAGAGTGGAGAAGAACTAAAATGGCAAATCTCAATCATCATCATCATCATTGGAGGTAACAATTCAACATACGGTAGCATTTTTATTTAAAGCATCGTTTGGGAGGGAGGGGAGGCTCTCTCCTAATAAACATGCCTGGGACCCCACTGCAGAGAAACAACCTGGTTGATCGGTGTCTTAGTGTTAGCAGTTGCCTCTTGGAGAAGAGCTCTGCACAGAAGACGATTATCTCCAGCTTCAGTAAGCAAAGAGGAGTAAAGTGAACTGAACTGTCTAGGACTAGAACTTGCTAGAGTTGTTGCCATTTTTTAAATGTCTGGCATGAGATGGGTGGTGAAGTGATTGTGGACCACTTGACCATTGTGTACGGAGTTGCAATTCCTCTAAAGGAGCAGGTATCTGCCACTAGAGGCTCAAGCAACCTCTGTGGGTTTGGTATGTCACCGACAGCTGCATCTGAATTGGGATTACATGATCACCATAGTCCATGCACACTGGTAACCACAAGACTGGATTACTACAATGCGCTCTACATGGGTTTGGTCCAAAAACTCCATTTGGTGCAGAATGTAACATTTAGACTGCTGATGGGAGTAGATGGGTGACAGCATGTGACACTTGTGAAAACATCTGCTCTGACTGCCCATATGCTACTGGGCCACGTTCACGGCTGTTGTGTTGATTTACAAAGCCTTGAACAACATGGGTCTAGGACATTTTAAGGGTTATCTGAAACCTTATACCTCAGCTTGATCACGGAGATTATCCAACTCAACTAGAAGTTAAGCATTTACAGTTGATAGTTCCATGCTCTAAAAAACTCATCCATCAGAGGTTTAGCAGACATCCATACTTGCTTTTGACTTTCAGGTGTACTTGCATGTCTTTGCAGCCGTGTAATTTTTGTTGAGCCAATCATTTTTGATAAACTATTGTTTTGATGGTGTTTTATGTTTCAACATTGTATACAATCCTGATATTTTATGATACAGTATGTTGGTATAGAAATACTTTTATAAATAAAAGAATAGAACAGATGAATTAACTAACTGAAGCTTTTCGAGTTCTCGCAGTTTTAATTCAATTCTGTGTCCAGGGCAGCTGTCTATCAGCTCCATCTGGTACGCAGGCTGAGACCCTACCTGCCTGCAGACTGTCTCGCCAGAGTTGTGCATGCTCTAGTTATCTCTTGCTTGGACTACTGCTATGCGCTCTACGTGGGGCTACCTTTGAAGGTGACTCGGAAACTACAACTAATCCAGAATGCGGCAGCTAGGCTGGTGACTGGGAGCGGCTGCCGAGACCACATAACACCGGTCTTGAAAGATCTACATTGGCTCCCAGTACGTTTCCGAGCACAGTTCAAAGTGTTGGTGCTGACCTTTAAAGCCCTAAATGGCCTCGGTCCAGTATACCTGAAGGAGCGTCTCCAGCTCCATCGGTTCTGCCCGGACAAGAGGTCCAGCACCGAGGGCCTTCTGGCGGTTCCCTCATTGCGAGAAGCCAAGTTGCAGGGAACTAGACAGAGGGCCTTCTCGGTAGTGGCGCCCGCCCTGTGGAACGCCCTCCCATCAGATGTCAAAGAGAAAAACAACTACCAGACTTTTAGAAGCCATCTGAAGGCAGCCCTGTTTAGGGAGGCGTTTAATGTTTAATAGATCACTGTGTTTTATTTTTCTGCTGGACGCCGCCCAGAGTGGCTGGGGAAGCCCGGCCAGATGGGTGGGGTATAAATAATATATTATTATTATTATTATTATTATTATTATTATTATCAGTTGGGCATATTTCTTTAGATTTTAAGGCTATTTGTTTTCTGGTTTATTGCAATAGTAGGGATTAAATAAAGAAAAGATTAAAGAGGGTATTTTTTCCCTGGAAGGAAGGTACAGTTGTTGCTTTTAGATATGGTAGCTAGAAAATGACATTTTAATGGACTGAATTTTATCTTGGACAAAAAGTAAACTCTAATAATAATTGCTGCGGAAACTGAATATTTCTTTTTATTGCAGGCAGCATTTTCACTCACCAAGCTTTTGGAGGCTACATCTGCAGTGTCAGCCCAGGTAGAAGAACTTGAAACCAAATGTACTGAACATGCTAGATTTCTTAAAACATGGCGGAGCCTTTTAAAAGAAGGATATGATTCCCTGAAACCCACTGAGTGATTTGAACACCCATACAATGTTGCTGTTTTAACTGTTTAAGGAAACCAAAGGCAAGACTGGCCAACAGCACATAACACTTTTTACTACCTTCATATGGAGAGATAGAACTACTTCAACAAGCCTTCATTTTAAATCTGCAAAGAAAAACAGAACGGTGGTTTTTAACTTCATGATACAAGCAAAGCAGCTCCCTTAAATACTTTGAAGCATGCTCACCATACTGGATAATTTGTTCCTAGGGCATGACTGAAAGAATATGTGCTGTAAAAATATTTTTCTTAAAGGTCAGGAGATCAGACTGAAATAGTGATTAAGAGTCTCATTTGACTGTTACTTGGAATTTTACTAGTTGTGGATGACTGTAGAATTCATTGTATAAGGTCTATGGACTGTTAGGGTAAAATATTTAATTGTACGGAAAACAGGTGTGTTTAATCCTCTTAAAGTAACATCCAACACTTTCTGCCCTAAACAGGTGTGACTATGGCTGTCTGGAAACTGGTTGCTGTTTTACTTAGTCTCATGACAGCTTCAATATATTAAGTTTTCAATCATATTTTTCTATTTTGAACATGTGATCAGAGTATGTTTTGACAAAATAAACTGAGTATAGAGCCTTATGCATGATAGATCATAGAATTTTATCTCCTGCTAAAAGATGCAAGTCTTATTATTTATTGTGTAATCTTTTATTGGCATATTGTAAATCTGATACTTTGAGTATAAATTGAGGAAGCAATGTTATTTGTAAACAAGGACTGTATGCAAGTTATTTTAGTTGCATTAAGCACCATTGAAAGCAATATGATGATTTAATTAGTACTTTGTACCTATTGAAATCACTGTGTAAATGCAGGTAACATTCTGGATCCAACCCAATTATCTGCCTTTTGTTTTCATCCTGGAAACGGCATTTAAGTAAGTTAAACAACAGGAATACAAATAGTTAAATTTCCAAATAAATTCAGTGTTACTATATTAATAAAGTATATTGGTATAAGGTTGGAATGACTCATCTTTTCTCTTGCATTTCAGATTAAGTAGCCAGTATACCTTAAAATTTGCCTGTATCTGAATATGGGCTACTTGTGGCTCTAGAGCAGGCATCCCCAAACTGCGGCCCTCCAGATGTTTTGGCCTACAACTCCCATGATCCCTAGCTAAGAGGACCAGTGGTCAGGGAAGTTGGGAATTGTAGTCCAAAACAGCTGGAGGGCCGAAGTTTGGGGATGCCTGCTCTAGAGCCTTGAAGTGGGTTATTTGGCCTATGGATATGGAGACTTTGCTGAAAATAGCCGGCCAGACAATTAAAATTCTATAGAACTGCCTTAGAAAAACTCCAGTCAAAACTTTAGTAGCAGAATAACTTAATCAGCTGAGCAAAACACCTATGATAATGATAATTCAAATATATTAATGACTCCTATAGTTTGTGGAAGAAATGCCAAATCAAAATCTACAGAATACTAGATACAGTATAACATGAGGTTTCCCCAAACCATTTTGGTGCTCTGTGGTGTTTCTGTGGATTTTTGGTTGAAGATGGGAGATGGTACAGTACATCCATTGCATTAAATACCGTGTTTCTCATATTATAAGACATGTCTTATATTTATTTTTTCCTCAAAAAAACACACTATGGCTTATTTTCAAGGGATGTCTTATTTTTTTCCTCCTCCTCCTGCTGCGGCCGGCATTGCTGCTGCGCCTATCACTATGTCTTATTTTCGGGGTATGGCTTATATTCCTTGAATGCTTAAAAATCCTGCTATGGCTTATTTTATGGGTATGTCTTAAAATATGAGAAACAGGGTATTCGTATTTTAAATTATATTTTATTGCTTCTTTTATTTCTCCTGGATTGTAATACAATAACACACAATCGATGAGAAATAAAAGTAGCAATAAAAAGACAATTAAAAATCATACATCGCCCAATACAATGCATTACAATTGCTACAGCAGAAAAAATACGAAGTCCACCCAGAGTTTCTGCAGTCTTCTAGGGGTGTGTGTGTGTGTGGAGTGAGTGAATGATTGCTATAGCCCTAGTCACGTGTTGCTTGAATGTAGGATACTCGCAGTTTCAAGTTAGAGCAGGATCACTCTTCAACCTAGATATTACTACATTAGTATAGCTGTCTGTAAGGAAACATTTCAGCACAAGCAGCTGCTCACACATTTGTGTTTCTCTGCAGACAATCGTTTAATGTATAATTGTTGGAAGGTGGAGCAAAATGTAGCTCTCCTCTGGCTTCAAACAGTGCATGCCATACATATAAGTAATGTGTGAAGAAATAGTTAAACTGATCTCCCAGATTAATGGGAGTGGTACAGAAGTAATGTTATTGGAGGGTTTAATGAGTGACCTTATTACCCATATGTACCTTCTGTATATACTTAGCCTTTAGGTTTCCATATTATTGGACAAGAGCATCAGAATTTGTGGCTATCAAGTCCTAGAAGATGAAGATGCACATATTCATATTCTTTATCACTCCATCACTTTACCCACATCATAGAAAAAATCCAGAATTTATCGCTTTCAGAAGTGAAAGATACATAATTCTTTCACAATTTTCTGTTTTGAATAACTTGCTCTGAATACCTTCAGTTCTAGTTAACTCAACAAACTTTATTAATTTTTTATTTAAAAAAATAGACCGATTTCCAACAAAATGTTTCCCAAGGCAACTTACAAAAATATACACAGATAAACTATTGTGCACTTTTAAAAACAGATGCTTTAAAATAGTAAAAAATATTACTAAAACCAGCATCAGCTAACACCCATATCTAGAAAACAGACAAAAACTAGCCATTCAAAGCAGTAGTAAAAATATAATTATTTAGAGGTGTTGGGGGATGGAACCTGCCTAGCTTCATGCAGATTTGAGTTTCATAACAGACCACTGTCTATTGACATAACTCATTGTAGATGAGCATCCAAGCAGGGCTTTGATGTGGCTCTTACACGGATTTTAAGGCATGGGCAACTGAAAACCACTCCCCCAAGGGATTAGATATATAGCCTGGGATAGTCCTGGATCCAGCATTGTCACTTGGTTGTTCAGGTCACATCAGTGGCTCACTCACCAGCTATGACTGTTCCTGGACTGTGTTAGCCTAGCCCCAGTAATTACGTTTGGGTAATTTCCTAGTTGGACTATTGTAATGCATTCTATCTGGAGCTACTGCAAAATGCAGCCACCCAGAACCCAGGAAGGCTCTTCAGTGTTACTTGGTCCAATTGATGGTGTTGACTAACATTAAAAGGCCTTGATGACTGGGGATCCAAATACAGTAGCTGAAGAGCACCTGTCCTTATACCAACCTGCCTATGCATTAAAATCTATAGGAGAGGACATTGTGGTCGAGCTGATTGCACAAGGATACTGTCATGAGCTGGAATTGGACGTTTTCTGTGGCGACCCTTGTTCCGTGCTAGTGCTAACAGTGGGTACTGTTTGTAGCCAGCTGAAAACATACCTCTTCAACCAGGCTTTTGTAGGGGACTGTGTTAAGCAGGAGATCTACGAACTGATGAGACTTAAGGTCTGTTTCCTTATTTTATTTTATGTTGGTTTTATTGTGATATTTTAATAGCTTTGATGATTTTATTGTAAATAATTGTTTTCCTGTTCATTACTGCACTCTGCTTTGTCACATCATTTTTCAATGAAGGGTCGAATAGATATGTATTTAATGAATGAATAAGACAGTGTTACTGTACTTAGAAATACAACTCTATTTTACATTAATGAACTCCAAATCTCCACATATACAGTAGTAAAGCTAAGCATAAAAAGCTGTGTATGAATATATAGTTTAAACACGCTTTAAATGTTATTGAATCATGTTTCCTCAGGCAGTGCTTCATTTGCAAACACAACAACATATTTACATAAATATTAGTAAAAACTAGATATAAAATAACATTCTTTTCAGCCAAGTTCAAGATAATCCAAAAATCTGTAAACATTGAAGTGCAACTATACAAGTTCTATTCTTTAATCCTTTAAGAAATCCAGTGCAAACATCTATGAAATCTCTCATTGCCATTCCTATATTTGCTCCTTCACCTTGCAAACTTGGAAACAGAAAATGCTGTCTCCCATATTAAACTGTACTGCAAGGAAACGGACTGTTTTCAGACTTGCAGAACTAAAGTAGCCCAGTTCTATTTATAAATATTAAATAACTTGTGACACTTCAGTTTTTGTGTTGGTGTTTTAGATAATACTGCCTACAGGTTAGATATAATACTGGTCACTGAGAATAACTGTTACCACAGTTTTAGAACTGTCGAAAGATATAAAGTAGTCCTTAGATTCTGACCATGTTTCTTTCACTTTCTATTTCCTCATCAATTCCACAATGCAAATTCACCAGGATAAGCATTTCCCCCATTAATTCCAACCTCTGCTCCATATGGCTAGTTCTTCTAAAGGTTGTTAATAGTTGCATGTCATGGTAGCTCAGTACTGTAGTTTGTCTTTTGTCATGCTTAAAAATGATTCCATGGCCTGGAGCAAGGGTTCTGTTTCTTTGCAGCTTTATGTGGCAGGATCTTCAAGATGACAGTGCTGAGTGTGCAAGTCTTAATGCATTTAACTTGTTCTGAATCATTTTCATGCATATATATTCAGGCTTGCTGAATGTCAACTTATGTAACTCTCAGAGGAATCTGTAAAATTGGCAGGATTTGTCAACTCTGGTGAGGTATCTTCTGCAGGCCACATCTCTACCCAGATAAATGATGGACCATACATTTTCTGGCTGTTTTTGCCTCCCAAGGATCTTCTTTGTTTGTAATTGTGCCAAACTTGATTAATCATTTCCTTGAAAGGCCTCGTGGTTAATGTATAGAGAAGAGGGTTCAAGGCACTATTTATTGGTAATATAAAAATCACAACCCAGGAAGTTATAGAACCTAAAGGGAGGGGAAAAACAATATTCACTTAATTGTGCCTGTGTATTTTTAACAAACGTAGTATATGTTGTGGCATGTGTGGGGAACCTTTGATTCTCCAGATGTTGCTGAACTACAGCTCCCATCTACCCCTGCAACCAGGACCAATTGTCAGGGGTGATGGGAGTTGTAGTTCAACATCTGGAAGGCTAAATATTTTCCCCACCTGTGCTATAGGATGCTACTAGACCAGATATTATTACTGTGGATATATGCAAAATTTCAAATCTTGCCAAACATTTGAACATATTGATTGATATTCTAATGTGCATTAGAGTAAATAGGCATTACTTCCTCCAACAGCAAAATTGGGTGGCTGAGTACAAAGAGTTGGAGCCAAACAAAGCGACTGAGAAACAAGAGGGAGGTGTTAACATGCTGTCAGGAAGCCCAATAAGTACAATTTTAACACCCCACAAAAAACAAGGGGGCAAAAAGCTCATCCCTGTGCAATGAGCACCAAGTAAGTTAAACAGAATGTTGAGCATCATTTGGAAAAGAAAATATCACAAGGGGGAGCAGGAGAAGGATACAGTGGCATTATTGAGCTTACATCTTATAGTGTCTTGGAAGCAGGCATAGCTGGTTGGAACTCTGAGCGGGAATGCTTAAAGGATGAGAATGGTGCTTTTTTTTTTATAATGCAGGGCCCACACTATTTTAGATTCGCCCACCTGCCCTCTTCTACTGTCCAGGAAATGTAACTTGCTCTTGAGTTCCCTATTGCAAACTGAAAACAACAACAGAGCAATTGGGAAGGAAATTGGCAATACAGTACCTGGAATTTCTACTTGAAGTAAGGAAAGCAATTTTAGTGTAAATATGGGTATCCAACATAGTGCATCAGTAAATACGATGAAGAAAAAGCGTTTGGCAAGGGTCATCTCTTTCTTCACATGATTCTGGATTTCCATTGCGGTAATTGCTGTCTGATGGACGCTATAAAACATACTTCCATAGGAGAATACTATGATGATAAACGCTACTAAATTTACACCTGTTGCAAAATAGAAACAGTTTAATTCTATTTAGGAGTCTCTTTGCCAAGTTAAAATTCAAAATCTGATGACTAGTATGTATGGTATGCAAATGTAAAAGGTTCAGAACTGAAATATATCTATCTGTAAGTTTACATTTGCTGGACGTAACTGCTTTTTAGATTGCAGAATTAAAACGCCATTAACAATAATGTATGCAGACTAACTGACTCTTGTTTAGTCTTGCTAACTTCTGCGTGAGTTCTGTAGGTTTAAGCAGTTTGTAGGTTACAGCTGTTCTTCACAGTAATATACAGTGGAACCTCGGTTTATGAACACCTCGGTTTATGAATTTTCGGTTTATGAACGCCGCGGACCCATCTGGAACGGATTAATTCATTTTCCATTACTTTCAATGGGAAAGTTTGCTTCAGTTTATGAACGCTTCAGTTTATGAACAGACTTCCGGAACCAATTACACCCATGCTTCAGTTTATGAACGCTTCAGTTTAAGTACTCCGCGGACCCGTCTGGAACGGATTAATCCACTTTCCATTACTTTCAATGGGAAAGTTCGCTTCAGTTTATGAATACTTCAGTTTAAGTACTCCGCGGACTGTCTGGAACAGATTAATCCACTTTCCATTACTTTCAATGGGAAAGTTTGCTTCAGTTTATGAACGCTTCAGTTTATGAACAGACTTCCGGAACCAATTGTGTTCATAAACCGAGGTGCCACTGTATGTGATTTAACCTATAAATTCATTATTTCACAATGAATATTCAGTGCTGGAAAATGAGAATTAAAAAAAACCTATATAAAATTGTGTTTCATAGATGAAAACAGACATTAAGATGAGCATCCATATTCAGAGTATGAGCAGATTAAAATAGGGTCTTTGGCCAAATTATGTATAATCTGACATGAATTTAACACACAGGTTTTAAAAACTGCAAATTGCTTCAGATGGCATGAGGGAGGCACTGATAATTACAGGATCAGGGCAGTCATGAACATAAAGGACTTGCTTTGGGGAGAAATGAACCTGGAGTTTACTTACCTAGGAAAATTATGACAGAATAAATCTGACCTCCAGTACTTTCAGACTGCTCAGAGTGGAGAGGGAAACAGACACCATTCGTGCCATAGTAGTTATGGAAAAAATCCTTATTGCTCAGTGGAATAAAAGCAACTGCAAACCCTACCATCCAGATGAGAACTATTATGGAAATTGTCCTATATTTTCCTGGCTTCAAGAATCTAAATGGGTAAACTATGCAGATGTATTTTTCCAAAGTCAGGTAGGTTAGCAATAAAACGGATACTTCTGTAGATAGAACAGCCAGCGATCCCACCAGCTGACAGTGGATACTGTCCATCCACAACTGAGCATGCTTATTGTACTCCCCACGATATTTCAGGTCAAAGGCTCCAATCATAAACAAGTATATTCCCATGAGGCAATCTGCACCTATGGAGAAAACGTGTGAGTGTATGTTATTTATACTAGCCTCATTTAGACTCTCTTTAAATAACCTCTGGTGGAAATCTAGCAAAGAGCGAAGCATGCCTAGATACTTACAGCAGAGTGACATTATCAACAGAGCATGGAGTTTGTTCTCCGACTGAATGTAAGGCCGCATGCAGATGACAAAGATGTTTCCGAAGCAAGTGACAGCAGACACAACCCAGACAAACACTCTCTGTATAATGCTGGCCAAGAGGTTCTCAAAGGAGGAGATTCCGTCAGTGTTGGGTTTGCAGCTGCGTACATGGGGAGCATAGCCACAATATTGAAATTTTTTGAAATATCTGGAGAGTAAAAAAAGCAGAGGGAATTTGCATATCAATCTTTGGTGTGCGGGATTGTATGCCTTATAATACATTGCATACATTCCTTGAACTAGTACAAACTATAATAAGGTAAAGAGAATCATAGAGTTGGACCACATAGGTAATCTAGTCCAAACCCCTGCAACGCAGGAATCTTTTTGCCCAATGTTGGGCTCAAACCCATGACCCTGGGGTTAAGAATAGAACTGGTTGGGGAAATGACCTGAATTTTATTTAGTTGATGCTTGATAAATACACATTGCATATTCATGTGCAGTACATGAATATTAGTTAACCCAGGCATAGGCAACCTTGGCTATGTTTTGGAACTACAACTCCCATGATCCCTGACCACTGGCCCTGTTACCTAGGGATCATGGAAATTGAAGTTCCAAAACATCTGGAGAGCCAAGGTTGCCTATGCCTGAGTTAACCTCTATATATAGGATTTTATATTTTGTTGTAGAAATTGGCATGGCTATGGCAACAATCCTGATGACTGTGTGTCCAAGCACTAAACAGTTATCATATTTAGGTACAGAGATGAAGTGTAGAAGGGCACAATTATGTAAATAATAATAATTCCTTATGCAAGCTTGCTAATGGAATCAAATAAATCGACTAGTCTATCTAGCACACAGAAGACCTCAAAGAATGTTCTTAGCAGGTCTCCCTGCTACCTTTCTATGGGGGATTATAGGCATATATCCTTGCTATTTGTTAACTTTTTTTGTAGATGATACTTACATATGGGAAAGATCTTTAAGTGGGCTGAACATTCTTCTTTGGATATTTGTAATTTCAATGCCTTCTAGGCTTCTATAAACATTAGAAACAGAGTTTATGTCTTATTAATAGGGAACTTACTGAAAAATAAATTTCCTCCTACAGCATAACCTATGTATCTTTAAATTGTATTTTGTTGGCAAGTTAATGGTAATGCAAAGTTTACTGAATACAGTGCTTTCAGCTCAAAGCACACTAAACTGTGATGTCAAAATTACAGTATGTCCCAGTATTTTGACTTAATTAAAGGCACATAGTAGGCTAGCAGCTGCATGAGAATCCTAAATATTCGAAAGAAGGTTGTTATTGTTTACTAGTGCCATTCAGCCCGTTTAATAAACGGGCGCTAGAACATTCGGCCTTTTTCAGTGGCAGCGGCGCTTGGGGGGCTTTTATTCCTTGTCTAATTGATTGTTCCTCTCCCCCCCGATCCTTAATTTATCCCTAATTTTCTCCCCCCCCCGTTCCCAAACCCCAAGCCAAAGTCCCCCCCTTTTTTACCTTTATAGCCCGGGCTCGGCTGGGGGTGCGGGGGGGTATTTCTTCCTTTACCCCCTCCGAAGCTTGTGTTTGGAGTGCGGATCCCTCCCCACCCTGTTTTTGCACGCTTTTTGCGCCTGCCGTTTGATTCCTAATTTTCCCCCATCAATAGCACTGCTGCTGCCAGGGTCCAGTGGCCGAATTCTGGCTCCTGGATGGCCCGGGCGGCTGCTTCGGGGTGTACGCCCAGTTTTTCGGGGGTGGGGGTGGCTCCCGCTACTTTTGTTGGCCTCCGCGGCTGTTTTCCAGTTGCCTGCTGCATCCGGGAGCTTTGCCATCCGGGGGGCTTGCGCCTGCCCCGGCGCTTTCTGAGGGTCCCGCGGTTGGCGCTGAGCATTTGGTGGCCTCCTCGCGCCTTTCCTGGCCGTTCCAGCCCAGCGGGGGTCTCCTGGTTGCTTGCGCTGTTTGGGCCTCAATTTTGGGCCTGTTAGTGAGGAGAAGCCGGGGCCTCGATTTTTTTGGTCATCCCGGCTTCCTCCTCAGGCCCTTGGGCACGTTGAGAGAGGGCCTGCCCTGCTTAGGAGCCTTGCTGCCTGCTCCTGCCTTCCACCTGGTGGCCTCTGTTTTAACTGCTTATTGAGCCAGTGCAGGGCAGAGGGGTGGGGGGGGTGAGGTGGGGAGAGTGTGTGTGCGTGCAGTCTCTGCATCCAATCCCTGTGTCCCTGGGGCACATGCTCAGTAGCGCGGAAAACGGGACACAGGGAATCTGGATGCAGAGACACTTGCATATTATTATATAGGATTGGACTATTTAACAGTTAAATTTAAAAATTAGAAATTTTCTAAATATAGCAAGATTCCTTTCTTTTTATATACAGTGGAACCTCGGTTTATGAACACCTCGGTTTATGAATTTTCGGTTTATGAACACCGCGGACCCATCTGGAACGGATTAATTCATTTTTCATTACTTTCAATGGGAAAGTTCGCTTCAGTTTATGAACGCTTCAGTTTATGAACAGACTTCCGGAACCAATTACACCCATGCTTCAGTTTATGAACGCTTCAGTTTAAGTACTCCGCGGACCCATCTGGAACGGATTAATCCACTTTCCATTACTTTCAATGGGAAAGTTCGCTTCAGTTTATGAACGCTTCAGTTTATGAACACCGCGGACCGTCTGGAACGGATTAATTCATTTTCCATTACTTTCAATGGGAAAGTTCGCTTCAGTTTATGAACGCTTCAGTTTATGAACAGACATCCGGAACCAATTGTGTTCATAAACCGAGGTACCACTGTAGTTTGTGATTTGAAGGTTTCTAAAGACTAAAGTAACAACATTAATCAAGGCATATATCATTAATTATTTCTGTCATTTCCAATTAACCTTAGCACATCATATTTTATCCGTAATTTAAAATTAAAAGTAAAGGTAAAGGGACCCCTGACCATTAGGTCCAGTCATGACCGACTCTGGGGTTGCGGCGCTCATCTCGCGTTATTGTCCGAGGGAGCCGGCGTACAGCTTCTAGGTCATGTGGCCAGCATGACAAAGCCGCTTCTGGCGAACCAGAGCAGCACACAGAAATGCCGTTTACCTTCCCGCTGTAGCGGTACCTATTTATCTACTTGCACTTTGACATGCTTTGAACTGCTAGGTTGGCAGGAGCTGGGACCGAGCAACGGGAGCTCACCTCGTCACGGGGATTCGAACCGCCAACCTTCTGATCGGCAAGCCCTAGGCTCTGTGGTTGAAAATTACCTTGTTCTAAAACAGAATAGCTAAATACTAGAACGCATTGACTTAGCTGACAAAATATTTTTCAGAAGGAAGACACACACTTACAGTGAATTGAGTTTAATAAGATAATCGAACTGGTTTGCTTCTATTTTCTGGATTGGATTGTATGAAAGATTTCTGTAAAAAGAACAGAGAAAGTCATAGATTAAATGGCAATTTTATTAACAAATGCCAATTGCCAAAAACAACAAAACCCACAACTGGCCCAGAAAACGTAATTAAAGTAGCATTTATTCACTCAGTATACTGAGTTGTAGATAAAAGAATAGTTGTTTCCTTTAAAAAAGCAAACAAACTGGCAGTGACCTAACTGAAGTAAATAATCTTTGCTTTGTCTTCTGCTTTCGGATTTGAAATTATATTGAAAACTCTTACTGAAGCTTCTCACTTAGAAGATCTCACTTTGTAAGTCCTGGAATTGTGGGATTGTATGTCCTAATATACATGTCTGCTTAGAAGTAAATACCATTGAGTTCCATGGGTCTTGCTTCTAGCAGGTACTGTACGTACAACATTGCAGCCTAAAATTACAAACAATGGGCAATACTAATATAATCTTGGAAAGCAATCTTAATTCAGCATAACAGAAATCAAAGCAAAATTTTTGGGGACAGCCATCTCAAAAAGAAACCATCCATATAATATGTAGGTGCACCTTTTCATTCTACACAATTTCAAACCAGACAAAATCAATTAAAAACATTTAATGAATTACATTCAAAGAACAATGGACTTATTACAGATCTTACAGCTGTGAGAGTTCTTTCAGATCCTTAAATAGGTGTTGAGGAAGCGATTCGATCTTGTTGTCAGCCAAGTCTCTGTGGGGAAAAATCCCCAGAATTTAGTAAACAGATTGCTTATGTTGCAATTAATGCTTCAAAACTTAAGAAGCACCCTAATTCTGTCTTCTTTAATTCCCCCTTCTCCTTGTGCCACTGTCCTAGTCCTGACTGACCCATCTCCCCATTTCTGAGACATTTTGACTCTAGTGCTTGAAGGACTAAACACACACTGTCACAATAATATAAAATGTATGCTTGCTTCCAAGATGTGATCACAAAAAAGTGGTTAATCTGCTCTCAGGGAAAATGTTTACTTACAGTTCAGCTAATCTCTGAAGAGCAGAGAAGCTATTTTCATTTACAGAGCTGATTTTGTTTCTTCTCAAAACGCTGAAATGATAAAAGCTATTTTAGTGGGTTTTAAGGTGAGACTTCTTCTAATCCTTTGTAGTCTCTGGCCTAGGAATGGGGAACTAGATATTGTTGGACTACAATTTACTGTCCAGATGTTGTTGGACTACAACTCCCATCATCCCATGCCACTTGCCATGCTAACTGAGACAGATGGGAGTTCAGCCACATCTGGAAGGACACAGGTTCCTCATCCCATCTCTGGCTCACTAAGATAACCAGATCAGGCTCTGCCCCATATGCCTCGAGCAATCAAGGCTGACTTAATGGTTACATGGATTCTTCCATAACTGTATGTAATTCCTTCTCCAGCAATGCCCATGCAGGTAAATTGTGAGGACCATTAAGGTCTCTTTCTGGTTCAATAGTAATGCTTCAGACTCACAGGACTGTTAAACTCCTACAGGAGATGAAAGTGACATTCCTGAAATTGTGGATATGGTTGCCTTCAAAGTCCCTGGGGAAAGAAAAGGAAATACCATGTTAATTCTTAACAGCAAATATTCCTCAGATACTTCTATACGGGCTGATAATATGTTAGGACTCTGCATGCATGTTGTCTTTTTCACTCTGTCTCCCAGAACTATTGTAGTAGAAACCACATTTCAGTGCAAATAAACAAACTTCACTGGAATCAACAGACAATGCAGTCCAATAAATAGTCACTGGAGAAGCCCAAACCTGCCTTTCTTGTGATAAGAAATAACTATTCTTTCTTGTTTTCAACACATAATTGCTGAACCTTTTCTTGTAGAAAATCTTTATGAACAAGAAATGGGACAGATTTGATTCAAACCAAATCTAATGATGAAGTAACATAGGAAAATGTGGACTCACAGCCAGTTTATCCTTGGCATATGTTGACAAAGGTGTTTATCAGGCAACTGGGCAAGAGAATTGTTCATCAGAACTCTAGAGAAAGAAAAATAATATTATTACCGGTAGGTTGATGGTAATGGAAAGATGGTTATCTGGGTTTCAGCAGTTATTTTAAAATAGGTTTTTCACATGTGTTTGATTCCCTTGTAGAGATGTTTCAGAACCCAATGCTCCACTTAGAAATATGGGTAATATAGTATTGTCCCTGTAAGAGGGTGGTGCTACCACTTCACTGTTGGACATACAGCTCTGACAAAGCTCCCTCTTCTCTCAATCTTTCTGAACAACCTAAAGAGGTCAGTGTAACGGGAAAACTGGGGTCTCTTTAATAAGAGAGCAACTTCTGGTAAGAAAGTTAAAAATGGGGTCCAAATTGGGGAGAAAGGCCTGAATTGTTCTCTTGGTGCAACAAAGGTTTGTGCTGCAATGAACAATTTTATAAACAGCACTTTATTGTAGCAGCAAAACCATTTGCATTTGCTGATAATATCAAAACATGAATATTAAAATTTCATGGGGAAAACTGCTTTCTATAATGAGCAATTTCTATTAAAAGCAACCTCTCATAATCTTTACTTATACAGTGGTAACTCGGGTTAAGAACTTAATTCGTTCCAGAGGTCAGTTCTTAACCTGAAATGGTTTTTAACGTGAGGTGCGCTTTTGCTAATGGGGCTTCCTGCTGCCATTGTGCTGCTAGCACGGGATTTTCGTTCTTATCCTGGGGCAAAGCTCTTAACCTGGAGCAACCACTTCCTGGTTAGCGGAGTTTGTAACCCGAAACGTCTGTAACCTGAGGTACCACTGTATTTGTTAATCAAGTTAATTTAAACAACTTATTCCAACGGTCCCTTAAAGTTTTGTTTGTTTGTTCTCACTGAAATGATAATATTAAGAGCAAAAGAATGGCTGCAGAGAGTGGAATATGCCTATTTCTGTTTCTGAAGTGAAAAACTACTGGGAAGAAAGTAAAGTGTTATTGATTAGTGTACATTAACTGTTATTCTCTCATGTGGAGTGGGGATGAGGTTGGAGATACTATCCTGTTCAACATAGCTCTTTGCTTTTGTGATTTTTTTGCTTTTGTGATATTCATTTTAATCTGTGCTATTTTAATGTATTTTGGTGTTTGTTGGAATCCACCCAGAGTGGCGGGGGAAACCCAGCCAGATGGGTGGGGTATTAATAATAATAATATTTTTTAAAATTATAAATGGTATTTTACATCAATTTCTCAGTACTTACAGGAGAATTAGTGAGTTCAGCCCATAAAAGGTTAGTGGTGAGACACATTTTATTGTATTGTTTTCAATTATCCTGTAAATCAGAAAATGGTGCATATTAGGTTAAAAATACTGCTAAGTCATAGCAACCTGTTTCCCCCAGATTTATAAGCTATATTCATTTATAGCAGTAGATAAAAATGGATTGTTATCATGGCATCAAACAACCACTTATAATGTGCCAATCATTTTATGTTCTAGTCCAGACTGTGAACTCAGGTTCTTTTGTAGCTACTAAATGAGAGACCCTTTTCCTTCAAGCCACTGCAAATGAGGCTCTGGGGACCTTTGCAGCACAGAAAGCCAATTCATACAGAGTTATTGGTATGAAATCAACACAATCATCTCAGTTTGTGGTTCAGATAGGCACACAAACGTGCAATTTTTCTGAAACCACTGTCTTTCAGGAGGAAAAGCTTGCTGGAAATAGCCTTCTGAGTAAAACTTCTAAAAATCCAATTAAAACAGGTGATCCTCAGCACAATCCTATGCATGTCTACCCAAGAGTAAGTCCTACTGAATTTGGTGGCTTTCGCTTCTAGGTAAGTGTGTTCTTATCTCAAAATGATGACAGAAACTACCCCCCCCCCGAGATTAAAAATAGGTTTGAGGGTGGAAGGAACTTAAATGAACAATTTTCTTGTCAGCTTCTGCAGTGCTTGATGAGCACTTTGACACTTCACAGAACATTATTTTGAAGCCGCTCTGTGTCACAGATCCCATAAGAAAACAATACTTCCTTTGAAAAGGTGCAGTAGAAAAAGTTGTCGTTGAGTTAATTCTTCAGAATACTGACAACTATGTCACTAATGCCCTCTGCTCAGTACAGTCATAGCTCGGTTTAAGTACGCTTCGGTTTGAGCACTTTCAGTTTAAGTACTCTGCGGACCCGTCTGGAACGGATTAATCCACTTTCCATTACTTTCAATGGGAAAGTTTGCTTCAGGTTAAGTACGCTTCAGGTTAAGTACGCTTCAGGTTAAGTACAGACTTCCGGAACCAATTGTGTACTTAAACCGAGGTACCACTGTATTGTTTGCTTTTAAATCACAACTACCAGTAACAATGAAACTTTTTTTAAAAAAATGGTAACAGTGTTATAATGTCTAGTTACAGCTAAAAGCAGGAATGGGGATGGGAGATGACCCTGTCAATGCGCATCTTCTAAACGGACTGATTTAGATCTGTTTCTTAAAGGAATAAAAATGCGAGTGAACATTTCCCCCACTGAGGATACTTCCAGAAAGGCAAATATATATGGTTGATAAATTGCAACAATCTTTGTTTGGATTTAACAGCAAATCTCAAAGATTTTTCCTTTCCCGTCCATTTCATGAGGTGCAAAGTTCTCTCCAAAACAGTAGCTTTCCCTTAGGAAAAAAACAAACAGTTTTCCCCCTGCAAAACTGAGATCCTTCTCATTCTCTTGGCAAAGTGTTTTTGGCAAAGTAGAACAATCTTATGCATGTCTATCTAGTCAGATATGTTCCATACTGTTATATAGGATTTAATCCTTAAAACAGCACCTCTTCTCACTATATCATTTATAGCGCCATTGAATCCAATGGGCCTTATTCCCCAGCAAGTATGTTTAGGATTGTAGCCTTAATGGAGATACAAAGGCAGTACATACAGCCATTCAAGTTTATGTAGATCTTCAAAGACGTGGGGTTTCAAAAAGGTTATCTTGTTGTGACTCAGATATCTGAAACAAGACCAATAAAACATAATAGAAAGTCATTGAGCAATGTTTTGTTTTTCATCCATTCATTTTTTTCTATCCCATTGAATTGTTCAGAATGGTGTTTGAAACCCTAGGGCCTTTCAGAACGGCCACTTTGAGCATGATTTTTGTGTGTGGAAAAGCACCATAACAGTTAAGTACGTAGTTGAGTGGGAATTCCAACTGGGTTTTCTACATCCCTGCCTAACTTTGTAGAGTCTTGACCTACAGCTGAAAAAGAAGAATCAAGAGCACACAGGAGTGCCCTCCCAATTCTTCCTTGGCTGGCATGGCTTGACTGCAAGCAATTGACGTATCAGGATCACATATTAAGTGAGAAGCCAATTCTTCCTTTGATGTTGACTCATGTGACACCAGGTAACACCAGGTGGTTGACTGTCCTGCCCACATGTCAAAATGGCCTGCAGGGGTGAGGTGGGGAGTTTAGGATCTGCCCTACCAGTCAGATTTAGGCATATATCACACGGAGTTTGTAAACGTTATTTGTCTGCAGCAGTACACCCTGGGTTTTCCATTGACAGCTTCTGGTTGTAGATTAGTTGGGCAATTTTAGAGACTCTTACTGGGATGACGGATGGCACTTTTTGTTTATGTATGTGACAACGAACCTATTGAAGTCATTATTACAATTATTAATGTGGGAATATATTGAATATATTGCAGGGGAAGTACTTACAGCTTTGTCAGATTGTAGAGACCCCTGAAAGCATGTCCTGACACAAAACTTATATTATTATTTTGAAGGTACCTGTGAAGATAATGACAATAGAAGATCATTCAAAAAATATTTACAAAGCCTGAATGATATAGGTGGCCACCAATAAAATCTTACTAATAATAATTTAGTCCAGCTTCTCAGGGACCTCAACATTTTAATATTTTTAATGTTAAAAATGTATCCTTTCTATAATTAAAATATGGGAAGCTTGACTGTGGCTTTCAAGAGAGAACTGAGCAGATTACCAAAGCAAATCAAACAACTTTATTCTGCATTTCCACTATTTGCCTCCTTTAATGACAGTACTGTACTATATTTTCCTACAGAATTTACCGGCATAACTGTCCTTAAATGTGTGACCAGAAGAGGGTGCAAGATACAAGAATGGTTGAACTATATGGCATTTGAAGAAATATTGTAAAAGGAAAGTAAAATCAACATGCTTGTTCTCTTTCTGTCCAAAAAAACTAAATTTCAATCAGTACAAGGTTTTTTCAGAAATGATCACATTTAAAAAACAAATTACTCATGATAAAATGAAAAATTATTTAAAGAACAAAGAATAGCCACCCATATGTAACATCCCATACTGTTTTGCTAAGTTTACTTTTGGTTCTTTGTCATATTGCTCTGTTCTAAACTGTACTTCTTTATAATATGACGGACAGTAAGATCGACTTTAGGATACGTTTACTGCCAGTAAGAATCTGAGTGGTTATTTTTGACCATCCATTGGTTAGGCTCAAATATTAATAAAACAATTGGTTAGGTTCGAATGAACAGCCTAGATGAACAACATAAATATGTTCATATTAGAGCTTGTAGTTCATATAAGAGCCTTTCTACTCTGGATCTTGAAAACGTATACCTGTGAGTATACTCCACCAGTTTCAACAGTTTACATGTACATGACATAATTAGAAGCATAATAACCTTGTGTTTGAAATGCTATATAGGTCATCTCAGAGGCTATGCAATGGGGCATGCTCCCAAGTAAATGTGGCTAGGATTGTAGCTTCAGGCTGAGTTCACACAAACACCCGATACAACTATCACCTCTCAACTTGCCTCCCAATGTCAGTTAATTGTACAGCTAGCAGATCCATGACAGTAGCATGTCAGACAGTCAAGTGATCAAACCATAGTTCCAACAAACACTTCCCATGATAAATGTAAGGTGTGAACTCACCCTTGGTCACTACATCACAAAACAATTATGTTGCAATAGGTTGGTAATTTGAAGTTAAAATGTTGTCTTACAGGTATTGAAGATCCTGGTATTTTTTGAAAACATTGGCAATAAGTTTTCTCAGCTGATTCCCTTGTAGGGACCTGTAGCACAACAACAAACAGACAAAAGATGAATGACTCACAGCATACATCAAACCACTACACAGTACACACACATTTTATTGATACCAGGTTATACAGTTGACAAACATTTCCACAAATGAAATTATTCCATGAAGTTGATTTTATTGCTTGCTCAGTATTAGTGTAAGCCACCTTGTTAGTGGAAACACTAAAGGATGGGAGACAAGTGATCAGAATAAATCGATCAATATGTAAATAAATGTATATATGTGCACGAGCATTATTTGCTAACAGCCTGTTTTTTCAACAACTGCAGTTTTAGATGAATTCATCAAGCTATTAGTGGCTACTAGCTGAAGTGGCTATGTACTATGTCCTATTTCAGGGGCAAAATGTCTCTGTATGGTTGCTGAGAATTGCAGGTGAGGAAAGCAGTGCTGCTTCCTATGAGCATAAGATTGGCCACTAAGAGTACAGATCCTGGACTAGATCTTTGGCTTGACCCAGTAGGGATCGTCTTACATTCTTAATAACTTCCTTCAATTAGTTCATAACATAAACATAGTTAATTGTGAAGATCTTCAGTTAACCTTTTATAAGGACATTCACCACACAGAGCAGTTCATGAAAAAGAGCCTTTCTTTAGTTTTCCTGCACTTAACAGTATAAACCCTAGAGGTCCTCACAATACAGGAAATACTTTAGTCACAGAACTCAGCAAGGGATTTTCCTATGGCGTCTCTTAATTGTACCGTATGAGACAATTACTCTTCCATGACTGGAACAGATCTTCAGCACACCTTTCACTAAGCAACCTAATGGGCATAAAAAAATTAAACTCGGTTCTTTGCAAAAAGGACATATCAAGTCACAGATAGACAACTGCAGGCTGAAAACTTGCACACAAACAGAATAAACCTCAATTTAGAAAGCTCAGGTTGATTCTTAATGTAGTGGTGCTATGGCCCTTAAATTAGATAATTTTTCTCTCCTTCAGCACTGCTCAGTTTAAGCATCCTGAGCAGCAAAGATGGCCATTTTCAAACAAACTTTATCCACAAATTCATAAATAAATAAGCATCCTCAACTTTGAAAATGGGTCCAGAAATTTCAACACTAATAATAAAGCTATAATTAAGAACAGAGGCACATAATAAGAGCCTTGCTTGATCAGACCCAAACCCTCAACTGGTCCAATATCCTCTTTCTCGCAATTGCCAAGAAGGTGCCTATGGGAAGCCCTTCAGCAGCACAATAGCACTTTCCCATGGTTGTTGCCCAGCAATAAGAATTCAAGTATCCTGGGTCTATAGTAGCACTTATGTCCTTCCTTGCCAGACTTTTAAAGCCATCTAAGTTGGTAGCCATCAGCACATCGTGTAGCATCAAATTAACGATGTGTTAAAAGGAGTATTTCCATTTGTTTTAGGTAGGCTGAGGTTATCCCTGAAGCAATACTTGAGCAACTTTTATTTCTCCCCCACTCTCTGAATTCCTTCATTATTGTAAGAGTCCCTACAAAATGTATTTTCATGCATGTAAAAGAGCTGGGTAACCCAGATTCCCAGATGTTATTGAACATCAACTCCCATAAGCCTACAGCCAGCATGGCTAATGATCAGAGATTGGTCTTGCAGTCATGTGCCAGCATTAAAAAAAAATCATGATTAAAATTTAAAAAATAATTCCTCTGGCTCACTAGAGGGCATTGATGTTTATTATTCCTTTTTTGCCCTTTTCCAAAGCAGTACAGTGTGTGCACTAAATAAGAATCTCATCTAAGGGTGATAGCGGCATCCTAGACTTTCTGTTCACATCCACTTTCAAGCTGGTTCTCAGAAACTGGCTTAGGAGCATCTTTGCATGCTTTGCCAGTAACACCTTGTGGATTACATACCCGTACCAGTTGTAACCTAGCCCTGATAACTTTTACCACCTGCTGAACAGAGATCCAAGGCTATACCCAGAATTTACAGCTTTTTTACTTACATCATCGTTACATTAGAAGAGACCGAAGGAATGACGAGCAAACCAGCACCATCGCAGTCAAGCTCTAAACCATGGCACAAACATTCTATTGGCACAGAACCAACCACTGGATAAAGACAATTCCATAGATGAGGCAGATGTTGGCATGATGATGGGGAGAGAAAAGAGAGGTGGTAAAATCAACTGATTGATTAATATAGGGGTGAGGGATATGTGGCCCTCCAGAGGATGTTGGACTCCACAACTCCCAGCAGCCCCATCTAGAACATAGCCATCAAGGATGATCGTGTTATAGGCAAACAATATCTAGAGGACCACTAGTTCCCAAGCACTGGCTTAGGATAATTAACTCATACTTCATCCATTGTAGCCCATTGGCTACAATGACATAGATTGCATGGAGGACAAGGTGAGGGCTGTTGATAAGATTCTGCTCCCCATTCACAAGTTAGGAAGGGATGCGGCTCAGTGGGAGATCACATGTTTTGCGCACAAAAAGGTCCAGGTCCAATTCCTGGCATGTCCTGATAGGAAGTTGTCTCAAATATTGAAGAGTTACTGCCACTCAGTGT
Source organism: Zootoca vivipara (assembly GCF_965207765.1). Taxonomy (NCBI): domain Eukaryota; kingdom Metazoa; phylum Chordata; class Lepidosauria; order Squamata; family Lacertidae; genus Zootoca; species Zootoca vivipara. Next base: position 33,936,393 of record NC_142583.1, read on the forward strand.
AGACAATACTAAACTGGATGGACTAATTGTCTGGCTTAGTATATTGCAGCTTTCTATTCTCCCATATTCCGAAGATGACAGGAAATGGTTGTTGTTGTTTTTAAACTTTTGAAAAGGGTCACAGTTAGGTGCAAATGTAGACACACAGTCAGAAAAGTGGAAGGGCAAAGGAAGAGGCAAGCCAGTGCCTGAAAGCAATAATCTGTGATGTAAATATTGCTTAATGTGCATTGACCTATAAATAAGTTGCCTCAATGAATGATGCAGAATAAGACACCTGAAGACCTTTTCACCCCAAAGAAGACCTTTTAAAAAAACATGTCGGGCAATTTTCACTGAAAACATTGCTGCAATAAGCTTTCTTTCTTCTTCAATTAGTTCTTAAACCACCTAACATAGGTGTACCTTCTTCATTTATCTAATGGAATTCACTCTTTATACATTCTTTAATTCAAGCAGATCACCAAATTCGCTCACTTCAAAAATTTACTGGCCTGGTCCACATGTAATACTCAGACTGTGGTTTGTTTAGCTTATTGTAGTTCATATGTTTGATTTGGTCTGTGGCCAACAATCTAGAATTTCGAAACTATGGTTTGAAATTATGAACTGTGGTTTGCATTAACCATGACTTATTATTATGTCATGATCCTGGCTTAATTCAGGATTGTTGAGACCACACATTCCAGCTTTCACTTGATCAATGTGATTTAAAGCAATTTTAAGTTATATTGTTTTAAAGCTTTGTGTCCCAGTGATTCTAAAACAGAACCGAAATGCCCACATGCCCACTGAAACTTGGTTCCACAGTCACCAGATTTGTGGTGTGCTTTCCCTTCAAATTCTACAAGTAGACAATTTATTTCTCTTCCTACTTACAGCATTCATCTGTTTCCAAGTCCAAGGAAAATTGGAAAGCCCTTTTATCATAAATTGCATCCAGTTGCTGAGACCATCCGCTGTTATCACCTAATAGAAGTTACACGGTAGAAATATCATCATCATCATTTACTATTTCTAAACATGTTTCAGAGAATTCCAATGGGAATTGCTTGTGTTCATTTATTTGTCCCATGTCTGGAAATCAGTGAATGTGATTAGTATTTACTGCTGCTTTTTTTTAGTTCACAAATGATATGCCGTTGATGATGCTCCCCTCCATTTCCCCCATTTGCACTGTGCCTCATTTCCAGCTACTACCAGAGGGTATGAAGGCCCTTTAGGGTGTTGTCACTGTCAAAAACAACCTCATTTGTAAAAAAGATATAATTATTCAGCTATGGATTCGCTACTTATTAGGCACAAATCTTTCTGCTCGGTTAAAAGTCTGGACATGCTGCCCTAGGGAAAACCATTTGTATTTCTTTCCTTCTTGTTCTCACCATGTTCCTCTGCTATGATACAATTATTCAAAAGGGAGAGTGTGCGCTCTGCCAGAAACAGCTTGTTCTCTGCCAAGAAGCAATTTTGAAGAATTACAATAAAAGATGGGAAAGAAGCCATGTCTCTAATCACCACAACCGGGGCCATTTTGGACCACTATTTTTCCCTCCAAGGCTGTTTACACACCATATATTTAAAGCAACCCCCACCCTAGAAAACACTGGTTGTTTCCCCACTATGGTTATGGTATCGCACCATAGCTGCCAAGTTTTCCCTTTTCTCGCGAGGAAGCCTATTCAGCATAAGGGAAAATCCCTTTAAAAAAGGGATAACTTGGCAGCTATGTATCGCACAGATTCAGGCATTACTGTATTTTTCGCTCCATAAGACGCACCCGACCAAAAGATGTTAATTTTTAGAGGAGGAAAGGGGAAAGCCCTGGGTTTTTTTGGGGGGGGGGGGATCAGCTCAAAGTTGTGCAGCTTCTTTTGCAAATGGGAAAAGCCCCATTTTTGGGTGGATCAGCTCACAGTTGTACAGCTTTTGCAGAGGGGGAAAGCTCCATTTTTTTAGGATCAGCTCACAGTTGTGCAGCTTTTTTGCAAAGGGGGAAAGCTCCATTTTTGAGGATCAGCTCAAAGTTGTTGAGCTTACCTTGGAAAGGGGGGGAAAATCCTGTTTTTATGCGGTTCAACTCACAGGTCTGCAGTTTCTTTAGGAAAGGGAAGGCAGCCATTTCTACAGTTTCAAGACAGATAATCTAATCAGCCAGTCACATGTCAGCTGGGGAAACACAACAATGGAGGCCTGGGCAAGGGGGCGGGCAGGGAAGGGAGCTAGCTTCTCTTATCTCCCTCCCTGATCTCTTGCAGTCAGCTGCTGAGCGGGTTTCTTTAAACACCCTCCTTCCCTCTTGTTAGCCTTTAGCTCTTTCTAAAAAAAAAGAAAGAACAAGCACGATCTGCTTTTCGCCTCTGGGCAATTTGGCTCCAGGGACCATGCATTCACTCCATAAGATGCACAGACATTTTCTCTTACTTTTTAGGAGGAAAAAAGTGTGTCTTATGGAGTGAAAAATATGGTAGTACTAGTGAAGTCAATTCAGTGAAGTCAACCAAGTAATTTGGCATGTTTACCATGTAATTTGGCATGTCCTGCAATGTTCAACAAGGCCCATGAAGTATGTTTAGGATTCCAGCCTTAATGTGATTTTCATTAGCAAATGATATCTATCCACTGTTAAATCATCACTTGAGCACACAGAACAGTGTGCTTTACATATATACTAATATACATCCATATGTAGTTCCTATGTTAGAAAAAAAGGGATTATTGTTCCAATTTCTTGACATATGTCCTATTACATTGACATTAGTGAATTACCATCTTTTCTGTATCATACTCCCATTACATAGCTCCATGCTCAAAAGCTTGCACCATGGCTGCCCATACATTACTGGGCCAGGTTCAAGGTTCGTGTATAAATTTACAAGGCCCTTAACAACTTGGGTACATGATTCCTCAAGGGCCTCCTGATCCCTTATAGCTCTGACTCATCACTGAGGTCTTTGGTGGAGTCAATGTTTGTGGTCTTCCATGGCTTGGATGCATCGCTTGTATCCACCATAGATCAGTATTGTGTGATCAGTATTGTGGGCCCAGTTTTATGAACTTCTAGTTGAGGTCAGATAGGCCTCCTCTCTGTTGAACTTCCAGCACATACTGAAGACATCATCATCGTCATCATCATCATCATCATTCCAGCAGGCATTTAACTGAATTCTGAATTTATAGTTTTAACTTATTTTCATTTTCGTTGTGTTGTATTCTTTGTACACCACAGTGGAAAAAGTGGGGGAAAATATTGTCTAGATAGATAGATAGATAGATAGGAAGGAAAGGTTCACTATATACAAAATCAGTTTGTTCTTCTTACCTCATGAGGTGATTTTAGAGTTCTGCTAATCAAGCAGCTTATACCAGGCCGATGCTAAAAGAATGCTTTAAAAAATACTTTAATTTTTTTTTTAAAAAAAAAACCCAATCCAATACCAAGGTTTTTTTTGTCAGAGTAGTCCTGAGAAAAAAAGAATTGTGATGCAGTACCAAAGGCTTTGAGCCACTGTGGAAAAACTGTCAACTTACCACAGTTCTCTTCGTCTGCATGATTCCCACAGTCATCTATCCCATTGCAGTGAAGGGGCTGAGGCAAACATTTTGTGATATTCCCACAAGGGAAATAGCCAAGAGGACATGCAATTCCAAATCCAAAATCCTGAGTTCCTGAAGCAGCATGAAGAGCTATTTAAAAATAAACACCAGAAAGAGACTAGGTTTTACTGAAAGGTTTTCCATGTTTAGGTTACATTGTTGAACTGTTCAAATGCATTGAATTAAGAGTGTGTCACAGCTTGGGTTACTTATAATTTTGCATCAGTTCTTTTAATTTCCCACGCAGTATTTGTAGTGATCCTCAGCCTGCACTCTTGCAAACGTTTATATAAAAGTAAGTTTGACTTAAGCACTGGAACCTTCTTCCAAGAGTAAATGTGCTAAAAATCATGCTATTTGTTGCAAATGTGAGTGCACAACTGAATTTATAGTTTGGAATGTTATTATGCATACTTTTTGTTAGTTTTTGTATAATATATACACACAAACAAAGTGTGCATGCCTGTTTTTGCAATAGCTCTTCAGAACACTCTAAAACAAATGCAGACTTTCCATTCCCCTGTGAAACAACCCAAAGTTGTTTCAGCAATGGCATGAAACTCTGATTCGCATGGGGTCACAACTGAACACATTGTTCCTTCATGACCTTCCTCCTTAGTTTCCAGCTGAGAAACCAAATTGATTTTACTAGCTTAGAACAGATCTGCATTCTTGGTGCAGGTTCAGGTGCTGGTTTCCTAGTCCCTACAACATCAAATGCTGGTCAGAGGAAGGAAAAGCAGGTACTTCAGGCTAAGGAGCAAAATGTTCTGCGCACATCCCACATAACTGCCAGCAGCTTCTGTTGCTGTTCTCCCTGATCACATGAATGACACACAGAACAGATGCAATCATGGCATGCCTTCTTCAGATCGCTTCTGAAAACAGCCTTGATATGCACATATTGTGTCTCATTGTGCAAGGGCAGTTGCAGCATTACATGAGCAATCCTTTAATTTTTCACATTTATGATGCATGCACAGCAAAGTAATCTTTTGTTTCTTCTTTTTAGTTCCTCTTACTTTGGGACTCCTCGGCTATTGAGGCCAGTGCCTTCACAGTACAAGTTTTGGCGCTTTCTAAAAGCATATACTTAATAATAAACATTTACTTGATATTTACTTAATAAACATTTAAGTACGCATAATAAAAAAACAGCATCAAATGTTCTTTAAATATACTGCTTGCTTTTTCACAATTTAATCCTGCATTTATCCAAGCATGGGCACATGATCCTTTCTTCTGTGGCTCTTAAATCTCTCTTGATTACCAGCACCCCTCTTGAAATACCATGTCTAATCTTAGGCTGCACATAGTTTTGTCAGGTTAAGATCCATTGACAAAAGCCCTACACAGCAACACAACTGATTTGCAACTCATGTAACTTGAATTCTTTGCCTGGTGTAGGCTTAGCTTTGGAGAACAGCAGGGTTCATGTTTTTGACAGCTGTGTGGGCAGAAATAAATTCAACAGGTTGAGCATTTCCAGGGGCAGTACTGCAATACAATGATGAGAAGAGCTTCACCTGTTGACATGCTGTCTGTTGGACATCTTATTACTCATGTGTGGCCCCTGATTTACTCTTAGGCCCTCCACCCCATGTGCAGAAGAGGATACAAATATAGATACGACACAAAGCATATGCAACTTTGTGACTTCTTTTGTGAGGGGGCAGAGGTCTCAATCCCTGCACAAGACAGTACAGTCATACCTCAGTTTAAGTACGCCTCGGTTTGAGTATTTTCAGTTTACGTAAGTACTCCGCGGACCTGTCTGGAACGGATTAATCCACTTTCCATTTACTTTCAATGGGAAAGTTCGCTTCAGGTTAAGTACGGACTTCCGGAACCAATTACACTATACCTCAGGTTAAGTACGCTTCTGGTTGAGTACTCCGCGGACCCGTCTGGAACGGATTAATCCATTTTCCATTACTTTCAATGGGAAAGTTTGCTTCAGGTTAAGTACGCTTCAGTTTAAGTACTCCACAGACCGTCTGGAATGGATTAATCCACTTTCCATTACTTTCAATGGGAAAGTTTGCTTCAGGTTAAGTACGCTTCAGTTTAAGTACTCCACAGACCGTCTGGAATGGATTAATCCACTTTCCATTACTTTCAATGTAAAAGTTCGCTTCAGGTTAAGTACAGACTTCCGGAACCAATTGTGTTTGTAAACCAAGGTACCACTGTATCCTGGTTGCAGAAAATCTTGTTAGCAATCCTGTCTCCTCTTCTACCACATGGAGAGAGTTCACAGCCAGTGCCGAGTGAATAAAAAGTGTCCATTCAGCTAGCTATGTTCAGAACTATACACTTTTAGAGGAATACTCTTATAACATAACAGCTTGTGTCCTTCCTGTATTTGGGTGGTCATTTGTGATTATTCACATATTTAGTATTCACTGTTTTTGTTTCATTCCAGAGATACAGTTCTGGGTGAAAGCACAGAAATGAGACTTTGACTCCTGAAATAAACATCTGGAACATAACTCTTGCGTTTTCACAATCAGTCGGGAATGGCTTTGCTCCTTCCCTTCTGGCACACTTTTAAACAAAATGTTGCTCATAAACAGAAATGAAAAACGTTAGCGTAGCATCTTTTATACTATGGGGTTTTTTGTTTTTTTGCGTCACAAGGCATTCCAGGCAGGGCACCACGCTCTCCACAGCTCCCCATTGTTTGCACTACACTTCTGGTGAGGCCTAGTAAACTAAGCAGTAACTGACACTTGATTTTTTTAAGAGAAATTTCTCCACCTCCTTTGCGGAAGCAGCAGAAAACTGGCTCCTGTTTTGTAGAGAATTTTGAGAAACAGGGGAGAGAATTCATCCCAGCCTTATTAAAAATGCCTTTCCTGAGGAAATAGAGCCTTTGCCGTGTATTTCTGTGTGCAAAAGTGACGTTTCCTTCTCCCTCTTTTAATGTCATTTTAGATGCAGACTTTTTGTTCAGCCACCAGCTTTATATGTGACATTGATCATGCTGGCACTTCTTTTATAATAACAATCATGTCTCTGGAGCTTTAGGACCTAAAACAAGATTTTTCCAAAGTTAAAAATATGCTAGGTGAGTCATCTAAGACAATACTGGAAATTGCCAAAGGATAAGACAGAGTATATGGAAATCAAACTGTCACAGAAAAGCTGTCTTGAGATGACTTAGAATATCCTCTTATAAAAATATGTTCAGTGTTAGCTGCAAACTTTTGCATGTGAATCACTTTGATACTGAAGTCACAATGCTGTAGTGGTTAGAGTGTTGGACTAGGACCTGGGAGACCAGGGTTCGAATCCCCACTCAACCATGAAATCCACTGGGTGACCTTGGACCAGTCACTGCCTCTTAGTCTAGCCTACCTCACAGGGTTGTGGGGGGATGGCAAGAGGAAGAAGTATGATAGAAATGTAACTAACTACCTGAAATATACTCGGAGTCAAGAGTGAATTTCATGCTCTTTATTCAGCTCATAGTCATCAAGGAGGAGAAGAGAAGACGAATGGCTCTTTTCCCAAAACCATCTGCTTATATACATTATTTACACAATGGGCCTTGCGTGATTGGCTACTTCAGGGCTACACCTGTGGGCCAATTATATTGTGGATTGACTTTTGCCTGCAGCCTGATTGGCTGCTCCTCCAGGCCAATCAGGTAGCAGATTCACTTCTGCCAGCCGCCTGATTGGCTGCTCCAGCAGGCCAATCAGGTTGCGGATTCACTTCCACCTGGCGTTGGATTGGGTAGCTCCCGCTGATTCTGAATCCTATTGTTCTAGGATTCAGCTCAGTACATAACACCCCTCCCCTCTAAGTTCCAGTCCTGCCCGGGAAGTTGCATTCGTAGTCCCCAAGGTCTGCTGGCCGCCTCCGTGTGCGTTGTGGCCTGGGGTGTTCCTTGGTCAGGGGTTCTGGTTCTGGCTCGTGTTCCGAGGCTGCTGGCTGTGCCGGGGCTGTCTGGTCTGGCGCCACTGAACCACTAGGTTGTAGCTCTGGTTCCGGTGTCCTTCCAGCCTCGGGGCGCCCCTCTGTGCCTACTGCTTCTGCTTCCTCTGCCCACCCCTCTCGCTCTACAGGCCTCACTGCCCTGCTGTCCCCTTGGGACCCCTCTGTCCCGCTCTCCTCCCGGGTTCCTCCTGGGAATCGTCGCCGTATCTGGTCGCAGTGGCGGCGCCAACATTGCCCCCCTTCCGTTAGTACCTCGTACGACACGGGACCGGTCACCTTGGTGACTGTGGCGGGTACCCATGCTGGGCCTGCCCCAAAATTCTTTGCATACACTGGGTCCTGGGCCACAAATGTCCGGGGGTTCCTGCCTTTCCCCACCACTACCTCATCCTGAGCTCTGTCGGGGTGAAGTCGGTCCAGTCTAGTTGCAAGGCGCCGGCCCATTAGTAATTCAGCTGGGCTCCGGCCCGTCGTTGTGCTTGGGGTGCTGTGCTGTGCTAGAAGAAATGCGGCAAGGCGGTATTCCCAGTCCCCTTGTGTCATGCGGCGGAGGCTGTCCTTGGTGGTCCGCACCATGCGCTCCGCTTGGCCATTGGTGGCAGGGTGGAATGGTGCTGAGCGGATGTGGCGGATGGCGTTCTGCGCTGTGAAGGTCTGGAACTCCTCTGACGTGAATGCGGTTCCATTGTCCGAGACGAGGGTGTCAGGGAGCCCGTGGGTCGCAAACAGCTTACGTAGTACCCGGATGGCTGCCGCCGTAGAAGTGGATGGTACCAGTGCGACCTCCAGCCATTTGGTGTAGGAATCCACCACTATGAAGAATGTTTTTCCCTGGAAGGGGCCAGCGAAGTCCACGTGCAAGCGTGACCATGGATGTCGGGCGGACTCCCAGGGCTGGACTGGGGCCCTTGGGGGATCCGGGCGGGATTCTTGGCAGGTCTGGCAGTGTTGGACCCAGGCCTCTATCTCTCTGTCAATCCCCGGCCACCACACATAACTCCTGGCAAGGGCCTTCATCCTCACTACCCCTGGGTGTGTCTCGTGTAGGGCTGTGAGGACCCTTTTGCGGAGGGGCTGGGGAACAACAACCCTGCTTCCCCATAACAGGCACCCCTTGTGGGCCGACAGTTCATGTTTGCGGTTTGTGTAGCCAGCGAATTCTGGCCCGGGGCTGCTGCTGGGCCATCCTCGCCACACCCAGTCCAGGACCCGGGAGATGACCCTATCTTTTGTGGAATGGTGCGCAACTTCTTGTGCCTGAATGGGTCGGTCGGGAAGCAGCTCCAGGGTCATAACCTCTTGCGCAGGCGCTGGGTCGGGGCCTGTTTCTGGTAGTGGTAGCCTGCTGAGGGCGTCTGCGTGGCCCATCGCCTTCCCAGGGCGGTGGATTAGTGCATACTGGTAGCCGGCAAGGAAAATTGACCACCTGAGGACACGTGGAGACAACACTTGGGGGGTCTGCTTCTCAGGGGCAAACAGGCCAAGCAACGGCTTGTGGTCAGTCACTATGGTAAAGGGCCGCCCGTACAAGAAATCATGGAATTTTTTTACGCCCTTCACGATTGCCAGACCCTCCTTGTCAATCTGTGAGTAGTTTCGTTCGGCTGCAGCAAGCGTCTGGGAGAAGTATGCCACCGGCACCTCTCTTCCATCCGGGAGTTGGTGTCCCAGGACAGCGCCGATGCCATAGGGAGAGGCGTCGCATGCCAGCACCACTGGCAGCCTCTCGTCGAAGTGTGCTAAGACCGAGTTCGAGACGAGCAAGTCCTTGACTGCCTGGAATGCGGCCCTTTGTCGCTGGCCCCACACCCAAGGGGCCCTTTTATCTAGGAGTCTGTGTAGGGGCTCCGCTACCGCTGCCTTATGGGGAAGGAAGGCATGGTAAAAGTTCAATAGTCCCAAGAATGACTGAAGTTCGGGCTTGCTCTTGGGCGCTGGGGCCTCACAAATGGCCCGTACCTTGTCACCGGTTGGATGGACCCCTTCTGCGTCCACCTTAAATCCCAGAAAGTCCACCTGCGGCACTCCCAGTAAACACTTTTCCCGCTTCACCTTGAGGCCCGCCGTCTGGAAACGGTGCAGGACGGAGCGGAGGCGGTCCTCAAATTCCTCTGGTGTGGGCCCGGCGATCAGTACATCATCGAAGAAGGGGGTGACACCAGGAATCCCTTTAAGGAGAGAGTCCATTAGATTCTGGAATATGCCTGGTGCCACGCTAACGCCAAATTGCAGCCGCTTTACTCTGAATGCCCCTCTGTGCGTCACAATCGTCTGAGCCTCTGCTGTGGCTTCGTCCACAGGCAACTGTTGATACGCTTGGGCCAAGTCCAGTTTGCCAAAGATTTTTGACCCAGCCAGGGTGGCGAGGACATGGCTGACCACTGGCACTGGGTATGCATGGGCCGTGAGAGCCTTGTTTATGGTGCATTTGTAGTCTGCACAGATGCGGACCGAACCGTTAGGCTTGACGGGTGTGACAATTGGAGTTTCCCAGGGGGCGTTGGGCACCGGCTCCAGCACTCCTTGCTCCACGAGCCGGTCCAATTCCTCGTCTATGCGGGGTTTCAGGGCAAACGGGACCCGGCGGGCCTTGTGCCTGATGGGTCGTACAGCGGGGTCTAGCTGTAGGGCAATGGGGGGTCCAGTATATCGTCCCAATGCCCCATCGAAAACCCCTGGAAACTCTTTGCATATGGCGTCCACGTCCACTTGTAAGCTAGTGCGGTTCACCCCGGTAACGGCTAGCCCCAGAGGTCCAAACCATGCCAGTCCCAGTAAGCTAACGTAGGGGCCCTTAACTACCAGCAAGTCCAATTGTTGCTTTCGCCCTCGATATTGCACCCTGAAGGTCCCCACCCCCATAGTAGGGACCTTACGTTTCTGGAAGTCCCGGAGGGTGAATGGGGCCGGCCTTAGTTTGGGACCCCCATTAGGGCACAGTTCCCTTAATGTTCGGGCCGAGATTATGGATAGAGTTGAACCCGTGTCCAGCTCCATGCGGCATGGGGCTCCCTCTATCTGTACCTCTATATAAATTTTCTCTGTGCTGGGATGGGGCAACTGGAATACCTGGTAGTCCGTGATCTCTGTCGAGTTGCCTTGGTGCATGGTGCCATGTGACCTGGGGCTCCTGGGTCGGTCATCTGATGCTTGTCGACGGGTGAGTCGAGCCCGACACACCCGGGCGATGTGTCCCAATTTTCTGCACTGCCTGCACTCTGCGTTGCGGAAACGACAGGTCCTCCTCTCGTGGTTCTCCCCGCAGCTTGCACAGTTCCCTCCTTCTCGTCGAGGCTGCTGTGGTGTGTGTGCTGCTTGAGTGCGCCGCTGTACTCGGTGTACTTCCTCCCTGTCAGATTCGGATTCGTCGGTGAGGTCTTCGTGGTAGACCCTCGGTTGGGATGGCGGGGCCGGTCGTGCCTCTTGCGTTGACCTCTCGGCGGCTTCGGTTGCCAGGGCTTCCTCCAGAGCAATCTGGAACGTGAGGTCTTTTTTGGCGTAGAGGCGTCGTTGCAACATCTCGTCCCTCAGGCCACCGACGAGGCGGTCACGAAGCATGTTCTCCAATTCTGAGAAGTTGCATAACCGGGCGGCTTGGCGGAGGGAGGTCACAAACCCAGTTATGGTTTCCCCCGGGGCTTGCCGTTTTGCGTAGAAGGCATTTCGGCAAGCTACCACCGAGGGCTGTGGTGAGAAGTGCTCCTTCAGCCGTTCCATTATTGTTTTGTAAGAGACGGTAGCGACATCTCTAGGTGCAAGGAGAGCCCGGGCGATTTCAAACGTCTCCTCTCCACAGACGCTGAAGAATGTCGCCCTCTTCATGGCATCGTTGGTGACTTCTTTCGCTTGCAGGAGGAAGTTGAAACGGGCGGCGTACCCTTCCCAGTCTCCTGATGCTGGTTTGAATGGCAAGAAGCTGCTGTCGGTTGCCATTCTGGGTTCCTTGGGTCCTGGAGCTGAAGCCTGGATGCACGATGCGATGCAGCGGTGCAGCAGGTGGCGGTGCTGCGGTGCAGTGCGTGGTGGCGGTCAGCTCAGCAGGATCCCACCTTCGTCGCCAGTGAAATATACTCGGAGTCAAGAGTGAATTTCATGCTCTTTATTCAGCTCATAGTCATCAAGGAGGAGAAGAGAAGACGAATGGCTCTTTTCCCAAAACCATCTGCTTATATACATTATTTACACAATGGGCCTTGCGTGATTGGCTACTTCAGGGCTACACCTGTGGGCCAATTATATTGTGGATTGACTTTTGCCTGCAGCCTGATTGGCTGCTCCTCCAGGCCAATCAGGTAGCAGATTCACTTCTGCCAGCCGCCTGATTGGCTGCTCCAGCAGGCCAATCAGGTTGCGGATTCACTTCCACCTGGCGTTGGATTGGGTAGCTCCCGCTGATTCTGAATCCTATTGTTCTAGGATTCAGCTCAGTACATAACACTACCGTAACTAACTAACTAACTAACTAACTAACTAACTAACTAACTAATGAAAGGTGTATACATGGAAAGACCAAGAGGAAAACTGAAACAACAGTGCAGTTAAAAAGAAATGCAGTTTGGAAACATTGAGCAGAGACTTTGGAATGCCATTCCTAGGGAAGTTAAGACTGGCTCCCTCCTTGTTGATCTTTAGCTGGCAGGTGACAACCTTTTCAGGGCCGTCTTAAGCGTATCTGGCACCCTGGCGCCGTGGTGCGAAGATCCCTCCGGCGCCCCCCTGCCCCGTTTACTGGTGCGGCTGTCTGGTGGGCGCAGCACGCAGCACGGCTGCCACGGGCACAGCAGCGCGGTGCCCCCCCTGGCACCCTGGCGCCCTGGCGCATTGCACCATCCAGCCTTGCCTTAGAGCCGGCCTGAACCTTTTTATTTCAACAGGCCTTTAAGAACTGAAAGGAAAGGGCTACTGCTGTGATGCTTTTTGTTGCTGTTGCTGTGCTATCTGTATTTTTAACATATTTTATATTGGTTTAAATCTATTAGTGTTGACTTCCTCTTTAATGACTATCTTTTCTATGATTTTAGCTTTCTCTCTTTATCTGTAAGCAGCCTTGAGCACCAGTATGGGGAGAAGGCAGGGTATAAATAAATAGAATTAAATGATAATAATAGTCTGACATGAATCAGGAATAACTTATTTTGCAGGGAAGGCTAAAACTTTTATTTCCCTCCCTCCCCACCTGGCTTTATTGCATAATATTAGAGGGCATTCTCTAATATCTTAGTCATTGTGGATATGTATGTAGAGAAGCAAGAGACTCAAATTCCACAGCAAATAGCTGCCTAACTGCTTGCTTTTCTAATAAACAACCTAAGCCCTTGTTCTTCTTTCAGTTTGATGTTAGTTCCCATTCTTCCCATATCGCTGTTTGGACTCTAACAACGTTTTCTGTGCAACAGAGCATGCAACTCAAGGACAACAGTGTGCTCATTAATACATGCTGCTCACAGACTACTGAAGCTGGTGTGCTAGCAACATGATTGGGATTATGGATGAATGCCTTACATTGGACCAATGCTGCATTGTGCATGTTCACCTACCCGAAAAGGTGCACTGCTGTTATCAATAACACCATTGCTTAAGCCTCACTCTGGTGTGCAAAATGCTTTGCCAACTTTATCTCCTCCATCTACAGTTACTTGGCCTAAGGTATATGGCCAAAGCAGGCACAGTGCCTGCCATCACCGCCCGATCCCTTCCATTTTGCTGCCTCAGGCAAAGGACAACATCGCACATAATACTAACATGTATAGAAACTGACAGGACTAGCTGAAGAATCTTAATTCAACACTGGCACTAAGACCGCATCTTCCACCATGCCTGAGGACAGCAGGCTAGTTTAAGGAGTGCCTGACAGGCTGTATGATACACCCAGCTCAGCAGAACCAGAGAGCTGGAGGAAGGGCTAAAGATCCTGAAGATCATCAGCATTTGACGCCTGAGGCAACTGAAGGGAGAGGAAGGCTGCAGCCTCACTGCCACGGGGGAGCCCAGTATTGTTTAGATCAGGCATCCCCAAACTTCGGCCCTCCAGATGTTTTGGACTACAATTCCCATCATCCATGACCACTGGTCCTGTTAGCTAGGGATCATGGGAGTTGTAGGCCAAAACATCTGGAGGGCCGCAATTTGGGGATGCCTGGTTTAGATGTCTGTGGAGAAGACTTGGATTGGCTCCAGAGGTTCCCTTCTTCACCAGAGGAAGCCTTTCCCTAACGGAAGAAGAAGCCTTTGTCTCCAACCCATGTCTCTAAGCAGGTGAATGGACAGCATAGGTCACTTTGAAATTTTCAAAGACATATGATTAAAGAGACAACTCAGTTGATTGAGATGTTCTTTCTAAGTTGCTTTTGCATTACAGTGGAACCTCGGTTTATGAACACCTCGGTTTATGAATTTTTGGTTTATGAACGCCGTGGACCCATCTGGAACGGATTAATTCACTTTCCATTACTTTTAATGGGAAAGTTCGCTTCAGTTTATGAACGCTTCAGTTTATGAACAGACTTCCGGAACCAATTACACCCATGTTTCAGTTTATGAACGCTTCAGTTTAAGTACTCCGCGGACCCGTCTGGAATGGATTAATCCACTTTCCATTATTTTCAATGGGAAAGTTCGCTTCAGTTTATGAACGGTTACTCCGCGGACCGTCTGGAACGGATTAATCCACTTTCCATTACTTTCAATGGGAAAGTTCGCTTCAGTTTATGAACGCTTCAGTTTATGAACAGACTTCCGGAACCAATTCTGTTCATAAACCGAGGTACCACTGTATACAGGACCATAATTTTGTTTAGGAAAGGTATTCTCCTCCCTCCACATAGATATGTATTTCAACTATAGCTCCATCTATCCATCCATCTATCTAAAGTTTAAGAAAAGTGAAATAAATTTATTGGTCAAAACCAAGCCAGAATATTATAGAATTTTTTATATACCATCTCAGCCACAGGCATTCACAGTCACATTTACCAGTTACAGTATTTTCTATGCCAAATATAAGCCAAAGCTAATATTATCATGCGGCACAACCATCCCACAAATCTTCAAAGCAATTAGACATTTCTTAGAGGACCTGCAAGGCACCCTCCCTGCTAGCATAACTTAAGTCAACGAAGCCACACAGAAGTGACTGGTGATCAAAACTTTGCCAGTTTTTTTCCCATTTGCTATTACAGGTACTTCTCATGGCAGGGATAAAAATCCTGTGGTAAGCTTCAACCAGCTGGACATGCACACTACTTTGAAACAGAATATTAAAACAACTGAAAACTTCTAAAAAGCAAAGAGTCTAATACAAAACCAGCCACAGCTACCATGGTATACTGTAATTCTTAGCAGCAGCACCGAATTCTGAATGCAGCTCTGCAGCCAGACCGAAGCTGTATTTAAGATCAGTGCTGGGATTCTAGAATTCAGAGCTAAGTATACACTTACAGATCATTGAAAAGACGGTGTGTATTGGCATGCTGGTGTGCTAACAGCTGCTGAACAAACCTAACGTTTGCATTTCTAATACATCTGAAATGCCACTCTCTCAAAACTCCAGATATCCATCAGAGAATTGTGGCAATCTTTGTGCAGGGTTTCTTTTCTTTCTTTTTTTAAAAAGAAAATCATAATGACTCATTAACAAAAAGTCAGTTGTTGGAGTTTCCCACCTATCAGTGTTAACATAGAAACTAGTAAGCGTACTCACCATTCACTTCAATAGCTAAGAATAAGAAGAACCAGCTAGATGGCATCTCTGTCTTGCTTCAGAGAAATAAAGAACTAGTGTTGTCCCACAGATTTCATACAAAACCTCAGCAGTCTCTGTTTCTGGTTAGAAGAAGCTTCCTTTCCATTCCATTCCTTGCTTTCTGTCTCTAATTCTCCTTTGCAACCTCTCGCTCTCTCTATCTGAGCAGAGCCATCCAACTCAGAAAAAAGAGGGGTGTGTGTGGGAAGTTTCAAAGAACAGACTGTCTCTCCTTTTTTACTCCAGGTTCCTGTTTCTGTGTCTGTTACAGACTAAAGTTGGGAAACATGTGCTTTGATCAAAGCTATTATGACCAAAATAATCATTTTATCAATACAGCTAAAATTGATTTATTTTAAATTACTGACTGGGAAGTGATTAGACAAGCATAATCTCATTTAAGTAGGTCTTTTCTAACAAAAAGCATGAGTTAACTTTCATAGGAGCGATTTTTCTCCTCGTTTCCTTAAAAAAAGAAAACTCACAGCAAACAACTTCAGAGTGGCTGGGGAAACCCAACCAGATGCGCGGGGTATAAATAATAAATTATTATAATAGGAAAATGTTCACCTGGCTATAGAAATGTGCAATCGTGAATTCATTTCCTATAACAGAGCAGTGATTCCTAACTTCATGAGTTATGTGGACAGGACATGAAAAAAGAAACACATTCTATCCAGAAAGATTAGGATTTTAAAAATATATATAAAGGAATTTGTTATTTGAGCTATCATGGGGCATTAACATGTAATTGATATTGATTGTTAAAGTATCTCAGCCCCCTGAGTTTCTATGAGTTCCAACGTAGCGCAGTAATTACTACCATTTATTTAATGTTCAATATTTTATCAATATTAGTAGTGCTATGAGTTTGTGGTTGCCAGACAACTATAATCAGTTGCGAAGCTGCACACTCCATTACTGGGGGCGGAGAGCAGGCAGAGGCGTGGCTGGTGCCCCCTGGGGCGTAGCACGCTGCTCGCGGGGGCATGGTGTGCATCCCGGGGGCGTGGTATGCCGTCTGCAAGGGCATGGTGTGCCGCCCGCAGGGGCATGGCATGTGTTCTGGGGTGTGTGATGCACCCATTAAGGAATCTGATAGGCTATTAAGAAAGCCAATGAGAGGGAGCTCTGTGTCAGATACCAAGTTGGTAGGGCCACTCCTTAGCTCTGAGATAGTTAGAAGATCAAAAAGCCAGAGTTTTAGAGTTGAAAATATGTGAGATGTGACCCAGGAGGGAAAAGGTTGCAGGCTAGAAAAGGCAGAGGGAGAGCATGCTTGAATCCAAGGCTGCAGCTATGGGGAAAACAAGACCCTTTTGGGGTGTTAATGCTGTGAACTCCTCCACTGTAGGCTCAGGTTGTATATATGTGTAACTAAACCATATATAATAAAGATAGGACAGTTTTCACTGCTCCTCATTCCTGAAAGGAACCATGAACCCTAGGTAAGCACACCTGGAACACCTAGAATCTCACACCACTCAGAGATTGGGGGTGCATGCAACAGTATTCTTGCTTGAGGGCCCATGGGATGCACATTAGTTTTTGACATGAGAAACAATAGGTTGGAATTTCTTCTCCACTGCAAAGGCCACTGAAGAGGCTTGAGCATTATGTTTACCCTAATCTTTCCCTGTTATGCTGCTCTGAAGACAAATAAGAATTCCAAGAACTGTACACTGAAAAGTGCCGGAGTAATTAATTGAATAAATATGTGTGATTGTTTAAATGGATGTGAACTCACTGTGCTGAACACCCTCCTAATGCTATAGCTTATAAGATAAGATAATAAGGTAAGATAATCTTTATTGTCATTGTCCCTTTGCGGGAACAACAAAATTACGCGGTTACCACATCCACTCAGATGCCCTAAAATATCTGAGATGTGAGCTGGAGTTCATGAGTGCATTTTGCTCCCCTCTCTTAGCTCATTGGTTGCAAAATAATAGAACAGGAATGGCTATAGTTGTTGCACTAGTCCCAGCAGGTAAAAGATGCTCCTAGCCACTGGGCCTCTAGTGACAGAACAAGGTCCAGAAGCACCCGCAGACCTGCTCCTTCAGCGGGAGTGCGACCCTGTCCAGAGCAGACAGTTGACCAATCCCAGGGCCCACACAACCTTTTCTGAATCACATGTTATGGAGAAATAGAGTTGAGTCTCACCAGCATACAGATAGCACCTTGACCCCCCGACAAACTCTAATTGCTACTCCCAGTGGCTTCATTTGGATATTAAATAAAACGGGGGATAGACTAGTGCCCTGAGGCAACCTGTAGCATAACCCAAAAACATGCTCATGTGGGTGTTTTGCCCAATGTCCAGCTTGAAAAATAGTTCTGGGCACCTGTAACTTTGAAGCTTGTTTGCTAATTTGTGACATTTGGGATCGTTAGGTATTATACTATAATGACTTTTGGATTTTTATCTAACGGCTACTTATAACTGTTGGAACTTTCAGTTCCTGTGAACCTTCAAAGGAAAAGAAAAGAAAAGGACTAAAGGCCAATACCCAAATATTTGCATTTGTATTTGAGGTTAAAATTGCCCCCACCTTAATTTGAGCTCTAATATAGCTAAAAAGAAATGCCTATTACCATTACACAAAACAAACAACTGCCAATCATCCTAACAATACGGTGGGTAATATTTGCACTCTGAGGGGAAAAAAAAGTTTTTTACTATATCTGCAGTTGAACCACTTTGCCGTATTTGAACAAGAAGGAATTCACCCTAGTCGTGACGGCAGCAATGAAATGTTTGACAAATACTTCACAATCCATATATAATTATTTTAAGTTTTGTAGCAAGACTGCTATTTATACAGGAATATAGTTGGTTCGTGTTTACTTAGGGCATTGGGATCTAGCGCTGTGGATTTGAAATTAAACACAGAGTATAAAACAAATAGATATTCAAATGTTTAGACATATCTGATGATTGCCACCTTGTGCATGTCCGTTAAGCCACTTAGAATCCTAGAATTATAGAGTTGGAAGGGACCCTGAGGGTCATCTAGTCCAACCCCCTGCAATGCAGGAATCTCAACTAAAGCATCCATGACAGATGGCCATCCAACATCTGCTTAAAAACCTCCAGTGAAGGAGAGTCCACAACCTCCTGAAGGAGTCTGTTCTACTGTCAAACAGCTCTTACTGTCAGAAAGTTATTCCTGATGTTTAGTCGGAATCTCCTTTCTTGTAACACAAATCGATTGGTTTGGATCCCCAGAGCAGGAGAAAACAAGCTTGCTCTATATTCCATGCGGCAGCCCTTTAGATATTTGAAGATGACTATGATATTGCCAGTTACCTTGTTCAACCCACATTTTACCAGCTTCCTCGCAAGAATATCATGAGGGACTCCTGTCAAAACCTTTACTGTTTCCTTACTACCTCTTCTCTTATCTTGGGCTGCAGCTCCCTCATTGCATCATTTATTCTGTTATCACCAGGTTTGGCATTCCTTTACTTTCAGGTGAAGACAGAACTATCTTGAGCACTTCTGCCTTCTCTCTGCCACCCAATAGCATTTCTCTGTCTTTTCCACACAGAGGACCTCCTACTTGCTTGTTCTTCCTCTTGCTTTGAACATAGCCGAATAAACATTTTTAATTAATTTATCCTATCTTGCAAGCCTGAGCTCATTCTGAACTATGGCTTGCCTGACCTTCACTCTGCAACTGTTGGCTACTCACTCATATATATACTCCTACTTAATGATTTCCCCTTTCTTCTGTTTCTTAAATATGCCTTTATTAAATATCAGCTCATTTGTAAGCTCCTTATGCAGCCACACTGGTTTCTTTAGATGCCTCCCACTTTTATTTTTGGTTGGAATTGTCCTCATTTGTGCCTTCAATATTTTACTTTTAAGAAACTCCCATCCATCTTGGATTCCTTTCTCTTTGAGAACTTCTGGGATCTCATCCAGCAGTTCCTTAAGCTTATGCATAGCTCTTTTCAAGTGGCATTATTAATTACATTCTATCCCCTTGATCCAGTCTTAAACAGCTTGGTGCCATCCAGATGTTTTGGACTAAAATACCATCAGACCCTGCCAGAATGTAGTGGCTGGGACTGATGGAAGGTGTAGTCCAAAACATCTGGACAGCACCAGGCTGGCAAATGCTGAAGTCCTTCCCAAGTGCTGATACCTATAGAGCCAGAATGGCAACATCCATAGTCCCAGAAGGAGGCTTCAGCAGAACTCCAAGATCTGCAGAAGGACCAAAACCAAAACCTTTTAGATAAAACACTATTGAAATTACTCTCTCCCCAGTCTCCCATAAACAGATCAGTGGCTGATTTTCTGCTTCTGATGTAACTAAACCTCTATTATTCTGATTTCCAGTACCATCCAAGCCCCTTGTAGCAATTTGACCCCCTTAACTTGAAGTGGTTTGACCTTTTCAACTTCCTTTTAACTTTTTAGAAGTAATTTTGAAAATAAATCTGAGTAAACTAGATGTTCTGGGGGGACATTAAGAACATGTGATTATGCCGTGCTTGATCTTCTATTATTGTGACTCATTTCACTTTCTGTATTATGCTGATGACAGCCATCACCATTCTCTGCAATACTTCTGCTTCGATCTGCGGAACTTGTGTGTTTACAAGCACCACTTAATGGTATGCAATGGGTCTTTTAATCTGGCAGCTCCCTGCCTGTTGACATTGGGCATGTACACTTGCTGTGTTGTTTTAGATGAGACAAAGAAAATCCCCTGGGTTACAACACGAAACAATCTGATCAACAAAATGTATTGAAAATATTTATGATACACTTATCAATTGTTTCTTTTTTCTTTCTTTTTTAATTTTAAAATTTATTATTTAATTAACATAGTTATTACAAAATATAAACAAGATATTGCAATTACACACACACATATATATTTCAAATAAGCGCCTATATATGAAAAAAGGAAAGAAAGAGAAAGAAGGAAGAAAAAGAAAAAGAAGAAGAAAAAAGAAAAGGAAAACAGAAGAAAAATTAGAAGAATTTCTTCCAAATTTATTCTACAAATATCTCAATATGAAAATAATAATAAAAATTCATTAATTGACTTGCACCGCTTACACTGAACTTCCTATATACATTTTAATCAAGCTTATACTATATCTGTTATTCTGTATTCCCCCCCTACAATCTTACACAAATATTTCAGTCAATAAATTTTCTAAATCTCTCGCAAGTCTACTCTAAACATAACCAATACCTTACATTTGATCCTTCTCTACATAATCATTTAAACATTTTCATTGTTTCTGAATTATATTTTTTGGTTTTTGTCTTTAAAAAATCAGTCAACTTTGCTAATTCCAAATATTCACATAATTTATTCAACCATTGCTCTTTGGTTGGAATATAATTTCCTTTCCAATTGTTGCCTATCACCATCCTTGTTGCTGTTGTCGTGTACAGGAAAATATTAATTTTATCTTTTGGGATGTCTCCATTCAAAATTCCTAATAAATATGTTTCTGCTCTTTTATTGTGTGATTTTTTATCAACTTTTTAATTTACTCATGTATCATATTCCAAAATTTCTTAATTTCGGTCCCTCCTCCCGGCTCGCAGTAAAGCAAGCGGAGTGAGAGCCACGCACAGCGCCCAAGCGCCTCTTGCTTTTTTTGCTTAACAGCAAGCCAGGAGAAGGGACGGACGGGAGCTCCCAACGGCGGCTACCAAGCCTGCTCTTGCAAGCGGCTTGGTAGTTGCGGTTGGGAGAGGCGCTGCGCTGCGCCGCGCCTCTCCCAATTGCGGCTCCTGTCCCTGTTCTTGCAAGCGGGCCTTCACTCCATAAGACGCACAGACATTTTCCCTTCCTTTTTAGGAGGGAAAAAGTGCATTTTATGGAGCAAAAAATACAGTATGTTTTGAGCCATGAACTGTACCCCCAAATTCAGATTAGTGTGAAATCCAGAGGATAATTTTCTTTTGATTCATGCATTCACCTGGGAGGTGTGAATTAGGTAGGTTTGCATAGGAAGGTGGGCCAAATAAAACGGTCTTCCACCCCTGCCCACCTGTAAATCGACCGATCCTGTCAATTATGAGGGCAGACTATATTCAGAGGCTTAGAAACCTGTTTGGGATAGGCAGCACTTATGGATTCTACAAGAATAATTGCTAATGCCAATGACCAACATTCAACACTGATTTTGTTACTTTTGTAGAAGCCACCGAAAGCAACGCTTGAATAGTTAAATCCACAAAACAGTTTAATCCAAATTAATTGACTCTAGTACAAGAGCACCACAGTTTAACTTGTTTGCTTTGCAAAGCATTGAAAGTACTGATATCTATGGACTCAGAGTCAGGATGACTGACCAAATGTATTCAGATACTATGGCATAGCTTTCCCTGTGATCCTTCATGCTTTGTCAGCAGAAGAGAATATATGGAGATGAGCAGCAGAACTGCAGAAACTGTATTAACATGACTGAGATGAAAAAGCAGCTGAAACCTCTTAAAGATTAATTTGAGCGAGAATTCACTGGGGCTTATCCCCAGAATCTGCTTTGTGTCAAACCTAGAATATATGATACGCAGGAGCTAATGTGTTTGAATTGGTAAGCAATACTGCAGACAGATACCAGCAGAAATTGTGCTAGGAATGGTTTTCTCATTCGGGAACGCAGCTCTCTCCTGGAGGCTGATTCAAGAGAACATCGCCAAATTCCCAGCAAATTTTATATGTCCCTCAGGTTCCTTTTGCAACTGGATCAATGACAAGAAGCAGATTCAAAGTTGCATTTCAGCTTTGCTGGTCTAGACCAGAAAGAAATCTCAGGCTACAGGGCAAATATATATATCCACATAACAAACTTGCATCAGATTTATATGAGCACAAGTGGAATCTCCAACAAAATATTGCAGTGTGTGGTGCTCCTGTTCAGGGTTCCAGCCAACCAGCCGTGCCCACTTCTATTCTATTCTATCAGGATTCTATTTCTTTTTTCTCACTCTGAAGGGACTACAAGAGTCATCCAGCCCAACCCCCTGTAATGCAGGAATCTTTTGCCCATCATGGGGCTCAAACCCACAACCCTAAGATTAACAGTCCCATGCTCTACCAACTGAGCCAAATTAGCACACACACATCAGCAATTTGTTCCCACTGCTTTTTTTTATTTGTAAACTTTTCTATCTTCTTCAAACCAACCCTGTGCTTGTTCTGCTGTGTGTGCGCCTTGACTTCTGCCCCAAACTCCTGGCCTGGGTGCACTGCTACACTCACCTGCTGCCTGAATGGAAGAGAGCTCTGGGTTTATAAGAACTAAGTCCGTTCAGTTAGTTCCCTTTGGTGCCACCTGTTATTTAAGCAGCTTTCTTTAGGAGCAAAACCTGACTTTTATTTACATTTCCTATGTTCTGTTACTTTGACATAGCCTGATCCTAAAAAAGACAGAAACAAAAATATAAAATTCGGGCATCTCCTATATTATTCCAGCATGGGTTATAGGACCTATAACTAAAATAAAAAAAATCAGAATCAATGCAAATGTGTCCAGTTTACATAACATAGCCAGTTGCAGACACTAAGGTAGCGTATATAATATACAGTGGTACCTCGGTTTATGAACACAATTGGTTCCTGAAGTCTGTTCATAAACTGAAGCGTTCATAAACTGAAGTGAACTTTCCCATTGAAAGTAATGGAAAGTGGATTAATCTGTTCCAGATGGTCCGCGGAGTACTTAAACTGAAGCGTTCATAAACTGAAGCGAACTTTCCCATTGAAAGTAATGGAAAGTGGATTAATCCGTTCCAGAAGGATCCGCAGAGTACTCAACCTGAAGCGTACTTAACCCAAAGCATGGGTGTAATTGGTTCTGGAAGTCTGTTCATAAACTGAAGCGTTCATAAACTGAAGCGAACTTTCCCATTGAAAGTAATGGAAAGTGAATTAATCTCTTCCAGATGGGTCCGCGGCGTTCGTAAACCGAAAATTCATAAACCGAGGTGTTCATAAACCGAGGTTCCACTGTACCTTTAAAGCACATTCAGAGCACATTTTCCCTCTCAAAGAATTCTGGGCACTGGAGGTACCCCTCAAAAAATTACAATTCCCAGCAATACTTAACAAACTACAGCCCCCAGAATTCTTTAAAGGTGCTTTAAGGTATGTGCTTTAAAGGTATATCATGTGCACAGCCTAAGCATTCCAAGCGCAAATCTCCAGATTTTGTGTGTGCAGAATTTCAAATCCCTAACTCATAGATTTCTTTCTGTTGGAACCAATTTGCATTTAAATAATAATGTGCCCTTTATCTTTGCCCTGAACAATTTATTTATTGGCTCCATGAAACAATTTGAAGAGAGGCTAAAAGATCATTCAGACATTTTGGAAAATAGTCCAGGAAACTGTGCCTGATGCTAATGATGGCTCATTTGGCTGCCTTTCTTCTCAATGTAATTAAGGAAATAAAAAACCTAATTGGGTTTCAAAGTTCATTAAAATAAATCAGAGGGGCCTTCTATTAAAAGGCAACAAAATGATCACTTGGATACGCAGACCAGATGCAAAATGTCTTGGGGGCTGGAGCTGGGAGGGAAGCCTGATGTGAAGTATATTTAAGGTACCATAAGCACAAGGTAACATTTTGTAACAAGGTCCAGAAGATGTTGTGGGAATGCTGATCCCTAGGTATGAGGCTGTATGCTTATTATGATATATATGAGATTTGTAGCCATCGATACCAGGGCAGTGTACAACATAAAGTTCAGGCACCGCCTTAAGAACTCCAGATAATAACCAGATCTTATTTTTGTTCAGATTCTGTTCCTTTACCTGGACTGCGTTTTCTCTACTTAACCTTTCTAGTGAACCACTTTCATACTCTCAAATCCCCTATGACAGATAAATTTAATGCTAAGTAATATGAATCTGGACAAGAGCAGTAAAACTTTTAATCAAAGATTTTTCATCCAAGTAAGCCTGTTTAATGCCTTTGCTCTCTCTTAAACTGAGACAAGGGATAACTTCCCCCGCCTGTCATATACTGTATTCCTTAAGCCAAACAACAGGATTTTTTTGTGCTGTTATTTTTCCTGAAGAGAAATTGACAGCCTTGCTTCCTATTTTTGTGATTTTTGTTTTAATCAGCAACAGACTGTTTCCTTTTCTTTATGAAACTTTTGCTCAATGTAATTGCACACAAAATTCTTACTTCTATGTAAAACATCATTCCTTTTCACCACTACTGCTGCCGCAGGATATATAAACTCCCTCCCCCCTTTCTTTTTGCTGCCTCTTAGGACAGTTCCAAATATTCTGTAACAAAGCCAACAGTTTCTGGTATTAGGTTCACCAACATGAGAGAAAAGTAGCTCCTAAAATTTTATTTATATATTTTTATAGTTTTCTGTAATTTTCCATACCACTAACATTAAGGGAGAAAAATATCGTGACTCTGAATACCTCAAAACAATAACAAAATCACATTAATAAAGTAAGTAAAATGCGTAAGTAATAATAAAGGAAGTACAGTGGTACCTCGGGTTACAGACGCTTCAGGTTACAGACATTTCAGGTTATAGACTCCACTAATCCAGAAATAGTACCCCAGGTTAAGAACTTTGCTTCAGGATGAGAACAGAAATTGTTCTCTGGCGGCGTGGCGGCAACAGGAGGCCCCATTAGCTAAAGTGGTGCTTCAGGTTAAGAACAGTTTCAGGTTAAGAACGGACCTCCAGAATGAATTAAGTCCTTAACCCGAGGTACCACTGTAATGTGGATGCAGGGGCACTCATAGAATGTGGTCACAGATTAAAGATGATTCACCATATTTTTTGCTTGCTGAATCTGCAAGGCAGTCTACCTAAAGGGCATTGAAATAGTCTAGCTGTGAGGCGGTGACATTATGAATCACAGCAGTCAAATTCTTTCACTAACCAAGGTGTAGTCAGCCTCTTTTTATTTTCCAGAGTTATGACTGCGGGACATTTTGGAATTGGGAGAGAGATGCAATCCAAAAGTGAGAGGTTAAAACAAGATTACAGATTAGCGGAGGTCAACAGCCACTGAATTTGTAAGATGACAGCAGGAACAGAGGGACAAGTCAATAACTGTAGTCTACGGGTCCACTTATCCTACAAATGCATAATATATTATTTATTTATTTTTGCTAGTTATGCTCCTCTGTTAAGAATACTGAGAGAGTTACAATTTCCAGAGTTCTTTGGAAAGAGGGATTGAAAGCTCTGGAAAGTACAACTCTGTGAGGGGAACAGGGTCTCACCACCCCTAACAAACTACACTTACCAGAATTCTTGGGGGAAAGCCACCCTTGTTTAAAATGGTTGTGGTACTTATTTATATGTACAGTGCAGATGTGGTCTTTGTGAAGGATGCTGAGACTTACGTTAGAGGTCATGAGAGTTCTGAGAGTTCCTTGAGTGAGTAGGAATGACTGTTTCACCAATTATATTTTGTAATGTAGGTAAGAGATGGACCAGGGCAAGGGGGCCAACTTGAATAAAATATTGGGGAGAGGGAGGTAAGCCCCACCCCACAACATCACAAGATGCAGTGCATGCACACCATTTTGATATATCAATGCCCATCAACTTGGTGGGGTAGGGGGCTGACCCCCTCAAAGATTTTTTTTTTATATCATAACACCAGTCCTGAAAGACCTACATTGGCTCCCAGTACATTTCTGAGCACAATTCCAAGTGTTGGTGCTGACCATTAAAGCCCCAAACAGCCTCGGTCCTGTATACCTGAAGGAGCGTCTCCACCCCATCATTCAGCCCGGACACCGAGGTCCAGCTCCGAGGGTCTTCTGGCGGTTCCCTCACTGCAAGAAGTGAGGTTACAGGGAACCAGGCAGAGGGTCTCCTCAGTAGTGGCGCCGCCCTGTGGAATGCCCTCCCATCAGATGTCAAGGAAATAAATCTGATTTTTAGAAAACATCTGAAGGCAGCCCTGTTTAGGGAAGTTTTAAATGTTTGATGTTTTGTTGTGTTTTTAATATTCTGTTGGAAGCCGCCCAGAGTGGCTGGGGAGGCCCAGACAGATGAACAGGGGATAAGCAAATAATAATAATAATAATAATAATAATAATAATAATAATAACAATAATAATTACTATTATTATTATTAATTGGGGGAAGGACCTGGACACTATGAGTTGGCTCTTATGGGCCAGAGTCAGGAAAAGGTGTGGAACAGGATCTACAGCACCCTTTCCCAACCTAGCACCCTCTAGATCCTTTGGGACAACAGCTCTCATCAGCCTCAGCTGGCAAGCCCAATGATCAGGGTTGATGGGAGTTATCATTCAAAACACCTGGAAGAGATCTGTCTGGGGAAGCCTCATGTAGACATAGAAGGAAGATTAACTGGATTGAGTACTCAGTAGAGGAAGGTGTAGAAAAGCAGGGGCTGGATGCAGAAACAGGAGTCAGGAAAGAATTGAAACATTGCCAGCAGAGTATAGCCCGATTCATGCATTATTCCCATATAGGGTACGTCTGTAGTGGCAGAGAGCAGACCCACAGTTTTAGCCCTTCTCCTGCCTTCTTCTTTCTGTAACAAACATATATTGGACACAATTGTTGGCAGAAAATTCCAATGCTCCAGCACCTACTTGCATGTAAGAGCTCTGTATAACCTAGTTGTGCACAGATATGGAACTGCAGGATCCTCTAGAACAGGCATGTCAAACCTGCGGCCCTCCAGATGTTTTGGACTACAATTCCCATCTTCCCCAACCACTGGTCCTGCTAGCTAGGGATCATGGGAGTTGTAGGCCAAAACATCTGGAGGGCTGCAGGTTTGACATGCCTGCTCTAGAAGTACCATATTTTCCCGTGTATAAGACTAGGTTTTTTTTTTTAAAAAAGCCCCCAAAAATTAGGTTAAAAATTGGGGCTCATTTTATACGTGGGTAGTGCTGAGGGGTACTTTCTTAATTTGGAGTACCCAAAAAATAGGGGGCGTCTTATACATGGGGGCATCTTATACACGAAAAAATACAGTATATGTACCTATAGTCTGCAGCCAGAGATATGTTTTCTTTCATAATCCAGCTCAAGATGCTATATAAGCATCTAGTTATACAAACACATAGTTTGCACTCAACAGCACACCTTGAATTTAAGCTGGTTGTTTCAATGTATCCTAGAGAAAATAACCATGCTGCCTGAAATTAGATTCTCTGCTTTGCATTAGATATATTTTTATATACAGCAGGCCAATTAATACTATAGAGACTGATCATTTGCACCTCTTTGTATAAAACAAAATAGCAAATTGCTGACAGCGTCTTGCTTGTAATTGAGAAACTAGCCTTAAATGAGACATGATTGCCATAGGCTAGCTGTAGGCAAGGTGGACTTTGAAGATACCAATTTAATTTTTCTAACTTCACATTGGTTTAATACATTTTACTAATCTCTGTTCAAAACCTCTGGGGAATTTTTAATGCAAAAAAAATTGCCCACCGTAGCAGTTGAATTCTTAGCACAACTCAATTGCATTAGAGAGTCAGCGAGTCACTGAATTTGGAATCAATGCTTGGTTTCCAAGGTGACATCATATTCCTTATGATGAGCTACAGCTGTCCTAGAAGCAGAAAAGCAATCTAAAAAGTTATCCCTTCAAACTTTTAGAAGTATAGTAAACAACATTTTCTATATAAAGCCTATGAATCTTGCTGCAGATTGCCTTTAACAGGGATAAGATCATTCAAATGAACCCATTATATGGGGTGCTGAAAGTCCATCTTTTAAATGTTTGATGGAAAAAGAGACACTACTGTATTAACAGCAGCTGAACTTGCATGTCTAAAATGATGAAAGCTGCTAGAAGGCGTGTGATCCTGTAAGTGCCAAAGCACTCTGGAGGTGTTACAGCTCACTTCTCTGCTTTCCACCAACCAAGGAACTTGTCTGTTTCAACTAAGGATGGAGACTGAGCTGAGAAACAGCTGGATTTTATATTTCTGCGAATGGGGGCTCAACCATTGTATGTTTCTTTGCCCCAGCAACGCCAGGTGCAATAGGAAATCTGCAAAGCACCTAGTGAAGCCTCATTTGAATGTCTGGTACCTCCTCCCACATTCTTCCTCAAGACTGTGCAGAAATGCAGACTCCGCCTATGGTTTCAATATCAGCCAAACCTTTCCCTTCCGATTTCCCTCTTCTTCATTCTTGTTTGGCGGACAAAATGGTATTCTAGCTCAGCGTTTCTCAACCACTGTCCCGCGGCACACTGGCTGGTGTGCCGCGACGTGCGGCGACGAGAAGGGCGATTTGCATTGTCACGTGCCTGGCGGCCGCCGGAAAACAAGCCAGCCGGGTCACGACGCGGGGCGAGCGCAGCTCTCAACAGCCACCACCACGGGAGGGTGGTTTTAGACAAACTTAAAGAAGCTGGCTGGATGAGCTCAACCTGAAACTTGCTGAGCAAAGGATTGTGCTGGCAGAGAAATCAGCGGCTTGTGAAGCCTTATTACAGGAGATTGCAACCAACACAGCAATTGGCAAGTGTTTCTTACAGTCATAATTATATAGTCAATATAGGGCGGCACAGAGTTAAATTTTTTAACTTTTTTAATGGTGGTGTGCCTCGTGATTTTTTTCATGGAACAAGTGTGCCTTGGCCCAAAAAAGGTTGAGAAACACTGTTCTAGCTGGATGAAGTGTTCAAAATTTTGCACAATATTTTCTAACATTTTGATCGACTGGCCTAAGGATGGTATTGCTCTAATGAGGGGAATTTTTCTTGTGGGTGAACATGGCTGCCTTTTATTTTTGCTTTTCAGGTTCCATAGAAATGAAAGACACCTATATGATTAACCTTTGATGTTAACTACTAAGAAAAAAAGAAAAGAAAGAAAGAAAGGGCAGCACCCATGGAATCATAGAATTGTAAGTTGACTCTCCATATAAAATCATAGAGTTGGAAGGGCTCACAAGGGTCATCTATTCCAACCCCCTGCAATGCAGGAATCTTTTGCCCAGAATAGGACTCGAACACATGACCCTGAGATTCTTCTTCTTTGGTGATCACTCATAGCCGAGTAAGATTGTCTTCCATGAATACTGTCTTAACAGCGAGTCCATAAGTGACTGTGGAGGCCAGTTCTGGACCCACACGTCCTTCCAAGGTGGGGACATAGGTTTCCAGGTGGGAGTTGATCATGGTGAGGGTTTGCCAAACGTGCTATGCTCTACTGACTGAGCTATCCCAATTTGCTTCGCAATGGTGGTGTCTAATGGGCAAGAAAGTATTGGCTCACTGCAATTGTCCAACGCATGCCTGATATTTCACTCTCTATGGATTTTGTTCTTTCCCTGATATAAAGTCACTGTATTCCCTTTGCTGTGACCTGTAGGAAACTAAATGAAAGCCATAGATTAATGACAAGTAAGGAAAATGGTTCAGATATGGAAGGGGTTGAGCATGCTTGATTGCACAGGATGTCTGGCAAGTCACAACTATAAATCATTTATCCCTGCTTACACTTTGAATAAAATGTTTGCTTTTAAAGAATGATTTATTGGCTTGAATGTTCAACCTCCCACTCAGCATTGCATAGATGAAGGGCTCAGTTCTTTTAATCAATGTGTTCTGTAGTTCATTTAGGGTTTAATCCAGTGTGTGCTCCATGCTCAGTGTGGTAGTGTGGTTAGATGGTTGGTCTAGGACCTGGGAGACCAGAGTTCAAATTCCCACTCAGTCATGATGCCTACTGGGTGACCTTGAGCCAGTCGCTATCCCTTAGTCTGACCTACCTCATAAGGTTGTTGTGAGAAGGAAATGGAGAGAGCGAGAAACATGTATGCCACTTTGAGCTCCTTGGATGCATATAAATGTAATTAAAAAAATACAGCCATGTTTTTCTATGAATAACAGGATAAAATGACTTAGGGGAAAATATGTTCTACTACAAAGAAAATATTTTGTGCTAGGTTCTCTGAAAATGCATTGTCTGTACTTAAATAACAATTGAAGTGTGGATTTGCACCTGCCCCTCTCTCCATAATTTTTGGGGCATCCCCATGACATCTTCTCCATTCCAGTGCTTTCCCAGTCCTTCCCTCCATTTCAGTTTGTGGAGTTTTTCAAACCTGGTCATTTCAAACTTCCCAAGGATTGAAAAACCCTTTTAAAAGGAAAAAGATCCAGGAGAATGATCGGGATAATTGGGGGAAGGACATCATGTGGCTAATCCTACATTAATGGGTAGATAAAGGTAAAGGTAAAGGGACCCCTGACCATTAGGTCCAGTCGTGACCGACTCTGGGGTTGCACGCTCATCTCGCATTATTGGCCGAGGGAGCCGGCGTATAGCTTCCAGGTCATGTGGCCAGCATGACAAAGCCGCTTCTGGCAAACCAGAGCAGCACATGGAAACGCCGTTTACCTTCCCGCTGTAGCAGTTCCTATTTATCTACTTGCATTTTGACGTGCTTTCGAACTGCTAGGTTGGCAGGAGCTGGGACCGAGCAACAGGAGCTCACCCCGTCACAGGGATTCGAACCGCCAACCTTCTGATCAGCAAGCCCTAGGCTCAGTGGTTTAACCACAGTGCCACCAGATAGCACGCTGCAAATCTACATTCTGTTCTGATGTGGACAAGCTTGGAAACTAAGTGATAGGCTGGTTAAGTCTGTCCTAGCTCAGAAACCCTATCAAGCTGGACACAAAACGTGGATTGGGATATACCAGGGTCAGCGAACCTTTTCAGCAGGGGGCCAGTCCACTGTCTCTCAGACCTTGGCCAGACTATATTTTGAAAAAAAATAAATGAATGAATTCCTATGCCCCACAAATAACCCAGAGAGGCATTTTAAATAAAATGACACATTCTACTCATGTAAAAACATGCTGATTCCCGGGCTGTCTGCGGGCTGGTTGAAAAGGCAATTGGGCCAAATCTAGCCCCTGGGCCTTAGTTTGCCTACCTATGGTATATACACTCACAGTCCAAGAATTGTGTACAGTATCCACCTGCACTAGGGGTGAGGAGTCTATGCTCTTCAAATATTGTTGGATTCCACCTCTCAACAACATTAGCTAGCATGGTCAACGATCAGAGATGTTGGGACTTGGGAGTCCAACAATATCTGGAGAGTCACACATTCCCCATCATTGCCTAAACCGTGACCTCTTCAAACAGCACCCCTGATTCCATCTTTAGCTGGTGTTGTCCCAACGGAGGTTCTCAACTGATTATCCACTGAATAATAATAATAATAATAATAATAATAATAATAATAATAATAATAATTTTTATACCCTGTCCATCTGGCTGGGTTTCCCCAGCCACTCTGGGCGGCTTCCAACAAAAAAATAAAATACAATAATCTACTAAACATTAAAAGCCTCCCTAAACAGGGCTGCCTTCAGATGTCTTCTAAAAACCTGGTAGTTGTTTTTCTCTTTGACATCTGATGGGAGGGCGTTCCACAGGGCGGGCGCCACTACTGAGAAGGCCCTCTGCCTGCTTCCCTGTAACCTCACTTCTTGCAGTGAGGGAACTACCAGAAGGCCCTCAGCGCTGGACCTCAGTGTCCGGGCAGAATGATGGGGGTGGAGACACTCCTTCAGCTATGCTGGACTGAGGCCATTTAGGGCTTTTAAAGAATGTTATCATATGATGAGAATCTTGGCAATTTATTCTCCTATGCATTTGAAGCTTCAATTTCTACACCTCTATTTTGAAAGAAAAAGTTGCTTTGAGTGCATAGAAAACAAACCACTGTTGATAATAACACCTAATGTAGATATGAGATCTTTGACAGGGTACTGAATAATAGTGGCTTTTAGGGAGCTGCTTTGTAGCAACCGGGCAACAGAAAACTATTATTAAGATGGAAATTCTAACACACATTAAACAGTGCTTGAAGTTGCTGGCACAGATACTAGCCAATTCGTTGCTGACAAATGACAAAGAGTAAGAACATCGGACAATTTTTTATTAGAATGACAAGAGGCTAGATCATCGTGTACTAAAACATTTTTTTAAAAAAAACCGAGTTTGTCTTTAGTTTTGATAACATTCTATTCTTTAAAATGGTCTCTTCCATAAAATTAGATTTAGGCTATTTACGGTGGCTAATGTGACAACAGATAAGTTTTATGAAAAGGGTAATATAAAATGACATTTGTTGCTTCTGTTGTTTCTTTTTCAGGAGCTCTATCACAGAACCTAGAGGCTATTTTTGTTTTGTTTTGTTTTGTTTTTAAAAAGCAGTCATGTTAAATGCAATAGTGCATTTAACGTAACTTACTGTTTGGCATTGTCTTCTGTCAGAGATATATGATCTAAGTTAGGTATTAATAAACCCACAGTTGTATATTCCTAATCTGCTTGGAAATAAAGGTAAAGGGACCCCTGACCATTGGGTCCAGTCGTGACCGACTCTGGGGTTGCGCTCATCTCGCATTATTGGCCGAGGGAGCCGGCGTATAGCTTCCAGGTCATGTGGCCAGCATGACAAAGCCGCTTCTGGCGAACAGAGCAGCACACGGAAACGCCGTTACCTTCCCGCTGTAGCGGTTCCTATTTATATACTTGCATTTTGACGTGCTTTCGAACTGCTAGGTTGGCAGGAGCTGGGACCAAGCAATGGGAGCTCACCCCGTCACAAGGATTCGAACCGCCGACCTTCTGATCAGCAAGCCCTAGGCTCAGTGGTTTAACCCACAGCGCCACCTGGGTCCTACAGTGCCACCTGGGTCCTGCTTGGAAATAGTGGCATAAAATTAAAACTTGAAACACACAGGTAAATTACCATCTGATAAGATCTAGTGGGCAATTTACCGGACAAGCCCAATTGGAGACATGTAGCTCTGCAGAACTCTGAGGCACTGCAATAGCACGTTTACACACACACACACACACACACACACACACACACACACACACATCTCATACTCCTAGTTTTATCCTTCCAAAATCCAGGATTTTCCAAAACAGCACATACAGTACAAACACAATTAAACACCATAGCCTTATATAACAATGCATGATGACATCAGATCCCAGGTACAGATGAGGAGAAGGATTTATATTACTAATTATATTTTTGTGTTTCTCTGACGTTTAGGTCACTGTCAGTGTGGTGCAAAAAGTACAAATTTGAATAAACCTTGGCTTCTACAAATGTGAATAAACCTTTTTTGGGTCCTTTATCTGTCTTCTTGATTAATAAAGTCTGTGTTGTTGAAGTCGAGTCTGTTGCCTTGGGATTTCTGAGTGGCTCAAGGTGGCGTATAAATCTGGAAACTTATGAGGAGGAGCATGAGAACCAGTGTGGTGTGGTGGTTAGAGTGTTGGACTGGGACTTGGCGGACCAAGGTTCAAATCCCTCACTCTGCCACAAAGCTCACTGGGTGACCTTGGGCCAGGCATAGTCTCTCAGCCTAACCTACCAGGGTTGTTGTAAGGATAAAATGGGAAGAGAACCATACATGCCACCTTGATCTCCCATGGAGAAAAGCTGAAATATAAATACAGTACATTTAGCCTAGAGAAGAGAAGATGAAAGGATGACATGGCCCACTGACTTCAAATATCTGATGGTCTACCACCCAAAAGATGGGGCAGACTTGTTTTCGGCTTCTCCAGAGGGCATGATTAGAATCAATGGATTTTCTTGTGCAACGCGTATTCATTTTTCACAATTAATTTCTAATTGCAGCAGAAAAGAGTGTGAAAGATGGATAAAAAAGCTCCACCTATCTGCTGTTTCCAGAGTAGTTGCTTTGAAGATACTTTTCAAAGAATTTTTTTAAAATACACCCCAACTAAGCTTTTGTATTGATTAGATAAACCTAATAATAAACAGGCTGTGTAGACGGCCATTTATAAGTACTTCTCATTATATATATATATATATATATATATATATATATATATATATATACACACACACACACACACACACACACACACACACACACACACAGTGGTACCTCGGTTTATGAACACAATTGGTTCCGGAAGTCTGTTCATAAACTGAAGCGTTCATAAACTGAAGCGAACTTTCCCATTGAAAGTAATGGAAAGTGGATTAATCTGTTCCAGACGGTCCGCGGAGTACTTAAACTGAAGCGTTCATAAACTGAAGCAAACTTTCCCATTGAAAGTAATGGAAAGTGGATTAATCCGTTCCAGACGGGTCTGCGGAGTACTCAACCTGAAGCGTACTTAACCCGAAGCATGGGTGTAATTGGTTCCGGAAGTCTGTTCATAAACTGAAGTGTTCATAAACTGAAGTGAACTTTCCCATTGAAAGTAATGGAAAGTGAATTAATCTGTTCCAGATAGGTCCGCGGCGTTCGTAAACTGAAAATTCGTAAACCGAGGTGTTCATAAACCGAAGTTCCACTGTGTGTGTGTGTGTATACACACACACACACACACACACACACACACTTTACCATAAAATCAAACTGCAGTAGGAATTATACTGAATCATATAATTACAATGGCATTAGCATTTAAGTGAGAGGCATGACAAGAATAAGCTGAGTTCCCGTTGCTTGGTCCCAGCTCCTGCCAACTAAGCAGTTTGAAAGCACGTCAAAATGCAAGTAAATAAATAGGTACCGCTCTGGCGGTAAGGTAAATGGTATTTCCGTGTGCTGCTCTGGTTCGCCGGAAGCAGCTTTGTCATGCTGCCCACATGACCTGGAAGCTGTACGCCGCAGAGTCGGTCACGACTGGACCTAATGGTCAGGGGTCCCTTTAGTCAATCCAAGGTAGATGGTACTATACCCCAGCAAGTACAATGTCTCCAGACTATTGGAGGGGGTGGCGGTTCATGGGGGCCACTTATATTCAGCGGTGGTGCAGAAATGAAATTTGGGATTGGGTACTTTTAGTCAGGCAAACTATGAAAACATCTCTATTAATGCTACTTTTGCTCTATGATTGCAGGGGTGGGGCGACACATAGTATTTAAGGACTTTATTAGATGCGTATTAGTTCCTGCCAGACTTGTGACATCACAACTATGGAAGAATAGAATAGGAGAAATCTTTATTGTCTCCTTGCGGGAACAACGAAATTTCTCAGCTGTTATATATCAATTCAGATAAGACACTCCACATGAAGAGCAATAGGATTCCAACCTAAGATCTCTGCTATAGTAAGCTATAGAAAAGTGCTATTGCAGTGAAGCTTTCACATCAAATTATGTCATTAAGAGACAAATAAAACTGAAGCCTTTCTTGCAGAATGGAGTAGTTTCATTTTTAATTTTTTTTAATAAGACTGATGATTCCAGCACAAAATGCCACAATTTCAAAAATTTTTTTACTGTTCAAGGCTTGAGATAAGTATCAGTTGATGTTGTTTGTGATGCCTTAATTCCCTTTGTGTCATGCCCCAGAGGGAGGAGTTTTCTTCGGAAGAAGACATGGAGCCCTTCCTGAGGGACACAACAGAGGAACGGGTAAATTTGGCATATATTTGCACGGGCAAACAGAAACTAGGGAAATCTAGGATTGTAATGGATTGAACAGTAAACAATCATTTCAGTGTATAAAACAAGAGGAAAGCTTATGCAATTATAAATCTCTCATATTTTGTGAACAATCACAGGTCAGAAGTCCAAACCAAAACTGGTATACGTGGTTTGCTCTGAACCCTCTCGCACATTCTGTTGTAAATGTCTACTTTCTTGAGAACTTAAATTATTCCATTTAACTTTTTTTTTAATATAGAGAGAAGAAACAACTTACTTTGGGTAGGCAGGAGAAGAGGGGAAATAACCATGACGATGAATCCGCAGAATATGAAACACTTAAATTGTTTTATTAATGTTAATAATAGAAACTATTGTGAAGACTTGTGGGGATATTGCCTTCTCGCCAATGTAATGTAGATAATTTCCTTGGGAACTTGTTTTGGCAACAGTCCTGGTTATTACAGCATGCATAATGTATGCCTTTTTTGTCCACCCTTGTTTCAGTATATCTAATATTTGGGACAAATAATTTCCTGTCTCTGCAACAGGACATATTGGCCTGGGTTGTACAGAACATTTAAAGTGAATCCAGCTGAACTCAACTGTACAGAAAGATTGGGTCATTTGAGCAATCAGCCTGATGCTATCACAAAATGTACTGTGTCAAAAATTCTTTGCTGGTTAAATGGCTTCATTGTCAGCCAAAAGTCAAGGCATTCCTCTGCTGATTGTGTTGATTTAAGTAACCACAGGGAGCTCTAGCAACAGTTAAAGGCAAGAAACTCCTACCCTGTATTAACTAGGGGGCAGTTTACATCATACCACCAGAATTGTGATATATACCGTTCATTTTCTAAAATTATCTTATTGCAAAAAAGCCTCCTAGGTGGCTTAGTTTGGTCTGTGTTGAGTATAAACTTCCAGAGTTAACACTAAATACATTACTTCTGGTAAATGAGCCACCACAGCTGCTAGAGGGTCATGAAAATTTGTGTCCCAGGGTTTCTAGCCATGTACTATCTGAAACCAAAGGGGCACATTGGTTGCCAGATGTGAATACATTGGCATTATCTTCAGTTGTCCTAACCCACTAATGGGGAAACTGTGAAGTTATCTGAACACTCTGAGAAGAGCTTATCTGAGAAGACTTGGAAAACTTGTAAGCTACTGCATGTGGACTTTGTTCAGCAAGGACTTTGAAGTACGGAAACCCCCCTGGGACCAGAGAGAGAAAAGCATGCCACCTTTTCAATTTGTGAGGGTGCCTCTTAATGGAATATGCACTCATTCATTATCACTTGCCTGCACAGAATTGTATTTGGTGGAACCATATTTAAGCCCTGTTTGGACATGAGAGAGACACAGGTCTGTGTTGAGAGCCCTTATCCCTGACATTCACCTGTTTAATGCAAACATCTGAAGCGGGGAGCTGCTACAGGTACAGGCTTCCATGCAATCGGGAGCCCTGAGTGATTGGGGTTCCAGATTGTGTGGAAGCCCTTTGGTCATCTGCATTCTCTGGTGGGGCTATTTGATGTAGCCCTGTTTCCTGCTTATATGTTTGGTGTTAACCATGGGTAGGGCTTTGAATAAGTCTTAAACTCTAATTACTGAGGTATCACAGGCATATGTTTAAAAATCAGATGGGATCACATGCTGGTTATGCTTCAGCCATAAAATATAGCTGAATGATATAATGGAATTGTGTTATCTACATGTCAAAAGTCTTCAATAACAACTTGTTATTTAAGTGATAATGCTTATGCCTACAGGCATATTTTTAGGAGAAAATCTGGCCAATGTTAAGTTTGTAAAAACAAGCCAGATTAGTTTAGTTTTCCATCACTGTCAAGTGAGAGATTGTATGTGAATTGATTAGCCAGGCATTCTAGATGTCCAGTACTGTATGTCCCTTGAGCACAAACTGAATTATGCCGGTTAGAGTTTCCTTGTTTTGATGAAAGATAGGCAAGGTTTATAGCAGAGAAACAATTTCGGTCAGTGGCATGTTTCAGGAATGCACACATATATCACCAAGGCAGATTGCTAGAGGGCACAGAAGAACTTATAAAACAATGATTTAAACTTGCATTAAAATTACACTACCTGCTAGATTATTTATTTTAATAAGGCTTTTAAAATTTATCACCCGGGGATTACACTGAACATATTAACACATAAAAGTCAGAAAAAATTATAGAAGCATATATGTTACACCTGAAGGATGCAACAGTCACATTGGTCAATAAAACCCTCCAGAAAATATGATACCTTAGCTGAGTTGTGCTCTCCTATAATTAGTGTTGTTTTTTAATTTTCATGGAAGGGATGGCAGAACTGGAAATACTGGATGCTGTTCTGAATTTGGTACCCACATATTTTGCGAGCCATAGTTGTGGCATTGAAATCCCTTTTACAAAACTCATCCTTGGGGGCGATGCATTTATAGCAATAAATGATGGTGTGAAATGCTTCTTTTTGTTACCAGGAAACAGCTCTGCAATGTGCTTTGTGGACAATTTAAGGTCTCTAGAAAACATCATCGTAAACTTGAAACCTATAGGTGGAGAAATGGACAGAATAGCGGGAGGAATCAGAAAAAGTAGGTACCTCAGCGTTTGCTTTTAAGTTTTTTTGGTTTTTTTAAATGGAATAAAATAATGAATTTTCAGTAATGCAAGTAATTTTAATGTACTGCCAGAGGGGGGATTAATATGGTGCACAGATCGTATTGGAAAGCAAGCAGATGGAAGATTTCCCCTCACCCGTTCTTCTCTGGAGGGGAGGGGGACACCATTTCGGGGTCTGCCTCAGGTGCCAAAATGTCTTGGCCTGGCCCTGCCCACAATAAGCATCTATTTGAAAGCACCCTTAAACCGAAATCTTCTAATTCCTTAATAAATAATAATTTCTGCTTTGAGACCCATTATACCTGACCTGTGGTTTGTAAACATGGTAAACTTTTCTTTAAAGCAACAACAGTACAAGCTGAAAAAGTGGCTGATCCGTCAGTTGCAATTCCAAGAGCCTGAGACGCCAAATAGCATAGATTTCCAGTGACTTGACAAATACAATATGGACCTAAGTGATGAATGCCAGAACTCAGGTGGAAAACATTCCGTAATAATGCTGCTTTACACTGGGCTGACTTCTGAACAGGGGCTTCCTGTTAGGTGAAACTTATTTTGACAACGCCCTCCTGCCAAGTAGCTGAATGGGAATTTAAATGCATCATTTCACAGGGCAGCAATAACAGGGAGGCATTATTATTGCAGAATGCCATTTGGACTTCTTGGGTCTGCTTGCAAGCTGCTGCTTGTTTTTTTAAAATGCCCTTTCATCCTAAGAAAATCAATGACAATTGGAAGGCAATGGGTCCCAAACCAACCTTTCATTAAGAGGCATGATTTGTTGCCATCCTCCTGAGTTGGAGACTGACTTCTTCTAGAGTCTGGGCTTGGCAATGCTATAGAATTATAAGGAGGAAGAGAATAATGAATATACTGCGCCAGGATTATATTTTGCAGTCTTTGAATGCAAAGAAAATGTGATCTCTCCCACAGAAGCACTACCTTAAGGAAAGTCACTGCCTGGATCCAGGGCAATAGCTATATGATTATTTTGTTTTTAATCGATAGTCTGGAGAAGCTCACACACCAGGAGGAGAAAAGCATGGGGAGAAATATAGAATTACAATCAAGTTGTGAGAAAGTTTGTGGAGTACTATCCAGGAATAATTATTCCTGCTGCTAATTTAAATCAGTCTTAAAATGGTCACAAATGAGGTTCATTTCTTTATCTTAACAGCAGATTTGTTGTGACTAATTTGGCATGGATTGAGCTGGAGTTTTCGCACCAACCAGAGGTCTTTTCACTGCTGTTCCACAGGCACCAAACCATGATCGCTCAGAATTCATGTGTTTCTAGCCATTTCAGTCTCATAGCAGCACAGGGGGAAGATCACAAGATCTATTTATTTATTTATTTATTGAATTTATATACTGCCCTATACCTGGGGGACTCAAGGCGGTTCACAGAATACAATCAGGATATAAAACCCCAAAATACATAATAAAAATAAAAAACAACCCAATAGCCCCCCCAAAACACCACATTTTAAAAGGGCATAGGATGTAAATCAGATCAACCAAAGGCCTGGTTAAAAAAGGAATGTTTTTGCCTGGTGCCTAAAGGTGTATAATGAAGGCGCCAGGCGCATTCCCCTGGGGAGAGCATTCCACAGATGGGGAGCCATTGCAAAGAAGGCTCGTTCTCATGTTGCCACCCTCTGGACCTCTTGAGGGGGAGGCACACAAAGAAGGGCCTCAGAAGATGATCTCAGGGTCTAGGTAGTTTCAAATGGAAAGAGGCGGTTCTTGAGGTGTTGCGGTCCTGAGCTGTTTAAGGCTTTATAGGTCAAAAACAACACTTTGACTTGGGACCGGAAACTAATTGGTAGCCAGTGCAATCTGCTTCTTTATGCTAGCTGGAAGCCTTTTGGGGTTGTATTATTCCAAGCCATTGATGAGGACTGAACAAAGTTTTTTTATAAGCTACTGAGAAGCTGCTAAGAATCAGACATCATCATTACTGTCCTGGATTAACCTGCAAAACCCAGCACCTAACCAGAAAATGGTCTGTGTGCCTTTGCCCTAGATCTAAAAGGGATAAATTGTGAAGCCCAGCAGAATTTCTGCATGCACTTAATATTTGAAGAAATTGCTGCATACAGTACAGAGCTTCCAAGTTTCAACAGCTGGCTTCATTTTTATATTCCTGGCTTTAAAAAGGAAAGACTAGATACATTTTTTAATTTGGGCCTCCTGTTGGTAAAAAATGTGGCTGAAAAGTTAATTGGATTGGACAGATGGACTTGCAATACCACCACTGGTTAGTTTT
The DNA here is from genome assembly GCF_965207765.1 of Zootoca vivipara. Classification (NCBI taxonomy): domain Eukaryota; kingdom Metazoa; phylum Chordata; class Lepidosauria; order Squamata; family Lacertidae; genus Zootoca; species Zootoca vivipara. The sequence continues at coordinate 33,977,015 of NC_142583.1, forward strand.
GATGGGTTCTGTTTCTTTGAAGCTTCTTTGAAGGAAGGCGGATCTTTGGAAAACTGAGTTTGCAGCCTTCGTGCCTTTGCTTGCTCTGGATGTTGTATAAAAAGGTGAAGAGATATTCTCTCTCTTTCCCCAGCCACCTAGATTAGGAAAAGTTAATGTATGATATATGTAGCAGGGACACCCTAAGGGGAAGAGAAGAGGTCTGCTATTGAATTATAAAAGTACAACCAAAGGCCCAAGGAATTGTTCAAGCAATGGAATAAAATAACATAGGGCCTTATGCAAGAATTTTTTTAAAAAAATATATACCCTATTAATTTCCATAAACTAATAATCAAAGGCAACTGAAATTGTGACATATAATTAACTTTGCATACACTCGTATCCTAGTTCCCCAGTTCTAAGCAATACGGGCTGATTTGTGCAATAATTCCATAGGACTTTTGAGTAGCCATGCATAGAATTGTGCTGTCAGTTTCCTTTGGAGACACATGATGCCCTCATATTTTTATGTATATGGGAAGACATATATGAATTTTAATCCACATTATGAAGTCATCACTTTGTGTTCTCTCACACTTGCCTCCACAGCCTTGGCTGCCGGTGGCAGGAACAAGGAAACTCACAATGTTATGAAGTTGCAACACAGGCTTAAGTGTTCTGCTTTTTTGTTTAAGTGATCGAAATGAAACCCATGCTGAAGGATTAAAAAAACAGGGGGGGCAATTGTTAAAATGTAATGAATGATGAGATTTTAGAGACTTTCTATCTAAAAGCGAGGGGGGGAAAAGTTCTATGATAAAATCAGTGGAAGGATTTGAAAAAATGCTGTTTCCTTGACAATTAATATTATATTGTACACACAATAACTAGCTCTGGCTATTTATGTGCATGCTTGAACTTCTGGTCCAGAGCAAAAAAACAATGTTTTTCTTGCATTATACACAACAATGGCAGGCATGTGAAGAATTTCCTCAGTTGCGTGTGGAGGTCCCCAAACCACCCTTAAATAACGCACACAGAATTAAGTTTAATGGTTTTTGGCATGAATTTGGCCACAACTTTATTAAATCCAAAACAATGTGTGAGTGGTTGCGTAGGCATTGGTTCCCAACTGTCACCTAAGGACAGAACTAATAATAGAATAAAAACTTGCCTTGTCAACACGGGGAAATCCCCACAGGGAGAGACGGGGACCGGGTGTACAGAACTCTCCCCTCTCCCTTCAGGCTCCCAGAGGCTTCAATATGCCGTCCTGGCCCCTACCTAGGGGTTACGGACACAGCATAGAGCCACTGTATTCCTGACCAGGATTTCCCCACCACTCAGGCATAACTTGGGGCCAACTAATCTTTAAGACCCTTAATACAAACAACATAACCAATGCCTAACCGCCACCAGAGCCGAAGGCTCAACCGCCGAAACCACTCACAGACCCAACCAAAACTGCAAACAGCCTCGAACAGCTGCCAACCACAAATCGTAACCCAGTGCGGAAAGATGAACCCCATCCGGACAGAAAACCTGGGCAGCATGATACGAAATCCGTGGATGATCAATAACCAAGCCTCCCAACTCCCTGATCAGAGTAGCGACCGCCCAATCCACCCGTCTCCTGGCTCGTTCGGTGGCTGCCGGAGAGCGGCTCCCCCGCCACGCCCGCCTCTGCAACAGGCGAGACCAAATAAATTGTGTATGTGGAAACATTGCATGTAGGGTGCGAACATCGCAACATATAGCAGTTCTCAATGTGCGACAGTCCGTGGCGGGCAAATCGTTTTCCCCCAGCTGCAGCACAATTGCCGAGGGGAGTCCATAAACGTGCAATTGCTCGCAAATCAACGGGAGACATTCCCGCCACCGCATCCCTCTCCTGGATAGCCAGAACACCTGCACCCGAGCCGGAAGACCGAAACTGGAACCAAGGCCCGACTCCAAAGCTCTGCGGGAGGCCCAGTGCACAATGCTGTGCCCGATTATCCAAATCCGAACGGGCGAAAAACCTAGGAAACAAACATGAAATTAAACACAAATCCGAATCATTTACGCACATAACCTTTGTACGCCGCTGATTTCCAGCGCCCCAAATTCTGGATCCGATCTGCCGACAAACCCCAATGAGCCGCTGTTGTTGCCGCCCCTATACGAAAAGAATGAGGGGCGTATAAAAGAGGCGCCTGACCACAGGCTGCTAGTGCTTTACGCATAACCCTAGCAAACTGATGTCTACCTAAAGGTGAGGCGTCCGCATGAACAAAAAAGGGGGCGGCTCCTGGCGGTCGCAGTGCTAAATATTTCGCAACGTCCTTTACCGGACAAGGACCAGACTCGCCCGTTGCGGGGAGCCGCACTATGGCACCTCTACCCAGCTGATCAGTTTTCGAATTACGTATCGAGAGGACCACCTCGGAGGGTGACAAAGTCACGTCCCCTAACAACAACCCCCTGGATCCTGAATGCCCGTGCGCCTCCACTACTAATTCACCCACCCTAAGGGCCCCGAAGAATGCTACTGAAAAGGCCGCTGAAAAAAGCCTCGCTTCGTATTTAGTCCAACAAATGCGACGCAATTGAGCTCGCATCCGGGACAAAAGATCAAAAGTAATTGGGCGTCGAGCAGGCGACCGAGCCGGGCAAAGTCTAGCCCAACCCAACATCGCCTTGCGAACGATAAAGTCCGAGCAGGGATCCCTCGAGAAAAACAACCTAGCAAAAAAGGAAATGGCAGCCGCGTGTAACTGCAGGGTCCGAGGGGCCCTACCTTGTTCAAAAAGATGTGCCAGGTACTGAAGAACCTGCGCTGTGGACGGGGGCGTCCCCATGTCCCCTGCCTGAACCCGCTTGCTAAAGGCCAGGAAATCCTCCCACGCTTTCCCATAAGACCTGAGGGTGGATGGAGCCACCGACGCGGCCACGCCTTGGAGAACTAAATGCTGCCAAGGGACCAAAGATGGTCCGGGAAATATTCCGGCATTTCCTGCGCCTCTGGAGCCAAGGATCTGAACCGTTCCATCTGCAAACGGGACAGAGCATCAGCAATGTCGTTCGAAAGGCCTGGAACAAAACGTGCTGAAAACATAATATTAAAACGTAAACAGTGAAGAACAAATGCCCTTAGGAGTGCCGATACCAGGGGAGAACGCGACGACTGCTTCGCCAAAACACTTACTACTGCTTGGTTGTCAGTCCAAAAACAGACTCGACAATCCCTGAACTCATTAACCCATAAATGAACCGCCACCGCGATGGGAAAAAATTCTAAAAAGGTCAGGTCACGAGTAATAGCTTCCCCTTGCCAAGCGGCCGGCCAAGGCTTCGCGCACCACCTCCCCTTCCAATAAACTCCGAAACCCAAGGACCCCGCCGCATCTGAGTGAACCTGGAAATCGCTCTGCAGGTTCAAAGTGTCCTGCCACAACGATACCCCGTTGAATTCACTCAGGAATATCAACCAATTCCTGAGATCCTCCTTCACCTCAGATGGAAGGCGAACATGATGGTAAGGAGCACGAAGACCGGCCGTAAGCCTGGACAGGCGCGAGCAAAAAGGTCGCCCCGGGGACACCACCCTGCATGCAAAATTTAAGTGGCCCAGCAGGGATTGCAATTGTCGCAAAGTCAACTTGCGCAGGGGAAGAACTTCCTCAATGACCTGACGCAACTTGTCAATCTTATCACCTGGCAAACTTGATGTCTGAGCAACGGTATCCAAAAGGATGCCCAAATAGACCAACTGAGTAGTCGGGCCCTTGGTCTTGTTAGCCGCCAGCGGGACCCCCAGCTCATTGGTGAGAGCCGAAAAAGCTTGTAAGAGGGCCAAGCAGCCCCCTGACTCAGGCCCCGAAACCAACAGGAAGTCATCGAGATAATGGGTAACACCCCTTAGTCCCGACTTAACCCGTAGCGCCCAATCCAGGAAGGTACTGAATGTTTCAAAAGCCGCACAGGCTACAGAGCAGCCCATGGGCATAGCCTTATCAAAATAATAGGCGCCCTCAAACTTAAAACCCAATAACCAAAAATCCCGAGGGTGGATAGGCAAGAGGCGAAAGGCCGATTCAATATCGCATTTCGCCAAAAGCGCACCCTTACCAAAAGACCGGATCAATTTGATGGCATGATCCAGGGAAGCATAGTTCACCGAACAAAGATCCTCTGGAATCATGTCATTCACCGAAGTACCCCTGGGGTGGGACAAGTTATGGATTAAACGAAATTCCCCAGGGGCCTTCTTAGGAATAATCCCAAGGGGCGAAAGGTGTAGCCCGGAAAGCGGAGGAGTCGCGAAAGGGCCAGCAATGCGCCCTAAAGCAATTTCCTTCTCGATCTTCTTCCGAGCCACCTCCGGCAACTCCCGCACAGACTTCTGATTGGCAGGATTCCGCGCAACGGGAGACGAGGCTACTGGAATCCGGAAGCCCTGGGAAAATCCTTCCCGCAAATAGGAAGCCGCCTCTTTATTAGGGTAACGTTGAAGCCAACGAAGAAGGGGTACCAGACGGACAGGGGTAAAAGCCAACGAAAACAGATCATTACTTAGAAGAGGAAGCGACTGCGGGTTGAGAGGGGGGCGCCCGAGCGACCTGCTGAGCACCCCCCTTTCCCCCACGAAAGGGCCGATCGACCCGAAAGCAGGAAGAAATGGGGTGTGTTCCACCGCATTTCTCACAGACATGAGGAAATTTATAAGAAGGGCGCCGGCAGACCCCTTTATTAAAGGCCCAGCAGCAGAGTCTGCGATCATTCTTAAAAACCGGCAATTTCGACTTCTGCATGTCAGAAGGTCTTTTCTTAATGTGTGGTGCCACACAAGTGGACCAAACATCCAAATCTCTGCGATCCCACCTGGCCGACGGGATCCGGTTGGCCCGGATTCTGAATTTCCTGTCATATGAAATCGCCGCAGTTTCGCCGGCCATAGTAAAAGCCAGACGAACGATGGATTGATACACAATCAAATGAAGTGCTCGCTTAGGATAAGCTGCAGCAACAACAGCAGCAAATACCTGAAAGCAGTCAAGCCATCGTTCGAAAGTCCTCTCAACTTTCGGCAAACCAGACCGCTTCCCCTTAGAAGAAGCCGCTTTGTCCTGATCATCCCTATCCTCTTCCGGGGGGGCCAGCTTAAAAATATCAACATAACGACCCCCCAAAATCCTATTTCGTATTTTAGAAGACAAGTGCGAACCCGGAATAATATCTTTGGCCTTATTGGTGGACACCATAATCTCAGGGACGGGGGCACCATCCAAATATTCAAGGGGGGCACCATATTTGGCACGGTGAGCGTTGGCACGCCTGCGCCACGCCCACCGAGGGAGACCCCCAGCCCCTTCACCAAATCCCCAATACAAGCCAGGTGCATCATCAGAGTCATCGTCCGAAACGGACGAAGACGAGTCAGAGCAGGAGGAAGAAGTATCTCTCCTGCTACGCTTTGAACGGTGCCCACAACAGCCCCTGTGACGACGTTTTCCCCCAGAAGACACTCTCGCGGGCACAGGGAGGTTGTCTTCCTCAGAAGACTCCAAATCCAGAACCTGAGGCCACATACCTGGAATCACAGCCGTCGCGGAAGAAGGTGTGCGTTGATCTGCGGCTTGAGGTACCACCCGGGTCTTGCGGGACCTACCCCGACCCCTCTTCCTCGACACCACTCTCGCCGGCTCAGGGCGACCATCTTCAGCAGACAGATCGGACCCCCGATCCTGGTTGGAAGTACCTGAGACAGCAGGAAGAGAAGAAACATGTGAAGGAACTGGAATCCTAGAACCCCTTACCCTTGGCTGCGGGAGAACCCTTTCCGCCCGTGGGCTGGCCAAGGAGATGGATGGCACCGGAATACGAGAAGGCTGCGAAACCGGGAACAACACACCCGAAGGTTGAACTATATCATCCTCCAGGTTAGAACCTATTGATAACTGGGTGGAGACTGACTCAGCAGGGGGGGCTAAGGGACGCGGGCCACGCCGAGAAGTGGCCCGCCGCATGATGCCATCCAAACTGGATTCAAAAGTAGCCAAAGCCCGAGGGTCATTCGCCAAACTCGTAACAAAGGATTGGACACGGTCCACCGTGCCCGAAGGCCTCGGTGAACGTAAGGCCTGAGAAGGCCCACGAATGACCCTCTTCGGTGGCACATGAACCTCCACTTGCGTCACAACACGCTTTGGTGCCATCCCAAATTCAAAAGGACAGCAAAGAAATTAAATTAAAATTACTTAAATTTTTTCCCACTAACTGATGTCAATAATCCCAACAACATCAGGGAAAGAAGAAGAAGAAGAAAAAAATTCAATTCAAATTTCAAATTCAAATTTCAAATTTCAAATTTAAAATTCCAATAAAATTTATAATATAAATAACGGACAACAACAAATAATTAAGTAACTTCCCAACTAAAACAATACCAAACACAAGCGAGGAGCAAAAGCAACAAAAAAGGAATAAGAATAAAAAACTGTAAAAGAATTAATTTAATCAATAGGCTGTAATGAGGCCGGACCGCCACACGATGGCAACAGCTCAGGTCCCCTATGTAAGCCGAGAAAGTCAGGCAGCAAAAATAGCAGCCACCACCAGGTGGCAGCAAACGCCAGCAAAATTCCTTAGAATGCAAGGCTTAATAAGCCCGAACGGCTGCAAGATGCGACAGGGAGACGCAGGCTACAATGGCGCTCCCTAGTCCGCACGCGGCCCGCCGGGAGGGGAGGGGGGTGCGTAACTCTTTTCCGGAGGGGCAAAGAAGACCCCTCACAACCGCACCAACCCCAGCAGCACCCAGCAGCACCCTCCAAAAGCAAAATCCGGGAGCGGGCGGCACTAAAAATAGCGCTCCCAGATCGCGCACCCCCTGCCCGCAGGGGGGGGGAGTTAAACAAACAGCCGAAAGCGCCGCTAAAAACACGGGCGCGGCAGCCGAGCCCACCAAAATTGCCAAACTGGCCGAAACAAGGCTCCGCTCCCAAATCGCACGCTCCCAGCCCGCAGGGGGGGGGAAGCTAGACAAACAGCTACACGAGCCGTTAAAAACCCCAGGCGCCGCAGCGGAGCCCGCCCAAAATGCCTAATGGGCCGAAAAAGGCTCCACAGCAAGCGGAGCCCGGGAGCGGGCAGCCCGCGAAATGGCGCTCCCCCGATCACGCGCTCCAGCCCCCAAGGACGCCTTCAAAAGTGCTTCACAGGGCCGAAAAGGCTCCACAGCAAGTGGCTGTGGAAGCCAGAAGCGGCTGCATGCGGAGCGCTGGACGACTGGATCAGAAACGCAGCCAAAGTGAAGGGTACAAAAAATCCAACGTTTAAGCTTAAATACCCCCAGGGTTTGATTTACAAATTGCAACATACCAATATGCCCAACAACAGCCCATATCCAATCAAACGGTGGCCACTCATGCCCCCACCTTTGCCACAGGCGTGGTTTTTCAGCCCCCACCGCAAATCGTGCTCTCTGTAATGGAGAACCCATCTTACTGCAACACCATTTAAAAAAGCCTTTACAAAGACTTGGAACCTGTGTACATGAAACCTTATCTTAAAGCCATATGAATTTTTACTATTGAGTTTAATGGGGCCAGAAATGTAGTCTTTAGGTGCTTTCATATAGATGTTCATTGATGAGATCAGTGCTCCTAATGCATGCACATTTTTCACAGCATGATGTAACTGGCATCAAAACGACAGCCTGTATTTCATATCATTGCCTACACCCTGCTTGCAATATTAAGTTGCAGGTGGAAGCACCCATTGTCTCAGATATGAATTGCTGTCAGTACAGACAGGCTGGGTTGGATTTAACTCATTTGTGCTGGGAGAGCTCACTTTGTGTAGCATGAGACTCTTCATCTCAAGGTCGTGGGTTCGAGCCCCACAAAAGATTCCTGCATTGCACAGGGTTGGACTAGATCAGGGGTCAGCAACCTTTTCCAGCCGTGGGCCGGTCCACCGTCCTTCAGACCATGTGGTGGGCCGGACTATATTTTGGAAAAAAAGCAAACGAATTCCTATATGTCCCACAAATAACCCAGAGATGCATATTAAATAAAAGGACACATTCTACTCATGTAAAAACACGCTGATTCCTGGACCATCCGCAGGCTGGATTGAGAAGGCGATTGGGCCGCATCCGGTCCCCAGGCTTTAGGTTGCCTACCCGTGGACTAGGTGACCCTCACGGTCCCTTCCAACACTATAATTCTATGTTTCTATGATTCAGTATAATGCAGCTGCCTATGAAATGTTTTGCACAAAAGCTGGGTTTAAATTAAAAGGGCTTGAGAATGAAGGGCCTTTTTGGAAAATAATGAGAAGCATGTTCAAGGATACAAAGAAGCATGGCAAAATACACAGAGGGAGAAAGGTTGAAGAGAATCAAAGGTACTCATATCATTTGGAAATCCCTAGAGTAAAGTGTTAACCACATTCATGTTCATCACTCACTGACTGCAAGATCAAGCCTCCAGTGTGTGAGAAACAGGCCACCATTCACATAAGTTGTGTACCACACCACAATAACAGTGGAGACTGTTAGCACACTCTTCAGCTGCCACTCTTCAGCTAAGACTTCAAGAAATTAGATAGTGAGTGATAAATATGCATGTGTTGAATCTCTCCAGAGCAGGGTTTATTCTAAACTCCCCACCACCACCACCAAGGAGCCAGCTCTCACAACCTCCCCAAACTTTTAGTAACAGAGAGAAAGAGAAGAGGCAGGCAGGCAGACAGACAGACAGGAAGAAAGGAATCATAGAATTGACTAGTTGGAAGAGACCACAGAGTTCACCAAGTCCAATGCAGGAATCTTTTTCCCAACATGGGGCTCGAACCCACAACCCTGATATTAAGTGTCTCATATTCTACTGACCGAGCTATCACAGGAAAGTGGAAGACTAGACAAATGAGCAAAAAACAGAGAGGGAACAAGACAAATGGAGGTGCCTTTAAAAATAAAAGGATTATTTGAGGATTATCTGCCTTCCCAAATGAATACCTGGATTCTGAGACTTTCTCCTCTCACAGAAAGAACAGCTGAGGGCTCAGCTCTTTTACAACACTTTATAATTGTACTGATTAGAACTTGCCCTCTGACAATATAACAATTGACCCTGTAAAATATGTCAAAGTCTCTGTTTATATTTACTGTTTTGGTGTTGTAGGGCCTTTCACAAAATGGCCACTCAACAACCGTATAGTGGTTGTCTGTAAAAAGGAATTCATGTAGTAACACTGGTTCAAATAAGGACAAAAGCTTATTAATTTATCTGAAGGGCTGGACCCTCTTGGCTTAGGTAGCTCAGTTTGTGAAATATATTTTGCATTTAAAGTTTTGCATCTCCAGCACTGATTGCTTGTTTTTAGATACATTTTTATTTAGTTTAGCCAGGTCATGATATTATAAAAGTCAAAAAAGATTTTAAGTTTCATGCATAGTGTAAATTTGGAGAGGTTCCTCCAGACACATTGTCTGATTGTTCTTTTGGTACATGTTGTGTTTAGAGATGAGAGCATGGAAAATACTGAAAGGAATAATTTCACACTTTCTAAAAATATGAGCCTTTGCTTCTGAAGCTGGAAGAATGTTTTAAACCGTTTTATTTATTTTTAAATTCGGGCACCACAATTATGTTGGCTGAAATGTATCATTACATTAGCCGTTCAATTTTAAAATGATTCCTTTCATCAACCAATAACAAACAAAGCAATGAAACAAAATATTTGGAAAGAGATTCCAATATACATGCAGCAAGAATATCGGGCTCTTCAGAATGATTATTGGAATAGATGGAATACAGTATTTTATACTTTATCAAGTTATAAATAAATGTGTAGATTTCCACTACCATTTATTTCAGTTGTACAATTTAATGAGTTTTCTGTCGCAGAAACTTGTAAGTGGAATCAAAGCTATAGCCAGCCTTCTTTGCTAGCTAGCAACCAATAGACAATTCCATAATTGTTTTGCCAAGTCCCAGGTGTGAGGAAGGGCCATAGCTCAGTGGCAGAGCATGATTCGGATGCTGTATGAAACCTACATCAAGAACATTTGATTAATGGCAGTACAGTGATCACAGTTCTTCCAAGATATTTGGAAGACTATGGGAAGATATGATATGGTTATTTGGGGCAACCATCAGGGGACAGAACATCATGAATATAAATCAGAACATACCCACTAACTCTTCCGTCTTGGCCATTGATACAAAGGTGATTTTTTCCAGGTCTGTGCTCACTTTGATGTCTGTATGGCACTCAGGAAAAAAAAAAGATGTCTTTACTCATCATGGGCTTCATTTTTAGAACGAAAGGGAGTTCCCTAACCTATCTGCTTGCATTCACCTCTCCTTTTTGTGAATTAAAAGTGGCAATTCTGAGTTGGGGTTAATTAGATTAGGAATAAATTGAATTTTATTAGGAAAAGTCAATCCAACGGTGTGAATATATTCTTCCTGGGCAGTTTAATTTTAGGTCACTTAACCAAGGTTAACTGCTAAACTCACACCTGCTGCAATATAAGACATTGCTTAATGCTTTAATGTGCTTCATTGGCACATTATAAATAATAATGTGCTTAAATATTTTCCCCTCAACTCAAATCAGTGCTGAGAAGAAAATGTTTGTGCCTATATCTTCTGCTTTTCAAGATTAAATGAGATATTCTTTTCTTATTTTCCTCAAACCACGGTTCAAATTCAGACTAAATCATAGAAAGGGACGTAAAAACCTTATTTTACCTGGGCAAATGACATGGGAAGCTAATGGGAATGTGCTTGAGTGACTCTGGAACTACAGAATGAGAACAGTTTAGGCAATGGCCTTCATCCCAGATGGTTCCTTTTCACCTGCCAGTAGATGTCAGGACAGTCGCCAGGTGTTTACATCTTTTCTCTTCTGGGACACCTAACCTTCCAAACTCAAATAAACTAGCAGTGCTGTATGAAAAAGGACAGGACCTTAAAACACTTGTGGGTTTCCCCCCCCAGTACAAGTAAACTTAAGACACACAGTGCCCTTTATCCTTCATAATGACACCTGACCAACAACATGGTGCCCTCCAGATGTTGTTGGACTCCAGCTCCCATCCGCCATAGTCCACGTGGCCAATGGCTGGGAGTTGGGTGTCCAAGTCCACTATTTCCCCATCCTTCAGAAAGATAAAGGTAAAGGGACCCCTGACCATTAGGTCCAGTCGTGACCGACTCTGGGGTTGCGGCGCTCATCTCGTTTAACTGGCCGAGGGAGCAGGCGCACAGCTTCAAGGTCATGTGGCCAGCATGACAAAGCCGCTTCTGGCGAACAGAGCAGCACACGGAAACGCCTTTTACCTTCCCGCTGTAGTGGTACCTATTTATCTACTTGCACTTTGAGGTGCTTTCGAACTGCTAGGTTGGCAGGAGCTGGGACAGAGCAACGGGAGCTCACCCCGTCACAGAGATCCGAACTGCCGACCTTCTGATCTGCAAGCCCTAGGCTCTGTGGTTTAACCCACAGCGCCAGCCGCGTCCCAGATGGATAGTAGTTGGTTAATTAATGTGCCTTTCAAGGATTCTTCAACAATGAGGAATGTCTGTTTCATTTCCAGGTTTTACTTACTGCTTTTGACTTGGCAAGGTTCTATCTACTTGTCTATTTGTCTCAGTGCTTAAGGAACAAATGTTTGACCTTGCCAAATGTAGGCTCTTCCTTACAGTTAAAGAAACACAGTATTTTCTACTTTGTAAGACAACCAGAAACCCAGTTCACTATGAGGCAACAGTGATTTCTGTGGTTTCCTCCAAGAAGCTTGGTGATATGTTTTGTTAGGTTGATGTATACAGAAATTTGCTTTACAAACTTAGGTATTGTAAAAATCTTTATAAACATATAAAAATCTTTTTGAAAATGCTTTTTAATTTTTTTAAAAAAACATTTTTAAAAATACAGTGGTGCCTTGACTTACGAATTTAATCCGTTCCGAAGGCACCTTCGTAAGTCGGAAAATTCGTAAGTCGAAAAACACCATTGGAAATGCGATTTCCCATAGGAATGCATTGAAAACGGAAAAATTCGTAAGTCGAAGCAACCCTATCTAAAAATTCGTAAGTCGAAAAATCCCTATCTAAAACCGCCACAGTTTTTTTCTAGATGTCGAGAGATTCGTAAGATTACCACCATTCGTAAGTCGAAAAATTTGGTTATCGAGTCGTTCGCGAGTCGAGGTACCACTGTACGTTGAATTTTCCATAAGGCCCACCATCGCCATCTTGTGTCACACTTAAAACACACTTAAAATGTTTTATTTGCAGCTGTATAGCTGAGTCCTTACAGATAAAATGCCTCATTGTGCCATTTTGTTGGTTACCTTGTTGGCTATTTTTATTGAAAGAAAAGGGTATCTGTAGTAGAGTTGGTCATAGCATATACATACATACACTACTAGCTTGTACATACAATGCATTCTGTGGCTGAATGAACTGCACAAGAATCCAGCTCAACTTGGTCCAGAGAAAGTTGCTTGCAGCACCTCAATTCCTAGGCTAGACTAGGTTCAATATGCCTTTAAATCAGTGACTGGGAAGCTGTGACCCTCCAGATGTTTTTGGACCCAGCTAAGCATGGCCAATGGTCAGGGATGAAAGGAATCCAATATCTAAAGGGCCACAGTTCTGCATTTCTGCCTTAGGTGACCTTAATTTTAAGGCAGGTTTTACAATTAAACTTGAAGCTGATACGTATCTGGTATTTGGCGATGTGTTTTGGTCTCCAAGTACAGGAAAAACGGAATAAAACTGGTCTAAGCATTTTGTAAGTAAATGCTAAAAAAAGCCTAGAATACAAATTCCCTGATTAACTTTGCTGGTTACCTGGTAGATGAGTCAACCCTTTCTGATAAACTTCTGTTTATCTTTTTTTTAAAAACGCAAGCCTATTCCATTATGCATTTTAGTACCATAACCATTCCAGTTTCCCCCCATTATCTAAAGGTTGCACATTTAAAGATAAGAGGGATGCTTCTCTGCCTCATTGGTTCATACATTTCTAACCCTGTGACAGTGATGTCACTGCTGTTGGTTTCAACCCAATGAAACCAACAGCTTTGACATAAACATATCCCCCCTTTTCAAATATTTGCTTTATTATTTGCTTTATGAGTATTATTTTTAAAAAAATGTCATGTCATAATTTAGAATGAATTTCTGCTGTTTCTATTCTGAAATATATTCCATGAACTATTCATGGTTTAGAAAATGAAGGCTTAAAACAAAACGTCTGTAATTTGCAGCTTTTATGATTGACTTGAATTGGCAGAGACTGGTGATTTGGCTGCAGAATTTTGGCTTTTGATGACAAGCAAGCAAGCAAGCAAGCAAGCAAGCAAGCAAGCAAGCAAATAAAATAAATAAATAAATAAATAAATAAATAAATAAATAAATGGTGTGTTCTCATAGGTGTCTTTTATCACAATAGGGCTGAAACACTGCGAGACATGAGAAAATGAGAGATACGTAGCCACTCCAGCAACATATCTCGATTTCCTCGCATCCAGAAATGCAAGAAGGGCTTTCACTCTTGCTAGAAGCTTGGTCTTGCCCTCACTGGTTCTGGAAGGCTCCTATGGAAGAGTCCTGTACGCACAGAGACTTTGCGCCTGCCCATTAAGGGAAATAGTAAGCCCTGAACATATTTTTTTAGATGTCCTTTTTATGCTGAATTTCAAAGAGAAACCATTGACCCTTTGCTGAAGAGGCTCGCCGATCTTCCAGACAAGTCTAAACTTATTTCTCTCCTCTTAGGCAAAGATCACAAGATGACCTGGCTGGTAGCCAGATTCTGTGCCCGGATTTGTAGGCACAGATCACCCTCTTGGGGCGCCTTAGGATCAATTTTTATGGTAGCCCAAATCTCAGTCATATGGATGTATGTGTGTATTTCAGTTTTAACTCATGTGCTATTGCTGTAATCTATTCTAATTGTGGGACCCAGGTGGCACTGTGGTTAAACCGCTGAGCCTAGGGCTTGCTGATCAGAAGGTCGGTGGTTTGAATCCTTGTGACGGGGTGAGCTCCCGTTGCTCGGTCCCAGCTCCTGCCAACCTAGCAGTTCGAAAGCACGTCAAAATGCAAGTAGATAAATAGGAACCGCTACAGCGGGAAGGTAAACGGCGTTTCCATGTGCTGCTCTGGTTTGCCAGAAGCGGCTTTGTCATGCTGGCCACATGACCTGGAAACTATACGCCGGCTCCCTTGGCCAATAATGCGAGATGAGCGCGCAACCCCAGAGTCGGTCATGACTGGACCTAATGGTCAGGGGTCCCTTTACCTTTATTCTAATTGTATATTTTATCTTTATGAACGCTGTCACTATTGTGTTATGCGAACTGGTCTTTGACTGTAATAAATTGTTGTTGTTGTTGTTGTTGTTACTGTGAGACATGGCCATCACAAACCAAGTACTGTATATTCCGGCGTATAAGATGACTGGGCGTACAAGACGACCCCCAACTTTTCCAGTTAAAATATAGAGTTTGGGATATACTCACCGTATAAGAAATACAACCCGGCATATAAGACAACTTTTGAGAAGATTGTCCTGGGTTAAAAAGTAGTCTTATACGCAGGAATATACAGTATCACTAGGCAGAACTTTCACTATCTCACGTGACAGGATAATAGGATTCAAACAATCACTTCAGAATCATGAAATAATGCAAGTGTGTGAATGGCCATCTGTCATGGATGCTTTAGCTGAAATTTCTGCATTACAGGGGGGTTGGACTAGATGACCCTTGAGTCCCTTTCAACTCCAAGATTCTATGAATCAGCCCTAAGATCTGCTTTAAAAAGGTGGTTTAAGAAGGCAATCCCACAATATTCAAAGTAAGCACAAATGAGATGTAGCAGAATACATTCATAGACACAAAGGTCAAAGACAGACTCCTACCCTTGGCTTGAATGGTTAGACAAGAGGAACAGAATATAATAACAAAATAAATCAGATAATCAGCAGCATTCATTTTTGTAGAAGTATGCTTTTTTTGGGTGGGTGGGTGGGCAACATGCAGCTTGAGGCAGTCCTGCAACTGAATGAATATTGATTGCTCCAATTTTAGAACAATGCCTGGGCTACTGAGTAATGGAATGAGCAAAATAGTGAAGGCAAAATTCAGTTTACAAAATACAGTAGAGGAGCAGGATGGTAATAATAATAGAACAAAATTATTTAACCTTTCAGTAAAGGCTCCTTTGACGAACAGAGTTGCTCTCGGCTCATAAACCGACTTATTTTGCAACACTGCATCTCCTATTCTTTCTGCTTGAGTTAGATTTGAAGTGAAGTGTAAAAGTAATAGATAAACAACATTTGATAGCAGATATGTGCTGGAGGAGACTCTTGAGAGTCCCATGGACTGCAAGAAGATCAAACCTATCCATTCTGAAGGAAATCAGCCCTGAGTGCTCACTGGAAGGACAGATTGTGAAGCTGAGGCTCCAATACTTTGGCCACCTCATGAGAAGAGAAGACTCCCTGGAAAAGACCCTGATGTTGGGAAAGATTGAGGGCACAAGGAGAAGGGGATGACAGACGACTAGATGGTTGGACAGTGTTCTCAAAGCCACCAACATGAGTCTGACCAAACTGTGGGAGGCAATGGAAGACAGGAGTGCTTGGTGTGCTCTGGTCCACGGGGTCATGGAGAGTCGTACACGACTAAACGACTGAACAACAACAACAGTGCTAGATGATGATTGGTAGATGGCTGGTGCCAACTGGTGCTAGTTGGCTGGGACCAACAAACAGATAAGATATACAGTATGTGCACAGGGCTCCTGCCAGGGGGGGGGTGAACCCTGATTGACCAGGATTCCCAAGCCCACTAAGGTGGTGTATGTGCATAGCCCCCCTTTGGATTGACCTCAATCATGCATTGCCCAGACGGGTGTGGTTGGCATGTGTGTTGTCATGGTCCCAAATGAGTAGCAGTGCAGACCTTAAAAACACTTGTACTGATGTACCGGTGGTTTTTAACTCCTAGTAAATTAGCAAAATGTATAAAACAAGTACAAATACCTGCTGGAAATGTAAAGAAAAAGAAGGTCTTGTAAAGTAATAAAGGCTTTCTGGGAAATGATATATAATGAAGTGAAAAAAATGTTTTAAATAGCTTTTGTTAAAAAACCTACATCCCAAAGGAACAGAAAAGACTTTTTATGTAGGCGACATCAGCAGCATGGATGCTACTAGCCCAGAGATGGAAAGAAGAAAGAGTCCTTACCAGAGAAGAATGGCAAATTAAGCTGCTAGACTATAAACATAGCTATAAACATAGCTGTTAGACTATGCTGAAATGCAAAAACTGACCAGGAAACCCAGAGACCAAGAAGACAAGAAATTCAAGAAAGAATGGGAAAAGTTTATAATTTATTTAGGAGACCACTGTAAGCAGATGAAAACATTAGCAGGATTTTAATACCACTTGTAAAGTAACAAATATTACGGATAATATGGATAGATACAAAATTTAGACAATGGATAGATACAAAATATAGACAAAATATAGACTATGAAATAATATGCAGTTGGAAATGTTGACAATAGGACCCATGGAGGGAATTGGGGCGGGGCGGGGGAGTTGTGAGATTCAGAGAAATCTCATTTTATGGATATGCATTTGGTATTGTAACTACTTTGCACTTGTAAAGTCAAATAAAAATGATTTTCAAAAAAACAAAAAAACCACACTTGTACAAGCAAATGTGGATCTCCCCAGTCCACTTCACTCTGCACCTTTCTCAAGTGCATGAGCTTCATTTTAAATGAAGATGCTTCCACCAGATGATCCAAAAGAAGCTACATCATCATCATCATCATCATCATCATCACTTTTAATTTGTATACCGCCTTTCTATCATACAATACTCAAAGCGGTTTACAAGCTGAAGAAACAGAATCTAATGAAATACAAAACACCCTTATAACAATCTAATGCAATAAAAAATGTGATAATAAAACATAGCTTTAAAATAAGAAATCAAATAATGTAACGCTCAACAATCATTAGAATAGTATAGAATAATATCAGCATATGAAAATTAAACAGAAACCCACTCTTAACATTTACAATAAATAATTTCAAAATAACAATCAATAAAACAACAGCAAGCCACAGTGCATAAAAAAATTCAATACAAATTGAAAAACAGACTGGAGGGTGAGGCAAGGCAGGTGGAAGAAGGCCTTGCCTGATGGAGCCTCTCCCCTCACAGTTCTTCCTCCAGGCACAGTTTCCTTATGAGGAGTCCCAGGGCCATGGGGGGAGGCAAGGCAGGTGGAAAGAGGCCTTGCCTGATGGAGCCTCTCCTCTCACAGTTCTTCCTCCAGGCACAGCTTCCTTATGAGGAGTCCCAGGGCCGGAGGGGGTGAGGCAAGGCAGGTGGAAAGAGGCCTTGCCTGATGGAGCCTCTCCCCTCACAGTTCTTCCTCCAGGCACAGCTTCCTTATGAGGAGTCCCAGGGCCGGAGGGGGCGAGGCAAGGCAGGTGGAAAGAGGCTTTGCCTGATGGAGCCTCTCCCCTCACAGTTCTTCCTCCAGGCACAGCTTCCTTATGAGGAGTCCCAGGGCCATGGGGGGAGGCAAGGCAGGTGGAAAGAGGCCTTGCCTGATGGAGCCTCTCCTCTCACAGTTCTTCCTCCAGGCACAGCTTCCTTATGAGGAGTCCCAGGGCCGGAGGGGGCGAGGCAAGGCAGGTGGAAAGAGGCCTTGCCTGATGGAGCCTCTCCCCTCACAGTTCTTCCTCCAGGCACAGCTTCCTTATGAGGAGTCCCAGGGCCATGGGGGGAGGCAAGGCAGGTGGAAAGAGGCCTTGCCTGATGGAGCCTCTCCTCTCACAGTTCTTCCTCCAGGCACAGCTTCCTTATGAGGAGTCCCAGGGCCGGAGGGGGCGAGGCAAGGCAGGTGGAAAGAGGCCTTGCCTGATGGAGCCTCTCCCCTCACAGTTCTTCCTCCAGGCACAGCTTCCTTATGAGGAGTCCCAGGGCCGGAGGGGGCGAGGCAAGGCAGGTGGAAAGAGACAGATATAACAGAAACAACTTGGATGATGTATTTCCCTCTGTCAATCTCAGAGCCCAGATAATTCACCCTAATTACAAAAGCATATTCATCCCATAACCACGTCAAAACCCAGGATTCAAAGGGTTGAGGAAGGATGCTTGTTTTTTTACCCAGGATTATCAGGGATTCTTCTGTCAACACATGCTACCCAAAGGGAGGCCTGGATACAGGCCAATATCAAGCTGTTTATAGAGGGGATGGGATTCCATAAGGAAATGCTTTTCTGTCTCATGGAGCCAAAATTAATTACAGCTAGACCTTTGTTAGTTAAACCACAGATACAGAAAGTCAGCGGGGTGACAGACACAACAGATGGTATGTTTGCTACCTAGAAATTGCCTGGAACATGATAATTAAGGGCAGCAGATGGACTAGAATTGGAAACAGAACAGGTAATGCACAAGGAATGAAAGCATCTTTATTATACCTTTCATCTTCTTCCTTCTCCAGGCCTGTCAAACAAGGCTGGGCGGTTTCATGGTCCATACTGGAAAACTCAGTAATTTCACTGGAAATTGTGCTATGATTTTATTTTCACAAGGTTTCTATACTGTTTGGTTGTAATAAAACCTCAAAGTCATTGAGAAAATGAAATTGTCAGTAAAAAAGGTTTTTAAATAGACATTTAAAATATCCAAAAATTAATTAAAATCAATGATAAGCTAAAAATCAGATAACAACTGCTCGACTGGATCCAAGGCCCTGCTATGAGTTTTTAATCCTATTTTTTCCTTCTGGTTAGCAAAATGTAATTCTCAGTCCGGTCCAAGGGTGTGGTCAATTGCCCTTGTTCCGCCATGTTCTGTTACTCTTCCAAGTCAAGAGTATATCTGTTCATCTTTCTCATGACATCAGTACTTTGATAAGCATTCTTAATCCTTTTACTCAGTCTCATCAAATTAGAAATATATTTTCACCCATTTGCACCTATTTATTTACAACATTCCACATCTTGACAATATACCGTATTTTTCCGTCTATAAGACGTCCCCATATATAAGACACCCCCTATTTTGGGGGACTCCAATTTAAGAAAATGGGGGGAGAGATGTATCCGTATATAAGACGCCCCCTAATTTTTTACACTATTTTAAAGGGAAAAAACCCTAATCTTATACATGGAAAAATACAGTGCATATATATCATAACAGCTTTGCTGATAGGAGGAATGTATAGAGGCAATCCCATTTTGGAGGGGAAAGCAGGGTTCATTACAGCACCACTGGAGATGACTGTCTAGACTTAGCTTAAATAACTCCAGTGAAGGACAGCCCAAAATCTCCCGAGGCAGATTCTTCTACTGCTGAATATCTCAAACCATTAGGATGCTCATCCCAATGTTTGAGCTGGTCAGTTCCCCCGAAATTGCCCAAACTTTGGGAATTGCCTCCAGTGCAGGTCCTTGGGCACGCTTAAAATTATTTTATTTGTTCAGTACATTTATCTCCCATCTTTTTCCCCATTTTGGAGCTCAAGATGGCTTACACAAGATTCCCAGATGGTCTCTCATCCAGGCAATGACCAGACCTGCTTGGCTTCAACAGGGTTGGTGCATTGTGCTCCCTCTCAACAGGATGGTCCAGAAAATTTTTGGTAGCTACGTTGGGTTCATTAAAAAGAAAGCAACACAAAATCTACAAGGGTAAACCAAAATGTCATAAAGTGGTGAGGAAGCTCTTTGAGTTCTCCAGAACTCTTCATCAGTCTGTTTGCTGAGCAAACTCTGTGTGTCTTTGCCTAAAGGTGGAGTATCTGTATCTGGGTGGTCCTGTATTAGAGATAGGTCTAAATTTCCTGTATTAGAAATAAAAGAAAGATGCAATGCCCCAGCACAAGCATTACTTCCTCTGCACAGTAATCAGCACTTACACTTCGCTGAGCTCTTCCTTTTATACGTTACCCTCACCCCAATAAACAACAAACTGTAACACAAAACATTATGGGATCATTAAAACCTCTGACCTGGATTTCAGCCCATAATCATCCAGCTGAGAGAACATACAAAGGTTTTCCCTTATCTTCCCAAATGTGGAAAACATGATGAATGCCTTGCATTTTCCACAAAAAGTTCTTGCTCTATGGACTTTTGCCCCTTGCCTCTCTGGCGAGAGTGATGATATTAGCGACCCAAGAAAATGCCAGATATTATCTTCTCTTCCGTGCCTTAAGCCACAGCTCCACCTGCTGGTTCAGGCAGTGGTTCTTCAGACTTTAGAAAAAGCTGTCGAGAGCGACCCAGCCAAAATAACACAAAATGCTATTAGAAGCAACAGATAGTTTTTCAGCCCCTGCATAGACATAGAAAGGGATTATTTGTTATTTTTCAAATGTTCTTACATTTGTATCTTGCCTTTCGACCATTATGACCCCCAAGACGGCCTACTCTGGTTCCTAGGGGGTCCCAGACTCACCAGACCCAGACCTGCCTGGTTTCAGCAAGGTTGTGCCCTCATGTACCTTCAGACTACCCCCTGGGATGTGTGGGGAAGAAAGAGAAGTGGCATTATTCTCCAGAAGTCAGACTTGGTATTGTGTTATTTGTAAAATGCTGCACACTGACTTTATTGTATAGAAAGATATGCCAAATTACCTGTATGAAACAGTATGTAATATCAGTTTGAGTGTTGAACTTGAACTGGAGACAGCTGGGTCCCTTTCTTAGACAGAGTGATCTTGGTGGCCCAGTCATTATCTCTCAGCCTAACATACACTGCCTTGAGCTCCTTGGAGCATGGGTGAGATATAAATGTGATAGTAACGTGTGGAGGGGCAGCCCCGCAGCAGCAGTAACAGCTGCAGACACTCATCCAGAGGTACAGAATCGAGGTGGCAGAAAGGTCAGGACTGGGTGGGCACAATGGTAGAGCTAATAATAATAATAATAATAATAATAATAATAATAATAATAATAATAATATATTTATACCCCGCCCATCTGGCCGGGTCTCCCCTGCCACTCTGGGCGGCTTTCAACACACATCAAAATACATTAAAACATCACAGACTAAAAACTTCCCTAAACAGGGCTGCCTTTAGGTATTTTCTAAATGTCAGGTAGTTGTTTATCTCTCTGACCTCTGATAGGAGGGCATTCCACAGGGCGGGTGCCACTACCAAGAAGGCCCTCTGTCTGGTTCCCTATAACCTCACTTCTCGCAGTGAGGGAACCGCCAGAAGGCCCTCAGCGCTGGACCTCAGTGTCCGGGCTGAACGATGCGGGTGGAGACGCTCCTTCAGGTATACAGGACTGAGGCCGTTTAGGGCTTTAAAGGTCAGCACCAACACTTTGAATTGTGCTCCTACTGGTACATACCCACCAACCCAACCTTGCTGTTCCCCCTTCTAGTGAGTCGCAGCAACCCTGCTGCCAGGAGACTATTGCTTTGACTCTGCCCCACTGGATGAGCCATTCCTGAATGTAAACAAACACACCCATGTAGGGAAAATAGGCTGGCTCAATGAAGCAAGGAAAGACAGGACTAGACGTTATACATGGACCTGGGGCAACAAATTCCAGCAGCTGCTCATTCTAGGAAAACTGAAGCTCTGGAAAGGGGTGCAGAGGAGGAGGAGGAGGTCCTTGCCTTAACCCACTTTGCTGCCACAACATCCTTCTTAGGGACTTTTCCCCACTAGCCTCCCACAGTGTTTCAGGTGGGGCTTTACTCTTTCAAACCCGGAACCAGTAAGGAGAATAGTGGTGTATTAGTGTGTGAGTGTAGGTATGTATCAGGGAAGTGGCTGGTTAAGCCCCTGCTTTTCCACAATCCCGCCTCACTACAAGCTGCCCCTCCCATTTTAATGTTTAAAATGCATATGCCATCCTTCATTTAAAAGACCAGAGGGAGATTTACAACATAGAACACAACAAACAATATAATATAAATGCATAACATAAGGAAATTCCTTTCCTTAGTGGAAGCTGTCACCGGGAATTTTGTTACACACATAGCTCCAAAAAACTAGCAGCTATGAGAAGACTTATCCACCATAAATTTGTTTAAATGGGGTCTTTTTAAGCCATCTTAGCTGGTGGTCACATAGCAGCAAACACCATAGTTTATCTATTTGCTGTGGGAAGAATCATTCTGAACCTCCCACCTTGCAGCTTCAATGGATGACCTCGGGATCTACCATAGTATAGAAAGAAAGAAAAAAATCTCTACTTTGCCTGCCTCTTCCCACCCCACCCCCCAGCTACTTAGAACTTCCCAAGCATCATTTTTCAGATGCAGATACATCAAAGATGAGAGGAACATGTTGCAGCCCTTACCTTTATTTCTTTAAATACCAGGACTCCCCACATTGCAGCTATAAAGCCAGGACCCTAGAGAACAAGTTTAATACACGATGAATAATCATAATAGCATTTGTTCATGAGGATTTGCTAGAGCCCAATTATCTTATTTAAATTCAATCTTGCCTTCACTAAAACGTAATCGTGTGCTAAATTGTTGCTCATGATGATGACAGAAGGAAGAATGTGAGAAGATAATGGCCTTTAATAAAAGGCATGCCAATCCCGCAAAAACAAAACAAACCTCGGGGGGGGGGGCACTTCCAGATACCTGCTTAATTGAGCCATCGTCCTGATTTGTTTGCAGGGAGGTTAGATGCCTGTGTTTTATTGAGAATCCATTCAGATTTGCTTGTTGTTGGGAGGATAGAGGATGTTGCATCAACCAAGTGCTATCCCACATTTTCCAGTATGCTTCTCTGTCACTTTTCTTATCACAAAAAAGCCTCCCCCCTTTTCTTTTTGAGGGGGGAGAAGATTTGTTTGGCGAGAGCTCCAAATTAGCTGCAATGGCACAACCTGAATACGGTATGCTGATATGTAACTGAATTCCATACTAGAAACAATCTGGAGGCTCCTTTGCAGGGGGTTGAGCTAGATGACCCTCGTGCTCCCTTCCAACTCTACAGTTCTATGACTCTATATGGAAAGACACATTTACAGTTGCAATCCTATACAGTATATGTCTACTCAGAAGCGAAAGTGGATTTACTCCAAGCTTGCCACGGGGTTACTCTTTGCACATATAACAGACATCCAGGTCACAGACATCTAGGCTGAAAGATGCCCATACACAACATCTGTAATAGGGTTTGCTCTGAAAGTGGCTTTCCTTCCCCCCCACCTATGTCTAGAGCACAATTTCCCCACTGCTTTTCAAGGTGTTTCCAATCTTAGTTACCTCGCTGCTCATCCCAGACATCCATTTCCACAAATGAAGTACAAAGGTTCCTATTTTTAGTACCCTGCTGTGCGGTAGCCAGAATATTTATTGGAATTTCTTTTCTATTGCCAGCTTTGACCTCAGCTGCCCCTGCACATTTTATCTCAAAATGGCTCAGAAGTATCTCCAATTTCCTCCTTCTGGAAAAGGACAAGATATATGTGCTGAGTGATCCTCATCTCTGCAGCTTGTTATAATTTACTGCACCCTATAAGTCAATAGGACAGGCACAACTGCAGATTGCCATGATGAAAAGTGGTGCTTGTGGTGGGAAGGACTTTTTATTCCTTCCCTCTTCTCAACTGGGGAGGGGGTTGGAGAATAAAGAGAGCAACTTGCCCCCTCCCCCAAGACAATCCCTAACACAGTTCCTCTCAATGGTTGCTTTGAACGCTTCCTTCAAGGGGTCAACTCTTCTTGGAGTTCCCCCATCTCTGTATTTGGCTTGGGAGAGCAATTTTGAGGAGTTTTGTCAATGTACCAGGGTTTATGCATGCAGAGAAAGGGACAAAAAAGGATTAAGTTAGGTGTGCTGGTTAATTCTGGGTGCATTTGTCCTGCATCTGCAACTAGCTAAACATGTGAGAGTGACTCAGCACAATCTAAAGTATAAATGCACAGGTGTTTGAAGTCAGTTTGCCCTTGGCCAGAGCTGATTGTGTGTTGGAACGCAGCAAGGAGACTTTATGTTACAACTGCATGTAACTGCTAAGCTGTGGAACTGCATTATACAGTGGTACCTTGGTTCTCAAACTTAATCCGTTCCGGAAGTCTGTTCCAAAACCAAAACGTTCCAAAACTATGGCGCGCTTTCCCATAGAAAGTGATGCAAAATAAATTGATCCATTCCAGACTTTTACAAACAACAGGAATTTACCATGAATTTTACTATCTAATGATAGCCAAGGTCAAGGTCATGCTTACTATAAAAGTAAGGCCAGAAGGAGCCTAGGGTTCACTTTCTCTTTCCATCTCTTTTCCTTCTGATGTGGTGTTCTGTATATAGTGTTAAGGTTTTAGACTTTTTATAAGTTATTGCAAGTTGAAGTTGGGTATGCTGCGACTGGATTTCTTATGGACAGTGCCAATCCTGAATGTATTGGATTTGTGACCATTATGCTCATTTGCCTTCAGTAGCAGTAAAGCTCTGCTGGATGAAATGTAATTGCCTCTGATCTATTTTTTGGGAATCCTGCAACGTATTCTTAAGTTTTTGATCTGCTAACTATACGTTCTGCTTTGGATCAATATTGAGTAGAATTTCATGGCACTCTATTGTACATGAAAACTCCATAACAAAGGCAAGAGTGGGGTGTATGTGTGGTTTGATGTGCAAAAGAGCCCACCCTTTGAAACCTTACTTCATGAGCAGGTCCTTCTTTGGTACTTACCGCTGTGATTATTGGAAAGCTGACCACAGCACTGAGGTAATGATTTGCTAGGAACCAGCAGGAAGTGGCGATCGCCCACAATACACCAGAAACAAATCCTGACAACAAATAAGCATATATTATTACCCATAGAAATCATAGCAATACAGACTTGGAAGGGACCCCGGGGGTCATCTAGTCAAACCCCCTGCCACGCAGGAATATCAGCTAAATCATGTATGACTGATGGCCACCCAACCTCTGCTTAAAAACCTCCGAGGAAGGAGCCGTCTGCAAGCATTTTGAGCTAGTGTGATGTATTACCAGCCCAAAATGTCTGAAACGGGCATTGCAATCTGAATGCCATACAGGTTTCAGACAATTTACCAATATATTGCCCAGCTCGAATCCTAAGGCCATGCAGCATTTGCAAAGGGCTTTCAAGGGCTTAAAGCTCTTAGCCTGCCTGCATTGGCTACTTTCCTATTCTTTAACAGCAATCCGGTAATGTTTATTGTAAATGGGCGGAACTGAGGCTGAAGCAGAACAGCTCACCTTAAATTCACCAGGAGTTAATGTCAGAAATGAATACGAAGCAAGGACTACCTGATTTTTAGCCTGGGGTGACAGCCACTATATAACACCAGCCATTGTGTCCCTTGAGGAGCTAAGGGGCACTAAGTCAAGTCAGTGCAGCAGAAACGGCCCACCTGCTTCTGGATGCAGGCACAGCTGTATGTATCCTTGCAAATGCAAACATATTCTTTGTTGAATGAGCTGATCAGATGTATTCTTCCATATGTAACATGTTTCTTTTCACAAGACACAAGTGCAGTGGTCTCTTGATGCTGTCCAGATGATGTGAGTTGGCGTTCAACAACTTCTACAGAGCACCGTGTTGGCTACTTTTCCACTACTACATTATTAAAAGTACCTCCCCAAAATACCTTCTGGATTTTTATTTAAATAAAAGGGCTGTTAAAGACTGTGTGCAGGATAGAAACCTCATCACTCTTGAAGGTACCCAGAGTGGCATACTTAAACATTGCCTACATTTGTCTAATAGCAACAGAACGAAGTATGTTTGATAGTGATCTGCAATGCATATGCATTTCAGAATTCTACCTGGGATGATGGCTTCAGGATAAACCTTAGGTCTATTTTTCATTAAGGCACAATAGATCAGGAAGTAGATGGTACTTGTAAGGAAGATGCCACTAAAATGGGCAAAGGCGTAATCTAAATCTGAAACAAAAATGGGAGGCATACGCATGTAGAAAATGTTTAGGAAATTAACAATATTCTAGAAAAGCAGCAATTACTTCAGGTAAGGTCTTGCTCATACCTTAGCCACACGTTTGTTCATAGAAGGCCTTCAACACCTTCCCCAGTTTTAGCTGATCAAGAGGCTTTGCTCAGTATATATGTGCGATGTAAATGTTGTTAGGTTTTTCCTTTAAGACTGATGTGGTCAATGGTGCTACACAGAGATGTGTGTTTGTAACCTTGTTCTGAATGATAGCACACCTGTGAGCTTTTGCTAATTTGAATATTTGAAGGTAGAGTTTGCTTACACACGGGTGTCAAACACAAGGCCCGGGGGCCAAATCCGGCCCGCCAGACCTCGTCATGTGGCCCGCCGAGCGCCCCAGCCAGCGGGAGCCAGCAGTGGGACCTTGCTGCTGAAGCGCCGCGCCGACAAAGCGCCAACAAACAGCTGGGGCCGGGGAAATGCTTTTTGCCCCTGGGTCCCTTCGCGCTCTTTTCTGGCGCTGAATCAAGGCGGCGACCCCCCCCCTTCCCTTTCTCTCTTCCTCTCTCTCGTTCTTATTCTTTCTTTCCCTCTCCTTCCTTCCTTCTTTATCTCTGTCTTCTCTCCCTCTTTCTTTTTCTTTCCTTCTTTATTCCTTCTTTCCTACTCTTCTTTCTCTCACCTCTTTCCTTCCTCTCTCCCTCCTGCTCCCTCTTTTCTTTCTTTCTTCCTTCCTTACTTCCTTCCTTCCTTTCTTCCTTCCGTCCTTCCCAACTTTCTTCCTCTCCCTCATTCTTATTCTTTCTTTCCCTCTACTTCCTTCCTTCTTTCTCCCTTTCCATCTTCTCTCCCTCTTTCTTTCCTTCTTTATTCCCTTCCTTATTTCCTACTCTTACTCTCCCCTCTTTCCTTCCTTCCTTCCTCTCTCTCTCCCACTCCCTCTTTTCTTCCTTCCTTCCTTCCTTCCTCCCCTCCCCTCCCTCTCCCTCTCCCTCCCCTCAGAAACATAGGATGCTGCTTTATACTTCTGGCCCTTAAACCCTGGAACCAGGAGAGCAGCTTCAATGAGTCAACCTCAGCCAGTCCCTTTGGTGAATGGTGGTGGCTCACTGGCAGAACATCTGTCCTGCATGCAGAAGGACCCCAGCATCTCCAGGTACTAGTAGCTCTGCAAAGGTCCTGCATGAAACCCTAGCGAGCCTCCACCACCCAGTGCAGTTACCAAAATCATTTTTCAATAAATTGTACAATAATTGTACATTTGAATATCTACTTGCCATTATTCTGACTATGTTTCTGCTTTCAGAGCTAGTTATTACTTACATTATTACAAAAAACAGTAATAATTGAATGCAGTGACAATAATTTATGAGAATAAAGAGTGGACACATAGTCCTACAGATACAACCGGCCCTTTGAGGGTGACCAAACTGCTGATGCGGCCCCCGATGAATTTGAGTTTGACACCCCTGGCTTACTGTAATGTGATTGGGTAATTGATTATTTTGAATTCTGTATTTAAGCAAATGGTTCATGGGTGTGGTGGTGGTGATGTATTGTGAAATGAGAGGAAAGGAGTAGAGGAGTATGTTGTATATAGCTGTAAATAAAAGCAAGCAAAGATACTGAAGACGACTTTGTTATTTCGTCGACCCTGCCGCTGTTGCCACTCAGTTGGTGCGTATTTTGCCCAACAAATGTGACTGTAAATACTATACTAAATATTTCACTGATTTGAACTAAATGATTTTTTGTGGTTTACAAGAAATATTAAAAGCATCAATTCTAAAACAGTTTAAAACAATTAAAAATAACAGTAGAAAATATGTAAACACATCAACACCTGTGTGTCTGGATAGGCTTGCCAAAATGAAAAAGGTTTTCAAGTACAGTGGTACCTCAGAAGTAGAACAGAATCTGTTCCGAAAGTCCATTCGAGTTCCAAAACATTTGGGAACCAAGGTGCGGCTTCCGATTGGCTGCCGGAAGCTCCTGCATCCAATAGGAAGCTGGGGAAGCCGTGATGGATGTTCGGGTTCCAAAGAACGTTCACAAACTGGAACAATCACTTCCGGGTTTGTGGCGTTCGGGAGCCAGAATGTTAGTCTAGCAAGGTCTTCGACTTCCGAGGTACAATTGTAAGTGCCGGAAAGAATACAGTGAAGTTGACAGTTTCACAGATCAAAGCCTTTGAGTGGGTATGTATGGGATAAGGCGATTCTGCAAGTAAACTGGTCCCTAATGGCTTGATATAACAATAGTAGCAACTTAAAACTTTACCCGGTAAGAAATCAGCAACTGCACTATCATTCTGCACTAACTGCAGTTCTCAGGTCAAGCGCAAGAGAAGCCCAACATAGAGTGCACTGCTGTAATTCAATGTTGATGTCATTAGTGCATGAACTACTGCAGTTTGTTAAGGATTGCTGGGAACAGTAACTCTGTGAGGGGTGAACTACAATGCCCAGAATTCTTTGAGGGAAAGAATGTGCTTTAAAGGCACAGTAGCCTAGGGCTGAGAAAGTGTGCTCCTAATTCTTCCTTTTAAATTTGCTGCCATGACTTTATCTGTCTGGCACCTGATGTCATAGGACATCAAGTATGGACAGGTGGGTGTGGCTTGGGCCAAACCATGTCATGGGGCAAATTAGGCCTGCAAGCTAGAAACGCCTCACCAATGATCTAGAGAAACTATATTATGAGGTGATTAATACATATAATAAACAAGCAAACAAGGGGCAGATAAGCAAAGGGGGAAAGACTTTTTCCTCCCCTTTTGTCCATCGTGAATGAGCAAAATTTCCCACTGGTTTAGATTTGATATTAAAACAATTCATCTGCCTTTACCAAACTGACTTGCTCCGGTATATTTAGTTCCATTCCTTCTGCCGTGGTCCTTGATGTAAAGCACTGGCACAAAACTTGAACCATAAAACATTCCAGCTATCACAGCCAGGGAGCAGCCTCTTCCAGGAAAAAGAAAGAAAGATCAAGATATTATAAACTCAAAGACACCCATTGGACTACAACATTCATTGAAGGTTTGCAGGGCTGCGGCCAAAAACATGCTGGAGAACTGCCAGTAGTTTTCTAGAAATTGCTGTCTTGAAAGAGCTGTTGGAGCACTCATCACTGCCACAGAATGGTTACAGTTTGTCGTCTTTATTGCCTTGTGAAGTTCACCAAAGGAGGCATGAAACAGGAAGCCAGGTAGGCTAGAGGTAATTCACCAGAAAGGGCTGGACAACTTACATCATTCTCTTTCCAAACGGAGAAAGATGGTCTACCCATGAAGCATCAGTCCTGTTTTCAGTGCTATGTTCAGAGCTGTTGATTGACTGTTGGTGAAAAGGAAAGCCATTAAGGCTAAGATTTCTGAAAACATTCAGACCTGGATTGTGCTAGGTATGCTCATTCACTTGGGGATGAGGAAGGAAGTCTGACAGCTAGGTGCTGCTAACTAAAGAATTTGCAGCTGGTGCCCCTGCAGATATTATTCATTTCGTCTCATCACTCTTCTTTTCTTTATATACCCACTTTCTCCTAGTGCAGGACCCAAGGATGCTCACAGCATAAATTAATGCAGGTACAAAAATACACAATAAATATAGATATTAAAAAACAAATAAATAAGTAACCCTATGGAAAAACTGCACTGAAAACACAGAAAACCATTTAAAAGCACTCATACACACTAAGATGTCCAAGAAAAGAGATTTCTCAACTCCCCAGTTATTTTCATTTTTTAATTGATAATTGAACAACATTGGAAGCTATATGCTGATAAGTTTGTCTTGCTACATCTTCCTTGCTTCCTAACCTTAAAGGTAAAGGTAAAGGGACCCCTGACCATTAGGTCCAGTCGCGGACGACTCTGGGGTTGTGGCACTCATCTCGCTTTACTGGCCGAGGGAGCTGTGGTCAGCATGACTAAGCCGTTTCTGGCGAACCAGAGCTGTGCACAGAAACGCCGTTTACCTTCCCGCCGGAGCGGTACCTATTTATCTACTTGCACTTTGACGTGCTTTCGAACTGCTAGCTTGGCAGGAGCTGGGACTGAGCAACAGGAGCTCACCCTGTCGCGGGGATTTGAACCGGTGACTTTCTGATCGGCAAGCCCTAGGCACGACCCACGTCCCTGCTTCCTAACCTTAGAGGGTACAAAGAATTGTACTTTCTCTTCTTTCCAATATCCTTTACAGTTGTGGAAAAATGTGGGAAGCCTCGTAGGGGCTACCTTGAAAAGAAAGTGGTTGGAATAAGTTCTGTGTTATAATGCTTTTTTCTAGTGTGGAAGCGTAACATGAACTAAAGCAAAAACTTACATGTCTTAATAGTGGGGTGCTCTCCGATGATGGTGAAGAGCTCTCAACATCACTTTTTATGAAAAGAAATATGATGGCACTGCAAATGAAATATCATCATGAACTAAACACCATCACGTTGTAGCATTTTATGCATATAAGTACACACACACACACAGTCGTACCTTGGTATTCGACAGCTTAGTTCTCAAATGTTTTGGCTCCCAACGGCGCAAACCTGGAAGTGTTCCGGTTTGCGAACTATTTTTGGAAGTTGAACCTCCGATGGGGCTTCTGTGGCTTTCGGTTGGTTG
This sequence comes from Zootoca vivipara, assembly GCF_965207765.1. Classification (NCBI taxonomy): domain Eukaryota; kingdom Metazoa; phylum Chordata; class Lepidosauria; order Squamata; family Lacertidae; genus Zootoca; species Zootoca vivipara. The sequence continues at coordinate 34,007,576 of NC_142583.1, forward strand.
CAGAAGCTTCCTGCAGCCAATTTGGAAGCCGTGCTTTGGTTTCTGAACATTTTGGAAATCGAACAGACTTCCGGAACGGATTTTGTTCGACTTCCAAGGCACGCACGAATGTGTGTGTGTGTGTGCATGTGTCTTAAAGAATCATAGAATTGTGATTATTTAGTCCAACCCCTTGCAATGCAGGAATCTCTGTTAAATCATACATGATTTAGCCTTCCTTACTTCATTTTGCTGATTTTAAAAATCATTTGTTAAGACATTATCCTTTAATATCTCTGGGTGAGGGACAACATTGCTTCATAAATGGAGCTATCCTATGCATATTTACTAAGAAGTAAATTCCACTGGGCCAATGGGACTTCCTTCCTACCTAGTATGTGGTTAGGAATGCAGCCTTCAACACATATGCTTACCTGCAGACTCAAAAGAATAAAAGTTTCACTTTGCCTCAGTTGTTTTTAAATTCTGATTCACTTGCATATATGTATGTACACACACACACACACACACATGCATAAGTAGTATTTCAAAATAGAAATATAGTAAGATTATGCATACCTTAATACTGAAAGTCCAGCTCCAATGTAGTTTAAAGCTGGTTTTGCTACTTCTTCTGGGTCAATCCCAAACCAGCCAAACCTGTGAACAGAAAGGTTAAAAACTCTTTTTAAATTGTTTCCAAAATGAGATGGGCATAGAAAAGTGCAGGGAAAGCTATTTAGTTTGCATAAATAAATTGTGTGTGGCATTCCTAGATCACGGTCCGCAGTTTCTTGAAGATGGACTTCTGGCAAGTGATGGACTGCACCTCACAAAAGTTGGGAGGAATGTTTTTGCCACAAAACTCAAAAACCTCATCAGGAGGGCTTTAAACTGACTTATGTGGGGGAGGGAGACAGTGGTCCTGAAGGTAGGAGTCTATCAAATGCTGAAGATGATCATCCAAATGTCAAGGACCAAATGGAGCAAGCAGCATGCAGACCTAGTGGTGGGACGAAAATATCCTTAAATAAGAGACATGGGGGAATGATCAACGGTCTTCAATGTCTGTATACTAATGCACAGAGCATGGGAAATAAACAAGATGAACTTGAGCTCTTGGTACAGCAAACTAAATATGACATAATAGGCATCACTGAAACCTGGTGGGATGAGTCTCATGACTGGAATGTAGTAATAGAGGGATACAATCTATTTAAGAGAAATAGACCAAACAGGAAAGGAGGAGGAGTAGCTTTATATGTTAGGGATATGTATACCTGTGAAGAGATCCAGGATTTAAAACTTCAAAGCCAAATTGAGAGTATCTGGGTCAAAATTAAGGGAGAGAAAAACAACAGTGACCTCATTGTGGGAGTTTACTATAGATCCCCAAGCCAAACTGAGGACACAGATGATGCCTTCCTGGAACAGATGGCCAAGCATTCCAAAGGAAGTGAGATAGTAGTAATGGGGGATTTCAACTATCCTGATATTTGTTGGATGTCAAACTCAGCCAAGAGCATAAGGTCAAACAGATTCCTCACTGGCCTTGCAGACAACTTCATTGTCCAGAAAGTGGGAGAAGCAACAAGAGGATCAGCCATTTTAGATCTGGTCCTAACCAATAGTGATGACTTGGTTAGTGGGGTAGAAGTGGCAGGATCATTAGGTGGGAGTGACCATGCTCTTCTGGAGTTTATTATCCAGCGGAAAGGAGCAACCAAGCATACTAAGGTCCAAATTCTAGACTTTAAGAAAGCCGACTTCAGAAAACTTAGGGAAACGCTGGGTGAAATCCCATGGACAGTAATACTAAAAGGGAAGGGAGTTCATGATGGTTGGGAGTTTGTTAAAAGGGAGATATTAAAAGCACAACTTCAGGCAATACCAATGAGACGGAAACATGGAAGGTGCCTAAAGAAGCCAGGCTGGCTATCTAAAGAACTTTTGACTGAGTTAAGATTTAAAAGGGATATGTACAAAAAATGGAAAAGGGGGGAAATCTCCAGAGAGGAATTCAAACATATAGCCAGCACGTGTAGAGACAAAGTCAGAAAAGCTAAAGCACAGAATGAACTCAGGCTCGCCAGAGAGGTTAAAAGCAACAAAAAGGGCTTTTATGGGTATGTCCGTAGCAAAAGGAAAAACAAGGAAACAGTGGGGTCACTCAGAGGAGAAGATGGTGAAATGCAAACAGGGGACAGAGAAAGGGCAGAACTCCTCAATGCCTTCTTTGCCTCAGTCTTCTCCAAGAAAGAAAACAACGCCCGACCTGAAGAATATGGAGCAGATGATTCAGCAGGGGAAACACAGCCCAGAATAAGTAAGGAGGTAGTACAAGAATACTTGGCTAGTTTAGATGTATTCAAGTCTCCAGGGCCAGATGAACTACATCCAAGAGTATTAAAAGAACTGGCAGAGGTGATTTCAGAACCACTGGCAATAATCTTTGAAAATTCCTGGAGAACAGGCGAAGTTCCAGCAGACTGGAGGAGGGCAAATGTTGTCCCTATTTTCAAAAAGGGGAAAAGAGAGGACCCAAACAATTACCGCCCAGTCAGCCTGACATCAATACCAGGAAAGATTCTAGAGCAGATCATTAAGCAAACAGTCTGTGAGCACCTAGAAAGAAACTCTGTGATCACTAAAAGTCAGCATGGGTTCCTGAAAAATAAGTCATGTCAGACTAATCTGATCTCATTTTTTGACAGAATTACAAGCCTGGTAGATGAAGGGAACGCTGTGGATGTAGCCTATCTTGATTTCAGCAAGGCCTTTGACAAGGTGCCCCATGATATTCTTGTAAAGAAGCTGGTAAAATGTGGGCTAGACAATGCTACCATTCAGTGGATTTGTAGCTGGCTTACTGACCGAACCCAAAGGGTGCTCATCAATGGCTCCTCCTCATCCTGGAGAGTAGTGACTAGTGGGGTGCCACAGGGTTCTGTCTTGGGCCCAGTCTTGTTCAACATCTTTATCAATGACTTGGATGATGGGCTTGAGGGAATCCTGAGCAAGTTTGCAGATGACACCAAGTTGGGAGGGGTGGCTAACACCGCAGAGGACAGGATCACACTTCAGAATGACCTTAACAGATTAGACAACTGGGCCAAAGCAAACAAGATGAATTTTAACAAGGAGAAATGTAAAGTACTACACTTGGGCAAAAAAAATGAAAGGCACAGATACAGGATGGGAGACACCTGGCTTGAGAGCAGTACATGTGAAAAGGATCTAGGAGTTTTGGTTGACCACAAACTTGACATGAGTCAGCAGTGTGATGCAGCAGCTAAAAAAGCCAATGCAATTCTGGGCTGCATCAATAGGAGTATAGCATCTAGATCAAGGGAAGTAATAGTACCACTGTATTCTGCTCTGGTCAGACCTCACCTGGAGTATTGTGTCCAGTTCTGGGCACCACAGTTCAAGAAGGATACTGATAAGCTGGAACGTGTCCAGAAGAGGGCAACCAAAATGGTCAAAGGCCTGGAAACGATGCCTTATGAGGAACGGCTTAGGGAGCTGGGTATGTTTAGCCTGGAGAAGAGAAGGTTAAGGGGTGATATGATAACCATGTTCAAATATATAAAAGGATGTCATATAAAGGAGGGAGAAAGGTTGTTTTCTGCTGCTCCAGAGAAGCGGACACGGAGCAACGGATTCAAACTACAAGAAAGAAAATTCCACCTAAACATTAGGAAGAACTTCCTGACAGTAAGAGCTGTTCGGCAGTGGAATTTGCTGCCAAGGAGTGTGGTGGAGTCTCCTTCTTTGGAGGTCTTTAAGCAGAGGCTTGACAGCCATCTGTCAGGAATGCTTTGATGGTGTTTCCTGCTTGGCAGGGGGTTGGACTGGATGGCCCTTGTGGTCTCTTCCAACTCTATGATTCTATGATTCTATGATTCTATGATTCTATGATTCTATGATTTTTTCCCCAGGGTCACAGTATTGCAGTTTGACTTGTTCTTGTACATGCCGAAAGGATGTATATAAAAATATACCGTAAATCAATCCATTCCTGGAAGTAAAGATGTCTCGATCTCATGTACCATCTGAACAATAAAAATACTGTCTTGAAAAATATTTAGCAGTTGAGGCTAGTCTTGTACATTGCAAAATTTTTAACAACTCTTTAAAAATATAAGCAACTATTAATTGCTCGTGGAAACATTTAATTCAGCCTGTTAAGGATCCTCATATGGTTTATAGGGCCTAGCTGACATTATACTGGTATCTGACACACACATAATAACATCTTGAAGTCAACTTGTGAATGTATAAAGATTGAGAAATTATATCAGGGAGGAAATAACATCAGGGTGGAAGTATCCAGATAATATTTTGAGCCTGATCTTTGGGGCAAGATCGTATATTACGATGAAGTACGATACAGAGAGAGAGAAAATGCTTTTGTCAAGACATTGGTCTTGTTAATGGTAATTTTTTATTAAATGTTACAAATACATAAATGATGTCAGGGTGCTTACCTTGAGCTTGCCCAGCCAGTTAGCAAGTTAAAAGATGCCCAGATTAAGAGACCAAGGCCCAATCCAATGGTTTTGACAATGGGGACAACTGTTATATTACCTGCACAGTATGAAAAGAACAAAAGCAAAATTAGCTGATTATTAATACAGTAAATCTTACTACAGTAGCTCTATATCAGTATTATTAATGCAACTGCTAATAAGCATAATCTACAATAAATCACTACATTTAGTGTGCTAGATTACGCATCATGGCCAGAGAATGTACAAAACTCAACCGAGATATATACATGTTTCCCGAAACCCCTTGAGGATTTTGTATATTGACCAGGAATTGCACACAATTCCCTCTCTGCGGATGATGTGCACATTCGCCATGAGGTTTGGTGAATGTGCACAGCGTCCAACTCTTATGTACATTAACTGTTCAAATTACATGCCTCTTAACATATATAAGGAACTGGAGGATAACAATTTGTCATTCCTCCGTACTCACATACTGTACGTTTACATGCTGGGGGTACAAATTACTCCCACCACACATTCACCTGATATGTTAGCAGACTGTGAAACCATCTTGAGCAGCCATATCTGCCACCGCTCTTTTGGGCCATGCCCCCACTTCACAGAATAGGCCCTAAATACATACAAATGTGTATGTGCAGAGCCCTTATGCACAAAGGTCTCTTTCACATAACTGATGACTTTGTGGCTGGCAGGTGGGGGTGGTAGCCCAGCACAACCCCGCAGCAACATCACTACAGTCTCCTGGTCAATGTAAACAAACTTAAAATATTCCCCATGGGTTGGATTCAGACTTAGTCTGGGTCAGCCCAGTGTTGTCAATACAGTAACTGAATGCCACACTTGGCACTCTTTTGCTCTAACAGCCTTTATGTGATTTGACATGAAATCTCAGAGAGGGGAAAAAGACACACAAATCACAGCTGGAAGAACCCTGAAAGTCCTTGTAGGATCAAGCACTTGATATTGTTTTTAATGCACCGCTGTGGGTTAAACCACTGAGCCTAGGGCTTGCCGATCAGGTCGGTGGTTCGAATCCCCACAACGGGGTGAGCTCCCGTTGCTCGGTCCCTGCTCCTGCCAACCTAGCAGTTTGAAAGCACGTCAAGTGCAAGTAGATAAATACCGTAGGTACTGCTTTGGCGGGAAGGTAAACAGCGTTTCCGCGCGCTGCTCTGGTTCGCCAGAAGCGGCTTGGTCATGCTGGCCACGACCCAGAAGCTGTAGACTGGCTCCCTCGGCCAATAATGCGAGATGAGCGCTGCAACCCCAGATTTGTCCGCGACTGGACCTAATGGTCAGGGGTCCCTTTACCTTTACCACGCAATAGCATTTAGTATTCTCGTCATGCTGAATTACATAGCAATGGATGTGAGACAAAATTAATAGCCCTCTTCAGAGATTCTCTCGTCGTGTTAAGTGAACAGGTGGGAAGGGGGTATGAGGACAAGTGCTCTGGCTTTGTCCTTCTGATCACCCTCTGTGAGTTTTTTTCCTAGATTCTAAAATGTGCAGGAAGCCTCCCAGAGCACAGGTGGCGCCGTGCTGCAGAATATCACTTTTCGGCCTGTGGAGGGTGATCAGAATGCGAACCAAGGTGTGGATGTGGGCAGAGCAAATATGCTGGTAATTCCCTTCATTGCTTATTATGAAGCTTTGCCAAAGTGTTTCCTTGGTATCTTGCTTTTTATTTGAAACCACGATGCACACCTTAAGGTCAAATTAATGGCGTATTTACACTGCAGAGTAGCTGGCAGTGCAGGTTTTACTTTAAAATGAAAAGCAAATGTTAACTGTGTTCTATTTTCTTGTAATAAAAAATGCCTGCAAAGTATATGTGTTGGAAGCCGCCCAGAGTGGCTGTGGCAACCCAGCCAGATAAGTGGGGTATAAATAATAACATTACTATTGTTTTTGTTATCATTAAAGCCCCACCCATCCTGCCTTAAGACAAAAAGTGTTTGAAGAAGGCCAATACGTGCATATTGAAGGAGATGCTGAAGGAGTGTCTCCACCTCCATCGTTCTGCCCGTACCTTCTGGCGGTTCCCTCGTAGTGACACCCGCCCCGTGGAACGCCCTCCCACCAGATGTCAAAGAGAAAAACAACTACCAGACTTTTAGAGGACATCTGAAGGCAGCCCTGTTTAGGGAAGCTCTTAATGTTTAATAAATTATTGTACTTTAATACTTCTGTTGGAATCCACCTAGAGTGGCTGGGGAAACCTAGCCAGATGGGCGGGGTATAAATAATAAATTATTATTATTATTATTATTATTATTATTATTATTATTATTATTATTATTCTCAGTATTAACAATTGCATTTTACAATATTCCTGCAATCTGCAAATGGTGAATAGATTCATATGTGAATGGGTGTTAAATTGTGACAAGGTAAGTGTTATTTCAGCCATACCTGTAGCCCATAAAGAGCCTCCAACCATGGCAAGAGGCCAAAATCTAGGGCTGTCCTGAATAAGGTTAACAATCAAAGAAACTATCCAGATAGCAGCACAGAGAATCCACTGGAAGAACATTCCTAGAACAAAAATAAATTCAAGATAATTAAGCACAGCAGATCATTCTGCAGTCATGGCTGTTTAGTTTTAGTCTATATCATAAGAAACTTTGTGAGATTTGGTGGTGGTGACGTCTTTGGCTGAGCAGCTGCGATATCACGGAATATTTCCAAACTATTTGGGAAATGAAGATGTCAGAAACAGAAGGAAATTTAAGGCATTTACCTTAAAATGTAGTTTACTGAAAAACAACATTCAAAGCATGCTTTGTTGGGTTTTATAAAAAGCTTGGCGTCTGTTGCAAACAGAAGCAGGGGCAATTCATTTGCATTGACCCTTCACATCCCTGCAATGCAGGAATCTTTTGCCCAACATGGGGCTTGAACCCACAACCCCGAGATTAAGAACCTCATGCTCTACCAACTGAGCTGATGATGTGATAACTTCTAGAAAACACCAGCTACTCAGCTTGTTTAGTGGGTGAGTCAAATACTAAATCCCATTTATAACAATGTTTATTTAGTTATAGAAATATTTCAACTCTGTGAACCTAATATAAAGTGGCTGTTGTTTTAAAGAGTATGGAAATTTTGCAACATGTACCATGTAAAGTATAACAATAGCAATTCAGTTTAAGCACAAACATTTACCATCACCAGTGTCAAATTTCTTAACTGGTACAAAGTTTGTTCCAAACAAGATGACAGCTATTGCTGAGGAGGTGAAACCAATTGTTAGATCTGTCACGTTGCTGCTGACAGGGCTGGTGGTTCCTTGCCAGCTGTCCATCTCTGTTCTTCAAGAGAGACTCGGAAGTCTTTAAGGAGCTACTTGGATCCCGTTTCTGGCAGCTCTGGAACCAGAGAAATAAAGGGAACACATTTCGGCAAAAGTATTCCCAAGGGTTATATGCAAGAATCATTCTAGAATTCTTCTATGATCTCTGTTTCGGTATGTTGCTATGGGTATTGAACAATAAATCTAAATGCAGCATGGGTTGTAGCAATGTTTAATATGGATGGAGGTTTCATATACTATATCTATATCTATATCTAATCTATATCTATATCTATATCTATATATATATATAATGTATATAATTAACACTAATATTTAGGAGGGTTTCCATTAGGGTAATACACAACTTCTTTCTCCCTCTCTAAACACACACACACACACACACTGCACATATTCAATGAATGGAGGGGTAAGTGGAACTCTGCCCATCAGCCCATGGGCACCAGGCAGTCCCATTCCTGACTGTCATGCATTGAACATCATGGTGATTGCCTACACAGTGACAGTTGTATGAGCACAGGTGTTCCACGCCACCATGAATTGCAGAAGTACAGGGTTCCTAACCCTAGGTTTATGCAGTTGTACACATCACAGATGCATCTTTCAGAAGTTCTGCATGGTGGGACAGTGCCACGGGCACAGCAATGTTGGGATCAGATCTCCTTTCCCCTTTAGACAGACAGACAGACAGACAGACAAACAAACAGACAGGTGGAGGGCAACATTAACATCTTATAACAAATGCATTCAGGAGGGCAGGGCTGAAGCAGCACATGAACCCTCAGGCACCTGCCAGAGCTCCAGAGGGCTGGCAGGGCCAAATGCTCATCCCTGCTCTGAGCACCCATAAAAAGGGGGGGGGGAATTACTCCATGGAGCATCGGGCAGCTGTATTCAGTCACCCTTTGAATTTCCCACAATGCCCCCAGCTTAGCATCATTCTGAGGCATTGTGGGAATTTAAAGGATGGTTAGACCAAGCTTCCAAGTCAAGCCAGTGAACTACTGACAGATGACCCCCCCACACACACCATGAGGGGGCACTTTGCATGGAGCTGCTTAAAATATGGAGCTGGCTGTGGGAGAGAGGGGAGCTCACTGCAATGCCATTCCCCCCCCCCCATTCATAACAAAGGGGCTACAGTGTTTTGCGGGCACACATAAAGGAAATAATAAATGGACACTATGCAAAGTGGAAAGGCATCACTTATAGGAGCCACAAAAATCTCCAAGCGGTTCGCACAAACTGCAGTAATAAAATTACAAACAAAAAGTAAATACATAACATGAAAAAACAGAAAATTACGAGAAAGGAACAGCCTGTCCAAACATGCGGTTTTTTTTAACCTGCCAATGCTGTGGGAGTGAATTTCAACGAGCAAGATCAGGTCTGAAAACCTGTTCGCATGCAGAGTTGTTCCACTCATTTAGACAAGAACATTTTATTTAATCCCCTATCTGGTAATATTTGTTGTTTCCAGACAACAAACCACCACAGTGGCCACTGAACTAAAACCCTCAGATTTTATACCATTCACCCCCCCCCCCAAAGGAGGGATGGGGCAGCCGCGGGCCGCGGCCCTACAGACCTTGCCGGACTCCAACTCCCACCGTTCCCAGGAGCACGGCCGGTGGCAAGGGATGATGGGAGCTGTAGTTCAGCCGCAGGGTCCTCCTTCTCCCAAGTCTTGCTTTGCAAACCGGCAACACGGGAGGAATTTAGCTCCTACTTGCTCCTCTGCCCTTCAACCTCTTTCGCCGAGAAGTTGCTCAAGTGCTCTCAATCAGAAATGCAAACCTGTCTCCTGAATTTACTTACAAAGCTTCCCTTGCGGATCCTGCTTCCTGGTCAACGCTAAACTGCGGGTGGGAACGAGGAGCTCCACCCTGTCCTCATGTGATCCCTCCCACTATGTGCCTCCAGGGCTACGTTCATTTGGGAGGCGTTTCGCAGGCTGGCCGGCCAGTTTTGTGTTTTGGTTACGTTGGAGAGCGGAAAAGAGACGCTCTGGCGAGAGAAACCGCTGGGTTTAAACCCAACTCTGCACCCCTCCTTTTCTGTGCCATGGATTTAATGCCACGTGTGCACTTCTACGTGATCACGCGATTAGGAGCTAAGGGAAAGAGGAAGACATGGCTTTTATTTAAGGCAGACTTGCTAAGGTTGTTAAAGTTTTCCTCTTTTAAAGTCGACCAGAAGAGAAATTCCTGAATGGTAATCGTGTGTGTGTCCTTGCAGCTCTCTCTCTCTCACACACACACACCCTTGAAGACTTAACAGATGTACAGTATCAGTGTTTGTGGGCTAGATACAATCTGAGTCCCTAGATACGGTATTGGTGGACTTCATTTCCCATCATTCCTGGTCACCAGGTAAACTGGCTGGGGATGATGGGAATCGCAGGCAAACAACATACGACGCTGCAGCATCTAGGTCTGGTCTGCACTGCCTTGCTCCTAATTAATCCCCTGGAGCTGGTGGTGTATCTAATGCAGGTAATGCAAAGAAGGAAAGATTGAAATGTATTGAAATGTATTGGGGCTAATTTCTCCAACAATGAGCTAATATCTGGGATATGCAGCTGTTGTACCCAATGTGGACCTCTAGATCAGGCATAGGCATCCTTGGCTCGCCAGATGTTTTGGAAGTACAACTCCCATGATCCCTAGCTAACAGGGCCAGTTGTCAGGGATCATGGGAGTTGTAGTTTGAAAACATCTGGAGAGCCAAGCTTGCCTATGGTGACTCTAGATGGTGATAAATAAGCAGACAGGTGTGTCTGTGTCCTGGGCTATCCAACCACACTGAAATATATAGTGCAAGCAATTCTGTATCACTGTAAACGTGGCAGCTCTGTTCTATGCAGCCAGCATTGTGTTAACTTTTGTTATATATGGTTGATAGATTTTTGTTAATTTTCAGGGAAAAAACCATATGTTGGTGCTCATTCAATAAATTGTGTGGGAGAGTGGTTGTGACCAGGCCTATGAGGGCAAATATTTTGTCTCATAGAGGGAAGGCTCATGCCAAAATATGTGGGACAGTTCGGGGTGGGGATTGAGGGACTGAAAATTACTTTCCCTTTTGCAGAAATGACTTCAATCCATTACAGTGGGACACGGGGTTTGCAGTGCTTTATTCAATGAAATAAGTGAGATAAGGGACACGGGTGGCACTGTGGGTTAAACTACAGAGCCTAGGGCTTGCTGATCAGAAGGTCAGCGGTTCAAATCCCCGTGACAGGGTGAGCTCCCGTTGCTCGGTCCCTGCTCTTGCCCACCTAGCAGTTTGAAAGCATGTCAAAGTTCAAGTAGATAAATAGGTACCGCTCAGGCGGGAAGGTAAACGGCGTTTCCTTGTGCTGCTCTGATTCACCAGAAGCGGCTTAGTCATGCTGGCCACATGACCTGAAAGCTGTACGTCGGCTCCCTCGGCCAGTAAAGCAAGATGAGTGCTGCCACCCCAGAGTCGTCCGCGACTGGACCTAACAGTCAGGGGTCCCTTTACCTTTTTTATTCAGTGAAAACAACAACAAAAGCACTATGATTTACAACCGCAAGAAAAATATTGCACATTACATGCATAGCTCGGCTTTGTAAGGCGAATTGGTTTGACAAACTCCCTCTCTTGCTCTCTGAGTCTGACTTGCCCTGCCCCCTCTGTGCATGCAAAACCCCTATCTCCTGCACAGGCCCCAGCAAATCCCGCCTCTCACTCTCTGACGCACCTGCCGTCCCTTGCCTGTGCAAAACCCAAGACTCGACTGTAACAGGCCCGTGAATTGCAAACTCCCTCTCACGCTCTCTGTGACGCACCCTCTGCCAATGCTAAAACTTTCTCTTTCAGACTCCTCCTCCCAGACCTACCCTACCCTCTGCCCGTGTAATTTTGAGAATGAGGATGAACTACATGAAAAAGGTGTCCTGTTTGAAGTCCAAACAGGACAGGGGACACTCATCTCCAAAAAAGGATGATCACGTTTTCTTAGGCGCAAGTGGCAGCTACTGAGCTATGGCTCTTTCCCGAGGCTTTTGCTTTCCTCCAGAAATAGGCTTATTCCAAAATTCTTATAATACAGAACGTGGCATTTTGCATTGCAGTCTGTAGCTTCAGGTGACTTTTAGAGGCTGTCAGATGTTCTTGACAGTCTTGCTGACTCAAACTTGAGTCAGCCAGCCTTGATTTCCTTAACGATTCGCCTCTTTTAACTTTCCTCTGACAGCTTTGGTTTCCTGCAATTAATTAGAATGGTCTTTCTATTATTAGAACCCCTTCTACCTAACCTTGCTTCCAACTGAGCTGGGACTGTATTCTGCCCAAAATTATTCTAACATGTCAGTTTCCTTTCTTGTGATTGCAACAGCCATTATAGCGGTGCTTCTCAACCGACCCTTAATCACTTTTACTTGGAAGTGAATCACACTCTCCCTCCACTTTCAGCCCGCTGCATCATGATCCATACCATTATACCATCCATACCCTAGAAAGAGATATTCAGGGTCTGCAGAAGAAAGGGGACGGTAGGAAACCTTACTTCTGTTCTGGAAGGGAAGTTAGGATCTACGGTAAGCCATTATGTTCATGCATCAGTAAATCCACAAGTTCTGCTGCTGTTAACCTCATTCTGTTTTTTTTTGAAGAAATTTGTGACCCACTGAGCCAAACCCAGCCCACCAGGGTCTAGGTAGGCCTCTTCTTTTTGTTCCCTTGCCGTGACTAAATTGAGAGGTAGGCGGTGATGGTGGTTATGATTATCAAACAGCAAGCAAGACTATTTGTCTGGTATATAGTGGTACCTTGGTTCTCAAACTCCTTGGTACTCAAACAACTTGGAACCCAAATACTGCAAACCCGGAAGTAAGTGTTCCGGTTTGCGAACTTTTTTCAGAAGCCAAACATACTCCATTTTGAGTGCCACGCTTCCATTCTGAGCACCACACTTCCATTTTGAGTGTTTAGCTGAGGTCTGTCTTGGTTTTGCTATTTATTTTGTGTTTTTGTTTTTACTGCTTTTTTGTTTCGTTTTTGTGACTGTGTGGAACCCAGTTCAGCTACTGATTGAGTGATTGTGTGGCTGCAGTACATTGTTTATTGCTTTCATTTTATGGATCAATGGTCTTGTTTAGATAGTAAAATTCATGTTAAATTACTTTTTTAGGGGTTGTTTTTAAAAGTCTGGAATGGATTAATTTATTTTGCATTACTTTCTATGGGAAAACACGACTTGGTTTTGGAATGGTTTGGTTTTGGAACAGACTTCCAGAATGGATTAAGTCTGAGAACCAAGGTACCACTGTATTTATACACAGCAACTGTTCTGCTGTTTTTAGCAACTCATGACCCCCTTGAGTCACCTGCAGGCCACCACAGAGTAAGGGTGCAACATGGACGTAGCCAGAATTTTTGTTGGGGGGGGGAGTTTTTGGGCTTTCTTTTATAGGGGATCTGCCCAAGTTGTTCAACTTTTTTTTACGGGATCCGCCAGAGTTGTTTAACTTTTTAAATGGGATCCACCAAAGTTGATCAGCGTATTTAAAGGAGATCTCCCCCTAAGGTTGTTCAGCTTTTTTTTGGGGGGGGGGAAATCATGGGTAAAAATACCCCCCAAAATGGGACATTACAAGGGGAAGGCTTTGGTTAGGGGGGCAGGCTTCTGCTGGGGGGAGGGCAGAACCTCAGTTAACCGAGTACTGTACTGTACTTTCAAGTTTTTTAAAATAATTTTTGTGATGGGGCGGGGGGGCTAGGCTCATGGGTTGCAAAAGCGGACGGACCGGTGCTTTTAAAAGATATGAGGAAGAGTGAGTTCCAGTGTCTGTAGTGACAAGAGAGGGGGATGAAGGGGAAGCAAGTTGCATGGCAAACTTGGCTGCATTGGCATGTGGAACGCTGAATGAATGAATGAATGAATGAGCTGCTCTTTTGGATCCAGGATGATGTAGGCTAGATTTGTGGATTTGTTCCAAAACAGTGGCCTATGCAATCCTAATTCCACTTACCTTGGAGTAAACCGCACTGGACTTGCTTCTGAGCAGACGTGGTTGGATTGCATGGCTACATATTTATTGTAGAAACTAAATCATAATTGAATGTCTTGACTGCCCTCTGGTGGTCCTGATGAAACAATGCTCAGACTTAAGTTGGCAAGAAATGTACAGTACAGTACTGTAGTAGCAAAAACAACAGTCTTGTGGTTTACAGGTTTAGGCATTGGAAAGCTTATGCCACAACAGTCCACTTACAGTAGGGCTGTAGTCTTTATCCAGTTCCCTGCAAGTAAGCCCCAAAAGAGTACAATTGGATTGATTTCTGAGACTGCAGTGCAGGTCAGTTTAAAAATATTAGGAATGAGGAGGCCTAGTGCAGCTCTCTTCCCAGACCATTGCTTCCTTTCCCTTATGCAATCTAGAGCAACTGACCTTATTTCCCATCTTTAGAAAACACCCTACCTGTTTCTGCAGTCCTAGAGTGTTTACAACTAGCGGGCATTCTGTTTAGATGAGATGTTGCTTTCTGTTGTTATTATTTCATGTAGTTTTAAAAATACAGAGGATTGATTTTTCATGACCGGGAATCATGCAGTGCCTCTGATTTGTTGGCGGTTGGGTCTCCTGCAGCCACCAACCTGCTGTTCCCATCCCTCTATGGCCACCATGAAATCTTGAAGCAAAGAGGTGGTAAAACAGAGCTTCATCATGTGCATGAAGAATACAGACAATTGCCTTTTCCTATTGTTACTGACAGCATGCAGCAAGCTGTTAAGGAGTTCTCACATGTATTCCGGTTACCAGGTTACAGTATTTAAGGTGGGATGGGAAGTTGTACCGTAGTAGATTTTAATATTCTGTTGGAAGCCGCCCAGAGTGGCCATATGGGTGGGGTATAAATAATAAATTATTATTATAATAATTATCATCATCATCATCATCATCATCATCATCATCATTTATTATTTTATTTATACCCCACCCATCTGGTTGCATTTCCCCAGTCACTCTGGGTGGCTTACAGAATATATAAAACATAGTAAAATATCAAACATTTAAAACTTCCCAATACAGGGCTGCCTTCAGATATCTTCTAAAAGTTGTATAATTTTTTATCTCCTTGGCATCTGAAGGGTGCGCATTCCACAGGGAGGACACCACTACCGAGAAGGCTCTCTGCCTGGTTCCCTGTAACCTCAGTATCCAGGCTGGATGATGGGGGTGGAGATGCTCCTTCAGGTATACTGGGCCAAGGTTGTTTAGGTAGGGCTGCCAAATGTCCAGACTTTACTGGGATTTCAAAGGCTAAATTGCTGTCTGGGGAGAATTTCCGAAAGGCAGCACTTTGTCCTGGATCTTCAGGTTTTCCCAACTTTAGGGCTTTAAAGGTCAGCACCAACACTTTGCATTGTGCTTGGAAATGTCCTGGGAGCCAATTTAGGTCTTTTAGGACTGGTGTTATCTGGTCTCGGCGCCACTCCCAGTCACCAGTCTAGCTGCCACTTTCTGGATTAATTGTAGTTTCCGGGTCACCTTCAAAGGTAGCCCCACACAGAGCGCATTGCAGTAGTCCAAGTGGGAGATAACTAAAGCATGCACCCCTCTGGCGAGACAGTCTGCGGGCAGGTAGTCTCAGCCTGTGTACCAGATGGAGCTGGTAGACCGCTGCCCTGGACACAGAATTGACCTGGGCCTCCATGGACAGTACAGGGGTACCTCGGGTTACAAACGCTTCAGGTTGCAAACGCTTCAGGTTACAGACTCCGCTAACCCAGAAATAGTACCTCAGGTTAAGAACTTTGCTCCAGGATGAGAACAGAAATTGTGCCCTGGCGGCACGGCGGCAGCAAGAGGCCCCATTAGCTAAAGTGGTACCTCAGGTTAAGAACAGTTTCAGGTTAAGAACGGACCTCCGGAACGAATTAAGTTCTTAACCAAGGTACCACTGTACTTAATGAAAGAATACAATAAAATACTGGTGTGTTCTGAAGGGCCTTCTAGGCTTTGAGAAACTGCTTGGACCCATGTTTTCTAGGCGCAAGTGCAAGTCTGGATGAGCCCATAGTGCAAAGGGCACATTTGAAATGTGTCAAGAGCAGTGCACCAGCATCCTAGCTCGAGTAACTTTGGCAGTCCAGCCCAGGTGAAGCTGGTGAAGATTGGCTAAACGAGGGAGGTGTTTGGCATGATGTTCCAGATTGGTTGTTAAAGCCCTGCCAGATTTGCAAACGAGGCTTATTAAGCAGGCAATCAAACCCGTCCTTCCTGCCTGTTGAGTAAGGTGACACCCACAAACTGATGAAATGTTAATTAATATGTTTGTAACATTTTAGCAATTAAATCTGAACTCTGAAGTGAGAGGGGCAGGAGAGGATCGTGATTTCCAAAACAAGTAAGTGGATCTGGGGCAGAAGAGTTGGTTAACCATAGAACAAGGGGGAACTGTACCCAAAATGTTCCACTATGAGTGCTCCCTATTCACCCTCTGATTCTTTCCAGCACTTTGTTTTCTCTATTTTCCTCAGCATTCCTTGCCTACTGAGCATGTTCAGTCCTCATCAGTTTGCTTCTTTTTCTTTTTGTTCTTCTACAAACCTGGCTTTCCCAGAACACAATGGAGCAGTTCCCTTATTGGGGAAAAGTTTCCCTCAGCCAATAACACGACATGAGTGCCACAACTCCAGGGTCGGTCATGATTGGACCTAATGGTCAGGGGTCCCTTTACCTTTACCTTCACTGTTCTGAGCTTTTTAGTTTAAGGAAAAGGTGGTAAAGGACTCATGCCTGCTTCCTTTTGCACCATGCTTTCCTGGCACAGGTCCGGGCTTCAAAGCTCTGTGTCTGAGCAGGTATAGAATATATAAATTAAAAAATAATTTGTGCTGGAAATGTAATAAAGAAGTTGGAACGATGGTGCATATGTGGTGGGGGTGCGAGAAAATTAAAATTTTCTGGCTACTGGTCCATGAGGAAATAAAGAAAATGTTGAAAAAATCAATAATCAAAAAGCCGGAGGTGTATTTGTTAGGATTAATAGATATTGAAATACCTAAAGGAAAGGAAAAAGTGTTTCTTTATCCCAGTACAGCAGCGAGGGTAGTTCTAGTATCAAAGTGGAAAGAGCAAAAGGTCCCATCAAAGGAGGAGTGGATTTTTAAATTAAATGAGTACAGTTGTACCTCGGGTTACAAACACCTCGGGTTACGAACTCCGCAAACCCGGAAGTATTTTCACCGCGCGCACATTCTGCATATGCGCAGAAGCAGCATGTGCGGTTTGCGCATGCGCAAAATGGCACTTCGGGCTACGACCATTTCGGGTTACGAACTGCGTCCCGGAACGGATCGTGTTCGTAACCCGAGGTACCACTGTATCTATTAATGGCAGAATTAACAGCAGCTATAAGGAATCAACCGAAGCAAAATTTAGAAAGTGAATGGAGGTGTTATGAAGATTATTTGGCAACACATTTGCTCCAAGGCTGATATGCTGACATGCTTGGATTAAGGGATATGAAGGTGGAACAGGAGGATAGTAGAAAGATAAGATCTTATGGTGTAAATAGAAGAGAGAACAACTTTTAAGATAGAAGTCAACATTGGTACGGAGGGAAGCCAGGGGGAAGAGGGGAGGGGATTGAAGACGGGCTGTATGTATGTTTGATTATGATTTGTTTTGATTTTGATTTGATGTATGATTTTGATTTGATTCTGATTTGAGTATGTTTTGATTGCTTTGCTTTGTTTTGTTTGATTTGAGAGCTTTAATTTAAAATCTCAATAAAGACTATCTTACTGCAAAAAAAAAAAAAGCTGATATAATACCCTCTTGTGTATGCCATTTTGGCTACAAAAGGACCAGTGGTCAGAGAACTGAGACCTGCAACAAAATGTTGCAGTGCAGGGTGTTAAGGATTCCAAGCATTCCATTATGTCCAAATTGCCTGTAGGTTTCCTGTTTCTCTTCCCAGCAGTGCATGATCATTCAATGCCACTAAGCATGCTCAGTCCAGCTTTCCTCTGAGCTGCTTTTTTTTGGGGGGGGGTCCCAGAGGTGGAGCTAGTGGCTCCGGCACCTGGAGCGGCACACATGCTATGCACCCGGGGGCGGGGCAAGCATACCAGGGGGGTGCTGCAGTGATGTCACGCCCCCTCAGGGATGACACCCGGGGTGGGCCACACACCCTCCATACCCCCATACCCCTTCCTCCACCAGTGGGGGGGGGTCCCTTCCCCTAAAGATTAGTTGTACTTCTGCAAAACCTAGGGTATTTTGGGTCAGTGGTGTATTGGGGGGGCACAACCAGGACCCCCCCTCTACAGGCTCCCTGCCAAGCTCCTACTGCCTTACAGAGCTGTGAAGAGGCAATTCATGCCCATCCTGATATTCAGAAGCATTAGTGCCTCCAAGCATGAAGACGGAGCAGCCACAGTTACTGACCATTTTTACGCAATTCAGACTCCAGCAAATCCTCCTAAAGAATTTCATGTGCTTGGTGTTCTGAAAATCAAAGGGTTGAGTTTTGAAAGCTAGGGGTTTTTCACATTAAAAATATGAGCACTAACCTCCCCAAACAGAAGATAAGTGCCTGTGTGTTGAAAGTGGGCTGCTCTTCTGAAGAACTGGGATTCAGTTGTGGTGCTTCTGTAGCAGAAGTCCTCCCATATGCCTTCAAATCCACCAATGCTGTGAGAGATGAGGCAGCCACAGCTCCTCTTGCCCCATCCTTTGCTGGTCCTTCCATCCATCCCCTTCCCTCACCCCCTTTAGTTATCAGGCATGCTGCTGGGCAGAGAGGGGGAGGACATTCAAATCTAGAAGGGAATGGTTGGGGGGAACTTTGGATCCCCCTTCCTCTGCTACCTTGAGAGATTTAAATGTGTCTAAGTGTTCATGGGGGTATTCACCCATGCACCTACCCATCAACCTCCCAGATATAAACGAGGAAGAGGGCATTTATGTGGTGGCGGCCATGCTCTGCAATGGCCTACCCACTGGAAATAAGGGATGCACCAACTTTTATACAATACCAGTGTATGCTGAAAACGTCCATGTTCATCTTGGTCTTTGCTAGCTGTTGATGCTAGCTGCTGTAGAATGGTTAATGAAAGCTTGTTGGGACTTGATTTTAACTGTATATTTTTAAAATTGTATTTGTACTGTATATACCATAATACATCACACTGAATAACTTGAATTTGGTGTGCACGCGTATATTCTCTCTCTGTGTATGTTTTTTTTTATGTAGACACATAGAGAAAGACAGAAACATTCGTTTCCCAAGTTCTCAGCTGCCTTATATTACTACAGGAAGTGGTAAAGATACGATGTTTCCTATCCCTTGCAGGAAAGTTCATTTTCACCATGGAGACTGAAAATCAGGAGCAGACGGAGGCATTTGACAACACTCCATGGCCCGCTGTTACCCTCCCTGACTGGATGTCCGGTTTACCTGACCATCTTCTCCTTTCCAGAGTCTCAATCCCTGGTACCCATGACTCCATGAGCCTCCTTGGTGACTTGAAGATCCGCTGTCAGAGCTGGCCTATCGAGGCTCAGCTGGCTGCTGGCGTGCGCTTTCTGGATATCCGCTGCAAACTCGAAGGTGGCCATTTCCTTATCTACCATGTCAACACTTTCCAGGAGACTGATTTTTCTGAAGTTCTGAACAAAACATTGAGTTTCCTTAGGGAACACCCACAGGAGACTGTACTTATGAGGGTCAAAGAGGAACTCCCAATTATTCCCAAAGAAGACTTTGCCCCCCGTTTGCGGCAGTATTTGGATGAAGAAGGCCAGGGCTGTGTTTGGACAAAAGAGGCCATTCCCACCTTAGGCCAGGCACGAGGCAAGGTGGTCATCTTGGAGGAACTAGAGAAAGAGGTGCTGGGAGTGCCGTATGAGGAACTGAGTGTTGGCGATGCCTGGCACGTTTTCTCTGCAGAGCACAAATGGGACCGGGTTAAGGAGCACCTTAATGCAGCAGCTATTGGTGACCAAGCTGTCATACACCTTACCTATTGCTCTGGTAATGGGCTTTTCACCAACCCTGAGGAACTAGCCAAATACATCAATCCTTGTTGCTATGAACACCTGAGGGCTCAGGCTGGGGAAGTTGTGCGCTGGGGTGTGGTGATAATGGATTTTCCAGGTACAGGACTGATTCGCACCATTGTGGAGAGTAATTTGGAGATGGGGAGTCGCCACACAACCACTTAGCTTGGTAGAGGTTAGTTTTTGTTTAGAGATGTACAGTGGTACCTCAGTTTAAGTACACAATTGGTTCCGGAAGTCTGTACTTAACCTGAAGCATACTTAACCTGAAGTGAACTTTCCCATTGAAAGTAATGGAATGCATTAATCCGTTCCAATCGGGTCCGCGGAGTACTCAACCTGAAGCGTACTTAACCCGAAGTATGAGTGTACAGTAATTGGTTCTGGAAGTCCATACTTAACCTGAAGCGTACTTAACCTGAAGCGAACTTCCCCATTGAAAGTAATGGAAAGTGGATTAATCCGTTCCAGACGGGTCCGCGGAGTACTTAAACTGAATACTCAAACTGAAGCGTACTTAAACCGAGGTATGACTGTACTAAGGAAGCCAAGTTAAGGAGGGCCTAATCTATAATCACAGATATTTGTAGGCAGGTTGTGATCACCTAGTGGTGTCCAGAATCACTTTGTTTTGTCCATTATTTCTTTACTACTGACTAGTCGATTTGACTTTGTTCTGTTTGCCAACATGAAGTTCAGTGAAGTGCTTTAAGGGGAGTGAGACCAGAGCTCAATGGTAGTCCATGCTTTGCATGCAGATGGCATTTCCAGGCAGAGTCCAGAAAATGTCCTGTATGTTAAAAAGAAATGCACATGAAAAGTCATATTTCGATACACATAATAAAAATATAAGAATGTTGTCACGCTGCAGTTCACTTGGCCAATGACAGAGGGCACTGTGAACAGTATGGCGACAGCTCAGCAGTAGCAGCAGAGTGGACCGGGGCGGGGGGAGAGGCTTTCTCCTCTTCATTTCACTCTCCCATGCTAATCCTTTCAACCTTAGACACCAGAAGTTAAAATGTTGAGCGCAAGGTGGATGAGACCTCCCCCTTTCCACCTCATGCTGCTACCACCATTGCTCCAGAGCCGGTGGCTGGCTGCCACTTCTGGGTGCTTTCCATGTCCCTTTCCATCTCATGCCATCATGGCCTATGGCAGGGGTGGGGAATAGAGGGACAGAAAGTCTTTCCTCACATTCACCACCCCATCACTTCTGAGCTACCTTTATGCTGCAGTTAGCAGCACCAACTTGTCTGTGGCCGAGTGAAGTGCAGTGTGGTGACATTCTTAGTTTCTTTATTATATGCTGTGCTTTTTCTGGAAGGGATGCAGGGGTACGCATACCCCTAAACATTTTGTGAATCTTTGTACTTTTGTCCATTTACTCTGCGGTGTAGGTAGGCGCTCGGGTGCTGGGGGCGGTGCGCGCATCTTGCAGCCGGGGGTGGGGCATGCTGCGTGGAGCCTCTCTGCCGCCTCCCCCTCAGCTGTAGGGCGGCTGAGAGCGAGGCGGTGGGCAGACAAACACCACGTTGTAGGCCTTTTTTTAAAAAACAAACAAACAAACCCAACAACCACTTTTTGTCATTTTGTCACCCCCCCCTCTGGGATGACACCCACACCCCCGCACCCCTTCCTCTGCCAATGCATTTACTGTATTTATTTTCCTCAATTTGAACTATAATATGGTGGTTTTCTAGAGTCACAATGAGAGTATCCCTAAACATTTTTAATAGAAAAAAAGCACTGATTATCTATATATATATATATATAAATGTAAACTGGCCATGTGGGTGTGTCTCCACTTTTCTCCGAAACCGCTTGACCGATTGCGTTCAAATTTTGACACAACGTCCCAAGCGAATATGCGAGTGACCCCATACCATTTGCATAGACAGATGTTGCACCTGGGCCAGGTAAAACTCCCAAAACCACGTGTTCCAGAACTCACAACTCAGACGAAAGTGCATGCTGGGAGCACAGGAGAGGTTGCAAAACAGCGCCCTCTAGCGACGGCTACACTGGTACTGCACCTAGGAAAGCTTCCCTCTCCACAGCATCTCGGCTCGGCTTTCCAGACTGGGCTGAGTGGACGTGGGGGCTCCTCTGGGTGGGAGATGGGGGGATGGGGCGGGATAGGTCATGGGTCGGGACAGGGTGGGGCCAATCAAAGGGATGAGCCAGGGGGTGGGGGAGGAGGAGGCGGGATAGGTCATGGGTCAGAAACCAATTCTGACTTGCACCCTAAGCTTATTGGACCCTGAGGATGAAAACTGATATACCCTGGCTGAAGAGATTGACTGCAGCACCTCCTCATTGAGGGCCTCATGAACGCGCTGTTTGGTTCGTGTTCCTGTGTTCTTGGAGCGGCAGACACGCACGATGTGCTCTGCCTTACCACAGCCTCGACACGTGACGTCACGGAATCTGCATGTCTTGTGATCATGATTCTCCCCACAACTGGCGCAGGTACTGCGTGGATCTGACCGATGCTGGTTTGATGACGCTCATGCAGCTTGGGAACGGCAGTCGCGGTCAGGTCGGACTATGGTTCGGTGGAAACTTGCCAGAATACGACCGGTCCCGCTGGATTCGATGGGTGCCCCCTTCAGTTTGGGGGTTTGGAGCCTTCTCGTGGGCACTATCCTTCTTGAAAGCCGTTGCCATGTTCATGGCCTCCGCCATCGTGATGTCATCTTTCACCAGCCGCTTCTGGCGGAGGTGGCTGTCTCGCATGGTGGTGGTTCTTTGTCGGCTGGGGTGCGAGGTGCCTTGTCATTGCGTTCATTAGCTCATTGAAGGAGCAGGCCTCAATGTCCTTAGGTGCCATCAAACCCTCCAGTAAGGTGATGGTGGAACTTCCCAGCACTGTGAGAAGCATGTCCACTCCCTAGTGAACCCTTGAAGCCGAACATAGCTCCTTATCCGGCGGAGCCATTGTGGCCATTGCTTGGGTGGCTCATGTCAAAATCTGGTGGTGGCCGACAGTGCCTGGCGGCCTTTCTCGTACCTTGTGCTGTCGCTTGAGCGGTGGCGTTTGATTGTGAAGGCACGGCGGGCCCTTCTCGGTCACTGGGGTTCTCTGCAGAGTCCATCATGGCAGTGTTGTCGTGCTCACAGTGAGCGGCAGGGCGGTGCTGCAGTGCTGACCCAGGCCTCAAACTCAGGCCTCAAAGCTGGATGGACCCTGCATCCCATCCTCGTCGCCAGTATTAAATATTGAGTCAACAACACAGTGATTCATCAAAAGCTGCTCTTTATTTGGAGGCTGGAACAGGACTGACTTACTGCTGAGCTGGCCTGCTTTTATAGAGGCTGGCTCGAACAATGTAACAAAACATAATTCGAAGTTCCCTCCAAAAGTTCCCTCCTAAAACAACTGCCAAGAACCTGAGGGAAAACTATATACAGTACACTAATACATAACAAAGGCACAAGGCATTTTTCTCTTCGTTCAATGGAATGAATTCATTCCAAGCCTGGCCTAAAAAAACTTGAGTACAAAAGCACCCACTAAAATATCAGTAGCTTATATATTGTTTGCATTTTCAACAAAACGTAAAATTGCAGCAGAGGCTGATCATAATGTAACCAGGTTGAATTTCATACATGGGGGAAGCTGATGGGATTTGTCAGAAGTGAATTTCTCTACTTAGGTGAGAAGAGTACCAGGACTCTGGCTCCTCCATACGGCTCTTGTCATCGACATTTTAAAGCAGCCTCCAGAGCATCTTTCACCGGGAAAGAAAATACTTTGTCAAGCAGGGAGGAATATTAAAAAATATGCTAAGAAGATTAATGCAAGGTTGTTAATACACCTCACCAGTTCGCTATCATTAATCCCGTCAGTTTGAAGATTTTTATTTTATGTCTGCAGTCAGGTTTTCTTCATAGAGACCAAGAATCTAGTTTAACTGCCAAGGTGCCTCAGAGCACAACTAGAGGGCTGTTCAGACAGCACACACACACATCCCCCCAGTTCAGTTTATTATTATTATTTATTCAATATATATACCACCCTTTATCAAAAGATCCCAGGGCTGTGCACAACATTACGGAGCATCAGTCATAAAAAGGCTATGTCATGGCGGATGGGCTCCTCCTCTGGGCCTCAGCAACTTGCAGGACTCTCCTCAATCAGGGGGGTGTTGGTTTAACCCACAGATGGGGAACCTGTAGCCCTGCATGCATTGCTAGACTACAACTCCCATCATCCCTGAGACTTGTCCCTGCTTGGCTTGGGCTGATGGAGTCTAACAATACTTGGACGGCTGCTGTTACCCCATCTTTGGCTCAATCCCTTAGTGCCCATCTTCAAGGTTAGGATGGATTGAATTGAACTGAACATATATTCTCTTGTGGACCCTCACCACCACCTCCCTCTTGCCTCTTTCTGTCTTATGCGTTTTTGATTACAATCTTCTTGGGGCATTGATGGCCCAATATAATGAATGAATCACAGCCAGCCTCACACCGTTCAGTGGAAATGACTGCCTAGTTCGATGTGCTGAGGTGTGCTGCTGTAAATTGTCAAGACTTCCCAGATGTTTCTTCTCAGTAAAGAGGGTTGGTATTTCTTAACTGTTTTTTTGCACTAGGGGGCTCCCAGGAGTTAGAAAGAAACAGACAGAAGGCTGTTCTTTTTGGAAACAAGACATCACACTGGGGTTTTCCAATGCAGAATTTAAAATAGCTTAAAAAATAATGACGAAAAGTTCATGTAAGTGTGTAGCAGTTATCTGGAAACAACCGCCCTGTACAGTCAGAGCATTCTGAAGGTCTGTAGAGTTTGCAGTGAAATCTCCAAAACATGAGCTGTAGAGTCATGATATGACTTGTGTGTTCCAGAACTTTGAACACAGAAATACAGGTTTGGATAATTTGAAAGCTTGCTCTCTATTTTGTGACAGCTTGGATGGCCCTAAGAAAGATACTGCCCAACTGTGGATTTATGGATTTTTTTATTCTTTTTTGCATGGACCAGCACAGTTTCTTTTGTGGTTTTAATAGACAAAGACTGAGACAAGCTGTGTAGGTAAGATGCTTTTTCAAAATAATGAACTTATTATAATTGAACATAAGTGATTCCTTGTTCCACTGCAAGGGGTGTGTGTGCTTGTGTAATAAAGTTCAGACATGTACACATTTGTTTATTGTCAATATAACTGTTGCTCTTGAACTTCTCTCTCTGTGTATATATATATACACATAAACATAAAGGCTTGCGAGCACTCACACCAATCTGCTGCAACAAGGAACAGCTTACAATTGTTATTTGCAGTAGCATAGTTTTGTGAATACATCCAGACCATTTTTGGAGACACCACTTACCAGTATGTATGCAATTAATAGCAATGTACCTTTAACGCAGGGCCAGGAAGCATTTTAATAGTTGGCGGATATGTTTAGCTCAAGTTAGGCCTAAGAGAGTTATAAAATAATGTAAGCATGCCTGATTGGGGGATGGTAGGGTAGCTAATGCAATATCTGAACATAATTATAGGAGGCAAAAATGGTTTTATAAAACATCTTCCCTATCATTAGCATGGGGAGAGGAAACTCTGATTTCACTGAATTACGGAAAGATGTCTCCTTTTCACAATTGTTATTACATGTTCAGTTATTGTGGATAATAAATTCATTTTGTGCTGTGCTTGGAAGGGTATTTTCATGGGTGTCTATTAATTTGATATACATAATATGGGGCATTTTAATATCTTTTTCCTTTCAGTGTGCATATAATATACTGTATACCCATATATATATCTTAGCTGTAGCTTTACAATATAAAGATTTACATGGGTTTAAAAATAACTCCACGAATGATGATGACTATAAAATGGTATTTATAATTCTCTCCTCTATAGCCGTGCGCCAGCCCAGAAGGGACTCCCAGACTTTTCCTACAGTGACTCAGTTAACAGTGTTTACACAGCCGACTCCATTCATTCTCTGAAACAAACTCATACCCTCTGTGGTGGCAGATAAGATTTTAACAGCTTGTTGGGGCAGCCTGTCAGATTAATTACAACTGAACATTCACATTCCTTGGGCATTTCCACTGTGTGCGTGTTTGTGTGTGTACACCACACACACACACACACACGAAGAGCTGGAAAAAGAGGAGGAGAAATCTGATAATTTAGAAGGCATGAATCATCATCATCACCCTAGCAGGCAACCAGTGAATTCCTAAGCTACCTTCATCATGTTGATTCATTGGAGAAATGAGCTTCCTGGATCAGACATGCCAAATTTTAAACTGGTTCATTTGCTCTCTGTGCGCACCCCAGTTGCTGAGACTCTGGAGCGGCAGGTGCCCAAGGACCAGAAGGAATTTGTTGTTGGGCACAGCCTTTGTGATATATCTGGGGTTCCTTGTCAGCCAAGTAGGTCACATTGTCCCACAGCACAGAGCGAGACCCTCGAAAGCAAATTCCCAGAATCTCCAAGATGCTGCCCAGACTCTTTCCCTCGAAATCCCATTGGATGGCACCTTCTTGCTTTCTGATCTGGAAAGACCCCAGGTGGGAGCAAATGATACTTCAGCGCTGCCCAACGTGGTGTATATCACCCTGCGGTCCAAGCGCAGCAAACCTGCCAACATCCGAGGCACCGTGAAGCCCAAGCGAAGGAAGAAGCAAACAGTACCTTTGCACCACGAAATTAAGGACCCATTGGTTGTCGCTGGCCAGGAGAAGAGCTTAATCCAAAAGCCGCTTCGTGGGACTAATAATTCTGTAAATAAGAGGAGAGCAGGAGAAGTCCCAGAGAAAGCAAGGGACCACCAGGAGAAGTTCAAAGAGAAAGGAACACCCAAGAAAGACAAGAGACATTGGAGACCTCTGCTAAGAGGAGCAAATGTACAGCCCAGTGCTCTGGAGAGCAATATCAGGATGTACAGTGAAAGCCCACCACCTTGGCTGAGCAAAGATGATATCTTAAGCATGCGTCTCCTGGCGGATTCCAAAATAGAAAATATCCAAGAGGCACCTTCTCAGTATGGAGTACTTCTGGTACTTGAGGGGGCTGCTACGGTTAACAGGTCAGCCAAAGGAGGCGTTTGCAGCCAAGGGCACTGTGGCCTCATGAAGAGACCTCTTGACATGAGTGAAGTGTTTGCCTTCCATTTGGACAGGATTCTGGGGCTGAATCGGACCTTGCCTACAATAAGCAGGAAATCAGAATTTGTACAAGGTAATTGGTTTACATCATGGATAGGAACCCAGGGCATTCCTATCCACACACCTGGCCCAACTATTGGGCATATGTGTTCAGTAACCAGAAATAAATGCAGTGCAAATGCCCTGAAGAGTAGAGTCAAAAGATAAACTGAAAATCCTTCAGATAGCGAAAATAGGATTTCAGGTTTCCTGATAAACTGTTCCTCTTTGGAATGTATAAATGTATCAGAATGTATATAAAATGTAGGAGGGGAGAGACTCCAATTTTGCTTGTATGGTAATTAATGTAAAGCAGAGGGGTGTGGGTATTTTTATTTAGATTCATTATCCATAGTCAATATAAAAGTTGCAGAATGTGATGAGAAGGGAAAATTGATAGTGTGGCAGAGCTTTGAAATTGCCATCAGATATAGCAAACCACATCAGGGTTTTGGACAGGAGGCCTTGATTGGATTTTGGTTTTTTTATACTAGAAAACTTTATGAGCCAAAGATAGTGTCCCTGATGGAGCAGTGCAATATCTGTTCACTTCTGTGGGCAAACGTGGATTTAATGGAAGATGTGAAACAGCAGTGCCTGGTGGTTTCTGCCCAGAGTTTAAGAAACATCAGGGGATTCTTCAGACTGATTAAGGTGAACTGTGGGGCCCTTAATATGATAAAAGCTAGATTTCCTCCATCACCATTGGTTATCACAGATGCATAGCACCAACATTTTCTGTGACAGGCAGACTAGAGGACAATCAGCCATTTTTATCTAGTTTTGATTCCTACTATCAATGAGAAAAAAAAGGGGGGGAGTAGCAAAGTCCCCAAAATTCAAACAATGAAAAAATATAATGAGGACTTTGCTTTTAACTCTTTTAATTCTCAGTGTGCCAAGAAAAGATGCTGAATACTTTAGGCATTGAACTTCAAGACTGCTTATATTAGGCGAATCTGGAAATGAAATGAAAATGAGACCAAAATAGAACCACCTCGGTATATGTGTCTCATAGGCCACAGTTGCACTAAACTATGGCTTGGGCAGAAATTTCAGTCAGAATAATGTAATATAGCACAGTACGGTAGTGATAACTGGAAAAGGTAGCACTGCGTTTGAATGAATCAGTGCTAAAACAGGCTTGCTGTTTATGTTCTAATTTTGACCTAGAGGAATCGTTACTTTATTTTATACAAAATCCGTTACCAGCATTAAAAGACGAGTAAAGGAAAAAATAAAATAAAAAATTACTGACAGCAGGCTGCAGAAAGCAGATAAAATAACAGTCTCTGGTTTATCCACATTTTGTAAGCCTTCCCAGTGGCAGACCCTACGAGAGTGTCAATAGATTTCTTGGAGCAACGATGTGCTTTATTTGCTTGCTTCCGAGAGATATTCTGGTTAGCAGAGCATAGAAGGCACATTATGCATATGTTATTTTTAGTGAGAGCTTTTACTGCTGCAGAGCTTTCAGAAGGAATGAGGTAATCCATTTTAGGGATCCTGATCACACAGATGATTGACTGCAGGCTCCTCGTGGACAGCTCTTAGCCTAACGTTAGGAAGCATTGCTTTCAGTCTGCATTATTATTCTAGATTGTCAGACTGAACTTCTCTTTCTTTTTTCCCTTTCTCATTCTCATGTTCTGGCCTTGGTGATGTTCCAGACATGAAGAGCTGTTGTTATGCCATGTGTAGGAGGAAGTGAATAGCCAGTTTTCATTTGGGTTATTTCTCGACAGGCAGTTTCTTAGCTACAGATGAGATCAGAATGCGGAGCAGCCACAGCTCGGTTTTGAAGCATCCCCTTTTAACCATCAATACCGGTAGTTACTGTGGACAAGTCCCACTCAAATGAGTGGGAGTTCTTCCAATGATTTCTAATGGGCCTTGTGTTGGAGAATCTTTTGTGGTGAAGTGGAAATAGACTATTGTTATTTTGGGGTCAGAAGCAAACCTGGGCCACAATCCTGTACTCACTTAGCCTGGGGTTAAGCCTCACTGAACTCAATGGGATTTCTTTCTGAGTATGAGTAGGATTGAGCTGTCAATTAGCTTTATTCACCAAGCTCTCTTGGACCCCCACATCTCTGTGATAGAAAAGCAATATACACAACCCCTCCCCCCCCACAAATGAGTACATATAAATCAAGAAAATCAAACACATGAGATAATCAATAAATTCTCATTTGGACTCTTCAGTTCTCTCTTACTCAGCAAATGTATTTCCAGGTGAGGTTACACAAACATTTGTACCCAGTGACTTTCTCTGTCTGTTGAAATCCAGCTTTGGGGCTGACATCTCCACTTGATGTCTCCGTTTCAGCCTGCCTCAGCACCGATGTGATATATAAAGACAAATTTGCTGCCATGTTAACATCTCACAAAATAAGCTCCTCAAAGCTGTCATTCATTTGGTGGAAGCCTTTTTTCAGAGATGCACTTAGGAAGCTCATATAAAACAACTTTTGCTTGCATCCCCCCTTGCTCCCCCCCCTTACCCCTCTCCTGCCTGAAGTCCTTTTCACATTTGACAGGCTAACAAAATGCACTCTGTTTGCAGTTGCCCAAATGAATTGTGAACCTTTCTAAATCAAGAGAATTAATTCACATTGTTCTGTGACACGTCTGCATTATTAGAAGGGAAAGCTGACTCCTGACAACTTTTCCCCCTAAGATTCATTACTGTTGACAGATCAAAATTTATAAAGGCATGGGGGCTGCAAGAGAAGGAAGCCTCCCATAGTACTGACTTGCAAAGCAAACAAACCATAATTCGTAATGTCAGTTGCAAACTTGCTGCTTTTGTCGCTGAGCTCACATGTGATGTTGGCTGAATGAAGGCCCTTCATCCAAAGGGGGGGGGGGCGGGGCAGTGGAGGAGGATGAACAAATAGGTATGTATGAAGGGAGAGAAACTTGCAGCAAGTGCATAGATCCAATTCCTCAGCCATCTGTGTTTGCTGAGCCTGGATTGTGAGCAGTGGCAAATATAAGAATAAAGGTTTCTATTATATGTATACTTTGGGTGGAATAGGTCCAGGAGTCAAATATCTGTTTGGGGCTTTATTTGGTTGGTTGGTTGGTTGGCTGCCCCCAAACCTCTATTTTTTTAAAAAAGAAGAGAGTGCATGGGGGAAATTGTTTTCGTTGTTATAAAAAGGTCCAAACCTTAGATGAACAGAACTAGTTACATGGTTCTTTGGATCTCAGCCTGAGGAAATATGAAAACAGGAGTTTTTATATATTATATATTTTCTTTTATCTTGCTGCTTCCTCGCAACAACCTGTGGGTGCTGGATGAGGCTGAGAGACAGAGGCTGTCCTGAGGTTACCTAAGGAGTGTCAAACTGAGTAGAAGTCTGCCCTGCTTCTCTCCAGGTCTATTCCAGCACCCAGGTTTTCATGCTTTTACTTAGCAGAGCCACTCATTCGTAAGGAAGGAAAAGATTCCACTCTAAAAGAGGGCTTTCTGTTAATGGTGAAATGAATAATCAGGGAAATGATGGATGTGTGGGGAGAACTATAGGGTGTGAGTAAATGTGAGGGAAGCCATCCTGAGGGCCACTTTGGCGGAAAAGTGGAATCAACATGGGGGAATTAAAAGCAAATAATAAAATAAGCCGTATGACAGGAATGTCAGGGCACAATCAGATTCCTGACATGCAGAGTATTTTATTATTTATAGCTCTGTGTTCTGCAACATGATGATTTGACAAAGGTCTCTTTATCCACAAACAGAGCAAGTCACTGAAATGGTGAAGAAGCAGGTTTCTTTGGTGGTGTTGAAACACAAATGTTGCCAGAAAAAAACAACAACAGCTGGTGGCAAGAGTTGGGAATAGCTAATAGGTTGGATCCAAAGGAATTACAAGCAAGTTCCTCTCAGTACCTCATGGCCCTATACCTGAATTCCATTCCGTAATATTTGGAAACTTTGGGGGTACAGTATGGGATGTAGCACTTCATGGGGTAGGGGGAGTGGCAGAAATTGAGTGCCACCATTAATGAGTAGAAGAGCCACCCACTTGCTCAACAGCAGGTTTTGCTCCAAGCTGTGATTACTTTCAGATTGGAAGGTATTAACTATGGAGGAGATTTCATTGCCACACTAGATCCTCTTGCCTTGTGATCCTCTCTAGTCAAATGCGCTGTGCAGGGTTTTGAACCTGTGAAGAGAGTTGGCTGTAGGGATGTTCACACATTACACTTGACAAATGTACTATCTAATGTACCTACTAGTTGAGCTGTACTCATGGACAGTTATCCACCCATTAATGTTCAACAACTGTCCAGTCTGCATGCATAGCAACTGAGCTCTGCAAATCAGCACGTGCACCTTCTGTCACACAAACACTTGTACGTGTGTAGAATCAGCTTGCATCTGTGTTCAGTGTAACATGTGAACAAGCAGCTAACAAAACATCTTAAGCTCTCTTAGAAACATTGCCTCTGTTCACGTCCTCTGCAGACGAGTGAGAAGCAGAACTTTAACCCTTGTTGTTGCTGGCAAAAGTGCCGCAGCAATGCTAGCTAAGGAACGATCTCAAATTCAGAGTTGCCTTCATCTGAAATATACTTAGTATGAAAAAGCATCTGACTGACGTTTAGCCTCATTGTGTTTGCTCACTCCGTAATTGGTCTTGTACCAACAGAGGCTGGGAACTTGGCCCAGACAGAAGGGGAAGCTCCATTGATTCCATTTACCATGTTACTGTAGCGATCGCCACATGCTGATAAGCGTAGTCAGAGTGCCGCCTTTAAAAAAAGAAGCAGCAGCCGACAAGCAACGTGTTTACGATGCTGTCCCCCCCCCTTTAAAATTGGATGTCAACATTATGATTAATGTTTGTGTAAAGGACAAGTAGAAAGCCTGTCCTTGCTGAAGTATTCAGTTTTACTGCATGCCCTGGATCAGATTTAAGTGCATTTGTTCACAGCTTGCTTTCATATCCTGATATTTAACATAATTACCAGGGGCCAAAGGAAGATTGAGGTAGATGCTGTTGTTGTTGTTGTTGTTTAAGTGCTGTAATACTGTGTGTACTATTCTGGTCACTTTACCTCAAAAGGGATGTTTTAGAACTGGAAGAGGTTTAAAAGAGAGGAACCAAAGTGATCAAGAGACTGGAACCACTCTCCTCTGAGGAATGGTTACAATGGGGTAACCAACCTGGCACTCTCTAGATGCTATTGGAGACAGTCTCTCCTAATCCCTGACCACTGATCATGCAGGCTGGGAGTCCAACAATATCTGGAGAGTCCCACCTTGGCTTCTACTGGGTCACTTCCCATGTTTGTTGGCTTTTAGTTCAGAAAAAAAGACAAGTAAGGAAGGAAATGATAGAAATGTGGAAGGTTGTGCATGGTGTAGAGAAAATGGATAGGGAGGTGTCTTTCCTCCCTCTCCCACAATACTAGACCCTGAGGGCATGCAGTGAAGCTGAATGTTGGAAGATTCAGGACAGGCAAGAGACAGCACTGCTTCACACTACGCACAGCTACACAATGGAATTTGCATCCATAAGATGTAAAGATGGCACCAACTTGGATAGCTTTCAAAGTGGACTGGACAAATCAGTGGAGGATAGGGCAATCAATGACTACTAGCCACAATGGCTATGTTCTCCCTCCACTATGAGAGGCATTAAGTTTGTGAATGCCAGTTGCTGGGAGTCACAAGTGGGGAGAAGGCTATTGCACTCAGCCCTGCTCGCAAGCTTCCCTTAAGCATCTGCATAGCTGTCAACTTTCCCCTTTTTTTAAAGGGAAATTCCCTTATTCCAAATAGGATTCCTCGTGAGAAAAGGGAAAAGTTGACAGCTATGCATCTGGTTGGCCACTGGCTAGGATATGGAATTATATGGGCTTTTGACCTGATCCAGCAGGGCTCTTTTTATATTCTTATATTTGTGTATCCCACAGTACAAACTATAGGTCATATCGGTGATTATTTTTTCCCTCCTGCATGTCTTGGGCTGGACCTGCTAGCCTTGTATTGTGACAAGGGATGGGTGAATCTGTCAATTTCAATATTTCTCAGTTTCTCATTTCCCCACTCCATATTTCTACATCAGTTTGTGATTTAAATAAAACTAAGTCTGCATGAAAATTCACCAGTATTTTGATGCGATTTTCTCCCAATATACAGTACACATCTTTGTGTGCAATTTTGCCTAATCTACAAAAGTTTGCAAAACAATTT
This sequence comes from Zootoca vivipara, assembly GCF_965207765.1. Classification (NCBI taxonomy): domain Eukaryota; kingdom Metazoa; phylum Chordata; class Lepidosauria; order Squamata; family Lacertidae; genus Zootoca; species Zootoca vivipara. The sequence goes on from NC_142583.1 coordinate 34,040,803, forward strand.
CACCTGATATAGTGCATATTTGAATGTATTTTTCATGAATACATACTTTTTGTATGCATGTCTAACCCTGGTATTTGCATTTTGTACATATTTCTTGGCATGAGAATTGCATTGCAGAATTCAGAGACAGTATGTGTGGATTTCCAAAGATGGCTGTTTCAGTTTGCATATTGATTTGAAAGTGTGGATGACATAGGTTCATCTATAAATGCAAATGGAATTGAATTTCTCTCCCATCCCAAATTGTGAGCTGCCAGGATTTTGATAAACCTTCACAATACATGAATTTGTGAATGAGCTGTGCTTAGTTTGGTGGGTCTTAATATTGTGCAGGTCTGGGTTACAATATCACTCCTCCTTAAGTTGGAAAACCTGCTTCGTATGACAAATTTCCCATGCCCTTTGTTTGTTTGTCTGAACTTCATAGAATTTCCCCTTTCCAGCTCCAGAATATGCAGCCAACATCTTGTGATTTACATTTGCCATGCAAGTGGTATTACACTCTGCAGTAACTAGAGAAGTCAAGATGGCACCCTTGATTCATGCCCCCATCTTTACTTGCATAGACTTGCAGGTCTAGGATTGATATCCTGGGAGACGGTTGTCTGTATCAGTGACTGTTTCTCAGCTGCATTTTTTTAAATGTGTCCAGATGCAAGGGAAGACATAATTTTTGAATGCATAGCTAGCTACAGAAAGGCTACAGTTTACCTTGTTCCCTGCCTGCGAACTTAACGGGAATGTGAGGGATACTGTTATAGTTTTGCAATGGAAATGTCTCTGGCAGCAACTCTGGGGTTTTAAGGGCTTTTCGGTTCCTCTTGCCTTTTTACTTTGCTTAGGCCACTCCCAAAATCTTACTGATGCGTTGCCATCCTTTACAGTTGCATGCATGGACCTCTGAGAGCAACTTAAGTTCTGAATCCTTCAGAGGTTTTATAGCCTGTGGTTTAATGAGTCTTGTGTTTGAAGAACCAGGTGACTGAACCTGCAGAAGAGAACATGGTTTTAAGGGAATTAAAACCTTTAAGGGAATTAAAGCCTTTAAGGGAAAAGAGGCAGGCAAGAGTTCTCTAAGGTGATTTTTTTTCATGCGCTGACTATGTAGCAGAATGTACAAAATTGCAATTCTTACACTGGGAAATCTGGAGAATACATTAGTGTAGGCGAGGCACTAAGTTGCTATGGAGATGGAAACCAAGTTAGGTAAAAATAGCTGGTATGTCACCAATGCTGTGTTTATCACCAAGCTAGTGATTCTGCATTGCGCTCACCCTCTCTCTCCCCTCCTTCTCTCCATAGCCTTATTTCTTGCTCAGCTACTTGCAGGACAAGAGTTAGATCATCTGTTGTGCAGATGGCCCCAGCTTCAATCCCTGACACTGGGTAGGGCTGAGAAATCCTACGTGTCACTGTGGTGAGTCACTGCTAGTTGGTGTAGACAATACTGAGCTAGAGGGACCAATGACTGACTCAGTATAAGGCAGCTTCTTCCTATGTTCCTGCGAGCTCTGTGTGATCCATATGCTGCGTGGTTTTTCTAATGGAAATGGAGAGTCAAAATGGTGGGATGATGGGAGGTTGGCTAGAGGTTCCAGGTTCAGTGCAGAACAAGCATTCTCATGGCTGCAGTAATAGCTTTTCCTACCCAATCCTTGGGCATCTCAAAACAGCAGGCCACTGAGTTGCCATTTCCTTTTCATTCCCCACCTACAGTGTGGCTGAATGCTAATGGAGGCTGCTTGCTGGGAGGACCGGTGTGTGTGTGTGTGTGTGTGTGTGTGTGTGTGTGTGTGTGTGGAGCTTAATGGCTTCTGCTTCTAGCTCAAGGTCTATCTTATATCAGCTGAGGCTAAATAAAATAGATGATATTCTTTGAGGTGAGAGACGTGGCCTTTCAGTCACACTGGCTGGTAGATCTGCTATGTGAGCTGTTGGGTCATTTAGCTAAACAATTATATTTGCTGTTTCTTCTGAGGGGATTCCTTGTTCACTCGAGGAATCCTTTAATGTAGCTGTGACTTAGGGCCCCTCCAGACGGGCATTTTGTTTTGAGAGTCTTCTGCAACTTGCTCTTGACACAATAACAGTGAAATAATGGTGGATTTATTCTGCTTTCATTTGCAATTCTTCCCCAACGCTGCCTCATTATTGCTGCCCAGAGGAACTGTAGTGCAATGAAAGCAGGACAAAAATAAACTGGAATATTTTTGTGTATGAAATGTTATGGGGTGCTTAGCAGGAAGTTGCAGGATATGCACTGATAGGAGATGAAGCAGTGTGGCTACACCAAAACTTTTGCAGTAGCTATTGAAAGCCGCATCACATATGACTACCCTGGTAACATCGTGAGCACAAAGAATCACGGATGTGCAATAAAAAGACCTGGAGGAACCCTTAATCAGCAGAAAATGTATTGCAGTATGGCTATAGGTTTCCATTAGGATGGGGTGCAGAAGAAATTATTTTTCTGTTCATTTTATTCATATTATAATGTGGCACTCAGTGTCTTCCAGCTTTGCCCCTCCTGTATTTCTTTGGACAAGGTTTATTTGTTTCAGTTGAGTCTGTTTTGGCGGAGCACATTGGAGATAGCACTGTTTGGGTTGATTGATGTTTGCTAGGTCTGTTTCCTGTGAATCACACACATTTCCGCTGATTCACCTTAGCTGCATTTTGTTCTTTCCGAACGGCAAGTTTTCACATTTTTTCAAGACAAAACTTTTGTCTCTCTGTCTCTGTCTCTCCTATCCCCCTTCCCCATCATGAGCCCAGGGGAGGAAGCAAGTAAAAAGAAAAACAGGAAGGGCTTCACGTGAGGAATGTGCTTTTGTAAAGCAAGACTGGGTCAACATACAGAGGAGATGAATAAGGAAGACATGTACTTCTCTGATTTGCAGGGAGAAAAACACCCCATGACCTGTGACTATAGACATACTGGCTAGTTTGGCTATAAAGTGGGGGAGGAGGTGGGGAAGTACTTTGATTGCTAGACAGAGCAATCCCTTCCTCACCACCCTGATTTAATCTACTCATCCCAAATGCCCATTCAGATACCGGATGTGACCCAGTTGGGGGGAAATGCTAAGGAGGGGAAAGCTGTAGGTCATGATTGGGGGAAAGGGAAAGGTGGGATATTAATGTAATAATGAAAATAAACCAACAGAAATCTGTGCCGTGGCTGAACCACTTTAAAAAGCTGGTGTGAGAGAATTATCTTCTATACACACAAATCCTCCCTGAAAACTGGAGAGAAAGCTTCCAGCCTAGCCTCCTCCCACACACCTAGGCTTGTTTGCATAGGGAAATGTTTTTCACAGGGAGTATTCCCTATTCTGATCATAGGTAAAATGGAAGTTGGTGGGCAAGACTCATTTTAGCAGTGAAATGGGAGAGAGGTTTGCTGATGCTTTCCTTCTCTCACAGCTGACTACCCATAGCCCTTTGCTCCAAATGCTCTTCTTCCTTTCCATAGCAGAAGTAGGCAGAAGAGAGAGACAAATGCCTAGAGAAAGAGACTGAGAGAATGTAAGGTAAAGTGGGCTTGGGCGGCAGGGGAGGAAGGCTCAGTGTCCCTCTCCTGCACATTTCTTTTATGTTTGTGATGCCATATGCTCCTGTGTGGCTGGGCCCACCCCTCCCTTCCGATTCACAATAGTAAGAAAATGCAAACATGCGTGTGGTGGGCATCCAGTTCCAACTGGGACCACAGTGGGGGTAAAGGGTTTAATGCCCCCTCTCCCCACATCACAGCTCCAATCCATCTTGAGGCTTCACTAGGTGGCATATTGCTTTAAGACAAAACTGTTATATTGGACCTAACCTATCCATTGTACTCAGGGTTTCATTCTCCCGTGGGAAGTTGGAAAGGTCTAATCAAGTTAAGTTTCTTTCAGGAAGGTCAGATTAGGCATGGTCAAGGTTAGTCAAATCTACTTGGGCAGGGTACCAGTCAGCAAGAATCAGGACCCTGGACAGCTCCTAATGGGCCTTGCTAGCTGAGCTATGAAAGATGTTGCTCCAACAGGGCGCCATCTGAAGCCATCTGCTTTCCTTAAAGGGCCTTTGTCTGATGTTGTATCCTTTGACTTTTGCACCGTCTGTGTCCTAGACTCTAGGAAACGGAGGAACTGTTCAATATGGTTTCCTGAGTCCAAGGAAAGAGGTAGGGCCATATCCTCTGGTTGGGAGGGCATGGGAGAAGCTACTGTAGGTCCTGCCCAGGGGAAAGTGGCTTGAATCTCATCCTCATCTGAGCATTCTGAGGGATCATTTCACAACCTATGTCCAGTCTGGCCCTTGGGTACCCCCTGAATTCTATGGGAGGGGGGAAGCAGACACCCACCACTTCATGTTTAGCCTGATCTTGAGAACTAGGCAGAGTCACCTCTGTTTTCCAGATGCAGAGCTAAGCAGATTTTAAAACTTACACTTTCAAATGTGTGCTGTATAACATATGCAGCATGCATCAAGAATGCATGAAAGCACTCTATGCCATGTGCTAAGAGTTGCCCAGCTTTTATCTTGGATAGCCTGAACAATCTCACTGTAGGTTTACCTTTGGGAGTGATTCAGCCACATATATTTTATACATCCTGTCTCTCTTAAGATATTGTAGTTACAAAATCATACATCGCTAAAGAGGGAAAAAAACCCAGAGTGGTAAAGATGAGGCTATAAATCTATTTGTTATAAGATGGAATTCACGGCTTGCTCATGCATATATCATTTAATGACGACGCTCTCATAAACGAATATTGCTTTGTTGAAATTGAATGTGCTACAGAGATTTACATCAGCTGCTGATCTGTCAAACCACTTCTAATCTATTTAATATATCTTCTCATAGAGTAGTATTGTTTTAAGCGGTTTGTAGCATAAAGTCAGCAGTTATTCTCAGACAATGATGATAATTATAATGTCCAGGGTTCTTCCTTTACTGTGGTAGCTTCCTTTACATGTGGAGTATGACCACATTAACCAAAGGAAGTCAAATCATTGCTGTTTTCTTATTCATCCTACCACATCTTTAAAATACCTCTTTAAAAAACATGTGTGGAAAACTACTGTGATTTTAGGAAATGCCTACAGAATGATCAAGGGTTGAAAAATGCAAATCTTAAGTACATTAATGGTTTTGTTTGGTCTTCTTATTTTTTCTCATTAGATGATCAACCATGTCCTATTATTCTTTGGGATACCTCCTTGGCTCAGACCGATAATGACACACACTCGTCATTGAAGTTAACATGGGGGGCTTACAAGCAACAATTAAAGCAAAAATGTTGGCAAAATGGCAAAGTACCCAAAACAGAGTGGGGATGTACAGATATCCATCACTATGAGTGGTCCAAGATGGCACTACTTGATTTTCTTTTACAGGTAAGGCAAATGGGACTTATTGTTGGTACACAGGATTAATTATAGCAACACATTTTATTGAATAAACTATTTATATAAAAAATGCTAGTGGTAAGGGAGCCACATTTGAAACTTCTACAATGCAAAAGTGTTACAGAAATTAGAAGTCAAAACAAAGTATGACAGAGAATTCTTACCCAGAGGTCTAATGGTTGACATGTCCTAGCCCTTCCATTATAACTCAATTACTTTATTAATAACTAAGTAAATTCTGGTCCATTTGTGCCAAGGCTTTACTCTTAAGAACTGCAAAGTCCTTGTGTTCCTGACTAGGGCAGAAGTAGCAATGTTATGTCACAGGCTTGGCAATTCAAGCACATCATTATGAAACTGTCTAGAGCTTGAAATTCTCAGAGTTGTACGATGATCCACAGAGGATCTCCTCCCCGGTTCCAGAGCTAATAATGACGGTGTGGGGGAATCATCTCATTCATTTCATTCATCTAGGGTGCTAAGTTCTTACAAGGTAAGATTCCTCACTTTGTAAGCCCAGAACAGGAGGCTCTTTATGGATGAACAGTTTAACACACAACTGCATGGGAAAATGAAAGCAACCACAAGAACAAGCTAAAGGGTGGAATCGTAGCTCCAACCCATATAATGGGAGGCAATGTTTAATTCTATCATTACCTATTACAAGGAGAAACATGAAATAGGCCTGGTTAGGTATCCTTAAATAAATATACTATCCAGAGCATGTGATGCTGGCAACAGGGCACTATTAGAGTTCCGTTTCTACACATGCAGCTTTCAGTCATTCCATTGGTGCAAATCCAGGAGAGGTTTCTGGTTGTCTGTAACTTCTAGTTACATGTATAAATTGCCCTTTGATTTCTAATACAATTCAGCTTTCTATACACTTGTAAATTGCAGAAATCATTGAGTGGCAGGTTTTCATAATGGCACGTAGGTAGTACATACAATATTTAAGTATAATTCATATGCAAACACTATAGGTATGGCTATTACAGGACATTGATTTCTAAACTAAAAATAGATTGTCACGTCCAATGTCTCTCAGTACATCCCTGAGTATGTCATACTTGGCACCCAATAGAAAGTCATGGTATTTATTGTACGGATACTAAGCATAGCAACAACCATACAGGAATAGCATGGAGACTGTAGCAGTCTCAATGTGTTCATGTGGAACCATTAATATATCTCTCAGTAATGGAGTATATAGTAAATGGTCTTCTCTCTGGGGAACCGCATTTAAGCCACATTAACTTTGAAATTTAGGGGCCTCTAGCGTAAACACTGCAGCTTAGCAGAACGCCTGGCACCATTATCATCATTCAGAAATAGTAGCTGGAGTGTGTTGGTAAACTGAAAGGACACAGAATATGGATTTATGTTTGGGAAAGAGCACATGCTGAGTTTACCACACTGAAATTTAAAGAAGCGAGTGCTGGAAGAAAGGCCTGCTCCCTGCTGCAAGGCCCATTTCCACCTGGCCTAGGGGGCGGAGCCCAGACTCACCTTGAAGAGTTAAAAGAGGCTCCTAGGAGGGCACTGGGACATTGCTGGAACAACTCTTGGATTGGGGCAACTGGCTAAAGTGTTTTAAACTGTTCTAATTATGTTTTCCTCTGTTTTATTTTTGTTGGGTTAGTGTTGGTTAAATGTTTAGTTGGGGTTGGCGGTTATTTTAATTTGGGTATACAGTAACTGTAAACTGGTTGTTGTTGTTGGTGGTTTCTATTGATTTATTGGTTTGTTTGTTGCTTGTGTAGGATATTTTGTTTTTAAATGTTTGATGTTTTGTTGTGTTTTTATATATGTTGAAACCCAGACAGATGGATGGGATATAAATTATTTTATTATTATTAATAATCCAGAGGAAATTAATAACACAAGTAGTGCAACTTTTCAGAATGGTAATTTGCTATTTGGTCAGATGGTACTGCTACTATTATTGCTGCATAACTTGCAACATGATCTAGTCTCCCTTTGTATCCTCCTCACTCTCTTCCCACATACCCTTGTGCATGGGAGCTGATTGCCACTGACCTCTTCCCCTTTGATTGACATTCCAGGCATACACAAATGGGCAGCTCTTTGGAGGAGAGTGTTGCAAGCATGCAACTGTACCTAAGTGGCTGGATTGGGCCCAAACAAACAGATCCTTGCCAAGAATGAATGATAATAACAAACATGAACATGCCAAAAATTGCACATGCAGAAGCAGTCATGCTGAGTATGGAATATATAGCTATCCTGTAGACCACATCCCATCTATTATAAGAGCTGAGCGAAACATATTTGAGGAAACTTTTCTTTTTTGCAGGCCACATGCATGTGTGCTGGGAATATGAATGCCACAACTCTAGGTAGTTGTCAAGTGCAAGTTTCCTATACATTTGTATATGCCTGTCTTGTCTTCAAATGTTAATAAGGTTCTGGAAATGCTAGGGTCTATTTTCCCCCCTGTAACATTTGAAACAGCTCCTCTACAGAGTCATGTAGCTGACTCTTCTCAAGCCTGGGAAGCAACTCTCCAGGGAGTCAGGGAGCAGGAACTCTGTATGAATTAAGGATTTTAATTTATTTCTAAACAGTTGTGATACCTCATGTTCACATGTGCTTTGGTGGCATCCCATAAACCTGGTAGATGTTTTCATATGATCACATCTTGATGATTTACCTGAATTGATTTTCAGATCTACCATCGCTTGGACAAGAACTGCTGTGGGTTCAAACCGCGCAAAGAAGATTCCTGTGTCCAGAAAGGATTGAGCCTGAATTGCGATGACCAGGATAATGTTGATTTGACACACATTATCCAGAGAAAAGATGATCCAAGGCATTTGGTCTTTATAGATAATAAAGGTTACTTTGACAGAAGTGAAGACAATCTGGATTTCAAAATATTACAAGGCATAAATGAGTAAGTTCTAATAGGGTGGGGAGGCTGAATGCAGATCTCCAGACCTCTCTGTCTGGCCATACAATGCATCAAGCAACACTGCTGGGGAGATGGAAGAACACTGGGGTTAATTTCAGTGATGAGAACTCTATGGATTATCCCTTTCCACATGGATAATTGTGGGCTCTTGACCTTGATGTATCTCACTACACTTTGATTAATCACTGCCCTTTCCTCTTCATGCCTACCTTCCTATATACGTAGATCTCACAAATATTGCTCATTGCTGTTCCTGTTCTAACTCTGCTTCTTGAATCTTCAAGCCTTTCACTGGTCTCACTACTCTTGCTACCTGCTTTTTGCTTCTCACTTGACATACTTGTTTTGGCGAGGACTGAACTCACCTTGCCTCTTTTACATTTACTACAAGTGAAATAATGATGTATAAAAATAGGAAAGGCTTAAATCTCCGACAAAAAAAGCGTTCCCGTGAAATTTGATCAGAGCTGACTTGTTTGTTTACTTGCAGGTTCCCTGAATCGGCAGTCTCCGTGCTGAAAAGCCAGCGTTTGCGAGAGAAGCTTCTACAGTCTTTGTTCCTTGACAGAATTTTTTGGGAAAGCCAAGGTGGTCGTCAAGGCATTGATAAATTAATTGATGTGATTGAACAGAGGGCCAAAATTCTTCTTACTTACATTAATGCCCATGGGGCAAAAGTACTGCAAATGAATGAATGAGAGCTCAGTCCTGTGCACACTTACATGGGAATAAGGAAGACTGCCCACAGCTGGACTTACTTCCAAGTAAACACACATAAGATTGTGGTGAATAGGGGAATGAGAAAAAAACCTAGTTCTAATGAAAGGGTCACAGAGTTTCATTAAATAAGAAACTCAGACAGGCACACCTGATGTGAAACTTGTTGACAATACTTTTAATTTATAAAGCACACATGAACAAATGTTCAAACATTTTTTTAAAAAAAACAGGTATTCTCTATAGGAGCCTGGGAGGTAAGCATCCCAAATCACTTGCTTTATAAACCATACATATATTTATTTTTGTTTCTCCTTTGGACACCAATAGCATATGGTAGAAGTTTCACCATTTATTTGATTTCAATGGATGTTGCTCACTTTAGGGGGAAAAAATCCTCTAAACATATGACAAAAGTTGTAGCTCTTAGACTACTCCTTTCAATGGGACTGTTCTAAAAAAGTGGTTTTTAGGATCGCTGCAGACTTGCTTCAGGAAAACATTTATACAAGGATTTTTCTATGTTTCTTTCCAACAAAAATAGCAGACCCCAACTGCTGTTGATATTTCTGTATGTGTCAAGTATTGTTTAGTAAAAAGACCATGTTCAGTGTTCTTGGAATTAGGAGTATGATACTTTATATTTAGTGTTTTTTTTAAAAAATAAGGAAATAAGTTATCCACTGAACTAAGCAGATGTTTCATGGTTATGTTACATACTTGCTTTTGAGGTTCTTTTTAGAACTTACTGTATCTACAATCTGTCAACCATTGTTCAAAAATTCCACAAAGAACTAGAAGCCCCCAGTCCCCAACATGGGGGTCACCGTCTACCTTTGTTTAGCTGTTTAACCAATGAAATCAGGTTTACAGTATGTAAAATACTGGCAATTGTAACTTTAGTTCTTGAGTATTCTATGATATCATAAACTGTGACTTTGAAGACATTCCTTCCAGTTAATATATTTGTAAGAATACTGATAAAAACATAATTAAAAGGGACATGAATATTGGTATTGTCACTAGTATGGAAGCTTGACATAAAGCATTGTGTTCTGGTTTTTCGATCTCATTGTTAGGATATAGGCTTTGAACTCATGATGGGATGGAGGCAAATGCACCTCTGGTACATAGCTGCCAAGTTATCCCTTATTTTAAGGGATTTTCCCTTATGCTGAATAGGCTTCCTCGTGAGAAAAGGGAAAACTTGGCAGCTATGCTCTGGTATCCTGGAGTCTGCCTCAAGAGTCTTTAGTATTTGTATAGCTTCATAGTGACCAGCTGCATTGTCCTGTGTCTCACCCTAAGAATCCTGAAATGTATAGTTTGATGAGTGTGTTGTAGAGTATGGATTAACCAACCCAAGTCTCTGGGTCATAGGTTTCAGGTCGTACAGAATCTTATTCTCAGGTGGTTGCCCTTTATTCATTCAGCTGCAAATGACAGAAGGGCTTGGCTGAAAAGGGAGACAACTGCATCAAAGGAAAGCATAAAACCAACCCCCCAGGCCACAACAGCACTGCAATATAAGTTCTCAAAGTAGCTCCCCCCCCTGTTGTTCTTTGTATGAGAGATTGCAACCACTCCTATATCTAATTATACACATGCATGATGATGGCATGCTGAATGGAAATAATTGAACAGCTCATATTATGATGGCCTGTGTTTGTCCTTGAAAGAAAACAGATCTTTTTTGTATCCATAAATCCACCCTGTGTTTTGTGTGCCTGTTTCCCCAACCATGGCTTGTGCCAAACAAGCACTCACCACAGGCATTTACATGCTGTTAATATTTTTCCTGCTCACCTTAACTGCTGGGGCAAGGGTGACAGCTAAATTAAGCAGCAGGCTTTTATTCCAGCCTGGGAAACAGGACAAAATGAACTATGAAACAAAGCTTTCCCAGGCAAACACGGAGCAGTGTACACTGTTTCAGTCACTTATTTTGTAATAATCTGTATCAGGCTACTTTCCATTTATGGGCACATGGGATCAGACATATTTTCACATTCCAGACTAGTCTGAAGCAATGGGAGTAGCAAGGAATCCAAGCTCTTTGTGTGGGAGAAATATTCAAGAAAAAGATTGGGTGAAATGCCAACTTTTAAACAACTGAATATTTTCATAATTATAAAATCTAAGGATGTTTGCTGGCTGTTCTCACGCTAAGGAATCCCCTGCTCTCTTTTGCTGCACATGATAAAACAGGTCTGTTCAGAGCCCCATCGCAATGCCCACTTATTTACAAAACTCTGTTCATTGTTGGTTTTTTTTAAAAAACATTAAGGAGAAATGCTCCAATTTAGAGCTCAGCATTACACACACGAAACTCCCCCCGCCCCAATCTCTCCCATCCAGTTTGATAGAGACTTGTGAATAAATTCTATTTGCACACTTGGTGCTTGGAGTCTTTGCGTACACTAGAGAGATGGGTGTTCATTCCTCCATGATCACAAAGAGTCTACCCAAGGAGACAAAGCTTGATAAGAAATAGTCCCTCCTTATGTCTGAACTGGCAGACACCAGAAATTATAATCAGACTCTGAACTTTCTGGGACTTTCCTTTGTGGTCAACATGGAACCTGACCTGAATGTGCACTGTCCTTTTAAAACACATTGTGTTAGACGATCAGTAAAATGAAATTTAAATGAAACTCTCACTGGCAAACATTACTGTGAAAGATGAAGTGTATTGAGAGCAGGCAACTCTACCCTTCTGCTGAAATTAGTCTAAAGATATAAGAAAACATGTATACAAATTAAATAATGAAAGTCAAAACCAAGCAAACATGTATTTGAAATATTAGCAAGACTCACTAGAATATTAATACAGGGTAATGTGGATTGTGTTGTTGCTAACAACTTTTCAGTTGATTCCATCTGTGTATGTGCTTTGAATTTATGTATATTTTTTGCAGCATTAGCATATTTCACTTGCACTGTGGAAGTTAAATATATTTTGGTTTTATAAGAGGATTTTTAAAAATGTCTCTGTTGTTGTCTTGGTAAATAAAATAAAAAACTAAAAACAGTATTTCACAGCTTTATAAATATTGGATGCTTTGAAGTAATTATATTAACTCTATTGAAAAGCACAGGTCACTAATTTAATTTTAAACTTGAATAAGCTTAGCTTAGGAAAACAACCCAAAATAGATTATGAAACCTTGTTTGATGGAAATATTTTTAGTTGTTTATTCATTTGACTTGCAATGGCTGCCAGTATCTTGCCTTTAAATATATCCTCTGGGTTTTTCTGTGCTTGGTCTTCCAAACATATTTAGGTTCAAAGCTAATCTTGTGTATTTGAGGTGGAAAGCAATGGCGATAACTTCAAACAACATAAACTGGCTGATGCTCAAAATCATGTCATACGCTTGGAAATGTACCACTTAAGAATGCAGGTGGAGAACAGGGCTTACATGCACATGAAGGGGCATAGCTGGACAAGTTATTTTGGCACTCAAGGGGGGAAAAAATCCCAGAAACACCTCTTCCCCTCCCTAACAGTAAAAATACAACAATATTTTCTTCCCTTTCATGACACCCAGAATCAGCTCCCCAAGATGGCTACCTTATTCTGCTTAATGGTAGGGCCAGCTCTGGCCAGAAGGCCACATGTTTAGATGCTTTCCCAAGTAAATAAAAATAAATAAAAGTGCATTGGCTAGGCCAGGGGTTTTTCTTCTTCTTGAAAAACATGCTAGTTTTCTGGCCTGAATAAGTCTGAGAATGCACCATGTTGGCTCTCAGACTTCACTAGGGCCTCCTTTATCCCCCCACAACTGGCCAGCCACCAGGATAACGGAAGAATGATCTTCCCCTAAAGGACAACATCTGCTATGAGCAGCTGTGTAACTAAAGCATGAAAACCTCTTGTGTCTACTTTCCTCGAAGAGCCAAGGACATCATATGAAACAGAGTGTTGCTAAAGGAGTGCTGTGGTCCCCTCTTCTTTCCTTACTAAGTGAACCTGCCCTGTTTTATGAAAACAGATCTTGACTGGATTGTAACAATACCATGTGTTTTGAATCAGAATCCCCTCCCAAAGCTAGTGGCATTTCTACTGTAGTTATGGATTTGCACATCAGCCAGCTATGGCTTGGGATGGGAGATGGGGGAGAAATTTGAATCAGCCATCTCCTCCTCCTCCTCCTCCCCCACTCAATGTGGCCTACAGATAAAAACGACAGCTAAAAACATAGAAGAAAAACAATCCTTAGAAAACATTAAAATCAAAACTGTAGATATACATAAAAATCTATTATAAACATACAAATAATTACAATAAAAGCAGCACATTAAGAGCATTCAGTTCTCAAAAGCCTGTTGTGAAAAGAAAGTGGCAATTTGAGAGGATTCAGAAGAGATTTGAGAAGTCCATGGAGGATAAGTTTATGAGTGCATACTAGCTCTGATGGCTGTGTTTTTATCTCCAATGTCAGAGGCATACTGTATGCCAGTTGTTGGGAATCACAAGTGGAGGGAACATTCATGCTCCCTCTGTGAGGGACCACTGTGAGAATAGGATCCTGGACTATGGTGGGCCTTTGGCCTGACCCTGCAAGGCTCTTCTAAAGCTCACTTCTGAGTTCCCTGAGCAGCTAGATATGTCAGGCACCATTTCAAAACACCATTTCAAAGCAAATCTATCAAATTTGTACAACCTGAGAACCGAAAAGCAGCCATTCTTTGAAATTTGTGCCTATCTGAATTTTACAGTGCAGTTCTTCAGCAAAGCAATACTTTGCAAAATAATGCATATATTGGGGGAAATGTGCATAAGAATGAATGTATTTTTGAAAGCAACATACCAAAATGCATAATACCTGGAGGAAATCCATGGGAAAATGTGGACATTGGTCAAAGGTGCACTCAAAAATATGCTTCTTAGGAGAAATTCACATTCAGATGCTGATGAAATTTCACTGAATTCAACATTGGAAAATGAGAAACAGAGTACCAATATTGACATATTCTTACACCCCTAACTTGGGTGGCTGTTTGAATAGCCTGTATGTTATGACTGTAGACTTGTCATAAACACTCACCAGCACATACAAGATTCCCACATACATGGCCACACTGTCTCACTGCTTGCTGAAATGCTTAGTTCCATACATGACAATGGTTGCACATGATTAATTTTACCAAGATGGGAAATGCGTTCCGGATCTACTGCTCCTATTCTTCATATAGAATTTAATTATGAAGGGCTGTGTGGCATTAAAGGAATTATTTTATTTCTCCCTTTTAGCATGTTGGTGATACTTTTAGAAAAGGGAAAATTCTTGCTCTTTAGTACCAATACATTAAATGGGGATTTAATCTCAATCTGGTCTATGATTTGATCCAGAAGTCGCTTAAGTTGTTAAAATTGCATGAATGGCTTCTTATTTGCTTTGAAGCACCTGGAGAAGACAAAGAAGTCCAGTTTCTGAGAATTGTGGTACTCGGAGCTATGGCTACCCAAATTCTATCTTCTAAATCAGGAGTTACTGACTTGTAGCCTGAATGCCACAGATATATCATAAGTTACAACAGGGACATGAAAAATGTAATATCTATTTTGGAAAGCTGTTCATTCACTAGAAATCTGGACACTTCTTCAGCTAGTTACCAACTTTTTGCATACAGATCCTAAATTCAAGGAGCAGGTTTTCAACAGGTTTGGATATAATTGGACAACATTTTGAATCAAAATGGCAGAATGAACCTTTCAAAGCTGCACTGATGTTAATCACGGATTTCAAAACTGCAATGGTTATTTTTTTAATTAGAATTCCCAAGTAACATTAAGGCTGCCAGTAAATCAATAATCTGGGGGAAGGAAACATATTTGGGAAAATATACATTTGGAATAGATAAAATAATAAGTAATAAAAGAAAACACAGCACCATTTGGGCTTATTCCCCAGTGCTTTTCAAGTCAGATATATGCACAAATTATACCTCTACAAAACTGATAAAAAAGGATTTTCCTCCCACAGAAAAATCTATATTAAAGCAGCTCTAAATTGCAGACTTTCTGGAAGGAAAAAACCCTGTTTGCCAACAGATCTTTAGTCCACTTTATAGAACAGCTGCCTGTATTTCAGCATGGAATAAGAGAGTGATGTTGTTGTTGTTTTTAAACAGAAAGGGAAACATGACAAAATGAAGGCAGCTGTTACTTTCCACAACGTGCCAACATTTTTCTTTTTTATGCTTTTGTGAAATAATGTATTTGCATTCATAAGCATGGAGAGGGTTTGCATTCCAGAATCTGTTTAGCTCTGAGATAACTTGACACAGTCAAATAATACTTTCATTGGCTGTCATTTCAGAGTGACAACCTATGATCAGTGATTTAGGGAGAATTGACCAAATACTGTATAAAAGTGGAACCAGCATAAGAAATATTATAACAGAAATGTACCGGTGGAAAGAAAGAAAGAGAAAGGAAGGAAGACAGACAGACAGACAGAAAGCTTTCCAGTTTTCCTGTAAGATAAAAACCTTTAGGACAGATTTTTTTCAATTTTGTGAAAATGGTCTGGGGACTTGCAGCATTTTAATTTTAGCTACAGCATTTATAAATGTATAAATTGATTATGGGGAGTGGGCAAGCTGAAAGATAGAATTAGTATTGAAAGCATCTTCAGTCCCCTCCAAATACAATGTCTTAGCAATTCCATTTTCTGTTTTCTTTGTCAGAAAAAAAACTTATTTCTGATCGCACATGTCATCTGCTGCTACCTGATCCTTTTAACTGGAGATTCCAGGGTATTGAACCTGGGACTTTCTGCATGCATACCATGAACTGTGGTCCCCCTCCCAGTTTTCCTTGCAAGACTTTTGTGCTGCAGTTGTGATCTCATTGTGTCATATTAGCGTCATCTGAGGAATGATATTTTCCCGTCAGGAATTAATCTGGCATTCCTTGAAGGCCATCCGAGCAATGTGAGCTTGACTTCTCAGTGATATTCTTTGTTGGGCCATGTGAAACATGTCCAGATTTGGCAGCAATTCATAACAAACACAGAAGAAAGTATGCCAGTGTTGAAGGCAGTTGCCTGAAGTGTGAGAACTATGTCTGACAGATGGTGGGAGCTATCTCCTATCCGAAGCCTTTTTGATTTGGGAATGTTGAAAAAACAGAGTTATCCTCTTGGGCCTTGCATGCCCTTGACCCTAAAGAGCAGAAAAAGAAGATACAACAGAATTCAGGAAAAGAAAAGAAAAAGATCATGGACTTCCTGTTTTCCACAAAAGGAAGCACAAAACCATAAAACTAAAAATATCAGTGACCTAAAATTAACTTTTGGACTTGCAATGTTATCAAATTCTATAAGAGGAAATAAGGATATAAGAAGCAGGTCTTTAAGCTATAAACAAGCTATCAAGAAAGGAAAAAAGAAAGTTTGTGAAAAGACAATGTATTCTCCATAAAATGTAAAAGTATTTTGCAAAACTGTACAAAATGGGGAAATTAGTCCACTCATTCAGTTTCATTCATTCAGTTTCCACTCATATTTTTACAGCATCATTGTATAATTGTATAATTAAATCACATCAAGGAAAGTAAGCTACAAATTGGCTACCAAGAAAACGTCTCTGTCTTCCCCAACCACTTTTCTTTTCTCCTCTTGGCTTCAGATTTTAGCATTTTGAATTGGTTCTGCTTCCTAACCTATTCTTTTTAATATGACTGCCATAGCATCTAAATGGTTTTTTAAAGAAATAAATTGGTTCTAAGCAAGAATGTTTGATCTGTTCATCGAGTCGGGACTAGCCCAAGACAGTTTGCTGCCTGGGACAAGGGAGGATCACTTCTCTGCCCCCACTACTCCATGTATTGAACCTGATCATATGTAGCATGGCTTTGATGACACACTAGTGCATTCTTGCCCAACCTGGTGCCCTCCAGGTATTTGGACAACCATTCATCCCATCTCCCTTAACTGTTGACCGAACTGACTGAACCTGATGGGAGATGAAGTCCCAAAGATCAGGTTGGAGAAGGATGAATCAGTTGAACCTAGAATATAGGAATAAATATAGATAATAACCACTGGTGTATCCATACCATGTGGACTGCTAATACGAATATGTACCAGTATTCATAGTGTCCACCATTATGATTTGCAAAACTGTATTACAAATGAAAATAAATAAAAACACATTGGCCCAAATCCCAAGAAAGGCACACTAATTTAGTTCCACTGAAATCAATACAACATAATTGGTCCTATTATTTAACTCACCCTAGATTTGGGCCAGCATCAACAACAGTTAGAATCAATATGTACAGTATATAAAACTGACAAAACTGAAATCAAAATGCACAATATACAGTATAGTTGCGTAAGTGTTTGTAGCAAACAGGAGAAACAGCTTCCCCCTGTCCTAAACAATTATTTGTTTCTTCAGCCTGTTTCCATGGAAAATGAAATTGGTTTCCCACCAAACATTGTTTCCTTCCTGCACTTTATAAAATAGATTCTTTTTTTGGCTAATGAATAGAAACCTAGTAATGTTCATGAGATTGGGGAAAATAGGAAATTAAGTCACGTCTCTCCTCATACTCAAAGGCCACCAAAGGGTGTGTAGTTTAATGTTTGTGTATGTTAGACATTGCCAAAGAAATATATCACCCGTTCTCTTAGTAAAGTGGAGCATAAGAAAGTAGGCGTGATGGGAGAGGGAAGGTTTGGCCACCTTGCAGGTTGGAAGAATCCCAAAGGTATGCAGGAAAAAAACCTTCACTGCATAGCTGGCAAGTTCTCCCTTTTTTTAAGGGAAATTCCCTTATGCTGAATAGGCTTACTTGCGAGAAAAGGGAAAACTTGGCAGCTATGCCTTCATTGAAATAGTTCTGCCTACCAAACAAGCCTATGGAAGGTTTCAGCATGCACGCTAGACATGGTGTGTGGGAATTTAACACTGCAGTAACTAATTTTAGGCCTTATTAGCCACCACACCAAACTGGCCACCCAACCCAGAATGCTTTGTTCTGAGGAAGGATCCCCCTGGCCCTTTCAATAGAAAGCCAGTGAGCGGGGAGGGCATTTCGGGCCAATGGGGTAGCAGCCAGGCTGGTCAGGTCAGGAGAGGCAAGTGGTGGGACTGGGGATGCCAACTGGCACAGATCCCAGCTTGTGCCGCCTGAGGCAATTGCCTCTGTTCCTTAAGAGCAGGGCTGTTCCTGAATCTGAAATCCTTCCTTCTTCTGCAAAAGCCTTTGCTGCTCACACAACGGGTATGGGAAGCTTTAGCACCGGAACTAAATGTGGTTACCAGCTCTGAAGAAAGGGAGAAAGGGGTCTTGTTCATTGCACTTTCATTGCTGCTGAATGTTCTGAATGTGAGCCCATGATCTACCATCTCTACATAGTAGAAGTCATGCTCTTAACCAAACAGGTATCTGAAAATAGATAATGTTCCATTAGAAGTTGCACTGGGAGGATGAAAGGCAGGGTGTTAATATGTTTTCATGGTAGTGTGGCAATGTTAAAAATGGATTTTTTTTCTGGCCAAGATTAAGAAATGAGTTTATCTGATGAATCCCCAACTTGACAGCAAGGCAGTACTTCCTTTTTTTTACATTAATATTCCATTATGCATAGCACGAATTTCCTGTACATGTTGTACAGTACTCCCCCCCGCCCAATTAGCTATTTCTGTTCTCATGAGGCTACTGCTGGTTCCTTCCCAAGATTTAACAGCAAGGGAACAAACAACTCAGTGAGGAATGAGCCTAACTAATTTCAGTCAGAGAGCAATTAGTCCTAGTTGTTCTCTGGAGTGAGGACAGAAAGCTGGAACGTGGAATAGGAAGGTTTATGATGCTTTTGCAAGGAGACTGCATGATGTCCATCATCAGTGTTTTACCTGCTAACAATGGAAGAGTACATTGCATGACTTCTATAGCTCAGGGCAGCAAACACATCAGTAATAAGCAATATAATGTCACATGTAATATAATATCTACTGCATTTTTGTACATCATTTTCATCAGGTGGAGTTGTATTAAAATGTGGACAGATATCAATCCCCCCATCTGTTACCCAACACGCATATGACGTCATAATACTTACCTATTTTACCATGGTATCAAGTTTATTGCTTATAGCCAAAGGCTGCTGCAATGTATACAATGTCATTCAGTAAATACTGTATAGTCCTGCATTTAAGACTACTTTTTAACGCAGGAAAATCTTCTCAAAAGTCGGGGGTCGTCTTATACGCCGGGTCGTATTTATTATACGGCAAGTATATCCCAAACTCTATATTTTAACTGGGAAAATTGGGGGTCGTCTTATACACCCAGTCGTCTTATACGCCGGAATATACAGTATATACAACTTTGGTACAAAACTTAGAACATTTACAATATCAAATCATGACCTAATCAGCACAAAGCTACCATGTTGTTCCACTTAGAAAGCACTATATTCAATGTGGAATATTAAATTAACCATTACTTGAGTTTACTTGCCTTCTCTAGAGTAAAAGGGAAACCTTTCTGCTGCAGATGGTACTTCCAGATCTCCTAATGGGAAGATGAAAGAAACATCTGTTGTGTTGGTCTGATCTGCAGTTACTGGTTTTCTTCTTCATTTCAGAAAGTGCCTCTCAAATATTGTTTCATTTTTTGCCAGGTTAACATTTGTCTGTACAAGTGCTAAATTCTTTGATCTATTTTTATTGGGCATACAGGAAAGCATTACCAAGCCTACTGGATCAAGTGGCATGTTTCTTCCTGCATAATTTATAGGCCTCAGTCTATCAGATGCAGAGGCTACTGAAATATTTCTGAAAAGGATATGAAACTCTAAGCAAGCTCTGACTTTTGTAAAGTCATGATTCTGAAGTTTGCCTTTGAAAGGATAGTGACTTTGCATGCAGCTCCTTATTTTTGCAGCTGCTGTTATATGGCAATGTAAAGCTGGTATATTTTAGAATATTCAGAATTCAAAAATTCTGTAGAATTTTTTTGGTTTCTGCTGGCTTTACACTGTAAGGTAGCTGCTTCCAAGAACAGCCTCATAAAACTTAATGAACTTTATTTATCGGTGATGATGTATTTTAATGTAATATTTTGGAAGCTCCATCCACCATTCTATTAAAAAGGTAAAGGGCCCCTGACCATCAGGTCCAGTCGTGTCCAACTCTGGGGTTGTGGCGCTCATCTCGCTCTATAGGCCGAGGGAGCCAGCGTTTGTCCGCAGACAGCTTCCGGGTCATGTGGCCAGCATGACAAAGCTGCTTCTGGCGAACCAGAGCAGCGCACGGAAACACCGTTTACCTTCCCACCGGAGCGGTCTCTATTTATCTACTTGCACTTTGACGTGCTTTCGAACTGCTAGGTTGGCAGGAGCTGGGACTGAGCAATGGGAGCTCACCCCATTGCAGGGATTCAAACCGTCGACCTTCTGATCAGCAAGCCCTAGACTCTGTGGTTTAAGCCACAGCCCCACCATTCTATTAAATAAACCTTAAATATTTAAATTAATATTGAATCTGTATAATCCTCTTTTAAAGCCATCCAAGTTGCTGGCTATTGCTGCCTCCTGTGGGAGTGAGTTCCACAGTTTAACTAAGTGCTGCAGGAAGAAGTCCTTTCTTTTATCTGTCCTGAATCTTCCAACATTCAGCTTCATTGCATTTTCAGGAGAGAGGGAGCGAAGCTTTACTCCATGTCACATATAACTTTGTAAACTTCTATCATGTCACGTCATCATTGCTTTTTCTCTAAATTAAAAGGTTCCAAACAAGGCAAGCTATCTCATTTTCCAGTCTTGTCATGATTCAGCTTCCGTCAGCTCATTAGCCTTTGCTACGGAACAGACGTTAGATAAGACAATGGGAATGGACATATCAAAACATTAAAAAAATTTGCTCAGACCTTTACAATAAACCATAACAGAAATTATGAGTCCAAGTGTCCAGTTTCATATTACCCTTTGCTAGATGCACAGCATTTTCTTCCCTCTGTGTATCATGTTTTGGACTGTGTCTACTGTGAGCTTTTTTTTTTTCTAAGAAGCTCATTTCAGCTGATAATACCACCCCAAATTCACAAGTTCAGTTTCCTGATGCATTCAGATTCATATTAGCTGGAATTGATTTCATTCCACATTTTATGTGAGTCCTATTTTTATTGGTCATGCGTCTTGACATGCTGAATATGTTCAATGAATGTGATATTGGATGCTTTCCAGAAATTTTGTAAGTAACTGATGACTGAAATGTTGGCGAGCAGAAAGCTGTCCTTGGGTCAAAAGGGCAGCTGATGAACAGTACAAAGCAAATCAGAAAACAATGCAGTGGTTGTAGCTTCACCTCTGATTTGCCCCCGTTTAATGGGGAAATGCCTTTAAATGTCTGCAGAAATTCTGTAATTATTTTGTTATTCCTCCTTTCCCTCTACCATGTATGTAAGGGTTTGTGTGGCTCACAGTTCCACGCACAGAGCTGTCTTTATAAAAGTGTGGACTATTTTCATACAGAGGTCACATTCCTTATCCCATGAGATTTGGGGAGGCTTTTTTCTTTATAACATTCCATATAAAGAATGTGTATTCCACTGCAATGCATCACATCTAATTTTGCCTTATGTAGCTAGACACATCTGTTACACATAACAAGGATTCATAAATCTCAAAACAGACATAGACAAATGATCGGGGTCAGAACTCACAGGAGATATGTATATTTGTGGGAATCTTTTTGGGGAGAAAAATGTGTATTTCTCAGAAATGGGTACTTTAGGTCATTGGATGTGCACTGACCCTTGTTCCTGGGGGAATGGAATCAAAAGAGATTTGTTTGAAAATCCATTTACTTATTAGAAAAACAAGGGATAGTTTTCCTAGAGAAGCCGTGATGATAATTCACTGAGATCTGCTGCATCACAGCATGGGACCATACTTCTCATCTAGACACTGCTAGCAGGATAGTTCACATAAAAGAAATATATAGAACAACATTTCACAGTTTGTGGTATCACTCACTTAGAAACCTGAAGCGGTGACACTACATATAAGAGGTGTATCAGTAAGGGGGGGGGGCAGGCGGAAATAAAATGTGTACAAGTTGTCTGCCTTCTGCTTATATACTATATAAGGTGACCATCCAATTAGACTTGAGCAATTTTCTGCTAGCTTTCTTTTCATTTAGCATGGATTTTTTTTAGCTAACCTGTTTGATGAAGACTTAATGTACTCTCATTTGTATAAGAAAGAATCTGCTTTGTCAACCAGCCTTTAAACGAAGGGCTCATCCAGACTTCTGCTTGTCCTGCTGCTTTGCCCCAGGAAAACCTGCTCTTTATTGTTAAGTCAGAGCAAATGTCAATCAGGTTTTCCATGGATTGGCATTTTCTCCAATTGGACATGCAGAAGTATGCACAAGCCCAAAGACTCTAAGCCTATGAATACATACTTGAGAATAAGTCCTGCTGAAATTAATTTTTTTAAACATGCATAGGCTGCAGGGCTGTAAAATATAGAATAAGTAAGTGATTCTTGTTGTTCCATGCTAGTTAAATAAAGATGAAATAAATGCATGATGAAAGATGGAATGAATGCATGGAACAACGTGAATCAAGGCTATCCAGTCTACCATACCTTCTCCTTCTGTTCATTGACGAATTCACACACCATCTATCACATCTATGGACAGTAAATTTGCAGTACTGTTAGGAGCTTTCATGTCCACACTTCTGCTTGCCCTGCTACTTCCCCCTGATGAAGTCCTCTGCTTACCGCTGCATTGAACAAATGCCAATTAGGTTTTCCATGACATTTGCTCTGATTCAGTGGTAAAGAGTGGGTTTTCTTGGGGAAAGCAGCAGCAAGGCAAATGAAGACTTGGACTTGTGCCTAGAAAGAATGGGCAAGTGGATAATAATAATAATAATAATAATAATAATAATAATAATAAAAATTATTATTTATACCCCGCCCATCTGGCTGGGGTTCCCAAGCCACTCTGGGTGGCTTCCAACAGAAACATTAAAATACACTAATTTTCTTAAACATTAAAAGCCTCCCTAAACAGGGCTGCCTTCAGATGTTTTCTAAAAATCTGGAAATCTGGTAGCTGTTTTCCTTTTTGACATCTGATGGGAGGGCGTTCCACAGGGCAGGCGCCACCACCGATGTCTCAGGCCTGTGATTTCTAGCCAAGGGGATTTCTAGCCAAGGGGTCAAGGGGGAAGTGTGGACAAGCCCTCCATCTATGTAAGCAAATTTAAAGTCTTCTATCCCAACTTTAACAGTTATGATTAAGAAGATCAGGAATGATTCTTGCTGTCCCCCGCTCCCCCCCCCAAATCCACATTCTCGCCAATCATGTAGAAGGGAGATCAGGAAAAAGGGTATATGTCAAGCAATATCACAAAGTGCAAAAGTTGTAGCTTTGTGATGCCAGAAAATCCCAGAAGAACAAATTCTGGGGCAGGAGTTTGGGTTAGCATTTCTGTTTTTGAAAAAGAATAAGGAATACAACGCACAGAGAGGGGAATCAAAGAAGAAAACAATTTGTGCAGATTTTGAGTCACATGCATGCGCAATATGTGTGAGAGGCGAATGATTTCCCAGCTGCCCCTCTCCCCTTATCTCTTTCTTTGTCAAGGCCTGAGTATAAGGGTTACAGTGGGACAACAATAAAATGCCAGGAAACTGGGAAACGGATGTGGTCAACATAAATCAATTTTCCATTGCCACTCCATATTTACAATCAGGCCATTTCAATGCTTGCTTAGAGCACTGAGGCCCTGGGGGGCTATTGCTGTCAGTAGCCATAGACAATATATTGGGCAAGGTGGACAAACAATGTGAGTCAGAATAAGGCAGCTTCCTATGTCTAAACCAGATGAAGCCTTCTCCAGCAAGCACCGTTTTTTAATCATTGTGCAGCTGTAACAGGCAACTAACTGGATAGTGCCCACAGCACCATGAATTAAAAATGAAATTTTGATTTGTCCAGGCCCCTTCGGCAATGCACAACAGTTTGGGGCATATTAAACAGGATATTTATTGGTGTTTAAGCACCATAATGGATGATTGCTCCTCTGCGTATGTGCTCATTTAGCTCTTATTGAGGAGGAATCTCCCAATGAGGCTGGAGTGCTAACAAACCTAGTCCCTTCTCTGCAGCCTCAACATGATTTGCTTGCATAACCAAAAAAAACCTGATGCAGAGGAATGGCAAGACAAAAGGAGCTGCAAAAGGAACATTGTGCAACTCCTATAAAAGTTTACATTGTAAGTTTCCAAACAGATGCTGCATAATAATGGGCCATTTGTACAAAGATTGTATTTTCTTAATTCTTCCTTGATTGCATTTTGGATATACCTTTGCAGAGAGAGCAGGCTGCTGAGAAGTTATAGACCCCATGAGACACTTAAAAAACACCAGTAACTTAAAAACAAACAAACACCTGTGCTTTTTGGGTGGTATCTTTCTGACCTTCCCTGTTCAACTTCTATTTGCAGTAACACCTGGAATCTGTCTTCAGTGTTTTTCTAGAACAATAGCACTCTTCCATTTATTTCGGGTTGCCCTGGTCATCAGGCTGAGAGCTGTTTTCATTCCCCATCCCATTACTGCAACATATACTTTCAAGCTTGGAACAGGCAAACCCCTGGGCTAGACTTCCCACCCCTCTATTCTGCATTTTTGTCTGATCATAACTCTTGCAACATTTTTAGTTAGTCAGGGGGTATGGTCCCCACTGCCCCTGTTCCTTCCACCTCTTATACAAAGATCATTTTGTCCTTTCTTTGCAGTTCTGATTAAGATCCAAAGTTCTGACCTAAAACACTGCCGTGGACTGGTTGGATGCAGTGGAGTGGTGGGAACCCCAAAGGGAATCCCCAGGAGAAGAAGGTTCAAAGCCAGGGGAGTGGTGGTGCAACAGTGATGAGTGGTCAGAGGGAGAACCAGCAACAGCCTGGAAGAATGAGGTATTGGAAGCTGAAGAGGTAACAGGGTTTAGTGAGCAGGAAGAGGTTGTGGCAGAGTGCAGTTCAGATTTTGAGGCTGAAGCGGAGGCTGGAGAGGAGGTTAGCCAAGAGGCAGAGTTGAGATAGGCTCCAGGGAGTCTTCCCCCTCCCCTGCTGCAACCAGCTCCCCTACGCCTAGTCCCCTAGAACATGCAGAGAAATGAAAAAAGCAGAGCAGAGAATGATTGTGTGCATACGCAGTGCATACCAGACCCTGGAGAGGAACCTTAGGGAGTGGTGGGAAGGCGGGGACCTTCAGTCCTCACAACTGCCTTGTTGGAGCAAGACCTACTGGGAAGAGTTGCTGGGATCACTATGTAGGCTTGCGGTGTTTTGGTTTCTTTGAATAAAGAGTTAACTGCACTGGCACCGTCCAGCTCTTGACAAACACATGTTATGCACGTTGAAAAAGCAATGGACAATTAGCTGAAGAACCCCCCCCCCCCGCATTGGTTGCTAGCCTTGATGGCTAAGTTATGTCTCCACTGTCAGTGGCTGGATGCCTCTGAATACCAGCTGCAGAGATTCAAAGGTAGGTGAGTACTATTGTGCTCACTGCTTGCAGGTTTCCTATGGGGATCTAGATGGACAATGTGAAAAAGGGATTCTGGAATAAATGAGCCTTTCGCTTGATCCAGCAGGACTCCTCATATGCTGTTGAACCTGACTGCTGTCATTCCTGCCAAGTAGCCTCCACCTTGGATTAGTGCAATGCACTCTATGTGGGGTTGCCCTTGAGGTTGGTCAGGAAGCTGCAGCTAGTGCAAAGTGCGGTGGCTTGACTGCTTACTGGGACAGGATAACACCATCATGTTTTGCTGCTACAAGTTCAAGGTGCTGGTTCCAGTTTATAAAGCCCTACACAGTTTGTGACCAGAATACCTGAAAGATCACCTCACTCCTTATATAGCCAATTGACCCCGAAAAACACATGTGCAAGTTGCGCATGCATTGGTTCTGTTTAGACCTTCAAATATACTCTGAAAACCAGCAACTTGGTAAAGTAAGACAGGAAAAAAATGAATGTCACTCAATATAATCTGGAGTTGATATTTGTACAATCATTGCTTTAATTTAAATAGTTGTTTGTATGTTTTCATTTTCTGAAGTGAACACTTTTCTGTGCTTGGTTCTTAATGTGGAGAATTCTTGCAATTGAATCTGAAATAAACCGGATCCAGCAATTATTAAGAGCAAGACCCAAGTGGGTAACCTGCTTGCTGTGGATTTTTCCAATGTTAAACAGGAAACGTCACTCTGCAGGTCTTATGCAGGAAAGGAAAAAAAGTGCAATGCCCATGCAGGCTGCTTTCCAACTGTCTATTTCCAAATAAAAATAGAAATAGTTTGTAATGCTTAGAAAGATCACCAGGCTACGAGGCTAAAAAGTTGCTGATGTATGAAAGCTAAGGAAAAGAAAATAGCACTTATCTTCACAATCACATTCCTCCAAAGGAAATATTACGGCTATCATGGTGCCTCATACTAGTACGTTGCCCAAAATAGCTCTAGCAATAAGAAGCTGCATCAGTGTCACTTTTTCCCTTGAGCTTTTTAAATGCATTGTTTGCAACATAAAGCAAAGGAACTTAGAATGTATACTCTGACAAATACAGTGTTGTTAGCTATTTATTCAGACTCATCCTTTTAAATGCCTAGTGGGAGTTTTTAAGTTTTGACTGTTTCATATCAGAACTGGAATGCAGGTGAGTATGGGAGGAAATAAGAGAGAGGGCAAAGTAAAGCTTACATGGCAGGGAGTTTGGCAGACAGGGTGCTGCTATGGAAAGGCCCTGTTTCCTGTTGCGTGTCGAGGCCCGGTGACTACCCTGTTCCCCGAGGGGATAAATAACTAGACAGCACACAATAGGTTGGTGATATGGGTTTAAATAAGGCCACAACTTTATTGGTTACAGATGTGTAGGTTTTGGCCATAAGCACTGAGGTAAAAGGTAAAGGGACCCCTGACCGTTAAGTCCAGTTGCGGACGACTCTGGGGCATAGCTGCCAAGTTATCCCTTTTTTTAAGGGATTTTCCCTTATGCTGAATAGGCTTCCTCGCGAGAAAAGGAAAAACTTGGCAGCTATGCTCTGGGGTTGCACGCTCATCTCACTTTACTGGCTGAGGGAGCCGGTGTTTGTCCGTAGACAGCTTCCGGTCATGTAGCCAGCATGACTAAGCCGCGTCTGATGAACCAGAGCAACGGACGGAAACACCGTTTACCTTCCCTATTCATCTACTTGCACTTTGATGTGCTTTTGAACTGCTAGGTTGGCAGGAGCAGGTACCGAGCAATGGGAGCTCACCCCGTCGCGGGGATTCGAACCACCGACCTTCTGATCAGCAAGCCCTAGGCTCTGTGGTTTAGACCACAGTGCCACCCGCATCCCAAGCACTGAGGCAAGCAACTGTAAATATTGCTCTAGCCCATCTGCTGGCAGTGTCACTAAGGGTGAAGCCAATTGACAGGGGATGCCCTATGGCCTACGTCAAATTGAGGCATCCCCCAAATGGTTCCCGTTGGAAGAGTGGAATGGCCCTAGCCCCCACCTGGCCATTGGACAGGAGCCGCTCCTCCCGGATCTTTATAACAGGATACCCTTACGCCATAGCTGCCAAGTTTTCCCTTTTCTCGCGAGGAAGCCTATTCAGCATAAGGGAAAATCCCTTAAAAAAGGGATAACTTGGCAGCTATGCCTTACGCGTGGAGGGGTTGGCGTAGGGTACAACCTCCCCTGCATTCAAGATCTAAGCTTACCCAATGCCTATCCACCAAGGTGAAGCCGAATGGCCCGGCAGGTCACCTATTACCTTGGCCCTGGATGCGTGGCCAAGTGCCCCCATTTGGCAGTTAATCCTGCGCTCAGAGGAATACCCACAAAGCCCTGCCACCACTGGTCAATTGGGCTGCAGGGAACGATCCAGCCTGCCATATGTCGGTTCATGATTGCGGCCCCGTGGCCTGCCAGCAAAGCCACCTGCCCCAGAAGGGCAAATAGACTTACCACCACCTGGCTGCAGTAGATGGGCGGATTCTGTATGGGAAACAGTCATTATTATTATTAATTTATTACTTATTCAATTTATATATTGCCCTTTATCCGAAGATCCCAGGGCAGCGTACAACACCAAAGCATAATTTACAAAGAATAATAAAAACAATAACAAAACAATCAAAGAAGAACAAAATCATAATAAGACTCCCCCCCACTTTAAAAGACCATAGATTGTTTAATGGCTGAAGGCCTGGTGAAAGAGGAATGTTTTCTCCTGGCACCTAGAGACAGGTGAGCCTCTCTGGGGAGAGCATTCCAAAAATGGGAAGCCACCACAGAAATTGATAACAAAAAAAAAAAGTACTTTAGTGAAAACCTGCACGCAAAAATGTGTTCATTAGGAGAAATTTGCACTAAAATGCTGGAGAATTTTAATCTGGATTATATTTATTTATATTTATTTTTTATATTTTAAAAATGGCAAATTGCTGCATATATGTATATATTGCATATATATTGCTGCATATATATGAGAAACTAAGAGAACAAAAATTTATAGATTCTTCCATCGCTAGCTGTGACCCAAGAGAGGGCCTTTTAAGATGTGGTGCCCTTTTCAATGAATGGCGATCTTTTTTTTTACTTGTCTCTGCTTTTAAATCAGCTCAGTTTATTATCATTTTATCTGTTTGCTTGTTTCTTGGCTGCCCTTATAGGATTCATACTTAAGGTGGGGTATAAATATTTCAATCAAAAATGAAATAACTGGGCCTCTGTTTCTCCCGCATGCCCACATAGATTTCATGAACTGCAAGCTCAGAGAATAAACAGACCCACCATTTGATACAGTCTACCATTTCAGACACAAGGGATAGCTTGTTTGAAAGGACACCAGCTTCAAAATCTCCCTGTGTATGCAAAACTAGCATGACAAGAGAGAAAAAAGACTTAATTGTCAGAAGCATGGCTAAGGAAGAAAGGAGCTTGCAACTGAAGGATGGAAGCTGTTAGGGTTGCCATTTATTTTTTCTGGAAGTGTTGCTGTGTGTTTAACAGAGATATAACAATCAGCGCTTGCCTTGCTTCTGCTAAATGCAAAACCTTCAGAAGAAAAGATCAGCTATTCCCCAGTTTGCATGTAATGTTGAACAACAGTTATAAATAAACTATGGTGTAATATCAATGAAAAGTGTGCCAGTGGACATTGCTTTAAAGCTGGCTTTCCCCCTGCTGGTCCCATTACCCCACGAGGAGGAAACAAACCACAAGTGTAGCTCACATATAATGCTAAACCAGTTTTTTTTCTCAAGTCTGGCTGAGGGAGGAGCAAAGCAAGCACTTTATAGCAGCATGCACTATCATACTACTCATTTAAATTAAACTGTTGTGTATTGAGTCAAAGGATTTTATATCTGTATTATTATTGTCTGTATTTGCATTAGGATAAAGTAACTGCCTTTTGGTTCCAGAGGGTACAGCTACTATTGGTTCATTTAAGCTGCTGTATTTGGATCCTCTGTCTTATTGGTTTCCTCCAAAAGGCAGCACTGTGATTGCTTGATATTGTTCCCTCCAAAATGTATCCCTTCCTAGCTAGTCCCCTGTCCCTATAAATGTAGCTTTCCTCTCCTCAGTCTTCAGTCTTGTTCACTTTAATAAAGAGCTGTTACTAGAGAACTGTCTCCAGCATGTTTTGTCAAGAGAGCTGAAATCACAAACCCCACGTCACAACAACTGGCGACGAGGATGGGATCCGGAATGCTGAGGAGCGGTTAAACACAACCCTGCCTCAGAGTCCGGATTGCAGCTGAGAACAAGACTCACTGGCCAGCTGAGAAGACGACCCTGCCCGCTAGGACAATGGAGAGTCCAAGGGTATTGGAGCCCTTCCAGCCATCAGAGCCCCACACCTGGGAAGACTACGTCGAACGCTTCGAGTTCTTTGCAGTGGCTCAAGGGATCACCGATGCCAGCAAAAGAAGGGCCACATTCCTGAGCTACTGTGGGCCCGAGACCTTCAAGCTGGCCAAGGCATTACTTGCTCCAGCGAAGCTGAGTGAGACATCTCTCAAAGATATTCTTGCCTGCCTAACAAGCCACTTGGCGCCTACTGAGACCAAGATGGCCCGGCGGATGGAGTTCCATAAGAGGCAGCAGCATGCTGGGGAGTCTGTATCCACATTTCTGGCTGAACTCCGGAAGCTCGCTCAGCACTGCGGCTTCCAAAATCTGGAAGAGACTCTCCTGGATCGGTTTATTGGTGGTCTGAGCAGCAAGAAAGCCAGAAGACGCATCGTGGCTAAAGAAGAGGTTACCCTTGCTTCAGCCTTGAAAGAGGCCACCGCCACGGAGAATTATGAAAGAGAGGAGCTTGATGCCAGTCGCAAGGCCACTAAGCCACAGATAGAAGTTGCGCATGCCATGGACGAGCTAGAGGCTACTCCGAGCCAGAGCCCAGTCCGTGGGGTCGAGTCGGTGCGTCAGGCCTGCACAGTGCACAGAGATCGCCGAGGCAGTTGCCCAGGTTGTGGCGGAAACCATGAAAGGAAGAGTTGTCGTTTCAGGGATGCTATCTGCCGGACGTGCGGAAAGACGGGTCACATCGCCAGGGTCTGTAGATCGGCGGCGTCGGGAGCGACAGGAGCACCTAGACTGGAGCATCGCAGACCGCCCACAGCAACTCGTTTTCTAAAGGACTGCCACTACGTAACGGAGATCAACGGGAGGGCCGTGCAGTTTCCAGCGCAAGGCAAGGCACACGTCAAGGTGAAGATTGAGGGTCAGCAGTGCGACATGGAGGTGGACTCCGGATCCGCATTCACCATCGTGTCGGACCAGACCGCGAAGACATTCTTCCCCAGGGGTAAGTTGCCCCCTCTGGAGCCCTTTCCGGCAACCTTGCAGTCGTACTCAGCAGGCCGCATCCATGTTATGGGAATGTGTGCCGTGAGAGTACAGTTCCGGGACAAACAGGCTGTACTCAAACTGGTGATTGCGAAGGGCAGTCGCCCCAGTCTCCTGGGCACTGACTGGTTCCCTGCCCTGGGACTGAGTATCTCAGGGCTTAATTCAATCCAAACCTGCCCTGAGATGAGTGAGGTATTATGCAAGGAATTTGCTGGTCTCTTTAATGGAAAACTGGGTTGTTATAAAGGGCCCCCAGTTGACTTCGAGTTGGACCCCGGGGTGGCTCCAATCCGACTCAAACCAAGGCGAGTGCCATTTGCACTGCAACCCAAGATCGAGGCAGAGCTGGATAAATTGGTCAAGCAGGGAGTTCTCTCACCCGTGGACTCTGCTAAGTGGGAGACTCCAATCGTCACACCCCTTAAAGCAAATGGGGAAGTCAGGATATGTGCAGATTACAAATGTACTATCAATAAGGCACTCAGGGGAAACTCATACCCCATTCCAGTCGTATCACATCTGTTGGCTAAACTGGCTGGGGGCAAGGTGTTCGCCAAAATTGACCTGGCACAAGCTTACCAACAGCTGCCAGTAACCCCACAATCAGCGGAAGCACAGACTATTGTCACACATAAAGGGGCGTTCAGAGTTAACAGATTACAGTTCGGAGTTTGTGTGGCCCCAGGGATTTTTCAAGGGCTCATGGAACGCCTGTTAAGAGGTCTGCCGGGGGTCTTGCCATTTTTTGATGATGTTTTGATTGCTGGAAAAGACCCACAGGAACTGGTTGCGCGTGTCCGTGCAGTGTTGCTCAAGTTCAAGGAGGTGGGGTTGCAACTGAAAAAAGAAAAATGCAGTTTTGGGGTGCCAACTGTGGATTTCTTGGGGTTTAAAATTGATGCATCAGGCATCCACCCCACAGATGCTAAGATTAAGGCCATCATCGAGGCACCACGACCACAGAACAAGACGGAGTTGCAGTCATTCCTGGGACTTATTAACTTTTATCATTCGTTCTTACCCCAGAAAGCTTCGGTAGCTGAACCATTACATAGACTATTGCAGAAAAAGAATGTGTGGCGATGGGGGCGGGAGCAGCAGAAGGCTTTTGACTCCTTGCGAGGAATGCTGAGTAGCAGGAGCGTCCTTGCTCATTATGATGAGTCAAAGCCGCTGGTCCTGGCATGTGATGCCTCTCAATACGGTCTGGGGGCTGTGCTGAGTCATAGGGAACCGGATGGGTCGGAAAAGCCCATCTCTTTCTATTCCCGTACGTTGTCGCCCACAGAGCGCAACTATGCTCAAATTGATAAAGAGGCACTGGCTATTGTGTCCGGAATCAAAAGGTTCTATGATTATTTGTACGGTCGCCATTTCTCCATTGAAACGGACCACAAACCACTGTTAGGGTTGTTCAACCCAAACAAACAAACGCCACAAATTCTCTCCCCCAGAATGTTGCGTTGGTCAATATTCCTGAATGGGTTCCAGTACACCTTGACCCATGTGCCGGGGAAACAGTTGTGCCATGCTGATGCGCTGAGTCGATTGCCCCTTCCTGGCGGGAGCAATGAGGATCCTGCTCCGGCGGAGCACATTATGATGCTAGAAACACTTCCGGGGGCTCCTGTAACAGCTACGGATATAGCTGAGAAAACTAGGAAAGATGCTGTTCTCTCCCGTGTGCTCACTTGGGTGGGGAGGGGGTGGCCAGGTGGTCCGCATGAAGAAAAATTCAGGCCTTATGCGACAAGGCAGCACGAATTGTCCATGCATAAGGGTTGTCTCCTATGGGGAGATAGGGTGATAATCCCAGCACCACTGAGAAACAGGGTTCTTGAGATGCTTCACATGGGACACCCGGGAATGGTCAGGATGAAGTCGCTAGCCCGATGTTATGTGTGGTGGCCTGGAATGGACCAGAACATAGAACAATGGGTACGAACATGCAAGGCATGCCAAGAGGTGCGGCCAGAAGTGGCCAGAGCACCAGTCCACTGGTGGGAGCAGTCCAGGACTCCCTGGAGCCGGCTGCACATAGATTTTGCTGGGCCATTCCAAGGGAAGGTCTTTTTGGTTATCGTTGATGCATATTCCAAATGGTTAGAAGTGGCGATGGTCCCTAGCATGGCATCAGCTGCCGTAATCAAGGTGTTGAGGCAGCTGTTTGCTACCCACGGGTTACCTGAGACCATTGTATCAGATAATGGGGCAGCTTTTGTATCCCAAGAATTCAGGGCATTCTTGGCTGATAACTTTATAAGAGGGGTCACATCCGCGCCCTTTCACCCATCCTCCAATGGGCAGGCTGAGCGCATGGTAAGAACAGCCAAAGAATCCATTGCGCGCTTAATGGAGGGTAACTGGTCGGCTCGCATTGCGCGAATGTTATTTTTGCAGCATGCGACGCCGTGTACTGCGACGGGCAAGTCGCCAGCCGAGCTGCTCTTAGGTAGAAGACTGGTAACGGTGCTGGATTATGTCCACCCAGATAAAATGCCAAACCGTAATTCAAGAGCAACCCCCCAGGCTGAGACTGACACAACAAGGTATCTCGCCCCTGAAGATCTGGTCTGGGTGAGGAACTATTCACGAGGTCCGCGGTGGGTGGCCGGTGTGATCACCCGGGCTAGTGGACCTGTGTCCTATTATGTGACCTTGGAAAATGGGCAAGTTTGGAAGAGACATATAGATCAGCTGAGGCGCCGGGCGCTCAGCAGGGAGGAGTCAGATAATTCATCCCTGGCTAATGACGCACAGCTGCAAGACCAGAGTGAAAATGGTCCAGAGGTACAGTCACCAGGGGCTTCAGCAAATGAACCAGGGTCTGCTAGTCCTCATGATGACGAGGTACAGGTCGGGGACCCTGAGATGTCTGGGACTCCATCTGTTCCTGATGAAACCCCTATAGCAGCCCCTCCACCACAGGTAACACCCAATCCAGAACCTGCAACACCTGTTGTCAGGAGATCAGGTAGAAGTTGTAGGACCCCACAGTACCTGAGGGATTACGTCTGCTGTGCTCACTAGGGGGGGAGGGGTGTTGTGTATTGAGTCAAAGGATTTTATATCTGTATTATTATTGTCTGTATTTGCATTAGGATAAAGTAACTGCCTTTTGGTTCCAGAGGGTACAGCTACTATTGGTTCATTTAAGCTGCTGTATTTGGATCCTCTGTCTTATTGGTTTCCTCCAAAAGGCAGCACTGTGATTGCTTGATATTGTTCCCTCCAAAATGTATCCCTTCCTAGCTAGTCCCCTGTCCCTATAAATGTAGCTTTCCTCTCCTCAGTCTTCAGTCTTGTTCACTTTAATAAAGAGCTGTTACTAGAGAACTGTCTCCAGCATGTTTTGTCAAGAGAGCTGAAATCACAAACCCCACGTCACAACATAAACCATATATTATTTTTAACAAAGGTTTAATGTTACATGCCTAGGAAAGAGGAGACAGAGAGGAGATATGAGACCCATCTTCAAATATCTGAAGGACTCTCCCATGAAATATGGAGCAAGCTTCAATGGCTTCAAGTTCAAAGAAAGGAGATTCAAACTAAAAACCAGGAAGAACTTTCTGATGACTCAACAGTGGAGATTGTGGGCTCTCCTTCCTTGGAGGTTTTTAAGCAGAGGCTGGAAGGCCATCTGTCATGGATGCTTTATTCCTGCATTGCAGGCAGATGTTCTATTCTATTCCTGCATTGCAGGCAGATGTTCCTTTCCAACTCTGCAATTTGATGATTCAAACCGGTCAGGAAGAAGATGCCGCTGAGATTCTCCTGCCACCAATGAGCAAAATATTATGAATCAAAGGAAGTACAAAAAGGCCTTCATTCAATCTGACTGTCCCTTCCATCCGAGACAAGTTTCTAGAGATGGGTCATGAGTGTTTTCTCAGCTGACAGAAATTGTGGGTAAATGGGAAGGAAGACTACCACTTCTGCTTCTTTATTTATTTCTCCTGATCAACTTTGCCTGCCTATGTGTCATCGTAGCACCCTGGAAATTATCTCAAAAAATTATCTCAAGAAACCTTCTGTCGTCTGAACCTCCCATACACATAAGCTACAAACAGAAGTTATGCTCCATGTTATCTCAGCATCAGAGGTATGGCGGTGGTGGGTCAGGGCATTTTCAGTAGCAGCAAGGGATGGATTCTTTGAAAATCATGAGGCCAGATTTATCCACACAGATTTTTAAGATTTCCATCCTGGTTCTTAATCTTAGCAAGAAATGAGTTGTTGTTGTTGTTGTTGTTGTTGTTGTTGTTGTTGTTGTTGTTGTTGTGAGCTGATAATACTGTATGCATATACACTCCAGGTTTCCTAAAATAGCCAGTGCATAAGCATTTAACTTCACATATATTTCTAAAGTTTTGCTGAAGAAATATTAATAAGTTGAAAGAGGGCTTTAACATTAAAATGTACATGGTTTCTTATTCACAACACTTTAGGGTTAATATTTAGGATAGGAAAACACTAGTAGACAAAAACTACAAAAACTTAGCCACTATAGGTGTGGTATTTCAATATCCATTATGTACTTATTGTTGCCACATCCCCTGTTCTAGTTCTCTGCTGGAGCCTGTCAACATTTTTTTTTTTGAAGGAACATCTGGGTCCACTCTTTGCCATGAATGGCTTCCTGTGTGCAAATTTCTGCTACGGGACACTGGGATTTATTTATCCAGAAACACCTCTTTGAAGCCCCATTTTGTCCTCACACTGAAGTAGACTTTCCAGATGTCCAGAAGACAGTTTGTGCTGGGTCTGTCTCACTTTTCCTCAATAACAACCATTGGACGATTCCTCGCTACAAATCTGTCTTCTTTTTAGGCTTCTTTTTAGAATTAGGCAATCTAACTGCACACTAATACAGAACAAAATGGACTGGAAGAACATCTATGGTTTTAAAGTATTTTTTTATTTATTGAAATATTTATATCCCCCTTTGATCCTAAATGGCAACTCAAGACAGCTAATAAGACTCCTTGAGTCCCTGTCAGGGAAAAAGGTGGGGTATAAATGAATCTATAATAATACTAATACTAACAGCACCTTGAAGTTGGCCCAGTAGTGATGACTGTTTAATGAGTATTCATTCTAATTATTTTTCTGGGGAGGATAGATGCTGCTGCAAAGCAAGTGTTGACCCATTTTCAATGCATTTTTATCTCCCTTTTCTTATTGCAAAAAGTCCAATCTTAGGAAAGTAAGTTTGTTGTCAAGAGCTCCAAATCAGCTTTAATTGTAGAACCTGAATTTGCTAGTCTGTGATTGAACACATCCCGAAAACAGCTACAATCTGGAAGCACCCTAAGGTGTTTTTTTGGGGGGGGCAGAGATTGAGCGTTAAAAAGCTGGCAGAGTTTCTCCTGGAGATTTTGTGCTGAAACTGCAAAGCCATTTATACACGCTACATGAATTTCTCCACTCTTTCAGTCACTTCCATCTGCCATGAAGAGACATTGCGCAAAAGCCTGCAGTGAGTGCAGATGGCAAGGAGGGATGGCTGCATGGGAGGTTAAACTCCTCCTCCTCCTTAGAACCAATCCTGGCTACTGTGTGAATCAGGGGAGGAAGACCTGTGGCTCTCTAGCTATTGTGGGGCTCCAGCTCCCATCACGACCCACCAGGGGCATAGGAAGGGGGTGCTGGGGGTACCTTTTCCCCCGGGTGTCCTCCCTGAGGGTGTGACAAAATGGCACACTGCAGGAGGTGGTACTTACCACGGGGCCTGGCCTGCAGCGCTCCCGAGCCATGCGCCTCACCTGGGAGTGATGTGGTGGCTCAGGGCCTGTGCTGCCCCAAACGGCAGCGTGGGGCTTGTGCCCGCCAGGCGGACTCTGTGGGCAGCTCACCACAGCGTCCCCCTGGGCGGATCACTGCAGCGCCCCTGTGGGCGGATCCCCCCACCCCTGCCGCTCTGGGTGCCAGAGCAGCTAGCTACGCTCCTGTGACCCACTGGCGATATTGGCTGGGGCTGTTGGAAGTCAGAATCCAATCTGGAAGGCCACAAGTTCCCTATCCCATGTGCACATTTTTCTGCACTCACAACGTTAGTTCCTGGTGTCAGGAGAGATAAAACAGCCTCTGTTAGTCTCTGTTTAACATGAGCTAGTCTTCATGATTACCAGGAACAATGTGCCAATTCCAACTTTCAGGAAAACTACTGTTCACCCCCCCCCCCCCCGTGCATGTTTACTCAGACCTAAATATTGTTACAAAAGTCTGGGTGTCTGCCCCTCTTTCGGCTGAGCGGTGGCAAAAGCCCATGGGGTCCCAGGCACCCACACAGGGTCTGTGTCCCTTTGGAGGATGGAAGAGACTGCAAAGACTGCTGTGGCTTTTACAACTTCAGTCTGCATTGAGGGAAATCCGGATTTTACAGCATAGTCCTCTCGAGAGCCCACAGCAGCACAGGCAATCTTCTGCCAGCCTGCCCAAGATGGATCTCAGCTCTTCTTCTTCCTCCTCCTTCCTTCCAGCAATCCTTCCCCCCCCCCAGCAGTTACCTTGGCAACCTCCCAAATCTCCAGTCTCTGTTCACATCTGGGGCAAGGCGGAAGGAGTTCACTTGTATTGTTAATGTTCCTCTATTGTTCTTTTGATAGCCGTAGCTCAGCCAGGTTTTTTTCCCCATAAGCTAGGCCAGGAATTCCTTTGCAGCTTGCATTCTCCCTTCATATCACAAATAACCCAAATCCTAGCATTTATTAATTTATAAGGTTTAGGGGGGTTCACCCTAAATCTATAACACCACTCAGTAGGGCTTACTCCCAGGTAAGTGTAAAGAGGAATGTAGCTACAGGTAGGTAGCCGTGTTGGTCTGCTGTAGTCAAAATAAAATAAAAATTCCTTCCAGTAGCACCTGAATAAGTGTGCATGCACACGAAAGCTCATACCAATGACAAACTTAGTTGGTCTCTAAGGTGCTACTGGAAGAATTTTTTTTATTTTGTTTCAAGGAATGCAGCCTTAGCATGGTTTGTGGTGGCATGCCAAGAATCTAATTCAGTTCATGATGGTGGAGTCAACTGATTGGCTTTGCATCTGCTGGGACTGCATAATGCATTGAAGTGGTCGGAAGATCTTTCCAGCTACGTTACTCCTCTACTTGTGGAGTCTGGTGGCTTCTTATATAACGATTCTCAAGCCGGTTTTGCAACTGTCTTTGCCCTAAAAAAAAAAAAAAAAAAAAAGCTCTGTGAAGTAAATTAAAAACATTACTGTTCCCCTTAAAAATTACTGGGTTTGGGATCTAGAAGCCTGACGCAACTTTGATGACTGGTCATCTTTGCTGTTGCACACATGAAAACAAGTCCTTTGATAAATGAACCCAGCATGTTCAAACTGTGTAAGAAATGAAGCAACGGAAGGAGTGCAGAACAGACGTTCTAAATTATTACCTACATTCAAAAGATACAAATCTTTAGGGAAGCATCTGGCTTTTCCACTCTTGGTTCACTCCTGCTTCATTGCTACACGGGAGGCTGACAGCTTGAAATAAAAGTTCTGCTTTAGTAAAAATATAAACATTAGTTTTATTGGGAAGATTACATGCAGAGATACTCGTGTATATGCTTCGTGATGACCGGGGGAAATGTATTGGGTGGGGTTATGCATAAAGTATATTGTATTATAAAACTAGGTTGCTATATAGTGCTTAATAGAAGTCTTATATCACGTGAATAATGGATTCTTTGCAGTGCATCACTTACAATGTGATTTAATAGGGTCTAGTTACTTCAGTGCCATAAATGTCAATGTACCAGTCTCGCTTCCAATACAGTCCTATACATGTTTACTTGGAAATAAGTCTCTAGTAAGCATTTTTAAGATTGTAGTCTGAAGCCCTTTGCTGTAACCATGCCTGTACGGTATTAGTGCATGTCATTTAATAATTATTACAGGAAACAAAGTAACACTGATTTTTCTCAACATGATTGGCAAAACTTTAATTTGCAGCTCCCTAAGTGCAGAATTGGAAAAGTATCGGCTCTCCTTGGCAGGAAATCTGCAACAGCTGAGCCTTAGAAGTCCCATAGAGACACAACAGCTGAAAGAAAATTTAATTTAGGCCATATATCTTGGTCTACCTTATATGAAGTTTGCTGCCATCTAGTGTTGCAAATATTGGTTAGTTGCTTCTACCAATTGCACACACATATGTAATTGTAACTACATACTTACGTACCTATGCATCTTTGTATAAAAGCAAATAGACAGGTACTTATGGAAGATGCTGTCAGTGGTGAAAGAGAGACTCATTAAAAAGCAGACCTAGAGCACCTTTACCATACAGCTTTTTGAAGTGGAGGAAGAGATTGTTTTTCTAGTTGGCTTAATTGCAGGATGGTGTGAGGCTTTCAAAGCTGCTGCTGTTCTATGAACTAAGGAGGAGACATTTTTGGTGCAGGCATCCCAATAATGGAATCCCCTTTCCAGCAAGGCTTGCCTGCTGGTGTGCATGCTAATGCCTTTCTTTTCATTAAAGACTTTCTAATTTTTATTTTCCCAGACCATTTAAAACCATGTTTAGTACTGGATACTAAAGATTTCTAGTGGGGGCTTATACAATGTTTCTAGAATTATTTTATGCTGCATGCGCTGGTTTTTAGGTGGATATTGTATTGATTTCAGGTTTTAACCTCATTTTTGATACTAACCTCCCCTTGCAGCTGCAAGACAGGCTTGCATGCAACAGATGACACTTTCCCCTTCAAAGCACCTCAGTGCTGGGAAAAGTGGCAACATCTGAAACATTTCTACAACTCATGCAGTTATTTAAAACACAGAAACAAAGATGGCAACAACCCCATCAACATGCTATTTTAAGTTGTTAGCTGTCTTCTTGATCCCTTGGAATGGGGGATGAACTAACCCCCCCCTCTCTCTCACACACAGCAGACTAGGAATGTAGACGGAATGATGTTTTAGATTAGAACATGGCTGTGCAGTTCTATCATGTGACACAGTATCTCTAGAGATGCTCCTGCCAGTGGTAGAGACTGAGATATGAAAGCTAGGAGCTAAATGGCACCTTCAACCTAGGTTATGGGTGCAACAACGAAATGTCTAGGCACACTTTTTTATAACAAGAATACAAAGCTGAAAATGAATGAACTGCAGCTAAAATATCATGTTCATTTTTCACATGGTCTAGTCCTTCCCCTGCCCACCCCTCTGATATTCTTCAGAGGGTCTTTTCTCCAGTCTTCAGAGAGTGGCTGGAAGTGGGGAGGCAGAAAAAGGTCCTCCTTTCCTTCCACTCTGCAGGTTTAATCTGAAATCTTAAGCGCAGAACTGCACCCAGAGCTCAGAAACTGCTTGCGCTAATGAAATTCCCTGTCGCAAAATGCGCCTAGAACAATGGGAGTTTTGAAGACTGCCTCCTGCACCTTTAATAGTTCTGTAGCATAGGAAATTTAGCATAGGTTCTGGGGCATTCTGGGTAATAGAGCAGTCCAATGGAGTTGGCGGGGGGGGGCAGAGTGAAGTGACAGGTGATTCTCCTACTTCCAAAGCCCAACAGGCTTGTGCTAGATGGGGTAAGAACTGGGGGTGGTTTCCTCATCTTTTTATTTCCTTAGTATTGGTTTTGGGTGCAAGGGGAGATTTAGGTTGCTGTAGTTGAAGAGCTTTGGAGTCAGCAGATCCTAGGTCACCTATGCCCTAGTCCTGCAACAGCACTAATATTTGGGGAGCTACTACCAACAGTAGTACATGGGTGGCACTGTGGGTTAAACCACAGAGCCTAGGGCTTGCCGATCAGAAGGTCGGCGGTTCGAATCCCGGTGACGGGGTGAGCTCCCGTTGCTCAGTTCCCAGCTCCTGCCAACCTAGCAGTTCAAAAGCACATCAAAGTGCAAGTAGATAAATAGGTACCACTCCGGCGGGAAGGTAAACGACATTTCCATGTGCTGCTCTGGTTTGCCAGAAGCAGTTTAGTCATGCTGGCCACTTGACCCGGAAGCTGTACGCCGGCTCCCTCGGCCAATAAAACGAGATGAGTGCCGCAACCCTAGAGTTGTCTGCAACTGGACCTAATGGTCAGGGGTCCCTTTACCCTTACCTTTACCTTTACTACCAACAGGAGATTTATGCCTGTGGATCTGTTTGCAGCTGGACTAGTGCACACACCAGGTCAGAGGTGCCTCCACTCCAGCAGAATGTCTCTCTGCTGGCAGGGGGTATTTCGGCCCCATCCCAATCCCCTCTACCAAGCAGGTCTGTGCATCTGGATTGCTTTGGAAGTCGTGGTCTTATTTTGACCCATTTAAAAATGAAACAGATTTGAAAATGTAGTGACTAACACTGTCCTATTTTGCAGGTGCTGAATAATGCCCTGCTTCCCTGGATGAAAGCAGCTGTGTGGAAGAAAAATAGGCATATATATATATATATATATATATATATATATATATATATATATATATCAGACACTATGCTGCCTGAACATCAGATGCAATGCTGGCAAAGTTAAGTATTTTTAAAGTCCAATTGATTTCAGTGGGCACCTGAGGAGCTATGAGTGGAAATGGAGATTAGCTTGAAGAGCACTGAATATATGAATGATAAAGCCACCATCGCCCGTGGTGTTCTCAGCACACTTTTTTCTCTCTAGCACAATGATATCAAGCCAGGCTATTGAAGTACCCCATTTCCTGTTCTGCATCTCATTAAAGGGACTTTCCCCTTCACTTTCTGTTCCTGCATCATGATGAGCCTCAAGCATTCAATGAACATCTGAGTGGGGAGTTTGATCGCAACTGCTAGCCACACTTCCTGCATGCTGACATGCATTCCTGCATGACAGTGAGGACCCTGAGCGACTCATCCATTGGCTGTGTGCTTGGCAGAAGTGTGATGATACATGTATACAGGTGTACATGCTGAGAGGTGTACATGCTGAGACCTCCACTGGGGTTGATCAGGGTTGCTGCAGAGGCAGATTTAAGGGAGCATGACCGTTTCAGCTGCACAGGGCATGGAGCCTTGGGGGATGACACAGGGGACCCCACAACTATGCTTTAGAATGGCAGACGGCACAGAATTTGGGCGTCACACAGGATGCTGCTGAAATTTGAGACCCCAAGGTCTGCCACTGGTTGCTGATTGCACGGAGGAGCTCTGTGCATCTACGGGGTCTCTTCTGCTAAAGGTGTAATTGGCAGGGGTGTGACTGATGGGTGCATTGATATTTGATCATGTGGCACATCCATGTCAACCTTGTTCTTCCCACATTCATTTGGGAATGCATGACATGGGCCATGTAATGTGAGCATCTGGATTAGAGAAGAAAATAGGGAATGGTGGCTTTGACAGCAGCCCATCACAGCAGCACGGAAGTCAGAGTGCGACTTGTAGGCTTAGGGTGCTTCCAGATGGGTGTTTATTGTGGAATTGGTGCTGCTCAGGAAAGCAAGTGTTTTGCAGTGTTCACACATCTACAGTCATACCTCGGGTTACAGACGCTTCAGGTTGTGTGTTTTCGGGTTGCGCACCGCGCCGAACCTGGTAGTACCGAAACGGGTTACTTCCGGGTTTTGGCACTCGCGCATATGTGAAAGTGCTAAATCGCGCTTTGCACATGCACAGAAGCACCGTATTGTGACCCACGCATGCGCAGACACAGCACTGCGGGTTGCGAATGCTGCAGGTTGCGAACGTGCCTCCTGCATGGATCATGTTCGCAACCTGAGCGCCCACTGTATTTGCAACATCTAAATTATCGGTGCTCCCCCCCCTTGAAAAATAGGTTACCATGAATTTGTTACAGTAAGTGCCACACTTTTTAATAACCACAAAATGGCGCCAGTACTGCATACCTCTGAGTACCCCCTGAAAAAAGCACTGTTAATGACCTGTATGCAACACTAAGCCCTTATCTAGAACCACCCATGTATAGCTTTTTTAAATGCAACATAGTTCTTTTCCTCACTGTTATGTCTCATATTTCATGCTGGCCTAGTTTGGTAACTCCACATGTTCTGGTTTCTGAAGCTGTTTTCATCCTGGAGCTCTTTTGTACTGCTGAGGCACTGCATTCCCACAATTACCTTGAAGTGGAATTAAAATGGTGGCCCTATACAATCACTTAACAAAGTGCACCAGTAATATTTAGTTGTAAGTGCCATTCACCAAAGATTCTTGGCAATGCTAATTAAGATTTTCTTCCTTGTAGGTTAAGACTTTTCATTGGTAGGTCACAATCCTAGCCATTTCTACTCAGACGTAAGTCCTACTGAACTGAATGAAGTGTCTAGTAACGATTGCTCCTTATCCAGACTTTTAATTGCCTGATTTCAATTCTGTTGGGATAATGTAGAAAATTTTCATCAAACTGATAGTGGCCTTGTTTCAAAGAGGTCTGTAACACATTTTCTCTTGCCCTGTCCTTGATTTCTTCGTTGCAAGGAAACCAGTCCAGATGAAAAGGTTTTGCTGGAAGCACAGCAAATTGTTGTGAAGGTCTTTGCATTTCCATGCCGTATTTCTTCGCAGTGTAAAATGGTGTCTTTTCTCTCAACGTTCATGGATAATGGAAGCCACAGCCCATAGCTGCAACCACTAGAGGGCGATGCAGCACTGAAGAATGACAGCGCCAAGAAAACACCCCAGAAAATAGCAAATATTTGGCATAATAAAGATTAGGGGGGGGGAAGGGAGGGATGCGCCCCATTAACAAACAAGGGCAATTCCTCACCATTCATTTTAAGCAATGTTTCAGCTTCCATTTTAAAGCTTTTACGTAGCTTGAGTAGGTGTGAGTAACTATGAAAGCATTCTGGCTTCTTTTCAAATTGGAATGCATACAATTTCTTTTTGTCAAGCATTTTCATTTTCTTTGAACGCTTTTCCCTCTATGAAAAAAACCACAAAAACAGGCTGGGGGGAAGGATGTTATTCAAGTAAACACCTGCTAACTTCCACCCACTGAGAATGGGAGGCTCCAGCTTAGATTTATAGTCACAGCATGTTGCTCGGTCTCTGTGTCCATGATGAGGGACCCAATTTATACCTATCTTTCTTTAGCCTGTGCAATGTTTTGATTTTTTTTTTGAAAGCACAATCAGATTCCATTGTATTTCTGCCTCCCCCTCGGTATCTTCTCTCCTAAGGCTTTCTTCTTTTATGAGAAAATCTATAACACACCTTTAAAATCTTATCTAGTCTTGGGACATTGCTCAGTCTAAATAATGAAGTTAGCAGGTCAAACTGAAAACACTATCAGTCTCTCACACTTCTTTGCACAAAGCAGATGTCCAAATGACACCCCTGCTCTTGCCCCCCCTTTAAATGAAACCTAAAGATGGAGAATGAAGACAGGAAAATGGCTGCCCTGAGAAATCTACCATTCAAAACAAATGCTTCTGAACCTCGGCATAGGGAGGGTGATTTCTAGGCCTAGTTACACCAAAGAATTAACCCTTGAATTAAATGGTGTTGGCAAAAGGGTGTTTTACACAGTGTAATATGTATTCTTGTGACCTTGCTTTTCTATACCTATAACAAATAATGGAGCACGTTACAGCTTTTTCTTGTCTTCTTCCTCTTCAGTCTCAGCAGGTTTTTTTTAAATTGTTTTCTCTTTTATGCGCTGAGTTTGAGATTTCCATCATTCCTTATGCAACATGACTGGTGCTTTGCTCTTTCCCTTCCTGTTGGTTCATAATACTCTGTTTAAAAGCAACAGTGAGCCTAGACCAGGCATCCCCAAACTGCGGCCCTCCAGATGTTTTGGCCTACAACTCCCATGATCCCTAGCTAAGAGGACCAGTGGTCAGGGATGATGGGAATTGTAGTCCAAAACATCTGGAGGGCCGAAGTTTGAGGATGCCTGGCCCAGACTCTTGAGATGAGTGAATGGGGGACTGAATGCAGGGCTGGCTCTAGGTAGACCCCCAGTG
Source organism: Zootoca vivipara (assembly GCF_965207765.1). NCBI lineage: Eukaryota > Metazoa > Chordata > Lepidosauria > Squamata > Lacertidae > Zootoca > Zootoca vivipara. Next base: position 34,085,658 of record NC_142583.1, read on the forward strand.
GCGTGGTGTGCCAGGGCGCTGAGGTGGTAGGCAGGGCGCCGCATGGCTTCGCTGCGCGGAAACCATGCGGCACCCTGCGAGGGCAGGGGCGCCGGAGCGATCTCCACCCCTCAGCACCAGGGCGCGTGACCTGCTCGAGACTGCCCTGACTGAATGTCATTCTCCTGATCAAACAATCATGGCTGCATCTCCTTTGCCACATAGAGTATATCTTGCACCACCTTTTGCAGGGTTACCTTATGCCTTGTACTTAGTTTTGTTCTGCCATTTTAGTTTTCTGTCCCAAGTTCCTACCCCTGTGCTCAGTGCCGGATTTATGTATAAGCTAAACAAGCTATAGCTTAGGGCCCCACTCTTGCCCCCCCCAAAAAAAACAATTAAGGGAAAAAACCTGGATGCACATTTCCAAAATATAAGATAAAAAACAAATACAATAAAACCTACATACAGCAACAGTGTTTTGTGTTGTGTAGGCTCCTATGATGTAAGTAATGGGCGCCGCCTGCTAGCCTGCTCCCTAAAATATCACGTATTACCTTCAGTAGCTTAGGGCCTCATCAGACCTAAATCTGGCCCTGCCTGTTCTTCAAGGCAACCCCAGAGTCCTCCTTATGCCGCAAGCCCCAATCCAGAATTTGTGTTGAACTGTCCTCTCTCCTCATTATCCCTTGGCTTCTTAGCTCCATCTCTTTTCCTTCTTAGTCTGAGTGATTTCAAAGCCTGAAGATGCTCTTGTCACTGGCAAGAAGCTGCCATTGCTATGGCTTTCCTGTCATAGTTCTCACTTCAAATTAGCATCTCCCCCCCCCCCCCAATATGAGCCACTTATCCATGATGTGTGTTCTCATAAGAGAACCAACTCTTTAGAGATGGCTGATGGCCACGCTGCTTTGTAAAGCTCATAAAACAACACAGCCCTGCATGAAGGAAACAAGTGACAGCTACCAGGGGGACTGAATCGCCTATTATACCAGAGAAACAGGGGCACTTCCACTTTTGTCAAGAGGAAATGCTCAAAGGCACTGGAATTTAGCCTGCAGATTAGAACAATCCACATAACTACATGGGATCATCTGGCAATCTGAGTTTGCAAATATGCTCCTGCAGGTAATATGGACCACTGCATATTGCATAGTCTCCGTGTTCTGCCTGCAATGATCTCATGCATAAATCTGCACTGCTGACAGAGGGATCGTGGGCTTAGCAGGCCTGTGCAATTCATTTCATTGGCAAAGTAATGATGGCCGAGGAAGAAACTGTGACCCACACAATTTCAGGTGCACTTCAGCCACAAGCTTAGAAAAGCAGGTAAGATGTTCCTGTGTAGATAATGCCTAAGATGCCCTCTTTGGCTCTTGGCTTGTTATATTTGGCATGCTGTGCTTTTGCCTAGTATAAAGGTTTGTTTAATAAAGGATGACAAAATATAATGCGGTTACTGGTGGCAAAGATCCATGCTCCACTTCTCTGGCCTGGAATTAGCAGGCACCTACTAATATGCACTGTGACTGGCAATAATCCAAGAGAGGAAACAAAATAGATTGAACCAGTGTGCATGGAATGTGCTCAGACTTGTTAAATAACTCATCCAAATGAAATGTGATGTTTTGCCAGGGAATCAGATACAAGCACGGAGATTCGATTTGTGTGTGTGTGTGTGTGTGTGTGTGTGTGTGTGAGAGAGAGAGAGAGAGAGAGAGAGAGAGAGAGAGAGAGAGAGAGAGAGAAATGCGAATATAAGAACCAAATGTATTATTTATTTACGGATGGTCCAGCCAAGGTGTATGATTTGTGCTTGCCCTATGGAGCTTCCAATCATTCTCGCTCTCCTGTGCCTCCCCAATCTTTTCCCTGAGAAAGAATCGGGGCAAGGAGAAAACCACTTGGACCTCTGCCTAGAAAGCATGTGTGAAGTGGAAAACTGCTCTGACCTGTGATTTCTAGGTATGGGACAACTGGAAGTGTGGAGGAGCCCTTAGTTCTGAAGGGAGGCAAGGAAAACCAACATTATTTCTCGTGGTCAATAAAGCTCAGCAAATAGTTCTTTGTATGAAGTAGATATTGTTTGCAAATGAAAACCAGATCCTGATTTATCACAACTCAGAGTGATACAGTCATACCTCGGTTAAAATATGCCTCAGTTTGAGGATTTTCAGTCCGTCTGTAACGGATTAATCCACTTTCCATTACTTTCAATGGGAAAGTTCGCTTCAGGTTAAGTATGCTTCAGGTTAAGTACGGACTTCCAGAACCAACTAATACACTCATAGCTCGGGTTAAGTACGCTTCAGGTTAAGTACTCTGCAGACCCATCTGTAACGGATTAATCCACTTTCCATTACTTTAACGGATTAATCCACTTTCCATTACTTTCAATGGGAAAGTTCACTTCAGGTTAAGTACGCTTCAGGTTAAGTACAGACTTCTGGAACCAATTGTGTTTGTAAACCGAGGTACCACTGTACTTCAACAGGAAAGCTCAGTTTGAGAACAACCAAAGCAATTGTTCCCTTTAAAAGCTATACATACATATAAGGACTTTCAATTTTTTTATAAGGATGCAATGCAGCCAATTGATGCACTTTAAAGTCAATTTTTTTTTTCCACAAGCTGCCCTGTCCTGTTTATATCAGTGGAACCCAGAAGGAACGCTGTGGATGTAGCCTATCTTGATTTCAGCAAGGCCTTTGACAAGGTGCCCCATGACATTCTTGTAAAGAAGCTGGTAAAATGCGGGCTAGACAATGCTACCATTCAGTGGATTTGTAACTGGCTTACTGACCGAACCCAAAGGGTGCTCATCAATGGCTCCTCCTCATCCTGGAGAGTAGTGACTAGTGGGGTGCCACAGGGTTCTGTCTTGGGCCCAGTCTTGTTCAACATCTTTATCAATGACTTGGACGATGGGCTTGAGGGCATCCTGAGCAAGTTTGCAGATGACACCAAATTGGGAGGGGTGGCTAATACCCCAGAGGACAGAATCACACTTCAGAATGACCTTAACAGATTAGACAACTGGGCCAAAGCAAACAAGATGAATTTTAACAAGGAGAAATGTAAAGTACTACACTTGGGCAAAAAAAAAAAGGCACAAATACAGGATGGGAGACACCTGGCTTGAGAGCAGTACATGTGAAAAGGATCTAGGAGTCTTCGTAGACCACAAGCTTGACATGAGTCAGCAATGTGATGCAGCAGCTAAAAAAGCTTATGAGGAACGGCTTAGGGAGCTGGGTATGTTTAGCCTGGAGAAGAGAAGGTTAAGGGGTGATATGACAGCCATGTTCAAATATATAAAAGGATGTCATATAGAGGAGGGAGAAAGGTTGTTTTCTGCTGCTCCAGAGAAGCGGACACAGAGCAATGGATCCAAACTACAAGAAAGAAGATTCCACCTAAACAGTAAGAGCTGTTCGGCAGTGGTATTTGCTACCAAGGAGTGTGGTGGAGTCTCCTTCTTTGGAGGTCTTTAAGCAGAGGCTTGACAACCATATGTCAAGAATGCTTTGATGGTGTTTCCTGCTCGGCAGGGGGTTGGACTGGATGGCCCTTGTGGTCTCTTCCAACTCTATGATTCTATGATTCTATGACACTGTCAGCCATTAGGAGAAACTGTGGAAAAGTGTGTGGCTGCATCTTCATGGGAGAAGAGAAGAAGAAGAGTTTGGATTTGATATCCCGCTTTATCACTACCCGAAGGAGTCTCAAAGTGGCTAACAATCTCCTTTCCCCTCCTCCCCCACAACAAACACCCTGTGAGGTGGGTGGGGCTGAGAGACTTCAGAGAAGTGTGACTAGCCCAAGGTCACCCAGCAACTGCATGTGGAGGAGTGGAGACACGAACCCGGTTCCCCAGATTACAAGTCTACCGCTCTTAACCACTACCAAGGCCTCTCCTCCTTCCTGCCCCTTGAATCAACACCAGGCAGTATTGGATTCTCCAGTGTACCAGATGTTAAGCAGGATCATGAGCAGTGCCAGTCACTTCTCCTTTGCAAGCAGCTTCTCTTGTGGACAAGGAAACAGCTCATGAAGGAACAGCAATGTGCAAGATCTGATCCCCTGGCTTAAAACCCCCTCCTGTCCATATTTTTAAACCTCATTTTAACCGTATGTTAAACACAGCTTTAAAAAACTCTTTAAAAACCCTTAGCCCCACCCACTGAAATGCTGCAGGGATGAATCCAACTGGGTCAGTGGCTTGCTGGGTGGCACAGGGCACATCAGCCCAATCCTTGGGCCATGTCTTGGGGCCACAGGGCAGATCATGGGGTCCATGAACAGCCTTTATATAAATGCTCCAATTATGGCAAACGTTTCAAAAAGAAAACACATTTGATAATGCATCAGAGAACCTGCCCAGGAGAGGAGACATATAACTAACCAGGCTTTGGGGAAAGCTTCAGTCATAGTTCACTGCTTACAGAACATAAAAGCGTAGACACAAGAGAGAAACTGTATAATTTTGTAGAGTGTGTGAAAGGCATCCGTTGTCATACTGATGTTCTCTGACCACAAAAAATCCACATAGGAATAAAAGCGTAAGAACGTAAGGCAGACTGGGGAATGAAGGATTGTGTAGGGGAAATTTCTTTAGCGTAAGGATCCAAGTTGTCATTTCTTTTTGGTACCGTGTTTCCCCCTTTTTAAGGCGTAGTCATAAAATAAGCCATAGCAGCATTTCTAAGCATTTGAGAAATATAAACCGTACCCCGAAAATAAGCCATAGTGATAGGCGCTGTGCGGAAGAGATCACTGAGCTCCCCGAGTCAGCAGCAGCAACGCCGGCCGCAGCAGTGTTTGCTGAGTCCTTTCTTGCTTTTGGGACTTGGTTACTGTGCTGGCTTGGGATGGTGTGTGTGCAATTGCTGTTGCTGCTTCGTGTTTTTCAGCTGGATTCTCTGGGTTCTAAGCACTTTCCCCCGTTTGTTTGTGAAGCAGCACTCGGCTGCAGCCCCTGCCTCTCCCGACGGCTGCATGAATGCGAGGCTGGATTTGATCGCTATCTCCTTTTCCATTTCTTTTGTCTTTGAGCACCCGGCCCCGCCCCCTCTCCCCTTCGTGGAATGAAGAACGGAGTTTTAGCAGCATTTCCTCATTATAAAAAAAAGGTCAGGAACTTTTACTTTAACCTCAAAAATGGGATATTTCCTCTCTCTAAAAACAACTCTGACCTGAACACCAATATAACGGGGGTAGATCACCTCCAGTTTATAAATCCGCAAGTAGATCGCAGTCTCCTAGAAGTTGGGCTCTATACTTTGGCTGATTGCAAGCCTTTGCATCTTTAAAAAACAAAAACCATACGCTTCTCAGTCTTAATTTTCCTTTAATTCATCCCCCTATACCCTCCTCCAACCATTGCCTCCTTCCATTCCTTACCCCCCTCCCTCTCTCCCCACTTCCCTCACTCCTGTGCGATCTCATTTAGTCATATACTTGCTTTTTCTGTTGTGTTGTCTATTTTATATTTAATATTATTACCCTTTATGATGTTATTTTTCCCCTTGCGATAATTATTTATTTTTTATCTTTAACTAACTTTCCTTTCCATATTTTTCCATATATAACTCAACACTTTCCCATTCCTTCTTAACTCTTTGGATAGAGTGCCCCCCCATTATTGTTGTTAATTTTACAATTCCTGGATTTTTTATGGAACCGAACAGCTCGGGTGCTTCAGAATGTGCCTTCTGTTGCTACAGGGCTATGGGGCTTCACTATTTGACCCCCCCCCCAGGTTGGGATTTTTAAAGTAGTTCTGTGGGTCCCAGGGCACAGAATCACCCCCGATCCTTTCCTTTGTCTAAACAGACCTATTCCCCCCTGACTTTGGAAGGCTGTGCTTCAAGGGTGATACCAGGGGTTTTTTAAGACCTGCGCCTCTTAAGGATTGTTACAGTCCATAACTTCCATTGCTTTCTACAGGGTTGGGGGTTTAAAGCACTGCCACCCCCACCCCACCCTGCAGGCGCTCGGAACTGGCAGCGCCAACAACGCGCCCAGCAATGTGCAGAAGAGAGCACCGAGCATCCTGAGCCAGTGGGTCCCAGTTGTACCAGCACTTTTTTTTTAAAAAAAAGACACCCCCTGAAAATAAGCCACTGTGTGTTTTTTTGAGGGAAAAAAGTTATAAGACGGTGTCTTAAAAAAGGGGAAACACGGTACTACAGAAAGCCATTTCTGAGTATTTTAATATACAATGGCAAAAAGCATCAGAAGTAAAGGAGTTGCTCTACCACTGAGCTATGCCGCTTCTCTAAAAATTCTGGTAGCTGGCCTTTGTTGGCCTGGATGAAATCCACCTTGCAAGTGATGGTTCAAGGTGTAATTGTTCACAACCACCTCTGTTTTCTTCTGCTCTTTTCCACTGCTCCTCCCCCAATCATCCACTCTACGTCCATCCTGTAAGGATTCAAGAAAAGGCACCCTATTGCTGCCTTGGGTTTACACATGACTGTGCCATGGAAGCAGCCTTTAGAGCTCTGTTTGCCCCCTTTCTAACTTTATAGAACAAGCAGAACCACGTGCGAGAGCAAATTTAGGCATGGGGAGAAATTTGATGCTGAACTTAGCTCATTACTGAAACAATATGCAAACTGAAACATAGCCACTCTTATCTAAATTTTGCAGTTCAGTGCAGTTCTCCAGACAAGTAATGTGTAAAAAAATGTACATACTGAAGCGTAAATGTGAATGCATATATTAGTGAGAAGAACACACAAACATGCATTATCTTAGGGGAAATGGCATTCTGAAAATGTATATAAAGGTAAAGGTAAAGGGACCCCTGACCATTAGGTCCAGTCGTGACCGACTCTGGGGTTGCGCGCTCATCTCGCATTATTGGCCGTGGGAGCCGGCGTACAGCTTCCAGGTCATGTGGCCAGCATGACAAAGGCGCTTCTGGCAAACCAGAGCAGCACATGGAAACGCCGTTTACCTTCCCGCTGTAGCGGTTCCTATTTATCTACTTGCATTTTGACGTGCTGTCGAACTGCTAGGTTGGCAGGAGCTGGGACCAAGCAACGGGAGCTCACCCCGTCACAGGGATTCGAACCGCCAACCTTCTGATCAGCAAGCCCTAGGCTCAGTGGTTTAACCACAGCGCCACCATATTAGGCACAATTGCATGTAAAAATGTGTGTAGCAGGAGGAATGTGTACACAAATTCTGATGAATTTTCATGAGGACTTTTAAAAAACAAAATCGCAAACTGATTTTGAAAGGCATGGTTGGAAAAAGGAGAAACTGAGAGGAACCAGAATTGACCTATTTATCCTATTCATCCTGATTTGCTCGCAGAAAGCTTAAGGTTAGGTTAATGAGCATTTGTTTTGATTTGTTTATATGTTGGTTATAAGACAACTCTCTTCTGATTTGCTTATGGGGTGTTATTTATATGTCTTTCTGTTAGCTATATTTTAGTGTATATCCCTATCAAAGCTGCTTTTAAAAGTGTGTTTGTTGTTCTAGGGCATGGGTATGCAAACTAATAATAATCCGGCCCAATCACCTTCTAAATCTAGCCCGCCGATGGTCCGGGAATCATCATGTTTTGACATGAGTAGAATGTGTGCTTTCATTTAAAATGCATCTATGGGTTATTTGTGGGGCCTCCCTGGTGTTTTTACATGAGTAGAATGTGTGCTTTTATTTAAAATGCATCTCTGGGTTGTTTGTGGGGCATAGGAATTCATTCATTATTTTTTTAAATATAGTCTGCCCCCCCCCAAAGTCTGAGGGACAGTGGATCGTCCCCCTGCTGAAAAAGTTTGCTGACCCCTGTTCTAGGGTGACAGAATTTAAATCCACTTCAACTGTGCAAACCTTTATGGTATATGCTTGAATCCCTCCTGCAAAATAGCAATAGTCTATAAGCAACCTATATGACCATTGTGCCTCATTTGCCATTTGCCATATCAATCTGGAAATTATATATGGGTTGCATGTTGGTAACCATTTTACCAACCTTTTCGAACCCCCGCGATGGGGGGAGCTCCCATTGCCCGGTCCCAGCTCCTGCCAACCTAGCAGTTCGAAAGCATGTCAAAGTGCAAGTAGATAAATAGGTACCGCTCCAGCGGGAAGGTAAATGGCATTTCCGTGTGCTGCTCTGGTTCGCCAGAAGCAGCTTTGTCATGCTGACCACATGACCCGGAAGCTGTACGCCGGCTCCCTCGGCAAATAACGCGAGATGAGCGCCGCAACCCCGGAGTCGGTCACGACTGGACCTGATGGTCAGGGGTCCCTTTACCTTTAACCATTTTACATGTAGATATGTGGTCTTCAACAAAAAGAATGATAGCTTTCCAATGCCTTGATCTCTGCTTTCCCTTATTCAATTGGACACAGCAATAGTCCTCTTGGGGAGACATGCTGAACTAGAGCTAAACAAGAAGGGCATATTCCGAAGCAAAGGGGAATCCAAGAGGAATCCTGAAAGCCCTGGGACTTAAATGCTTTGAAGAGTTGTCTGCTCTTGAGCTGCGTTGGCTTATAACTCATTCAAACTTTGGGAAACTCCCCTAGAACACACAATGGATGCCCATGTCAACCCTTCCTGTTGAGAAGGTACTGTATGCATAATTGTGCACTGGGTAGCTTAAAGAGAATGTTATTGCTTCAAATAATAGAAAGGGATGATTTGATTATGCATCAGTGTTACTCGGCAGGGAGAATGTATTATTCACTTGCTGTTGCTAGGTTACTAGCCTTATTTACAGATAGAAGTTTCCAGAGAAGGGAAATTTGAGAAGCTTCAAGGACAGAAGGCAAGCGGGAGGGAAGAGGCACCAGCAAATCAAAGCTTGTTAGTCTAGAGTGAATGTTAAACACCTTTCTACAGTGAGGCCTAGAATAAAAAATGAAGAGTGGGTGAGATAATATGAGAAAGCGTGTCAGTAAACTGTCCTTCTTGACCAGCAGTTCTGATTTCAAAGGATGCTGTTGGCTAAGGAACATAGAGAGAAAATTAAGAGTGGGTGTCAGTTTATAGAATAATAATATTATAGAGTTGGAAGGGACCCTGAGGGTCATCTAGGCAAACTCCCTGCAATGCAGGAATCTCAACTAGATCATACATGACAGATGGCCATCCAACCTCTGCTTAAAAGCCTCCAAGGAAGGAGAGTCAACCAACTCTCATGGGAGTCTGTTCCACTGTCGAGCAGCTTTTATTGACAGAAAGTTCTTCCTGATGTTTAGTCAGAATCTCCTTTCTTGCAACTTGGATGCATTGGTTCGGGTCCTAGCCTCTGGAGTAGGAGACAGAAGAAGCACACAGGTTTAAATTAGATTATGTAGGCAGATGAGAAGAAGCAAAGACTACAGAGTAGCTTTAAAAAGAGCATGTACAGGCAGATGCTATGGCAAAGCGCTCAGATGGGCTGGTGACCTTGGAAATACATTGTTGTCTTGGAGGCAGTTGATGTAGACCTCTTGTACACATGGAATAGGATACATGCAGTATGTGGAGAAGCCACATCACGTGAGATGCTACAGGCATGGATGTACAGAAAATTAAACTAAATTGTGCTATATTGGTTGAAGTGGGGTGGGAAATAATATGGGACCTGAAACACATCAGAAAAGGCTAGCAGCTCTGGCCTCCAAACATAATCACATAATTAGTGTCAATAAATAAGTGTTTCTTTTGAATTATGGTGCTGGAGGAGACTCTTGAGAGTCCCATGGACTGCAAGAAGATCAAACCTATCCATTCTTAAGGAAATCAGCCCTGAGTGCTCCCTGGAAGGACAGATCGTGAAGCTGAGGCTCCAATACTTTGGCCACCTCATGAGAAGAGAAGAATCCTTGGAAAAGACCCTGATGTTGGGAAAGATTGAGGGCACTAGGAGAAGGGGACGACAGAGGACAAGATGGTTGGACAGTGTTCTCGAAGCTACGAACATGAGTTTGACCAAACTGCGGGAGGCAGTGCGAGACAGGAGTGCCTGGCGTGCTATGGTCCATGGGGTCACGAAGAGTCGGACACGACTAAACGACTAAACAACAACAACAAAATAAGTGTTTCTTGGTACAAACAGAACAGCATAATTTGCACCAGTTTTTGTTCAGGAAAAGAGTATAAAACAAACCCCTCAGTACATTTGCTTTATTTTTTTATAGCTATTACAAAAGCAGCTTAGAAGCTACTCAGTGACTCATCACTTGTAGGTGGTAGCTTTATGAGTAGCTAAATGCAGCCAGAAATTGTTCTCAAACTAGATTTTTATCTGAAATCTAGATTCCTATTTGGTACAGTGATGCCAAAGAATTTTCTTATAGGAGTAGCATGAATGCTACATAAGTTGAGCCCTGAGGGTAAAGTTAGTTAAATTTCTGATGTAATTTAAGCTGGTGACATCAAATTCTAATAGGCATTTCTTCCAATTCTGACACACATCAGATAGAAGGCAAATGTAATTTCAATTATTTTCTGATTCTGTGAAAAGGAATGTTAAATATAACAATAAAATGTTGCAGTGATGAGTGGCCATGTTCAGGATTCCAGTTGGCCAGCCATATGGTTTTTCAGGACACTCCATTCCACTGTCCCTTCCCCTGGGTTCTGAAGCCACAGAGTGATTAGCGCCTTGGGATAAATGATCATGTACACAAGTCTTTAAGTGATCATGAAGTTGAGGGTGGGCATGGCTTAGACATAGGTCACATGCTTTGCCTGTGAGAGATTCTAGAGTCACTGACTAGCATCGCTGCTTAAAGCACAGTGGCAGCAGGATCTGAAGAAAAGCCATTGCTAGTTAGTGTTGACTTTCATGGGCTAGTTCAGGAGTAACCAATGTGATACCTTCCAGTTGGACTACAACGCTCTTCAACTCCAGCCTGTTGGGCTAATAATCAGGTATGATGGGAGTTGTAGTCTAAAACTACTGAAGAGTACCATGGGCACTGTACAAATAGATAATGGTTCTAAGTTGATGCAAAGCAGCACCTTATATTCAATAATTTCTCTGGCAAAATAATATTGTTGGATGTATTCAGCCATCTTTGATAATTAATGATTATTGAGCAGTGGTCTTAGTGTGTGCGTGTGCGCACACATGCATGCACGTATGTACACACACACACACACACACACTCATGAAGTAAAAAAGAAAGAAAATTAATTTAATGACAAACTCAATTGAAATTCCTTTGTTCCTTTTCTATTTTTATAAAAGCTACAAGAGATTAGGTTAGAATTTCCTTGTATAACAGTGATTGCCATGGTAACTAAACAAATTTAAAGCCTTAGGTGCTCCCCACTCTCAAGTCCTTCCTTTATATTTGATATAAGGATCTCAAGCTTTTTTCTTCCTGCTCTTCAAGTCAATACATTGATGTGTATTGTTATACAGAACCCTATGAAAAAACCTGTTGAGTTCTCAACACCCATGTGGAGCCTGTTTTTAGTAATTAAGGCACAACACAAAACACACTAACCAAAGCCAAGTTCTGTTCTATTCTATTCTATTTTATTATTTGCAGTAATTTGCTCTTACACCTTCCATTTCTTTAAGAAGAAGAAAAAGCGTTTGGATTTTATATCCCGCTTTATCACTACCCAAAGGAGTCTCAAAGCGGCTAACAATCTCCTTTCCCTTCCTCCCCCACAACAAACACTCTGTGAGGTGAGTGAGGCTGAGAGACTTCAGAGAAGTGTGGCTAGCCCAAGGTCACCCAGCAGCTGCATGTGGAGGAGTGGAGACGCGAACCCGGTTCACCAGATTATGAGTCCACTGCTCTTAACCACTACACCACAATGGCTCCCATTTCTTGGGAGTTCAAGAATAACTTGTGAGAAGGTAAGTGAGACAACTACATCTTTTATCTCTGTCTTCTTATTCCTCCTGTAATTTTGCAGAATTAAAGTCCAGTACTAGGCACACTTACTTTGCCATGAGACCTGTTTTTAACATGGTAGTCTTGGAATTGATAATGAACCTCATCATTCAGCATCAAAGTGAGCTCCTGCTACTTCCTGATACGGAGCCACTGTAGATACAGGATTTCTATTCAAGGTAACATTGGGAGCTCAGCACCACCACTCAGCACCATTCCTAGAAGCTCTCGCTAAACATTTACCCCTATGCAAAACCCACAAACTTGACTACCTGCTGACCAAACTCTCCCATGGTCAACTCACCTTTTGAGAGATATCAATAACACAGGGTTATAGCCAACTGAATTCTCTGAATTCTCCCATTGCAATTAATAGAACTAAATTAGTGATGTAGGTAAGTTAATTTTAATGGGTCTGCTCCGAGTATGATTGACATTGGATATAATCCATAATTATCAGAAGAGCCTTGCTGGATCTGAACAAAGGTCTCATTCATTCCAGGTTTTAAAGCAGAGGTTGGATGGCTATCAGTTATGCATGCTCTAGTTGAGATTCCTGTAACCTCACTTCTCGCATTGAGGGTATCACCAGAAGGCCCTCAGTACTGGATCTCGGTGTCCAGCATTGGTGGAGCCAATTCAGTGCTCCTGCTGGTGTGTTTCCACCACCCCTAACCTCTCAGCCACCTTGTAGCACCTCTCTTCCTCCTGGTAAGCAACTGCAACCCACCTGCTAAGAAGCTAACATAGTGGTTCTGCCCCACACAGCCTGCCACTTCTGCATTTCAGTGACACCTCAAATTCTTTCCATTTTTGCCCCTTGCACTGCGAGTATCACACTGAAGTTGCAATTACGCTGGTGCACTAATGGCGCAAGAATGACACAAATCCACTCTGCTGGAGTATCTTTGGACTCAGTAGCACCGGGGACTTAATTTATCTTTGTCCAGGGTGCTTAAGTCAAAAGTTGGATTGTACTGTTATTCTTCATAAAAAGATTAGTAACATTAATGGTTTGGGTACTTGCAAGGTAACCTGTTTTTATGTCAAGATATATTAGTTTTTCCCTTTGGTTATATTTCAGTGTGAATTCTTGAGTCAGATACTGTTATATTATAAAAAGCTTTTCCTATCTCTTCTACTGTTAAATGTTTTATATTGTAATGTATTATAACACAACACTTAATAAATTTTGACTTGGCACCCCACAGGGCAGACACTATTTCAGCCTGACATCAGCACTTCATGATTCTTTCTGCAAAGATTGGGGATTTGTATTCCCCTCAAATTCTGCAGAGATCCCCAGTCTTCTATATATACAGATGCACTCATACTGGATACTTTTGAACTGCATGGACCCTTGGATTAGACCACGGCCTCCTAAGAATGATTCCTGAATTAGTTTATTGCTCCTTAGCTTCTCAAGGCTGATTTTCCATCATATCCATTCATCAAACCCATAGGAAATAATGTATCCTAGAGATGAATTTCAGAGATTTGCTTCAAGAGGCAACTCCCTCATATCCATCAGCTGATAAGTATTTTATGTGTGTGTCAGGAAATGGTCCGAATGGGAGTATTGGGAAGTGTATCCTCAGTCAGATCAGTTTCTCTCAGAAGAGGAGGAGAGGGGGAAGATTTGCCCTCCTTCTCCCCAGAAGTTTCAGTAGGAGAGAGAGAGGAGAATGCTGCACAGCCTAGCTATGAGATAGTGGAAGAAGAGGGGGAAGGGAGGGAGCAGTCTCTCTAGAGAGCCTGGGCAACCCCTCTCCCCTCGGGCTTGTAGGTCTGTCTGTATTTAGAGAACAGAGAATGCAGAGGGGTGGAACTTCCCATTGGCGTCCAGGATGTTGTTGGGGACGGTGGGGAAGGGCTTAGAGTAGCTAACAGCTCTCTTTGTGGAGAGATATGGATTTTTGCCTTGCAACCAGATGACTGAATAAAAAGGACTATAAAAGACAAACTGCTTGTGATTCTTGACTATGAAGTTACCGGGGGAAGAGAGGACTCTCCACGCCTGACAGTATGCTGATTTGGTAGATGGCATGGCATCAGCAATGAAGCGACCTAGTGGTAAATCAAATAGGCAAGATCAGCTACATTAAAATATTATCTGGCCTCTGCAGGAAGACATTAATCATGCCAGAGGTTTTCCAGTTCTGCCCCATGGGTGCTTGTGATACTCAGGTGGAAACCTTTGATTCCAGCCTGGAAGTAACCCAGTTCCACCATATTATCGTTTTTTACCACACTTTAATCTTAGAATAATACCTGAAGCAGCTTAAAATACGGCTTAAAATACACAACAAAAATGCAAACACTAAAACGGCATATTAAATATGATAATATCCAGAACAATAATAATATATTCCACCTGCCCTTCTTGCTATCCCCAGTCTCTGAGATTCTGACTTAGGTCCTGCCCAAGTCCATTCCAGAATGCTGTCCTCCCTATGGTGTCCACTCAAAAGTCTCCAGTCCTAGGCAGCAGCCCTTCGTAACTGTAGCCTACCTGGCCCAACTGTTAATCTGAATCCCTTCTAATTATCCTCCACCAGCACCTTCTCCACCTCTCTATATCAGACGTTTGGAAAGAGTGTGGTAGTTCAACATTATTTCTGAAGTGTGAAACCCGTTTGTTGAGCATGGGCTCAACAACATGCCAGAATGCCATATCTTCCAACATGACACGACCCAAATCTGGGATGCCATCTTTTGGGTCCACACTCTCGTGTGAGTCATGTGACTCGTATGAGATCACCCCCCCAAAGCGCTTTTTCCAGGCATAGTGGCCCAAAAGCATGTTTTGGGACACCATGCCTGAAAAAAGCATAAGGTCATTTTGGCCACTGTCCTCTTTTGAGAAAAAGGGATGTCATGTGTTTATTGGGGCAGTTGATGGGTATGTAAATGGGTTGGTGACATTACTGCAAGGCCAGACTGTTTCCATTTACAGACAGATGATGCAAGTAAATCACTACTGGATCTCATCCACAGTTACCTGCAGCAAAATGTTTGCCCACGGACAGTTCACTTCTCTCATAAGTAAAAAAGAAGTACTGTCCACTCTCGAATGTCTTCTCTTCTAGTTTTTTTTTAAATAAAAAAATGTTATTCGGTGTGCTAGTTTGAAGCAACAATTAGATGCAAGTAGGCTACTTTTCCTTTACAGAAGTAGGACAGCTTGAGATGCTTGCAGTACCAAGTCACAAGAAAAAAGGGTGTTGAAATCACATGCAAAATATTTTAGGGTTTATCTAAATCTGCTGTGTGCAACGGTCTGGAAAAAAAATACTCTAAGAGATGCCTTTCTGGACGCTTTATAATTTAAAAACCGATGACAGGATACACTGAAAGGATAAGAAGATTATATATATTTCTTTACAGCTGGTATCTGTTTGTTTTTAATTGGGATTTATTTATTTATTTCAACATAGCATTCTTTAGTCAGTTTTTATTTCATTTAACTCAACTAAGAAGGAGCCATGCATCCACTTTCAACTTAAATAATAGTGACGTCCTACTCTGTATCTCCTTTTGCTCAAACATTAGCTTCATGCCCACATTGATTCAGAGCCAGATATTGGGTGGGGTGGTTGATCCTCAAGTCAATTTGGGGCAGACTGGCCTGATCTGGAGGAGGGACAGTTTTGTGCCAAGTCCAATCCTTCACCATCCTACTCCTCAGGCTCTTCAGATGTAAGTGTGTAGTGCTATTCCCTGTCTTTCTCCCATTCCTTTCTTAACCAGAGTCCTTGGATGAGATCAGGGCTGGAGCAGCACAAAGGAGTGAGGATGGAGGGATGGGGAGTACCCATTTGGCCATTTCATCTCTACAACAGTAGATCCTGACATATACAGCAGTTAACAGCACGAGCATGGTTAGAATCAAAGGTCCTCATTTATTGTTTGTCAAATGGAAGCTTAGTGCTGAGTAGAGGAGGTCCACATGATATAGGGTAAGTTCATAAGGAGAATGCAATTTCCAAGACTTGAGAACAAACATGTCAGAGTTTCAGTCTTTTCAGAGTCTTATGGGGTGATTGCTCACGTGTGACAATCTATTAGCTTATTTGCCATTTCACATGGCAAAATTTAACACACTTTAACACCCATCCCTCTTGCTAAATATGGCGTTGTGCTGCACTTACTGTGTGGTGTGCGGGGCAATTTCACAAACTAGCTCATTGTTTGGTGGATTAGTGAAATTATGGACATGCCTCATACAATAAGGTGAGCACAACTCCATATTTTAAAAGTAGGATCAAAAGGTCTGACATATTTTAAATAAACTGAGTTTTATTTTTCTACAGTTTTCTACAGTTGTCCATGTTAAGAGGACAACCAATTCAGAAGCCATTCATGTGCTTTCTGACGATAGAAGCTTCATGTAAATTACACCTGGTGGGGATAAAAAGCAGAACATTAGTAGCTGATGGTGGGATTTCAAAGTGAACGTAAGGTTTGATGTGGGAATTTTTGCAGGTTATTATTTCCAGAATTTTGTTTTTCCCATCCCCAAGATTTAGCTATTGTTTTCTCACCTTAAGTTCTATCAATTATTAATTCAAATTGCGGTAACTTGCTTGACTGAACTTGTGTGTGGTTATATTAAGTGCCTGGCTAAAATGATTCCTTCTTTCTCTAAAGACAAGGAGAAATAACCATAACTGCATGAGCTTTAAGTGCAGCTTCAGTACTGACCACAGGGAAAGAGGCTTAGGATTGCAGTGTCAATGTTCTCATACAAAATACAGCACAATATGTAGTCGCTGTGAAACGTAAGAATTACAAAGCTCACTTACTGCCCCCTAAATTATGTGTTTGTGTGTATTTAGATTGTCACCATTTCTTATTTCTGTTGCATAAAGATGCAAACAGAATGAATATGTTGGGGATAGAATGCCTTCCCATAGCCTTCCATGTCCTTCTGCATTTGCAGGATGAGGCCTATGTGGCAAACAAAGAACTGTCAGTGACTAGAGTTACCAGAAATGATATGCTTCAGGTTACTGAAGTAGGATTTGAAGGTGTGAAGGATCTTATAGGATTAAGAAACGATTGCAGTTATCCAAACAATGAGAAAAATTCAACCTCATGCTCTCCTGTCATCGCAAGCACCTTTCCCCCATCTCTCTTCTGGGGGTTCTCCTGACTCTCCACCGCAGATATGAAGGAGGAAAGGTGAGAAAGTCTCATTGCACCAGCAGGAGCCCCTGTACTGGCTTTTGCCAGCTTGCTGGGTTCAGGGAATCTGGGCCTAAGTCCTACCTTATTTGCCAAGTCAGAGAACCTCAAGCTCAGGGACAACGTGTGGTGTTCCAGGCCAATCTCTCAAGTCCTTGGACTCTCCTTCTTCCCAGGCCCCGGCTCTTGTGCTGGGCTGGAATGTGATAATGTATCTTGCTTGCCTTGATGGAAACCTTTAACTTCCACATGGTTGGAATGTAGCCTACTGTATGTTTTGCCCTCTTTTGCCTTGGGTCCACCTACTACTACCGTTTAGCCCCCAGAAGATTGACCATAAGTGAATGTCAACCTTGGGCTGAAAAATATAGTATAGATTTGCTATATAACTGCTATAAAGTAATAGTCAATGTCCCAGGCACCTACGGTAATACTCTATGGGAACTGCTCCAATCCATTGGTGGATTCCTTCTAGTCCACACTGAATAATAGGTATTAATGGAGGAATATATACAAATCTCAGAGTCCAAAGTTCAATGAAAATGTTGCACAAAGTTCTCTCCCTTTTTTTTGGAAGTTCTGCTTCTTGTTTTTTTGTTTAAAGTTGTGTAACCAGTCCTGCATTGGTTTTTATTTTTTCTTCTTTTTTGATTATGTTTTCTTTTTGCTTTTTTGTTTTTGTTTTTGTGTTGAAATGTTTGGAAATCAATAAATATTATTTGGGGAAAACAAAAACAAAACAGAGTTGCATCATCCCACAATGGCTTGTGACAATAATTCTTCAATAGCATGAATTGACAGTGAAGTCCTTTTCAGTAATGGTTTCCTGCACTCCTAATTAAATGTTTTATTGCTTCCTGGTCAACATATTAAGGAGCAATTCATCAGTAAACCCCTAGCCACACTAAACTGGAAACAATGCAATGGACAGAGCATGAGAAGAGAAAGCTTTTAATTTAAGGCACTGCAGCCCTTAAAAGCCTCAGCAACAGTTTACCAATTCATATTGAATAGGCTGGCACTGTTAATGCAAATATTAGTTCCCTGCCCTTTTTAAAGACCTTTTTTTTCCCTTGAAGGAGAGTGGAATTCAATGACTGAATTTGGCAATGGTGTGATTTGGGGTCTCTTTAAAAGTTAATGAATGAAGGATGATGGTCAATTCAGAGAAAAGGGCATGTGTGGAAGCAACCCTAGAATTAAGTTAGATGAGATATTGTTATTAAAAAGCAGGGCACTTAGTCACTGTACAAGCTCTCTGAAGTCTACTGGCAGGTGGAATAAAAGCTAGCTGTTTAGGGCACCTTGACCTGGTTTATGCTGACGCTTTCAGAACTTGCATTATGAGGCTGCCAAATGCTTTAAAATGGTACTCTGGGACAGCTTTAGGCATGCACTTACAAGGGAAAGAGTACAGATTTTCATTTGCATGGTTCTTTCTTTCTTTTTTTTTTAAAAAATATTTTTTATTAAGTTTTCAACTTAGCCCTGTCCCTAAGCAGAAGAAAACGAAACCCTAATTTTGCTATGCTTTCATTTTTTCTTATTCTTTAAAACTTTTTTTTATTCTTTAAAACTTTTTTATTCTTTAAAACTTTATTCTTTTAAACAGCACCAATAAAATCATCACCATCTTCATCATCATCATCAATGGTTTTATTATCAACTTTTTAATTAAAATGTCATCACAATTTTTATTTTATTTTTCAAAAAAAAGCACCTACAGGTAGGCGAATTAGTCATATGTTGGACAATATGTGTGTTGACTATCACAGCCAATAAGAGAAAGTTTTGGGATGGACAATTTTTTTTTTAAAAAATATATTTTTATTAATTTTCCAATTAAAACCAATTATATCACATTCATTATTTCAAATTATACACATATATATATCAATCAAACCGAATGTTATGCCAAATCGTCTAGAGAATTTTTTATTTGGGTTCCCATGCTTCAAGAAATTGGGGATTCCTCGCAACCGTCCACTGCCGTCTTTTTTCTAAAGTTCAAATCGTCCTCCAAGTTCATAATAATCCAGATCTTCCCCTTACAGTCACATAGATGTTTTCCACTTTCAACCGATTGTTTGGGATGGACAAAATAAAGTAATATATGTATAAAATTTGTTCATACAAGGATGTGAAATGTTATCAGCAAAGTCCTTGGCATTGTGCTTTTAAATATCATACCCAAGAGAAGAACTGTTTTGCCACTTTATTCCCAAAAGAGACACCATGAACTTGTTAAAAGAGAGAACTATTTGATTTAGTAATTCTATAGAGATTCAATTTATAGTCACTAATTTCTTCCTCTGTTGCTGGTTCTTTCCTGATATTTTCTAAGTTCCCTTCTTGTTCCTATCAAATCATCATTACTTTATTGATTTCCCCCCAATATTTTTAGCTTCCTCTCCCCCTCATGATAAATACATATTGCATGCATGCAAGCTGTTTGCTGAACCAGCTCTGTCCTTCATCTTTCTGCTAACATCTTGATCCTATGATATACCCAAAGGTAGCGGTGCTCGCCCCAATGAAATCAGTGGTACAATGAGAGGGCAATGTTCGATTGACCGCAGCAATTGAACAAAGCTATAATAAACTGAACTGGATTTTGTGCTTGATGGTCACACTAGGTGACATTCAACTAGGTTTTACTTACAGAGTAGACCCACTGAAATGAATAAACGTGACTTAGTTAAGATCATTAATTCCAATGGCTCCACTCTGAGCAGTACTTAGTTGACAATCACCCTCTGTGTCTATAATCAAAACTCTTGTCAAATTCATTATTCTCCTCAACTTATCATATAAAATGTGTAAAATACACATAGTATTTACTTACTTGGCCTTCCTTAACTAATACTGTCTTCAAGGGTTTATCAGCTTTTGCTTATGAGTGTGATACAGGAAACCTCTAACCCTCAACTTAAAGTGTTTTCCTACTTTATTTCTGACTAGGGATGGAGAAATAGGTCCCTTTTTGGTTTATCTAAATTCCTATTTTTCCCCAGTTTTATTAATTTCCCAGGTTTCCGTTCACATCATAGTTTTAAAAAGTCATCATTTCAGTGCACTTTAGTGTATCAAATATACATGCATTTGTATGTCATTTTCCCATAATTCCTTTTTTGAATGCTGTTTTCACTAATATATGTATTTTTACCTGTAATATACACATTTTTGTACAAAGGTTTGATACACCAACCCAAATAGCTGTGCTTCTGTTTGCATATTGTTTGGGGAGATACAGATGATGAACGTTCACATCAACATACAAACTAAACTCACTGCCCCATGTTTTGTTTTTGACATTTTCAAAACCGTACATAAACTTCAATCCTTAGTACTGTAATATCACCGGGACCTGATTATATTTAGATGGATAGGATATTTCTTTCCAAAATGTCTTTGTGGCAGATGGTGCTTCCCCATCTGTGGTATCTGAACCCTAGTTCCTGGCTTCCATGAACCACCTGCTGTCATCTGCTCCTTCCACCAACCACCATGATTAATTTGCTCCATTGCCTTTCCAGAGTAAGCCAGTAGAAGGCAATTTGCTTCTTCCAAATTTACCAGGGATCTCCCACTTCAGAGCTGCTTGATCTCTGCTTTTACTTAGGCCTCTCCTGAATCATCAACGGATTTTGGAATTTTGTCTATTAGCATGGAGTCTGTTACATTGTCTCTCAAGACAAATGGATGCCAACCTTCATACAGATTACAGGTGACAATATGTTGGTCATATCTAACAGTTCAGCTGCACTGGCACAAGGGGACCTTCTCTGACTGCAACAGACTTTCCTCTCTCTCTCTCCTCTCCTCTCCAGTCCCCTCAAAATCAGTTCAAGACCCTTGCTGCCACAACTGGACACAATTCTGTACTCATAAGTTGTCTCTATTGAAATGACCTTGTATAAACTCTTGTATACATTAACATACTGTAGATATATTGTATTTAAATATCTAAATTTGTTACCTGATATGAAGACAATTAGATTCCATAAATGGGGAGGGGGTGTTTGGGGGAGAGGAGGGGATAGCTCTTGATTTAAAGGTTGACCTAGCAATGGCTTCCACTATCTGTCAATACAGTTCCTCCATGGCTTCCCACCCTGTACAGTACTTCATTGGCATATCATTCTTAATAATGGCAGGGTACCATTTTGGCTGGTGAAAGCTGGATCAACTGATGTTTGTTTGTTTGTTTGTTTGCTAGATGGCTGCAATGTTTTATTCTGTTCTAAGCCTTCAGGATGTGCATTTTATTATTTATTAAATTTATACCCCACCCTTCCTCCCAGAGGAGGAAGGAGTTCCTAGGATTTGAATATATGACAAATAATTACATATTTTTTACTTTTCTCATTCAAGCAGTTAACTTGAATTCATAGTTCAGCTAGTAATTCAGAAGGCCCCTGACTTTGATTAATGAAAATCCCCTTGTATTCAAATAATAATAATAATAATAATAATAATAATTTATTTATACCCCACCCATCTGACCGGGTCCCCCCACCACTCTGGGCGGCTTCCAACACACAAGGATTGTTTTATACACTTATCTACTAAATTAAGTATAACCTACATAAAAAGTGACCTTGTAAGTTACTTCGCAGCTATTTTTATGCATTGCTGCAATATATTTGCATACTACAGCAGGGCTAGTAAGTAATCTTCTCCTAATGTAAATTAGAAGTTGGCTAGGCTTATCAAACAAGACACAGCAAATTAACAAAAATCATTTTGCCACAGCACATAATTACCTCCGGGGAGCCTGTCTGAAGTTCTAAAATCAAGGCAGAGAGCACAATGGAGTTTTACAGCAGATTTAGAATAGACTTTTCTGAATGCCTTGATGCCAACTTAGTACAATTATTTAGTAAATTAAAGAATATGTGGTAGATGTTTCATATTCATTTCAGACAATGGCCTGATTCAGCTAATATTCTTCCCTATTTATGATTTAGGAGGTTTATCATGCTTTCCTGTCTGGCTTATTTAGCACATCTGTTCCATCTCCACCCCCAATGTTGGAATGTCTGCACATGGGCAGAATGCTTGAAGAGCATTCAGTGTATCTAAGTACCAAACAATATGATTGATTCCTAATTTTTATTTCTCTCTCTCTCTCTCTCTCTCTCTCTCTCTCTCTCTCTCTCTCTCTCTCTATATATATATATATATATATATATAATCTTCAAGAGCAGAATTTGAACCGTATATCTCAATTAGAGCTAGACTGGTGACAGGGAGTGGCCGCTGAGACCATATCACACCGGTCTTGAAAGACCTTAATTGGCTCTCAGTACATTTCTGAGCACAATTCAAAGTGTTGGTGCTGACCTTCAAAGCCCTAAATGGCCTTGGCCCAGTATACTGGTACCTGAAGGAGTGTCTCCACCCCCATCGTTCTGCCCCGACACTGAGGTCCAGCACCAAGGGCCTTCTGACTGTTCCCTCACTGTGAGAAGTGAGGTTACAGGGAACCAGGCAGAGGGCCTTCTCGGTAGTGGCACCCGCCCTGTGGAATGCCCTCCCATCAGATGTCAAGGAAATAAACAACTATTTGACTTTTAGAAGGCTTCTGAAGGCAGCCCTGTTTAGAGAAGTTTTTAATGTTTGATGTTTTATCATGTTTTTAATATTCTGCTGGGAGCTGCCCAGAGTGGCTGGGGAAACCCAGCCAGATGGGCGGGGTATAAGTAAATAATAATAATAATAATACCGTAATAATAATAATAATAATAATAATAATTTTGCCTTGCCTGGGCTTTGCCTTAAACTAACCTGTTTAACATTGTTAGAACAATATTAGATACATCATTCTAAAACATCACAGGGCATGCCTGTAATTTTAATCGTATTTCTTACCTTGTTATTAGTTCATTTTCATCAAACTGCTGCTTGTTGCTCTGCGGCACCCTCTGGTTTCACATTTTAATAATGCATTAAGAAAGTTGTAAGCAATGCAATCATTTGTTCCTCTGTGAACCGCAACCCTTCCTCAACCCTTTCCTAACATTAGATCCACCCTTAGTGTCTTGTTTTCAACAATAGCGAAATCATAGATGCCTCTAAAGATACTGTAACTGTGCTAAACTTTATCCCTCTTCAGAAATGACACCCACACATTCAAATGCATAAACAGGATGTGGGGCTGCACGCGTTACCCTGACTTCTGGTATCCATGCCTCCATCTGTAGCAGGGATGGCTTTGTATATATAGCTGGCTGCAGAAAGACTTCCATGCCACCATGAACCCCAGTAATGCAGGGGTCTCCTGCTTGGTAACTACAACTGCACATGGAATCTTCACATGTATGTGCTCAGGCTTCCTTGCTACAGCTGTGTATGTTTGGATGCCAGGCAGTAGGGCTAGCTGGTTTGGCCCCGTTCCTTGCTCAAAGAGTTGATTTAATGTTTGGGCATCATTTCTGAAGAGGGCTAGAATTTCCATCTCAGGCACTCCAAGTATGCTATATACATATTATTATTAATTATAGATCTGTATAGCACCATCAATGTGCACAGTAGTTTAGCATATGAGGGGGAAATGTCCTCTTAACAATCTTGCAACCATCAATCGGAAGGATGAAGAAAAGGTGGCATCATGTACAAGTTCTGGAAGAGCATTTTGGCAACCGTTTGTTCAAGTGTCATCTGCATTAATCCTCCTCCTCCTCCTCCTCCTCCTCCTCCTCCTCATTATATGTCCACATTGAGTGGCATTACTGCTATCAGCTCAAATTAGAAATTCTTTAGCTGGTTATTTGGGACTGAAAATAAGCAGCTAAATTTTCCCCTTTACAGAAAACCTGTGTTTCCCAGTGAGCTGGCACAGGCTGAAAGAAGGCTGGCTGGACTTCACTCACCAGTCAGTTACACCCACACTTTCCAAAGAGTTGAAAGCCAGAGAGTTTCAGTGTGGGAGACAATTCAGTACTGAAACTGATGAAGAGAACCATTGCAAAAGTCAAATGAACACTGAAAAATTAATACTACTTTCTCACACAAACAGAAAGGCTATTCATTTACATGGGGACCAGGTTATGTTTGTGAAGAGAGTTTTCTGATTACGGATCTGACTTGAGCTGAATACCATCTGACTAACACACCACTGATATGTAAACGTAAATAAAGTTGAAACCGTGCATTTGCCTTCACAGAGCTTATTGTTAATATTCAAAACTTGTTACATCATTCCTAGATGTTCTCTTCAATGGCTTAATCACAGCCAGTCATAAAATATGGTTTATTATGAATACCCAGCCTAGGTTTTAATATTAGCATGATCTGGAATAATATGTGGACCGTATGTAGAGTGCTACCAGAGTGAGTCTAGATGTCTGCATTAGATGGAAAGGTTGCTATTTCAAAAAGAGAGGCTTCCATTGAAACTAGAAGCATTGTACTTCCTTTCCTTTTTTTTATTTAAAAATCATACTTCTCTAAAAATGTTTCCATTTCTCCATTGCTATGATGAATGGATCATTGCATTTGCAAATTCTCACATGTGAATCCAAGATTAGCAGGTATTTTATGCATTTTGGCTGTGAGTCCTGGAAGACCTGCTCCCTGCCTTGCTAGCCTTTCCCCAGCTGGCTGACTGACTCCAGCTACAAAAGCTGAGACTGCTGAACAGACTCTAGGGTGGGGGTATTGTTTAGGGGGTGTATGTATGTATATGTGTATATGAGTGTGTGTGTGATGTAATATATATATTACATATATATAACACTTTATTATTTGGTAATGATTTGATTTGGTTGTGTGCTTTTTGATGTGTTTTATGACTACTTTTGTCATGTTTGTGATTATGATAATATTTTTACGTATAAGCTGCCTTGAGGATAGTTGTAACTATGGAAAAGTGACATATAAATAAAATTATGGTGGTGATGATGATTCAGGGATTCCTGGAGGCCTTGTTGCCTGAACTGCAGTGGCTCATGCTGTAGAGCAGGGGTTGTGAACCTGCTCCCTCCCACCCACTAGTGGGCGTTTCAGGATTCCAGGTGGGCAGTAGGGGGTTCTATGACACAAGCTGAATACTCCTTCCATTGAGCACTGGTGGGCGGTAAGGAAACTTTACCATCAGGAAAGATGCATTAGTGGGCAGTAGGTATAAAAAGGTGGACTAGCCCTGCTGTCGAGCATGTTTTGTGTGTCTGGTGGAGAATGGTGATGACATAGATGTGGAATAGCTCCTTCTGTGTCTGGCTACTAAGGAGTGGGGGTGGGTGGAATGTGGTTGGCACAGTGATTGGTGATTGCTGGGAGTCAAGAGTTGGCATGGCTGCTAGGGAAATGGCTGGCAAGAATGACCCATTTAATTGTTACAGGTAGGTAGCCGTGTTGGTCTGACGCAGCCAAAATAAAATTAAAAAATCCTTCCAGTAGCACCTTAGAGACCAACCAAGTTTGTCATAGGTATGAGCTTTCGTGTGCATGCACACTTCTTCAGATATCTGCTGCTAGTATTCTCTCCTCAGCTTCTGCGTATAGGAGCATATAGGATCCCAATTAAGCATGCTGCTAGTGTGACAAAGTACAGGATCACTTGCCTTGACTACAGAACCCAATAATGCAGTACATTCCTGAATAAAAATGTGTACATGACTATATCCAAGACCTAAATAGAAACTAAATTACGGAGAAGTATGCATGGAAATGGATGAACTTTAATTTAGCCAGAGGGTTATCTGTGGTGATGTATTGCTTGGGCCAAGAATCTGGAGGTAGTGGTGAAATCCTCAAATGTATTTTGCATCTCCTTACATCACCCTGATGTACGAGAGCCACAGGAAGACAAATTCACCTTCGTATTTTTGAAATTTTGAAGCTTGTACTGATTCTTTTAAGGGGGCCACTGGGGCTTCTTTCCTTACTCATATAAATAGAATGACAGTATAAACCCCAACACTGGATATAATTTGAAAGTGGCAGAGTTTAAGTATGCATTATAAGTCTGCTTGTTAAAATCCAGGCTTTGCCAGGCAAGCGAATAAATCAGTGCTAATAAAAGGAGAAAAGGTCTTGCAGCTTCTATAACAAGCTGATACAGTTACCTTTCCCACTCCAAGGAGGAAAACAGCAGGTTCCTTTTCTTTCAGCCTCAGGCAGAAGAATGGAAGGGCTCGTCTGGTAACCCCTGAGGGAAAGAGAAATGTTAAATACGTTCCTCCCACACCGTTTTCAGAAGAATGCACGGCTTCTGACTCCTGACCCATCTATCGCCCTGATATCCTGCCCTGAGAGGAAAAGAAAGGTGCCATATTTGACTATCTTGGCAAAACAGGGAAGGAAATGGTGGAATATAACAGATCAAATTCTATCTTGTCTCAGGCCTATTTTCATATTCCCGTAGGATACTGTCAAGTCATGCTGCCAGTGCAGAATTGTTCTCTACAGTGTATTTGCGAGTACTTTGTCTGGACTGGTTTAAAATAGCTTGAATGACAGTTTCAGTAGTTGAAAAGCTTATTCTTGGGATTTTTTCCCCTTTCTCTTCAGTATTTTGCCTACCCTTTCTCTACCCCTAGCTCAAGTTTAACTGATACCTTTCGGATTTATTCAGTGATTTTTTTTCTATAAAAAAATATGTTTAGGGGTATTCTCATTTTGATTCAAGAAAATCACCATTTTATAGTTCAAATCAGGAAAAATAAATACAGTAAATGGACAAAAGTCCGAAGATTCACAAAATGTTTAGGGGTATGCATCTCCCTGCACCCCCACCCCAGAAAAAAGCAATGGACTTATTTATTTGATTCCGTTTATGAATTGCATCCCATAAAACATCACGAAGCAATTTTCATATGCATATGTCAAACCTTAAGTGCATAAAGGTTGCCAATTTCACAATGTGTCCTTTTGGACACAGTTGGACCTGCTTCTGAGTGGAAAATTGTGCTGTTGAAAGCTGCAACCTCTACAATAAAGATTATACAAAAGAAACATTGTACATAATAGACCACAACAGAGAGAAATTTGCCCTTCAGGCACAAGGCATTAGGCCTCACCAAAATAAATGTAACTTAAAATGAGGTACTGTATTTAAGATTAGAATAAGCTCCTAGTAGTTTTATGCAGTAACCAAGTGACCCCACTTGGTTCTCCCCCATCTGGGGTTGGGGTTGGGGTTTCTCCAAGATGTAATTTCTGGCTATTAAAGAGCTAACATCATCTTCATCAGAAGGGATTTCTAGGAAAGAGGATACTTCTGGGAGTGCTCCACAGATGTGCCTCCTGCTTTTTGGGGAGGCTTATTGAAAGACCGTAAGGGGGAAAACAAAATGGATACTTTAAGAAAATTACACCAAGAACTGCAGAGCAGCCAAGCTAGGAAAGAGTAGGGGGTGTGTGGCCCAAGGAATTGGGGGCTGAATGCCCTTGTGCCCCTGCCCCCATGTATTTAGAGCATTACAGTCCAAAGTAAGGTAAAGGTAAAGGGGACCCTGACCATCAGGTCCAATCGTGTCCGACTCTGGGGTTGCGGTGCTCATCTCACTGTATAGGCCGAGGGAGCCAGCGTTTGTCTGCAGACAGCTTCCGGGTCATGTGGCCAGCATGACTAAGCCACTTCTGGCGAACCAGAGCAGCGCACGGAAACGCCGTTTACCTTCCTGCCAGAGAGGTCCCTATTTATCTACTTGCACTTTGATGTGCTTTTGAACTGCTAGTTGGGCAGGAGCTGGGACCGAGCAACGGGAGCTCACCCCGTTGCAGGGATTTGAACCACCGACCTTCTGATCAGCAAGTCCTAGACTGTGGTTTAACCCACAGCGCCGTAAATCAGATGAGCAGGGGTTTGGGAGTCCATAAGTTCATTACAGGAAAATTGGTGGTCTGAAGATGTGGTAAAGCCAGCTGAAAGACAATTCAAAGGGGTTGGCCATTTCACACATATATTGAACAGTGTAGCTTTACTATGTTTGATCAGAAAATTGAATCTGGGTCTGTAGATACCACTCTGTTCTCACCTCTCTTGCACCCAGGCCCCACCACCCTCAATCCACTAGAATTTTGTGACATTTGCTCATATTTTTTCTGAGTCTTCTTGTAAGCTATTCCTGCCCAGGAGGAAAGATTAATTGAAACAAATCCTGATATGGTTTATTCTCAATGTACTCTGAGTACATTTTCAGTGTTGTGGCTCCCACTTAATTCTTATACCAACACTAGCATTAAAATGATAATAGAGAATTGATGTTGATGTAATTTTAATTTAAGAATTGTGGACTTTTAGAATGTAACAGAAGGATGCTGCTCCTTTTAATTTATTACCCATCTTAAGGTCCTGGGGCAGGTTACAACAGTTTAAAATACAACACTAAAATGATGGTGCAATAATACACACCTCAAGGACAATTCAGAGTTAAATGATGGGGTCTTGTTATTATATATCTTGGGAGCTGGCTTCAAAAGCATACAGGGAAAAGATTCTAGTGGTCACCTGTCCAGAAGATGGACTTCATTGGGATGAATGGACTGCAGCCAACATGTTTACAGTATTCTGCAAGAAAGGAGGATCATGGCAAAGACTAAAATGGAATCATTGAGAAGTACACTTTAATTTTTAAAACATAGTTCATGTTGAAGTGAAGAGGAATAAAAAGCACATTTTACTTTGAAAAGTGTAGCTCAGGTTTAGGTGAAGGAGAGGATTAAAATATTTATCATTAAAGCACTTTGATGTTTAAAAGGATGGATGGAATGCAACCTAAATGGGATGATTGCCTGGTAGGATGGGACACACAAAGCAGCTAGCATTGTGGGTGGGTGGTCTGGGTCTGGTGGATATGAATTTAAAGTTATTTAAAGGAATGTTATTTCAGCATCTGCTCAGGTACTCAGGCCACATGGGCACTACACATTTAAGAGTGGTTTAACAGCCATTCCCTCTTCTTAGTGGGGTTGGTGGTGGATGGGTGGGATCCAAAGGTGTCCCAGAACTTACATGAATTTTGGACAATTTTTTGATCTAAGGGGGTTCATTTCAAAAGCTAGATAATGGGTGCATTCAGATGTGAGGAATATTGGGTTGGTTTTTCCTGATTATAACACTAGCCCTTCTGTTCTGTTTTATAATGTTCCTTTCACACTCCTTTCATTCCCCCTCACCAATTATCTATATCCAGAAGACATATGCATATTTAGATATTAAACTGGAGTATGACATCAGCCATTGTTAGTTACTTGGCAGGAAGCCTACACTTTGTTAAGCTTTGGCCCTATATTGGTTTCTGGCTTCCTTGGTTATCATCTTTTAGATTATCAAACAATACCAAACCACTATAGAAAACTATAACATCTCAAAACAGCAAAAACCTAGCAACATATTTTTTTTGGGGGGGGGGCATCTTAAAGGGCCCTTTCCGCTTCACCTTCTTTCTTACCAAGGCACATCCTGACTCACAGTATGAAACAGTTACCCCACTTACACATGCACATCACCCCAATTTCTGTCTTACAGCTACACAAATCATACTATCCGCTATTCAACTAATTTTACTTCTGCATCCACAAACACATCACCCACCCCTCCAATCACTGCAATATCTCACATTCCACACTCCATCACACTCAAACTGCTATCACTAACCACTTCTTCCATCCTACTATTTTTTTTTTTTTTGCAAAAGCACCAGGAGACAATGAAACCATTCACTGGACAGAACCATATAAAATATCAAAACAAATTCCCGCCCGTCAGTCACATAGATGTACTGCTATCCTGGCCAGCAATCTTGCTCCCACTCAGTTTGCTAATTTCCACCCAGGACTCTCACTCAAGGATGGGTAGAACTGCACTCATTCCTCTCACACGTGAGTACCCTTAGACATTTCAACCTGCAGAATAGACACTCACATAATATATGTTTGTGCCTACACTCAGTGTTCCAATGTACCTCCCAAGGATTGTGGCTCCTACTGTTATCCAAATTTTCAACAGCTCATATTGCTTCTGCTGAATACAAGATCCCAAGAGAACTCTGTTTCACTCTTTTTCAGACCTGCATGATTCATGGGGAAAGTTCCATAAAAAGCACACCCAAGGACTTTTTAATGAGAGCTTTTTTCCCATCCTACATACACCGACATCTTTTTATTATTGCATGAGCCTAAGCATCCAAATTTAGCTCTTTGGAATTAAAGATAATCTTAGAGCAGTATGTTCCACTGTGGCTCCATCTCAAATCGCCTGACAATGTGAATTTTATACTGGCACCTTGACATGAAATATTGCTTGATGTTAAGGTGCTGGGTCTGATTCAGTGCTCTAATCAAAGCTGAACCGAATAGAGCTTTTTTCCAGTTCACAAATACAATTTTAGCGAATAGTTGGACATTGTATCCCATTGTGACTTTGCACCCTATTTTCACCCATTCCAACTCTATGTCGTATCACATGTTATGAGGGTCTCCTTAAAAGAAGATTTTGGGTGGGGAGATGCAGGGGGCTTCATTGGGTAGGAGAGATCAGTGCAAATCAGATAGACCGCAAACTTGACATGAGTCAACAGTGTGATGCAGCAGCTAAAAAAGCCAATGCAATTCTGGGCTGTATCAATAGGAGTATAGCATCTAGATCAAGGAAGTAATAGTACCACTGTATTCTGCTCTGGTCAGACCTCACCTGGAATACTGTATCCAGTTCTGGGCACCATAGTTCAAGAAGGATACTGACAAGCTGGAACGTGTTTAGAGGAGGGCAACCAAAATGGTTAAAGGCCTGGAAACAATGCCTTATGAGGAACGGCTTAGGGAGCTGGGTATGTTTAGCCTGGAGAAGAGAAGGTTAAGGGGTGGTATGATAGCCATGTTCAAATATATAAACAGATGTCATATAGAAGAGGGTGAAAGGTTGTTTTCTGCTGCTCCAGAGAAGCAGACACGAGCAATGGATTCAAGCTACAAGAAAGAAGATTCCACCTAAACATTAGGAAGAACTTCCTGACAGTAAGAGATGTTCGACAGTGGAATTTGCTGCCAAGAAGTGTGGTGGAGTCTCCTTCTTTGGAGGTCTTTAAGCGGAGGCTTGACAGCCATCTGTCAGGAATGCTTTGATGGTGTTTCCTGCTTGGCAGGGGGTTGGACTGGATGGCCCTTGAGGTCTCTTCCAACTCTATGATTCTATGATTCTATACTCTGCCCTGCATTTGCAAGTGAAAGTGCTTCTGTTAGTGCAAAACCACCATGGGCTACAACCTTGGGTTTGTAATAATTTCAATAACTAACAGTGCTAGTTGGTATATGAAGGGGTTAAGGACCACAGAGTTATAAAATTTTAGAGGAGACTCCATGATGTCCCACCCCCTCCTCCCCTCTTCCCACCCCCTCTTCTCCTGATATGCCTGTTTCCTGTTCTCTCTCTTGCTGCATGTGATGGCGGCAGACATGCCGCAACGTATCTGCTTGCCTCAGACATAAGTCTGAAGCTGCTTTTGCTGAATTTCTACCCAGTAACTTATACCTGCATTTCTTATTGTTACTACATAGGATACTGCATGACTGTGACCTCAGATTGAGTAATTAAAGCACTTCTGAACGTACTTCAGTGTGTGGTCTGTTTCCTTGCATGAAAGGAGAAGGTGCGGAGCCAGCTCCCTCAAACAGCTGGAATGTATTAAAAGAAGGTTTCATAACCTATTCCTTTTTTTAATCTGCCTAACAATGGGGTTTAAACGCTGCTCTTTACGTGCTAGTCCTGTGGTTTTAAAAGAGGCATCCGTTTTATTCCTTTGTTAGTTAACCCCCCCCCCCCACATGGGTCTGTGGAGGATTAAATATCACTGATATATCTTCACACCAATACACACTATATTTTAACTCTAATGCTTTGTCACTTCGCTCTGTTTTTCCTTTAATTTAGTGGGTTTTTAAAAGCCACTTAGTCATTTTGAAATGCATTGAGCAGTTTTCAGGGTTAAGCTTCCCAAGGCAGGTCACAATATATTAAAAGACCAAATTTCATTCTAACATAATACGGCCCATAAAACCACAGTCTAAAAATATTATAAACAACATTATAAGAGCAGAATAAACATCAGCAGAATAAAAGTGCATGAATATAAAAAGGCAGCAAAAAAATTTAAAAGCAACAGCTGTTAAATACAGAGCATTAAAATGTCAATTAAAAGCAGTTTGAAACAACAACACAAATACTTCAAAGACCACCCGAATGTCATCAAGTCAACACAGGGCTAGGGCTCTAAGTACCTGCTTTCTTTTCCTATTTCATCTCATTTTGTTACTCTACTTTCTTTCTTTCCCTCTGGCATGAGTTTAAAATTGAAAACAACAACTGTCAGACTCTTTCTTAAAAGTGTTATTTGTCCATTGAACATGCTATGTAGATATGAACAGAACCAAATTTCTCCTCCATCCCTGGAAGGGGGAGAGAACAAGAAGCGAAAAGCATCTTGCAGGTGTATCTTTCTTTGGGAATCTGATACAGGATAACAGGATAGCGGTTCTGCTACATATTCTGCTACACATTACTTGTCTCAATTCACACTCAATGTGTATATTTCTAAATAAAATATGTATTACAATAAATGCCATCAATCTCACACCGTGCTAACCCCTAAGGAAACCAAGCCCTGGTTACTCTGCAAATTTTAAAAAGATCTTTATTTCGATATTTAAAAAGTATAACAAAATATAACATAATCTGGAACTTCTTATTGCTCAGGAAAACAGGGAGGACGTAACAAGATTGCACTCTATTAAATGCCTTTGATTAACTCCCTCCATCCTTGGAAAGAATTTCCCTTTTCTTTCAGGATATGTGATGCCTCATGATTAGGACTATCACAAGCTAACCAATCCAAGAGTGGCTAATCAGCAGTTCATTACTGTTCCGATATTTATCTTCTGCTCAAAACAGCTGAAGAAATCCTCCTTGCATTGAGAAAAGTGTGTGAGAGAAACTCTTTAAGACTCCTTCAATAAAATTAAGGCTGTTTACATGTGAAAGCCCCACATATCCTCTGCATATGAATGCGCATGTGGCTCCATAGTAGACCTTAGCATTTCCTGGAAGAGACATAATTGCTCACAATGTAAGTGGCTGAGCTCCACACTGCAAGTGGTTCAAAATATTGAAGGCTGTGCTGAGATCATTTAACGTGGATTTTCTGTGCTTGGCCTTATCTCCATGACAACCATTACATATGCTTTGGATCATAATCATTGATTAAGATGAAGTGGCCAGGTGCTCACATCCGGCTTGACTCGAAAACTGGGCTGGAAAGGGTCAGGCATGAACTGATATTTCAGGCTTTACAGGATAGTCGTTCACTTTGAAAACTGCAGCTTTTTATTCTTTTTTTTTTTTTTTAAAAAAAGCTTATATGATTAGAATTGAAATTTGAAATGGAGACATCCTAGGCTCAGTCTTGTACTCTTTGCTTTGCAGATACCGTGTTTCTCATATTTTAAGTCATCCCTACAAAATAAGCCATGGCAGGATTTTCCTGAGTTGAAGAAATATAAGACATACCCCAAAAATAAGCCGTAGTGGTGGGAGCAGGTCTGGATGGCGCCATGGAAGAGGAAGATGCCTGTAAGCGCCCGGAATCGGCTGCTGCTGCCCCTCCAAAATGTCCAGCAGCATGCACCGCACCAAGCGCTGACCCGGCGGCGGGACGCAGCAAGAGCCGCAGCGCGCGCTGCTCCGAGCCCCGACCCGGCGGCGAGACCCGGCAAGAGCCTCAGCGCGCGCCGCGTGGAGCCCCGACCCGGCGGGACCCAGCAGCGTGCCCTGCTGAAGCGCCGACAACGCGCGCAGCAGCCGCCAGTTCCGGGCGCCGAGCCGCGACAGGAAGAGGAGGGACGCAGCGGGACGCAGCTACAACGACAAAAAACACCCGGCCGAGCCTTCATTGGCCGCCGCGGCTGCCACTCGCTGGTCCCTCCTCTTCCTGTCGCGCGCGCTGCAGGTCCCGCCGGTCCCGCTGCTGGGTTGGCGCTTGGCGCTGGCGCTGCGGGACGCAGCAAGAGCCGCAGCGCGCGCTGCTCCGAGCCGGGATCCGGCAAGAGCCTCAGCGCGCGCCGTGTGAAGCCCCGACCCGGCGGGACCCAGCAGCGTGCCCTGCTGAAGCGCCGACAACGCGCCCAGCAGCGCAGCAGCAGCCAGTTCCGGGCGCCGGACAGGGGAGGTACCATACTGTAATTTTTTAAAAAAATAATAAAACACCCCCCCAAAATAAGCCATAGGCTTATTTTCTTGAGAAAAAAAGATTATAAGACATGACTTATAATATGAGAAACACGGTAATAAAACTGTGTACTCAAATGTGCTCATCCTGACAGGGGAAATTAAAATCCAGCCATCTGGAGGACAATGTGGAATATAAAACTCTCAGCATGATGCCAAAGAAACCTCATAAACTGATAGATTATATTGGGGGTGATTTCCTTATGCTGTGTAATATCTGCTGTTTTATTTTAAGGCTTGCAGAAAGCAAAATGGCACTTTTACCTTCCTTAATAATAAGGGATGGAGGAGGTCTACAATGAAATGAGAAACTTGGCCTGAACAGCTGCTGAAATTATTTGGGAGGTACCTATGGCCAACTGAGGAGTGGCGGTAATTTCTGAAACTCAAAGTGAGAAATCAGCTGTGTGTTGATACCTCTTCTCTGTATGTAATAAAGGGAAAACTCATTTGTTGTTTACACTTCATCTCTCTGGCTGTGAATCTTCTGGGGGAATGCCTGTACTAGTCTCTGAAGTGGATGACAAATATAATTGAGAAGAAAAGTGACAAAACCATGAGCAGCGCAGAAGAGGAGCCAACACCCAAGGCTGCTTGCAGATGGAGGTTACAAGGGCCTCTTGGGTCTCACCAAAAGCACTCACAGGAATCCTGTGAAACTCTCAAGCTGAGCGATGAGACACCTTGTACTCAGTACATTATTAGACATTTCATCACAGGAATGACCTTCCTGTGAAAAATACAACTTTGGCTGGAGAAAACATTTGAGTAAATGATACTTTCTCCATAGCTATTAATTTAGAAGTTGTAAATGCAGAAGATCATGCAATGGGTCACTCAAAGGATCAAAATAGCCTGACTACGCTATTTTAGGCAGAATGGTATATGCAAGCAACTGTTGCATTTTGGGGGGGTGTAGGGGCATTAATAATAATAATAATAATAATAATAATAATAATAATAATAATAACAACAACAATAATATTTATACCCCACCCATCTGGCTGGGTTTCCCCAGCCACTCTGGGTGGCTTCCAACAGAAAAATGAAATAAAACAATCTATTAAACATTATGTGACCAAGGCTCATTAGTATATTGCAAGGTGAATTACAGGACCCTGACAAAAGATGGTCTAGTAGGCAGAGACTAAACATCCTTAACTGACTTTGAATTCAGTTGGATTTATTTCCATGAAGGACATAGCAGTTAGAACTCAGAAATCTGTGTTATGTAAATAAATCTAATTAATGCGGAATCTCTGATCTTCTGTGTCATCGTAACATCCCTGCATTTTCAGTATTCCTTGGGTTTAAATTATCCCTGAGAGATGCTCATTCAATCTACTGCTATAAGCTCCAGAGAAGACAGTTTGACAAATGCCCATGGAAAACGTCCTTCAATGAGAAGGCATACCTAGCATTCAACCAATAGATATGCAGCTGAAATTTGCACCCAGTCAAAGTCAGTAGTCCCACCTATATGAAATAGAAGTGCTTTGGCTTTTCTAGGTATAGAAGAAAAAGAATCAAGATTACCTATGGGTCTTTCTATGGGCTAACAGATTGAGGTTGAATCCTGAAAAGACAGAAGTACTGTTTGTGGGAGACAGGAGCAGGTGGGTGGGTGGGTGACTCCCTGGTCCTGAATGGGGTAACTGTGCCCTGAAGAACCAGGTGCGCAGCCTGGGAGTCATTTTGGACTCACAGCTGTCCGTGGAGGTGCAGGTCAATTCTGTATCCAGGGCAGCTGTTTATCAGCTCCATCTGGTACGCAGGTTGAAACCCTACCTGCCCACGGACTGTCTCGCCAGAGTGGTGCATGCTCTAGTTATCTCTCACTTGGACTACTGCAATGAGCTCTTGGTGGGGTTACCTTTGAAGGTGACCCGGAAACTACAATTAATCCAGAATGCAGCAGCTAGACTGGTGACTGGGAGCAGCAGCCGAGACCACATAACACCGGTCTTGAAAGACCTGCATTGGCTCCCAGTACGTTTCCGAGCACAATTCAAAGTGTTGCTGCTGACCTTTAAAGCCCTAAACAGCCTCGGTCCAGTATACCTGAAGGAGCGTCTCCACCTCCATCGCTCTGCCCGGACACTGAGGTCCAGTGCTGAGGGCCTTCTGGCGGTTCCCTCGCTACGAGAAGCCAAGTTACAGGGAACCAGGCAGAGGGCCTTCTTGGTAGTGGCACCCGCCCTGTGGAACGCCCTCCCACCAGATGCCAAAAAGAAAAAACAACTACCAGACTTTTAGAGGACATCTGAAGGCAGCCCTGTTTAGGGAAGCTTTTAATCTTTAAGAAATTAGTGTATTTTAATATTTCTGTTGGAAGCTGCCCAGAGTGGCTGGAGAAACCCAGCCAGATGGGTGGGGTATAAATAATAAATTATTATTATTATATTATTATTTCTATCCAGCAATCCCACACTAAAAAGCACATGCCTGTATGAAGCTCCACATGAGGGACATTGCCTTTTGCCAAACCTTAGTTCCTCTACCTGTGGATACATCTCTTAAAGAATTTTGTGCCATTGATTCACAGACTGGTCTTCGGCTAATCATAGCATTCATTGGCTATAAAATGAGATCAATATCCATGGAGATATAAATACAACATGGTGTTTGTTATACGTGTATTATATGCATCTGTCTTGCCATGTAATGTGTGGCTTGCCTCGCTGCTTTTCTTATCTGAAAAGATCTACTAGCATGGCCTTTTAGTTCATGCTTTTTACTTGTGGCAATTATTACAGTCCCATGAGCAGTGAACAAATTCAGGCACACAATGATCTGGGTTAGAAAAAATGGCCACAACCTCATCAATTCCAGATGAAGGTGAGTTTTGGCTTGGGCATTGGGTGCATATAAGTTCCAACCTCCAGCCTGAAGTTTGAAACCATTTTCAGGGTTGTGCTAAGGATTATGGCCTCCACAAGATGCCAATCTACCATAAAGGCCATCCTCAGGCCACTCCTGGAAACTCTACGGCCCATCAACCCCACACTTGGCTTCTGGGCAGAAACTTCCACTGAGATCCCTCTAACAAGGTATGCTGAATTCACCGCTGACTAGGATTCCACCCATTGCCTTAACTACCAAAAGTTGTGACAGTTTGCTATGGGGAAACTGGGTGTTTGCAAATAGGGCCAATCTGTTTGCAAGTAAATTCCTTCCCAGCCCTGAATACAGCCACCATTGGTGACCATAGCCCCACCAAAACATCTGCCAGTTTTCTCTATTTTCATAGAAACATAGAGTTGGAAGAGATCACATGGGCCATCCAGTCCAACCCCCTGCCAAGCAGGAAACACCATCAAAGCATTCCTGACATATGGCTGTCAAGCCTCTGCTCAAAGACCTCCCAAGAAGGAGACTCCACCACACTCCTTGGCAGCAAATCCCAACATTTTCATTGATGAAATGCTGGTGATTACATACAAGGGAAAAAAAAGGTAAAGGACACCTGGATGGTTAAGTCCAGTCAAAGGCAACCATGGGATATGGCTCTCATCTTGCTTTCTGGCCGAGGGAGCCGGCGTTTGTCCACAGACAGCTTTCCGGGTCATGTGGCCAGCATGACCAGGGCCGGAGCGTCCATGTAGGCAAACTAGGCCATCGCCTAGGGCGCCGAAATGGAGGGAGTGCTGGCCCACTGCCGCCCGCCAGCTCCGCTGCCCACCGCCGCTGCCGCCCGCCTTCTCTGGGAACCGGTCCGAGGGAGCTCCGCTCCTGTCGGTGGGGGAGGCACTTTGCACGTGCTCAGGGCCCCTCACCGTCGCTTGGTCCAACAAGCAGCAGCACATGCTTCCCGCCTCGAGCCGCTTAAAAAGCCGCCGCGGCATGCCCGATCAGCCAGCCCCCTGGCCGGGCTGCTGCTGCCACCGCCGAGCTGGGCGCCAGGATGCAGCTCCCGCTGGCCCCGATCCCCTCGCTCTTCCCCATGCTGCTGTTGCTGCTGCTGGCGGGAGAGCCCTGGGCATGCCGGGCATCGAGCCGCGCTACCGCCTCCTGCTCGCAGCAGCAGCAGCTGCCCCAGCAGCGATGCCTCAGCGGGCGAGAGCTGCAGCGTGAGATCCTGGCCCTGCTGGGCCTGCCGGGCAGACCTTGGCCCCGGACGCCACCCGCCCCGACGGGCACCAAAGCTGCCGCCAGGTAGCAGCAGTGGCAGCCGCCTTTGGCCGCGCCATCCTCTTCATGCTCGACGGGGACGACGAGGGCAGCCCCTGGACACCGAGCTGGGCCACTTTCCCTCCCGCCGCCCCACAGTGAGCCGGGGAGAAGGGAAATGTGGCGGCCCCTGTGAGAGGTGGTGACAGGACCAGCGCCAAGAAAGTGTTCCTTTCGGGGCACTCATCCTGCCGCCGCCTCTCGCAAGAGCAGGCTTCCTCCCCCCCCTTTTCTCTCTCTCTTCTCTCTCTCTCCTCTCTCTCTCCTCTCTCTCTCTCTCTCCGACCCCTTCCTTCCTTCCTTCCTTCCTTCCTTCCTTCCTTCCTTCCTTCCTTCCTTCCTTCCTTCCTTCCTTCCTTCCTTCCTTCCCTCCCTCCCTCCCTCCCTCCCTCCCTCTCGCTGTTTTCCTCTCACCCCTCCTCCCGCCCACCCCCACCCCCACACTCTTTTTCTATTTCCCTCTCACCCCCTGGGGGTGGGTGGGTGGTGGTGCCAGAAGATGATCTGCCTAGGGTGCAAAAAACCCTAGCACCGGCCCTGAGCATGACTAAACTGCTTCTGGCACAACAGAGCACTGTGATGGAAGCCAGAGCACACAGAAATGCCATTTACCTTCCCACTGCAGTGGTACCTATTTATCTACTTGCACTGGCGTGCTTTCGAATTGCTAGGTTGGCAGGACCTGGGGCAGAGCTACAGGAGCTCACCCTGTCGTGGGGATTCAAACCACTGACCTTCCGATCAGCAAGCATAAGAGGCTCAGTGGTTTAGCTCATCGTGCCACCCGTGTCCATACAAGGAAACATGGATCAGGCTGCATGGGCATGAAATCTAGCCTGTATTACGTATCTAACAGACAGGGGAAAACAAATTACTATTGGCCAAATGTGCTGCAAGAGCCTTTAAACCACTTACTCTGTTGTAACTATAGCAACAATGAGGCCATTTAGAAATCGAAGAAGCAGAACAATATTTGCAGTGTTGCTAACTTGTACGTTTATTTCAAACCTCAATCGTCTAGGCACTTTTCACAGCCTAAAAATGGTAATGCTTACAACAAAATTAGAAACAGAGGGAGATGGTTTATATCGAGGGAAACCATTGGTCCATCTAGAACAAGGCAGAAATTTTTCACAGATCTACCTGGAGACACCTGGGGTTGAACTTTCCACTGATAGAACATGCTCTATGGCCCTTCTCTAAGGTGGAAAATATTACATTCAAAACAGGGACGGGGAGATTCTGCATCGTATATTGAAGTTAAAGCAACTGGGAAACATAATTTCAAGAATTCCCTTATAGTTTTGGAAAAGAACATTTTAAAATATGTATACATATGCATTATTCTGAAAGACAGGTGAGGGGTGATCCAAACTCCCTGCACATTTTGGGGCTGGAAATCTAGCAATTAATCCTGGGAATGTCAGAACAGGATGTCAATGTTCTTTTTATACCTGACATTTGGAAAGGGCCCCTTGCCCGAAGAGCTCTCTGCTCTGTAACAAGCTCACAGCCTTTCCTGCTACATCAAAGCCCTTTATGAGATCAGGGAATCTGTGAGTGGAAAACGCTTAGAAACAAGCATCATGATAACCGGATAAAGTGCTCTGCAAGATAGATAGCTTGCAAGGAGAGCTATTATTATTTCATTTGTCTTGTCGTTTGATGGGGCAAAGCACTCCAGTGTTCCTATGACGCTTGGCACTATTTGGCAAACTGCATAGGTGGTAGCGGGGGAGGGGGGCAAAGTGGTGCACTGGTCAGAGTGTTTGGCCAGTAGTGGGGAGACCCAGCTTCAAATACCCACTCATTTATTTATTTTAGTGCCACCAATTCACATAAAAGTATCAAGGCCATGAATCTCAATGGCCTAGGGTCAGGCACTTGTATTCGGCCTATCCTCTCTCAAAGGGTTGCTGTGAGGATCAGTGGGGAGGGAGGCAACCACGTATGACGTTAAAAATAATTCAATTATGTTCAAAGCAAGAGGAAGAGCAAGCAAGTAGAATCATAGAATCATAGAGTTGGAAGAGACCACAAGGGCCACCCAGTCCAACCCCCTGCCAAGCAGGAAACACCATCAAAGCATTCCTGACAGATGGCTGTCAAGCCTCTGCTTAAAGACCTCCAAAGAAGGAGACTCCACCACACTCCTTGGCAGCAAATTCCACTGCCGAACAGCTCTTACTGTCAGGAAGTTCTTCCTAATGTTTAGGTGTAGGTCCCTTGTGTGGAGAAGATGGAGAAATGCTCTTGTGTGACAAAGAGAAGACAGAACACAGAAGACAGAAGATCTTCACCCGGAAAAAAGCAGTGCCCAAAGCTTGGTAAAGAGGAGACTGAAAGGGGGAATATGATAACCATCTTCAAATATCCAAAGGATTGTCACATGGAGGATGGAGGAAGCTTGTTTTCTCCTCCTCCAGGGGCTAGAATCTGAACCAATGGATTCAAGTTACAAGAAATGAGTTTCTGACTTAACACCAGGAAGAACTTTTTGACAGTAAGAACTGTTCAACAGTAGAATGGACTCCCTTGGGAGGTGGTGGGCTCTCCTTCCTTAGATGTTTTAAAAAAGAGGTTGGATGGCAACCTGTCATGTATGATCTAGTTGAGGTTCCTGCATTGCAGGGGGTTGGACTAGATGACCGTTGGGTCCCTTCTAACTCTACAATTCTATGATTCTAAGAAGGAAACAAAGATTTATGACACTCCACACTTTTTGGAATGTAGGTTTCTTCTTCAAGAACAACCTTTTTTTTTACTTTTGAAAAATAAGCACATGCTCCAAATTGCCCTAACAACAGGATACACCCCTTCATGTAAAAAGAAATAAGCAGATGACAATGAAAAGCTGTTGCCATAGTAACGAGTTGCACAGTCTAAGGGCAACAGTCAAGTTTAATCTATCAAAACGCTTCCTGTCAAAAACATGAGAAAATCCATATAATATCTGTGAGAGAGGGAAAGGGGGGGTTAATTATTATTTTTCCTAAGATGCACTACACACCGAATTCAGCTACATTCTCCATTCTAGGCATCTGAAAAGATGGGTTCTAGTCCACAATAGGATACCATTTATTTATTTTTTTCTGTTTCATGATTGTTTTTGCTGCAACAGACTAACAAGTCTACCCCTCTGGAAATGGTTAGTAGATAATGGTCTTAACGTTGAAAAATCTGTTGGGAACATTGTTCATAGAGGAAGTTCTACAATGATTTATAGGAAATGGCTGTCTACTCCTCAGAAGCTGAAAACAGGAAAGACCATTTTTTGGTGACTGGTTAAAAAAGTCAGAGTTCATTTGGAAAGAAAGGGGTTAAAAACCCCACCTTTCACCTAGTCGGACCATTGGCCCACCCATGTCAGTACAGTCCACACCAGGAACAGCCAACATGGAACCTACAATATGTTGTTAAAATCCCAACTCACATCAGTCCCAACCAGCATGTCCAATGGTCAGGGATGACAGGAGTTGTGGTTCAACAACATCTTTGAGGGCACCACATTGACCATCCCTATCCTGTACCAAGGATAGTTCATGAAACACTGGCTTCCTCCCTTATATCCTATGGCAAGTTCTTCCGTACACAGTGATTTTAACTGAATGGCTCATGCAATTCATCAGTGGTGGGGAAACATTCCTAAAGACATGGGCAGCAATCAGAGGCTATGGAAAGTGTAGTCTCACAACATCTGAAAGGACAATGCCTTATGAGGAACGGCTTAGGGAGCTGGGTATGTTTAGCCTGGAGAGGAGAAGGTTAAGGGGTGATATGATAGCCATGTTCAAATATATAAAAGGATGTCATATAGAAGAGCGTGAAAGGTTGTTTTCTGCTGCTCCAGAGAAGCGGACACAGAGCAATGCCTTCAAGCTACAAGAAAGAAGATTCCACCTAAACATTAGGAAGAACTTCCTGACAGTAAGAGCTGTTCGACAGTGGAACTTGCTGCCAAGGAGTGTGGTGGAGTCTCCTTCTTTGCAGGTCTTTAAGCGGAGGCTTGACAGCCATCTGTCAGGAATGCTTTGATGGTGTTTCCTGCTTGGCAGGGGGTTGGACTGGATGGCCCTTGTGGTCTCTTCCAACTCTATGATTCTGTGATTCTATGACACAGGCCCCTAACCACTATCATACATATGGGAGGAAATTGGAGCTCATCCAAAGTGCCACATCATTAGGAAAGCTTATTAAAACATATTCAGATGTTTCAAGTCTCATGTGGGACTCCATTTATTAGTCTATTATGTTCTTTGTACAATATGCCTAAGAAGTGATATTTTACTATCTAGATATTAATTTGACATCTAACAGTTATATATGAAACACATTATAATTGTTAATAGGTTATCATTATAATTGTTAATTGGTTACCATCAGCAGTTAAGTCAGAGAATTGAGCTGGCTAATACGCCATAGAGTCTGACATGCAACGTTTAACACCAGCCCCGTCTCAGTGTACATTCAAGGCCTGCATATATTTTTTTACCCTTTGCTTCTTGCAATGTCTCTCTTGAGGATTAATTAAATACAGAATTCACAAGTGTGTTATCTAAAGGAATGGCGTTTCCATATATTTTACAATCCCCAAGTGGCAGGGTGGTTGCAATTTCAAATCCACACATTCTGTAATAATGGGCAGCTGGTATGATACAGGACATTGCAACCGTATGTAAAATATGTTCATCTGTGAAGGCTCACTTATAACCTTGTCTCTGTGTATAAATGCAAGATAAAAAAAAATCCACTTAAAGAAATAGTTTAGTATGTCTAATTTTTCTTCTTACTATTATAGCAGTACAGGCAACCTTCCTGTTTGCTCGGGGGCTGTGTTCCAGGTCATTGTGCACTTGTGTGAAATTGTGTGTAATCGAACACCCATTGTAAAAGCCTGCAAACACCCTGTTTTGCCCCTG
Organism: Zootoca vivipara; assembly: GCF_965207765.1. Lineage (NCBI taxonomy): Eukaryota > Metazoa > Chordata > Lepidosauria > Squamata > Lacertidae > Zootoca > Zootoca vivipara. The sequence goes on from NC_142583.1 coordinate 34,129,008, forward strand.
CCCTGACCCTGCTCAACCCCCGTTCTGCCCTTCTGGTGATGTTCCAGTGACTGTGGAGTGGCATGAGCCCTGGTGAGATTACCTTGGAGGCATGAGAGGACAGCAACGGTTCTTTGATCTGTTTCCAAGCTGGTGGCAGTCTAGGACATTGCGAGAAAGGGATATGAAGACTCTCTGATCTAGCCAGCTTGCAGTGTTTGGCGGGGTGGGGTGGGGACAGGTATCAGTGGTGGGCCCACCTGGATATTGGAACCCCACCAGCCACTGGAAGGATTCTCCCGTGCGGTTGGTTGCTCTTTTCCTGGCTCTGATGGAAGTGAGCTGGAAATGGAGATGTGGCAGGAACAAAAGAGCAAGAACATGGTAACAGGGTACCATATTCATTGTTAAAGTCCTACCCATGCTTGCTTGCTTGTTTGTTTGTGAATGGGGTTGGCACATGAAAAGAATGTGTCTTGTATAGTCACAATCTGGCCCTTGGTCAAATAATACAGAAGCTTATATTTTAAATACCTTTATAGTCATACAAGCAGGAAGAAATAGATAGTTCAGTTCAGCAACTTATAATTGTATAAAGAAATCCTAGACAGGGGGGAAAAAACCCACCATAATATTTTCAGCATGAACCAATGTTCAGGAAAACAACCCATTAGGATTTTGTCTACATTTTCTGCCCTGTAGGGATAACTAAAAAGGACACCAAGATGCAATTCCAGCTCAGTTCTAAAGAATTGTTGCAAAATGCAAAATAGCCTAAGCACCTAATATGTCAGAAGAAATCCATTTTCATTGCAGGCACATCAGTGTTTCTAACAGAGACTTCATTTTGATGGGCATTTCAGATTTTGACTGGCAACGTTGAAAGCATATATATATATATATATATATATATATATATATATATATATATATATATTGAAAGCAGATGTTCGGATGCCTTTTGAGGTTTCAGAATTTGTTTTTCTACGTGTGCATTTTCATGCCCTGCAAAATGTTTGTGTAGCTAATGAGCAAATAGCATTTCCACCAGAAACTTGTGTGTGTAGAGCTTCGAGGCAATTTTTACACTATGAAATATCGACTAGGTTATGTCAGGGGAAGCTGCCTGGAGTTGTGCTCTGCAGATTGCACTTTAATCTTGTTAGCCTAGGTGTGTGATGGGAGAAGAATGAGGAAAGGTTTTATTTCCAAAAAAATATTTATTTTCCTTTGTACTATTCTAAGTGCTCTCAATCTTTCTGCATGAACCACAGCTACATGCAATTTCCCCATCCTCACAGGTTTCCCCACTAACCACTGGAGGCTGGGGCCTCAGGGTGAATTAAACTATAAAAATGAATGTACTTCCAAGGATGTTATTTCTCTTCCAAACTATTCCAGTAATAACAGGGAATGCATGCTTCAAAGAATTGCAAAGAGAGATTTCAAGATTTGTCTGGAATGGGGAAAAGCCAAGGATAAAAAATAAGATACTAACAGATGTGAAAGAAAGAGGCGGTTTTTCACTTCCAGACTTAAAATTGTACTATGAAGCTATGGACCTGTGATTGGATCAAGTTAGAAAGGGAGGAAGTAACAGAAATGGAAGGACATGATGAAAGGTTTGGATGGCATGCTTATTTATGGGATGGAAATGATTAAATGGGCACAAGACATAGGTCACAGTATACGATTTGAACACTGGATAAAATTGTGGAAAGTAAATTTGAAATTTACAGATTGTATATTACTGAGAGAGAATTATATGAAGATGATGTATAGATGGTATATATCACCGGTTAAATTGGCAAAAATGTATAAAAATGAAAAGAAAGAGTGTTGGAGATGTGAGGCAGAAGGTACGTTTTATCATATGTGGTGGGACTGGAAAAAGGTAAAAATGTACTGGGACATGATATATAATAAATTGAAGAAAATGTTGAAAATAACATTTGCTAAACAACCAGAAGCTTTCCTGCTAGGTATTTTAGGCCAAAATCTGCCAAAAGAGAAGAGGACCCTATTCATGTATGCTACTACAGCGGCGAGAATTTTGATAGCACAAAATTGGAAAACCGGAGAAATGCCAACCAAAGAACAATGGCAGGAAAAATTGATGAACTATGTAGAATTGGCAAAATTGACGGACAGACTTCGGGAAAAAGACAACAGTGACTTTGAAATAGAATAGGAACCATTTACAGTGGTACCTCTGGTTGTGAACGGGATCTGTTCCGGGGACCCATTCGCAACATGAAAATGCCGCATCCTGAAGCCCCATGTCTGCGCAGGCGCGTGATGTAATTTGGCACTTCTGCACATGCGCAAAGCACGATTTAGTGCTTCTGCACATGTGCGCGTGCCGAACCCAGAAGTAACCCGTTCTGGGATTTCCTGGTTTGGCGCGGCCGTATCCCGAAAAGACGCACCATGAAGCGGACGTAACATGAGATAATACCTGTCATTGAGCTATGACTGTATAGTATATTTGCAGAAACAAAGGAAGACTATTGACTTGATGACAGGATTCAAATAAACACTCACACCTTTACTAACAAAGAGTATGTAGAAGACAAAGAAATAATATAGTGTATTTTTTAAGAAACAGCAGTGTGTAATAAGGGAGAAACAAACCAGAAGTGGAAGTTGGAGGAAGCCCAGGAGGGGAGGGAAAAGGGAATTTAATGCAATATAAATGTTATGAATATGAGAGGTATGTAATGATAGAAAAACAAAACTGAATAAAAAATTAATTAAAAACAGAACAAAAACTTAACTCTAACCACACCACCACACTGGCTGTTCCATCTCCAGTTATCACAAGCAAACATTTTCTTTTGGTGTGATCTGTCTTCATCTGGGATGAGTTTTGCTTTTTGTCCCCTAATAATAAGATTCCTGTCAGGTTCTGTATGCAAGCATTCAGCTACGCAGTCATCTCTGCTTTGTCTTAGCTGTAGCTCTTTATAAATGCTTCTATTTGTTTAGGTTCTCTGCACTGGCTGTCAGTTCAGCTATAGCTGAAATCATTAAATCCCCATCTAATTATAGTGTTGCCATTCAGACAGCCCATGCTCAGAGTCTGTCAATGTTTGTGTTAGAAATCCCCAGTCTTGGGGCTTTATTGCAAAATACTTTTTGCAGTATCAGGGGAGGGGGGAGGGTATGCTTTTAAGAGAGGGAAGAAAACAACACATTGTAAGCATTGCAGATATGATTTTATTCCTTACTCAGGAGGACTGTGACTGTGATGGAGGCTATAGCTCCTTAGCTTTATCCCCACCGCTACCCATTGCATACAAATATATTTCTTCAGCGCCTTCACTGTTCCTCAGCATTTACATGGTGGGTATGCTTTGATGACATACGAGGCAGTTCCGCTGAGGTTCCAGGTAGTGAAATTATGGATGTACTTTGTAAGTTCATCAACAGCTAACAATTGTTATAGGATTCTTGGGATTATTGACAAATTTTAAAATGAACAATTCATCAAGTCCATATGGAATCCCCTGAGGGTTATGAAAGAATTTTTAGAATTGCTGATCTTCCAACAAAAAGATATTGTTGCTCCCCCAGCAGAATGAAGACACATGTCAACCACTAAATCTCACAGAGAACCTACACAAGTAGACAAGGTTCCCAACTTCAAAAGTTATGTCTCCCACTTATGAGCAATAGGGATAAGGATGAGAATAGTGGAGTTGATGCATTTATTCCGTTGTCCTACACTGTGTGTGGGATTGTATTGCCAGAAAAGGACTATTGCTAAAAACGAATCAGTCTATTGTAGAGTTCTGAGTGTACTATGCCAGGCATAAATATTCAGAAATGATTTTTTTTTATAGCAAAACCTGTAATTAGAGTGGGAAATGGTGTGTGTGTGTGTGTGTGTGTGTGTGTGTGTATGTATGTGTAGATCCAAATCTAAAGATTATAATCTGAAGTTATTTTCAATGTCAGTACAGTAGTAATGATTCATAGTAGATCTCTGATGTTGTCATTTTTTTGGTAATATAAAAGTATGCTTTATATAGATTTCTGTTGTAACATGTTTGTGTCTTCCTCACCACTGCTCTATTTAACTGGTAATGCTTATTCTGCAATAGATAAATGAGGGTGGTCTCCTTGAGATTAACTTCTGCATCTAAAAGAAACTGATATATTGCAAGGGGCAATGCTGATGGCCATTCAGCAGTGCAAATCAAATGTTTTAAATATTTTTTATCCATTATGTGCAGGAACACTGCCGTGTCTGAAAATGAAATGAAATGCATGAGTGGGGGGGGGATTGTTGTGTCTATGAGTAGAGCAGTAACTGATAATTTACATAACTTCATGTTTGTATATCTGGGTAATTTTGTGAGAATGTAACATACTGTAACTCATTGTCTTAAATTGAAATTGGATTGAGAAATGATTTATTATTTCAAAATGAAACTCCAGCTAGGAAGCTAATTACATACAGTATGTCAGAATCAAATACCTGCCCTTCATTCAATTTATCTTCTGTGTATGGATAGGCAAATTTATCCATTTTGATTTCTCATTTTCCCCAATCTTAAATTCAGTTTGTCCCATTTCCACATCAGCTTGCAAGCTCGTTTTAAGTCATTGTGAAAATATGTACACAGTTTAATGCTGTTCTAATATATGTATTTTTGCAAGCAATTTCTCCTAAAATAGAACATACATTTTTGTGCATGCTTTCCCCTCATATGTGCATTTTTGTACCCCTTTCTTTGGTTGGAGATGCCACCATGCTGATTTCAGTAAAGCTCCATGACCTAGCATGAATTTGAACCCTGGTCTACCACTGGTAGGAGGACATAAGACTGGCACCTGAGGCCTCTTTTGGAAAGCTACTTGGTGTACAGACAGAAGGCACAAATACCGATTTTTCGCTCCATAAGATGCACTTTTTTCCTCCTAAAAAGCAAGAGGAAATGTCTGTGCATCTTATGGAGCGAATACATGGCCCTGGAGCCGAATTGCCCAAGGACGAAAGGCAGATCCTGCTTTTTTATTTTTATTTTTTAGAAAGAGCTAAAGGCTAACAAGAGGGAAAGAGAGTGTTGGAAGGAACCCGCTCAGCAGCTGATTGCAAGAGATCGGGGAGGGAGATAAGTGATGCCTGCCTTTAATAGCCCTGCTTTCATTTGCTTTTCTTTAGAGAAATGTTCTGAGTAATGTAAGCCTCTGTTATTACCAGTATCCTTTGTGTACATGCTCAAGAAAAAAAACCAGTACTGCATTCACTTCCAAGTGACAAGATTCTTCCTATAGGGAAGTTTTTAATGACTGCTTAGGGAAGTTTTTAAAGACTGATGTTTTAATGTATTTTTAATCTTTTGTTGGAAGCCGCCCAGAGTGGCTGGGAAAACCCAGCCAGGTGGGTGGGGTATAAATAATAAATTATTAAATGATTATTACTATAGCTTGTTAATCAGTGGGGCAGGGGAAATCATTACCTGTGTCAACTATGTATCCCAAACCTTCAAATCTGTTTTTAAATTTCACTTATCTAAGCAACTTTATTATGGATACAGACCATTTTGCAAACTGGAGTGTATGCGTTTGAACTACATACAGGGAAGAAAGCAAGTCTTATGATGCTGACATAGTTTAAAAAACTCTATGCAACCATTTTGAACATGCATTTCTACCTCCTCAAAATTCCAAACTCTGATGTGGTTGGCTTTTTTGTTTTTGTTTAAAGCAGATGCCTGATTTACACCCTTGAAAGCCACACAGTCAGATTGTGATATTTACACACATTTTAGACCCTTGGCATGAATGTTAACAATCCTACCAACATAAAAAGACTTACAAATATTTTGAATGTCTCACAATTCTGCGGGGCTGCTTTGTTTGTTTCCTGTTGACTACACAGTCCACACAGGCTGGTTTGTTTCCAAGGCAGGAAGCAAGTTGGCCTCTTTCTACAGCTGGAGCTAAAGCTCTATTCTCTCCTTCCCCCGAAAGCAAATTAGAGCCCTGTGTGGCTGGCAGTGAGGAGGTGAACTTCAAGCCCTCATAAGCTTACTACGCTGCTTACTGCAATTCTGTCTTTATATTTTGTACACCAGCAGTTCATTCTGCACAATCTTTGGTATAGAAGCCTTTATTCCTTTCAAAATAAGGTCCTTGAATTAATCCTTGGTCTTGGCTGAGGTTGTGCTCTTAGTTTCAAGAAGTAGAGAGACATCACTGAAACTTGTGTTTTTTGCTCAGTCATATGAGTCTTGGAGCTCCTAAAACTCACCTCAAATATTTTTTAATTTTTGCAGGAGGATTTAACTCCTTTTTTTTAAAAAAAAGATTTTTATTGAAGTACAAGAATTTTTACATACATTATATTCTCTCCTTCCAATTTTTAATTTCCCGTACCATTTTTCCTTTCCCTTCCCATCCCCTCCCCCACCCATAATCCATTGGAAGGGTTCAAACAGTTGTCCTCAGCCACGGGCACAGTGTCTTTAATTTTCACTGAATGTCTTCTGGTCCAGTAGTTGTTATCCATTGAAGATAGGGGTTCCATCTGGTCCTTATAACAGTAGACTTGGCCTTCCATGTTATTTCCTGTGACGTTACTGCCACGATGTGACGTTACTGCGGACACGGAGCAATGGATTCAAACTACAAGAAAGAAGATTCCACCTAAACATTAGGAAGAACTTCCTGACAGTAAGAGCTGTTCGGCAGTGGAATTTGCTACCAAGGAGTGTGGCGGAGTCTCCTTCTTTGGAGGTCTTTAAGCAGAGGCTTGACAGCCATCTGTCAGGAATGCTTTGATGGTGTTTCCTGCTTGGCAAGGGGTTGGACTGGATGGCCCTTGTGGTCTCTTACAACTCTATGATTCTATGTCTGACTGAATAAATTCAAACAAATAATTAGTCCAGACCTCTCCTGTCCATTTTTCTCTATCTTTCCAACCTAAAGCTATTGTTGCCTTTCCTGCTAGTATCATTGCTTTGAAGGTGTGCTGGTCACCTTTCTCTATGAGGAGGATTTAACTCCTTTCCCCACTTGCTATTAGAAAGAGTGAAGCTGTTGCCTTGGGCGACAGATGCTGAGGGACAGGGCAGCAGGACCCACAACCAGTCAGCACATATTGATTTGTATTTATTTGCTTCAGTAATTTATATCCCACCTGTCACCATCAAAGATAGACCTGGAGTGGCTCATTTTTTAAAAATATTGTAAAAGAATCAGATAAAAATATCAAAATACAATGCCAGGTACAATAGTAAACCTACACAACACAACAATATTGCATCTTTCTAATCTGGATTTATTGACTTGGAATAAATGCAGTCCACAATAACCAGTGCAGAGAAGAAATACATATGCATACACTGAAATTGTGTGTGTGTGTGTGAGAGAGAGAGAGAGAGAGAGAGAATTTACTTTTCCAAAATTCTAATTGCAAACAAAAAGTACTTTTTGTTAAAGAGAAGACAGTTAGTCACATGGCTTCAGAGAGCTGAAGACAATTTTTTAAAAGGGACCACTGCTTATGGTATATTTCAGGCACGTCCAACAGGTAGATCGTGATCTACCGGTAGATCACTGGACGTCTGTGGTAGATCACTGGTAGATCACTGGCTACCCCCAAAGAAACACTCAACTAAAAAAAGAGGCTCTCCTAAAAAAGCTCCACATTGTTGTCCTGCACCCCCCCCCAAATGGTCCTTCCTCCTGCCAAAAAAACTACTGGCCAACTTTGACCTGAACCCCCCCAAAGGGGGTAGATCACTGCCAGTTTTTAGATCACAGTCTCTTGGGAGTTGACCACCCCTGGTATATTTGTTCCTCCACTAGTACTGTAAGTAAGCCTATCTGAAGTGTTTTTGTATCATTTTAATCACCAAAGTGCAATCAACATAGGAAGTGCTACCCCTCTTAAACTTCTTTCAGGTATCATAAAAATTGTATATATACAGGTATTGTCCTGTTTTCTTCTTTAAGCTTACAATTCCAACATCTATAAATATAGTAGTTGTGCTCAGGCATTTGCTTGAGCCAGCAAAGAGTTAAATCAGGGAAAGAGCAGGGGTATGTGCACACACTCTGTCTTCCAGTGTCCCTGAACTTAGAGACAGATCTTCAGATCTTCACACAATTAGTGCAAAGGTCTGAAGAGGGATTTTAAGTGCATTCAATTGAATGCACTTAGAAACTCATCCTGCAATTGGAAACCTTGTAATTGGATTCCTACTCACAGAGAGGTTTCTAAGCGTGTTCAATTGTATGCTCTTACAAACCCTCTTCTGACTTGGTCCTAATTGCCCAGTGATCTGAAGAGCAGTCAGGAGATGTTGAGAAAGGGGCCTGTGTACGTACGCCCCCTTTGGGTATTCAGCAGGGAGTGGGTGGTGCTGTGGTCTAAACCACTGGGCCTCTTGGGCTTGCTGATTGGATGGTCGGTAGTTCAAATCTGAGCAACGAGGGGAGTTCCTGTTGCTCTGTCCCAGCTCCTGCTAACCTAGCAGATTGAAAGCATACCAGCGCTAATAGACGACTAGGTGGTGTTTCAGCAAGAAAGTAAACAGAGTTCCCGAGCACTCTGGCACTCATCATGGTGTTCTCTTGTGCAAGGAACGGTTTAGTCATGCTGGCCACATGACCCGGAAAGCTGTCTGCGGACAAACACTGTCTCCCTCGGCCTGAAGCGAGATGAGTGCTGTGTTGTGTATTGAGTCAAAGGATTTTATATCTGTATTATTATTGTCTGTATTTGCATTAGGATAAAGTAACTGCCTTTTGGTTCCAGAGGGTACAGCTACTATTGGTTCATTTAAGCTGCTGTATTTGGATCCTCTGTCTTATTGGTTTCCTCCAAAAGGCAGCACTGTTCCCTCCAAAATATCCCTTTCTAGCTAATTCCCTGTCCCTATAAATGTAGCCTTCCTGCCCTCAGAGTCAGTCTTGTTCACTTTAATAAAGAACTGTTACTAGAGAACTGTCTCCAGCATATTATGTCAAGAGAGCTGAAATCACAAACCCCATGTCACAACACGCTGCACCCCATAGTTGCCTTTGACTGGACTTAACCATCCAGGGATACTTTATCTTTACCTTAACCTATTCAGGAAAAAGCCTGAACAAATCGAGTGGGTATCCTGCATTTCAGTTTGCATGAAATTTTGATGTGCCAATTACATTTTGAATTAAAGTTACGTCTCACTTCTTGCTATTTTATGCAGGGGGCACAATAGATATCATGTTTTGGGAAGTTTCTACCCAGGGCCCATTGAAATTATTGACAGTGGCCTTGTTCACACAACATGGCATGTAGAATGAACACATGGAGGGGGAGCCGTGGCGAGCTTCATTGTTCCATTCCCCAGCAAAACATGTTCAGTATAACTCATGAACAGATCCTGCATTTTGTATGTTCAGGGTGCACAATGTGGGACCCTACCAAAGGGTCTTTCTCGAGTAGATCATCTCTATATTGGAGCACTTTTTGGGGGAGGATGGTAATGTTCGAACAAGCTCCCAATCCTCTTAAACCCCAGGCGATGAAGGATCTATTGAGAGAGCCAGTTTTTCATGTTGCAGATTGATTATGAAACTGCCATGTAAGAGGCATGATCTGCTTAGCTTTTCATGAACATTGGCATGAAGTCCAACAAGGTTTGAATCCAATTTCACTTGATTCTCACACTGCAATTGCAAAAAAACCCCCAATGCAACGTGCATGTATATTGCATGTGGATGCACATATCCCAGCGTGTCTCAGTTTGTCGAAGGATTTTGCTTGGTTTGGATGGAATATTAGGCTGCCTTGACAGATTTTCCTAAATTGACTTCAGAAGAGGGTACCTCCTTCTCTGATGTTGGTTAAAATTTAAGTGCAGATGCTAACAAAACCCTGACAAACAGTGGACATTTTACTTGAAATGGGATGCATGCTGCATAATACGCAGAGTTCAGAACTGCTACAATATGGTGTATGTTTTATTTAGAAACTGTTGGGAGTTTACTGTGTTGCCAAGTGACTGTCAAAAACTGGAATGAAATGTCTCTTGCAAAGCTATTCTTGAATACCTAGAAGAATCAAAGAGCAAGAGCCAGATTTATTGCCAAAGCTACCCCCATGGACAAGTACAAGAAACCCTTGAAAATGCAGATTCACTAATTTTTGCATTCGTGTGATGCCAAATGCAGCTTTTTAGTTTTTCCCCCCAGTGGCATTTTATATTTGCTGAGGTATGTTTGTGAATAAAAGGGTGTTATTTTTAATTATCACCATAGCACTTTTGAAATATGCTTTTCACTTGTACATTTTCTCACATCCATCCTCTGAGGTTACTTGCTATAAGGGCTACTGAGTCAATCAGATTGACCACAAATACAATGGAGCTTGTTTTGACCATATGAAACTGCTAATACAAATTCAGGCAAATGGTCCAAACTAGTTCAGTGTTGTCTACCCAATCTGGCAACAGATCTTCAAGGTCCCAGTTCATGATTCTCACTACAGCATAAATCCTTCTTTGTGCAATTAAAAAAAATGCAAATGAAACACAATGTGTACAAGGGAAACACCTCAGGTACACTCTAGTGTCCCCGTATCCATCAAGTACACATGCTCCACCCTAAAATGTTCTGCTTTGTATGAGAAGATCTGAAGGGGTCTTCTAAGCATGTTCATCTGAATGCATTTAGAAGCCTTCTGGTAGTGTTGCCATATCGTGTCCTCCCTTAAAGAGGGCATGTGTTGCAGTGAGACCTGGCAACCAAACCTTTGTGTTTGTGGGTGGGAAGAATCTTTTGCCCAATGTGGGGCTTGAACCTCACAACCCTGAGATCAAGAGTCTCATGCTGTACTGACTCAGCTATCAATTTATTCCTAGAAGAAAGACACTCTGTACATGCTTAGAGATGCTTCTTCCCTGGGGGTAAGTTATTTAAAACCAAAAATTTCCTCCTATCACTGAATTTCCCCCCACACTTGCTCTATGAGACATTCTGTCTTGGGTGGCTGGGGTTTTGTTTCCAAAAGGTGGGAAACCTTAGTTGAAGACTTAAGATAGGCTCATAACTTATTTATACTTAAAAAGCTGACCTTAACTCTGGATCTTCAGAGACTTACATTACAAATGTGGCATTTGAGGAACAAACTAGGTCAGGCTTTGTAAATATAAGGCTCTGGGACTTGCAAATCCTCAAGCTTCCTCTTGAGGATTTGAAGTATGATACATTTAGACTTACAATGCTTAATGTGTGCATATTAAAGCAGCATACAGTAGCCATAACGGAAGCTAATGTGCAATTCTTATACATGGCCTGACAGTAGGTTGCAGACTTTTAAAACTGGGTCATTTGAAAGCGAGGCTCTGAGATCTTTGTAGCAATGAAAACAAGCATGAAATTAAAGCATGCATTTAAGCATGTCCAGTTCAAGTAGATGGTAAAGCATGCCAAAAAGAAAGCTGTGGAACATATGCTTAAGATGCTTCTTAGGCAAAGAAACTTACCTTAAAAGCATGATATGAGTGGTAAATTTATCGGGGTTATACCAAAATGATAGAACAAAATTTTGCAATGGTATGTGCAAACAATTTAGATATGCAACCTATTTCCATTCAGTGTGGTGCCAAACGAGGATGCCTCTTATCTCCCTTGTTCTCCATCCTCTCCCTGGAACCCCTGGCAGAAGTGTCAAGACAATATTCACTTATAGAAGTTTACCAAGGAGAAGGGTGAAAAGCAGCAGATGAACCTTTATGAAGAAGACATTGTTTTAAAGCTAAAGAACCATGCCTGAGCCATGATGACGTTACAGAAGGAGCTTTGCTTTGTTGAAGAAATAGTAGGGCTTGGAATCAAATTTTGATAAACCTATTATAATGTTCTTTCATATTCAACCTTCAGAGCAGGTGCATATCTGTGAAATTACTTGAGTTCCCTTACACCATAAGGCATTCAGCTACTTGTGGGTGCATATCCCTAGAAAACTGTTTAGAGTGTTCAGTTTGAACTCTGGCCCAGACTGGGAGAAATTTGAACATTCAGTTATCAAGCTTAAGGGAGGATAGCAACAGTACAGATGAAGATCATGCTGTGATCCTTTTTTGTTTTAATCCGAGGCCCGGATCATTATCATTCTTTCAAGGTGAGTGGTCACATCTGACCATAAAAATTCTTTCTTAAAAATATGATGATATTAATTTATATTATGAGGCATTCCAATATTAATTTATATTATGAGGCATTCCAGCTCTAGCACATGGAATTTATACTGATAAAAATGCACAAGGAATGGACAAATCTGGAAGAGGGTCCGCTGGGTCTGGGATCCCTACAGGAAAGTACTTTTAGACACATTACGTTAACACTGCTGGGAAAAAAAATCATAATAATTTCACTATGTTCTGGACTTTGAAAAAGTGGCAAGGTCAAATTTTCCCAGCGTGTTCATCCTTAATCCCTCCACAGTCAGTGATTCTACAATACATAAGGTAATATCAGGGTTATTTTTGAATGTGTGACTTTTTCAAGAATGATGCAATTGTCAGCATCAGCTGGGCCCGGGTTAGTTGTGTCTTCATCAGGCGACAGAGCCACACAGCCACTCGACCCCTCACAAAAACTGAAATTAATATTTTAAACTTTTGCCGTGTTGTTAGATGGAAAGGCCAGTAAAATCTATTCCGGCAAACACAAGAGAAACCACGTTAAAAGTATATCATGGTGTATGAGAGTGTGGTGCAGATCTCCAGAATTATATCGAACATGGCCCCTGGTTGCTGGTGAGGCTGTGGAGACCAGGGTACATATTTTCACTTATAGTGTGCCTGTGCCCAGCTTCAGGAATTTTGTTCAATGGTATTTAAGGGTATAGAAGTCACACTTAATGAAAAAATTCAAATGTCACCCCTGTCATCCCCCCTGTCTATATTTAAGAGTTACCAAGAATCATAGAATTGTAGAGTTGGAAGGGAGCACAAAGGTCAACCCCCTGAAATGCAGGAATCTTTTTGCCCAACATAGGCTCGAACCCTTGGCCCTGAGATTAAGAGTTTTGTGCTCTACCGACTGAGCAATACTAAAGTCACATTTAAGGAATTACTGATCTTTTAGTTGGTTGAGGTGCACTTATCTATTGTACAGAGATGGAAGACCTTACAAGACTTAAACTTTGCACTATGGTGCAAGGCTTAGAACATTGCTGTAGCTGGGGGAAAAAATTACATTTAACCTTTGAGCTTCTCAGGGCACTGCAAAAACATGACGCCTTTCATGCTGCATGGTGGAATTTTATATGTTAACGAATGCCACTTTCAACAACAGCTCACGGCAGAATCGGTTGACATCTGGAACTCTTGAACTGACTCTTGTTTTCTGGCACAGACATATGCTTGTCATCATCCACCCTGTTCGTTGTTTTTATATATTTTTTGTCTGTTGGATTTTTGCTTTCGCTTTCATATAACTATACTGAAAATCAACTCTTAAGTTCTCATGTGTATTTTGCGATTTGTATGCAATTATGCCTGATACATACACATAATTGCCAAGCAATTTCCCCTAAAGTGATGCATTTTGGTATGCTGTTTTTCCTAATGCATGCTTTACCCCAGGTACACATTACCTGGCTGTAACTGCATTGCAAAATTTGGAAAAGCATGAATTTCGAAGGAGGGCTGTGTTCACATATAAATGTAAACAGGATCAAATTTATTCTCCATCTCTACATTCAACGGAGAAAATCTCTGCAGCCTCCACCAGTTTCTTGAAATTCAGAAGATTGTCTCCTCCATCCCTCAAACTATGAATGCAAAAGTAATTATTACATATTGTAAATAATAGTCTGAAACTATTAAGAAACTCGCTTTTCAGGTATGCTCACCTGGTGCTCAATTATCTTTTTTTGTGTTGGGTGAAAAGTTGCTGTTTCTAACTTGCCCTGGTGGTTTTGGTTTTGTTGGGCAGGATGCTCAATTTGGCCGATGAGTTTATCTCACTTTTGAAAAAGCTGTTTTGCTGGCTTTTTCTTCTGTTCCACTGTGTTAATTTCTAGTGAGACGATGATATATTCTTTTTAAAACAACAACAACCCAATTCAGACTGTTTTGGGAGGCTGTATACCTTGAAAAGCAGTATATAAATGCTTCAGACAAATGAAAAAATATATATTAAAAGGAGTTTGGAAGGTCGGAAACTGAAGATACCATAATATCCTTTCTAATTAATACACATGCTAACTGAAGATGTGGAAACAGATTTCTCTGGAAATCAGGACTGGAATATATTAATTTTGGTTGCCTGCTAAATCGGTGCTTCTCTCCCCCCCCCCTAAATACATATCTTAGAGAAGTGCTTCTCCCCATCAGCTGACATATTAGCATAATGTTTACAACCAGTGAGGTTGTTGAAAAGCTTTAAAACAGAAAGTACTGTAAATGCCCTTTAATTGGGAATACGATATCCTCCCATCTGGAGTGACTCACTGCTGCAGCAGCCCGTAGTTAGTAGAAGCTTTTCTAAAATAAACCACGTTGTTGTTTTCATCCCAAATGACTGCAGATTTAGTCACATTTTGTCCTTTGCTCATGTGGCACTCTTTTCAATACTGAGTTGTGAATTTCCCAACTTGAATTTGATAGCAAATTATGTTTGTCACTACTAAAATAAACTGGTTTTGGCAAATGGTAGAATTCTTTGGGGATCTTTTGTCTTAGACACAGGACTGCACTTTCCTGTATATCATGTAGGATCAAGTATGTGTATGTAGGCTCTTGCTGCCCCTACAGTTTGCTTCTGCAGATCTGAAATATATAATCAAATCACCTTTGTGCATGTTTGTAGGCAATCCACATATGCTTTGAATGGACTCAGAAATAAATAAAAATAAAACAAGCTTTAAAAAAGAGTTTGACTTGCAGTATCCCTTTTTATTGCATAAGTACTGCTGGGTTGTCATGTGTGGTTTTTGCATCATTTTAAAGTATAAATTGTATACTCTATGCTCAATTTATACAAACACTGAGAATGCACAGTTCCACTATCCTAGGCATGTGATTTGCCATCTATGCAAATGGGCATTTTAAAGGATTTGTTTGTTTTGATTTTAACCAATTTTTTAATTATTTTAACAGGAATGTACCTTGGCAGGTATATGGACTTGGGCAAATTTTACATTGCCTACACCTGTGAAACTATGGAGTGATTTGGGGACAGAAAACATCCCCATAGAAGTGGGTATATAGGATTCTGCAGGCTACCCATTCTCAACTTCGTCTGAGGCCAAGCAGTCTGGTTGGTATTCAACTAAGTTTTCCTCATTGTAGACCTATTAAAATGATTGAGCATAACTATGTTAAGTCCATTAATTTCCATGTGAGTAGTCTGAGTAAAAGTTAGTCAAATACTCCTCTTAGAGTCCTCAAATGTGAATCAAGAACCTACAGTTCTAACCTACAGCAAAGGTTGGGGAACCAGTGGCTGTGGGCTGTCATGTAAATTCTAGGCATAGCAGATTGAGGATGTAGCTGTTGGAGAACCAGGTGATGTCAGAGAATTAGGTTCCTAGTCAGGGGGTGATCCTTCCTACAACTGCAGCTAGGGTGAGGCTTGGACTCCTAGTAGGGTATGTCCATTGTGTTATTCAGGGCTGGGGGGAAAAATCAGCACAAGGGCCATTTCCCCTTCTTAGCAACATTCCAAGGTCTATTTAACACTGGTGGGCAAGATCAAAGGCAATAAATATAAGCACTCTGTTCTCTATCTTCCTTCCAGGCAAGCAAGAGTATTTATCCATCTTCAGGGTCACATTATAAAGGTAAAGGGTAAAGGGGCCCCTGACCATCAGGTCCAGCCGTGTCCGACTCTGGGGTTGCGGCGCTCATCTCACTCTATAGGCCGAGGGAGCTGGCGTTTGTCCGCAGACAGCTTCCGGGTCATGTGGCCAGCATGACAAAGCTGCTTCTGGCGAACCAGAGCAGCGCACGGAAATGCTGTTTACCTTCCCGCCGGAGCGGTCCCTATTTATCTACTTGCACTTTGATGTGCTTTCGAACTGCTAGGTGGGCAGGAGCTGGGACCGAGCAACGGGAGCTCACCCCGTCACAGGGATTTGAACCGCTGACCTTCTGATCAGCAAGCCCTAGACTCTGTGGTTTAACCCACAGCGCCATGTATAAACTCGAAGAGGATTACAGGAAGGCCGGTGATGTGACTAGAGAGGGGATGTGGCCTGGAGAGAATTTCAAAGGCCTGATGGACTTTTGAAAGGTAGCATTTGGCCTGAGGTTCCCCACCTCTGGTCTAGACTCTAGGTGTTCACAGAAGCAGACCTTTGTTTAAACAATTCCCATTGCCTTTGGGAGTCTTCCATGTGAGTTGATCCAGACTCTGCTGTGACTTACAACACAGAAACTTCTATCTTCTCCTGAAATTGTTCCACAGGTCACCCTTCTTGGGCTTGTTCAGCATTTCATAGGTTTGCAGCTTTGCTGGAACATCCCAGTATTCCTTCTTTTTAGGCCATAGAACTAAGGCAATCAATAACGGTATGACATGTGCTTTGGAGTGAGCAGTGATATTTCAATTAAGAGATCAATAGGATACTTCCTAACCAAATGCCTGTCAATGATAAATCCATAAGTTGTGTAAACTGTCTTTTTAAACCATTCATTGAATAATCCATGAGCAGAACACACAACATTAGAGGTGTGCTTGGGCACCAAGATTTGCTTTTTCTCTTTATTTGTTTATTTTATTTTACAATTATAATCTATTTCTGAGTCACTGTTCTCCATAATCCCTTACGGGGATGGGAACTGTTATTTATTTTTTCTTGAAATAATTCAGAGATGTGTCAAGAGGTGTGTATTCCTGCTTGCTTGTTGTTGTTGTTTTAAAATCTTGTCAACTTCACACTGTCCTTTGCTTTCTGGGTATTGTGTCCTCCAATAGCCTTACATGCTTTCGATGGGCCTTAAAATGTGAAGCCGTCCCAAATGTCTGAAGAATTTTTCTTGTTGCTGTTGATTAAAGTAGGATTTTTTGTTAGGAATGTGTTGTTGTTGTTGTTGTTGTTGTTGTTGTTGTTATAAAAAACCTTAAATAAAGTTGTTGTTTTTAAAGCAACAACTCTGCTGCTGTACTTCAGTAAAAATAAAATAAAATCCAGAGTGCTTTAATACTTCACAAGCAAAATATTGGAAAGCCTCACTTCTTGCAAAGCCCATCAACACATAACAAACATAAAGATATAGACAAGCATATAGAAAATCACAGAAACAGAGTGACACAAGTCTTTGCGAGGGCCCTGATCCATATCAGGGTAGGGGAGTTATTGACATTGTACTTCAACCCTGAATGACCCCCGTTTGCCTTATTATTATTGTTTAAGCCCACACAGAACAGATGCACATTCCAGCAAATAGGCTATAGTGGCTTTTCATATATGTAGGATAATACCAATTACAGCCAGCAATCTGAAAAATATATATTGTTCTCTTGTTCAGAGCACTGTGCTTTATTAAGTACTGCTATGGGCTATTCTTGTTTATCCATCCACATAAAATCTATTGCTGAAAACAGGAATGATGTAGATAAGGAAACCAGATGGATATTCCAGTTCTTGTATCCTTAGAGCAGTTAGCACATAGATCACCACCGCCAAGGCTGCAGAAATCATGCTGAATGAGAGACACTCATAGCTGTGTCATTTGATTGCAGAGTATATAGGTGGAAGCATAGCAGGAACTGCGTAAAAACTGGGAAGGCTGCAAAGCACCTCCTGTCAATGCCGTCTGTTAAAAACGGAGATTGTAAAACTACTGTTGTGTTAACATGAGGGAATAGAAAGGCCAGTCTGGCAGCTGTGTTTTTCCAGTATTAGACAAAATCCTGTTTTGTGCATATGCAGACTAATAAACTGAAAGGCCACTGTCCAGTGTTTATACTCTCGTTGACACTTTGCCACATTTTTTGGTAAATATTTTTATTAATATTTTGGTCATTTTTTGAGAATATTTGTATTGAACATTTTTGACATCTACATATTATTTATAGCACTTAATAGTATAGTTTATGTTTCTGACACACCCCTCCTCTGATTCCTGGGTAAAGTGCTTTACCAGTTGCACGGGCTCCCAGTGGAGTATAGGGTCAGGTTCAAGGTGCTGGTTTTGACCTTTAAAGCCCTTTGTAGCTTAAGGCCCTCGTATTTACAGGACCGCCTCTCCTGGTATGCCCCACAGTGGACCTTAAGATCCATGAATAACCATAGTTTAGAGTTCCCGGGCCCTAAGGAAGTCAAACTATCCTCCACCAGGGCCAAGGTCTTTTCAGTGATCACTCCGACCTGGTGGAATGCTCTGTCCCATGAGACTTGGGCCCTACAGGACTTAACCTCCTTCTGCCGGGCCTGTAAAGGTAATGGGACCCCTGGCCATTAGGTACACTTGTGACCGACTCTGGGGTTGCGGTGATCATCTTGCGTTATTGGCTGAGGGAGCCAGCATACAGCTTCTGGGTCATGTGGCCAGCATGACAAAGCCGCTTCTGGCGAACCAGAGCAGCACACGGAAACACCATTTACCTTCCCGCTGTAACGGTACCTATTTATCTAGTTGCACTTTGACATGCTTTCGAACTGCTAGGTTGGCAGGAGCTGGGACTAAGCAACGGGAACTCACCCTGTTGTGGAGATTCGAACCGCTGACCTTCTGATCAGCAAGCCCTAAGCTCTATGGTTTAACCTACAGTGCTATCTGCGTTCCAGGCCTGTAAGACAGAGCTATTCTGCCTGGCCTTTAATTTGAACTCAGCTTGATCTTTTATTTCCCTTCTCTTCTCTTCGCTCCCCCTCTCATAGATGCCAAGTTTTCCCTTTTCTCGCAAGGAAGCCTATTCAGCATAAGGGAATTTCCCTTAAAAAAGGGAGAACTTGGCAGCTATGCCCCCTCTCCTTTTTATGGGACCCCACAGCTAATTCTCCCCTGGCCTCCTTGCTGGTCCAAGTAGGACTAATTTAGCCAGCGAGGAGGCCAGGGGAGAATTTTCAACTATTTTCTGTCTTACTGACTCCTGTTTAGGTTCCTGCAGAGATGGACCTTTATCTTTCTGCCATGCTTTGGGTGGTTGGTTCCTTGGGTAGCTACCACTCTGCCATATAGGTGACTGTGGGTCCTTAGACAGCTCATCTGCTTCTTCTCCCTAATTCACATGAAATGACAGGTACACAAACACCTGCCCTATAGCAATCTGAGTTGCTTTACTGAATTTCTCCATCCCATAAGAGAGTTCTAAATCAGACTATCACTCATCTTTTAAGTTAAAGAGTGTTTGCAGGTCTGGGAAAATGTTGATCGCTTTCACTGAATTGTCAATTAAAACAACAACAACAATACAGTAGTGAATCAGATGGCCTATTTTCTGTGTTTCCTTAAATAACAGAAGTCCTGCTCTACATGTAGAACAGCCAAATGGTAGGGAGAAGTCTCAGCTTGATTTCAGTGGAATGTAAGCATATACTTGGCTGCTTTCTGAAACCTGCACTTACACAGTATTTTGTGAATAAACAACATTGATTGCATTCTTCTTTACAATTCCCAGCAGACACCTGCCTTTCCTAAGGTGAAATCTAAGCAGTAATGACATCAAGTGGGAGATTTCCTTATTGAGTTCAGTGCAGGCTAGAGTTAACTCTTGACATCTGCCGCTAGAGTTAACTCTTGACATCAGTTCCTTTCATCTTTATGCTTGTTAATTTTATTACCGTACTATGTTTAAAGGACGAGATGGTTGGACAGTGTTCTTGAAGCTACGAACATGAGTTTGACCAAACTGCGGGAGGCAGTGGAAGACAGGAGTGCCTGGCATGCTATGGTCCATGGGGTCACGAACAGTCGGACACGACTAAACGACTAAACAACAACAACAACAACAACAAATGTTTAAATTATATTAAAATAAATACATTTTGACATATTTATCACATTTTATAGTGCCTATTAACCAGTCTTCTCAGTGGTTTACAAAGCACTGAAAACCATAAAATACAAAATACAAACAAAAATAACCTTAAAACTTGTATCAATAGACTAACACAGTGTTTCTCAACCAGTGTGCCTCCAGATGTTTTGGGACTACAACTCCCATCATCCCTAGCTAGCAAGACCAGTGGTCAGGAATGATGGGAGTTGTAGTCCCAAAACATCTGGAGGAACACTGGTTGAGAAACACTGGACTAACAATACCGCCAGCATACAAAATAAGCACAAATTAGAAAAAAGCAAGCCCACTAAAAATAGCATAAAATCAATATAAAGGTCAAAAACAGCAGGGAAGTGGATGTAAATAGCACCAAACTCCTAAAATGTTCTAATGGCATACAACTAAAAATATCAGCCAATCACGAGTTTCCACAGTGCTTTCAGAAAAAAGTGACTAATGTTCTTTGTAGTTCTCCTCCAAAGCAGTAAATGACGAACATTTGAAAATCAGGATTTGCCGACTCATTAAAGAGCTTTAGATGACTTATCATATTTCTTTGACCAGTTTAGTCAATTAAATGTAAACAATCTTGGAAATGATTAGGAATCAAAAACTCATTCATGTGCTTTTTAAAATGCTTGTGGGAACTGGTAGATAACTAGTTGAATAAGCAAAAGTTGCTACACACTGTTAGAAATGCTATCTTTCATTATTCCTTTTAATGCCCTGTTACAACAACATACCAAAACAAAAAAGCCTCAGAATTATCCACATCCATGTTATGAGACACATACACCTGATGTTGGGCATTAGGAGTATTCTGGAACTTTTACTTGTGTACAGTACTTCTTACCTTGCCGCCTAAATGATTCCACTATAAGCTACAAGAGGCCTCAGACTTGAATTCCCCTCTCATATAAGATCCCCCCCCATTAGAATCAAAACGTCCATTCAAGTATGTCTTGAAAGTGCTAACTAAAGCGGCCATGTTAGCTCTTGAAGAAAAACATGCTTCATTTCCACAGTGTCAACGACACTTAAATGACAGCTGAGATGGCAACGAGGAAATAAAAGAGGGTCACATGATTGGCCCTAAAAGCTCATGACTTCATGCACCTTTGAAATGTATGCATCATCAAAGCTTGAATAAAGCTGTCGTATTTGCATCACACATAGCTTCTTACATTCTGCCCTGATTTAAATGTGTTATTTAAGAACTATAATAAAATATTAATAGGAGTTCTCATCACTTATTTATTTGATTAGCTTAAAAAAGTGTTATGTCATCACTCCATGGGAATTGGGTAAATGGGGAAAAATTAAAGCGATAGTTTTAGACTTTTGACATTTATGAAATGAACATTTTATTCTTAAACTTATTTCTAGGTCAAAAAACTTTGTAGGGAAGTGTGGGCCCCTGAGAGGGCAGGCTGCACCAGACTTGCAAATACTTAATGCAGTGCACTTTGCTTGGTGCCCTTTCGTTGCACTGAAGCTGTTCACTCATGCACACGAGCACACAAAAATATAGAAGGATGGATGAATTGATGGATGGAAGGAGAAAAACAGGAAAAAATATTAATCAGCAGAGCAGCAGAGTGGACATAATTTCCTCTTGGATGTTTTCTTCACTTGAATATGGAGATTCTCGTCTTTCTCTCTAAACATTTCCCCACCATAAATCCTAATGTCTATTAAAGGTTACAGTAGGACATTTAGATATAGGCTTAAAGAAATGACATCTGTCTCAGCACATTGGAATATTGATTATTAGATTTATAAACCAATGCTGGATTTTGTTGTGTTTGATAAAAGATCTGGTGCAGAAAGAGAATCAAGTAAGGCTTGCTAATTGCAACAAGTACTGAGATAGCTATTAAGTAGAAAGATGGTGAACATCCTAATTCAGTAAACCAAGGTATTGGAATAGTTTATTAAATTTACAAATCTACTAGGGTGCCAGTACTCACCATGAATTTCTTACAGTAAGTGCTGCACTTTTAAACAACAAATAAAAGAGGTGTCCGTACTGCGTATCCTTGAATGCCCCCATTTACTAATGGAGAGGCGTATTCCTTAATATCCAACCATCTCCAATGGTTTACAAATGACTCCAATTTCCAAAAAATGGTTGGATGTTAAAAGTGCAGCACTTACTGTTAAGGAGGCATTTGGGCAGAGTACAATGAACACCATTTATGGATCAGATTAAATGCTTTCTTAGTTAATGAACCTGTAGAAAGAACGGAAAAGACCTAGTGCTTGGTTATTAATAGATTTAATTACCAGGTGTGTCTGTCTTTCTGTCTGTCTATCTATCTATTCAGTACAATTGGGTGCAACTAACACATGCCATACATTACTGTGTCTTCCTCTGCCCAATATTTCATACATCCCCAACTAAAGTACAGTGGTACCTTGGGTTACAAACACTTTGGGTTACAGACTCCGCTAACCCGGAAGTAATACCTCGGGTTAAGAACTTAACCTCAGGGTGAGAATAGAAATTGTGTGCCGGCAGCGTGGCGGCAGCGGGAGTCCCCATTAGCTAAAGTGGTACCTCAGGTTAAAAACATTTCCAGGTTAAGAACGAACCTCTAGAACGAATTAAGTTCATAACCAGAGGTATTACTGTAAATATTAGAGCAATCTCAGATGGGGAAATGACACCTATGACTTGTTATGACTGGAGACATGGATTTTTCTTTGATTCTAGTGGTTATTTTGCCCACTAACCCATCTTTGTGCAGAGTGGGAGCCATTGAAGGTCAACCCACTCCCCTCTTCACAATTGTTGTACTTCACTATACTAAGGAAGCTACAAAAATGAGTTGTTTCTTCAACAGAATAAACTATATTCATATGATTTTCTCCCTACTGCTTTCCTGAAGGTTGAATAATTGCAATATCCTGCTGATACTGCAAGTGGATTAGATAGGCATCAGAAATAATCCCCAGGATTCCATGCTTAAGGCCAGCTATGCTTGTTTGGAACAAAGTTCTACTCTGACAGAACAAAAAGGGTCTCACTACCAAGCTACGTATGCTCAGAATTTGAGGATGCTATTGGGGTTGTACTGCCAATTTGAAAGTAGAACAATGTCCTTAAGATACTTCTGGCCCAAGTTTTTTTGCAGCTTATACTGATCTCTTGTATTCCACCCTGTTCACTGAGCTCCTCTGATGGCACATTTCTGATGGTTCCCCATGCCTCTGAGTTTCAGTTGGCCTTAATGTCTGAACTGTGGTTTAAGCAGGCTTTGTCAGGCTTTAAACATTTTTATATAGCTATGATTTCAGTTTTAAAGTTGCTCTGCTTGATAATTGCTCTCTGTTAAATATGTATTTAATTATTGTTTTGCATGTTGTTGAGGATTCTTTTGCGTAGCCCAAAGGTAGGATGTAAAGGGGATTATAAGTAAATAAACCAATTGTTCCCCTTATTTCAGACACCTCAGCAGCAAAATGCCCTTAACTCACCCACCCACAATAGCGGAGCTTCATGCTCCGGCACAGGGGGACGGAGAGGAGGCGGGGGCGGGGCTGGTGCGCGTCCCGGGGCTGTGGTGCACTGTTCACAGGGACATGGCACACATCTTGGGGGTGTTGCGTGCCACCCACAGGGTCGTCCTGGGAGCGTGGCGCCCAGCACGGGTGGGGGGGCAGCCACGATGGCACCCCACCGGGATCACAGTGCCAGGGGCAGTGTGCTCCCCCTCACTCCTCTTCCTCTGCCAATGCCCACCCACACCCACACCCACCCTCCTGTACAGAATGCTGTTTTCTGGGACCAGTGATATTGATTCATGTGCTAAGGAAATATGCTCTTACATAAGGTACTGTATATATTTTTCCTAAAGCAAATCTTTGGGGAAATCAAGATATTTTGAGCAATGCGTTCACATTTTCCTCTTCCCTGAAGCTATATAATAACCAGAGTGCAGATGAATATATACACACAATTGATTACCTGAGAATATTCAGGTAAAGTGAAGGTCATAGGAGGCAAAAAACGTGGTGGGGTTTTTTTTTGGATACCAATATAATACATTACCACCTACATACAAAATGTTAATGGAACTGACTTCATAATAACATTTGTTCTTTGCACAAATACCAACAGGAGAACGGTCTTTATCTCCACTCTTAAGACAAAAAATATATTGCTCATCCATAAATGTGATGTGAAAGGGGCATGCAGTTTAACCATTACCCTATTCACATATTAATGGTGAGTCAGGCACACACAAGAAGTGTCCTGCCTCTGGACATTCTGTTTCCAGGATAGTTTCACTTTTCATGCTTAGTTGTCTGAAAAGAACGCCTGCACATGAGCAGATATATGCAATCTATAGGCAAGTGATTTGTGAATAGAGCTCACGAGAAAAAATTCTAGATTACCAGAGCTCTGGTCCAGTTTTATACTTCCACATTTTATTGTTGTACAAAGAAGCAATATATAACTGTTAGTGACTAGTGGGATCTGCCACTTTTTAAAAATAATAATAATCAGATTTGGGGCAGTTCCTGAAAACTGTACCCAGTGGTGGACTTTTGTCTTTAAAATTTCAGTAGCACCCTGTGAGAGACCAAAATTCAGTGCTCCTTGCCTCTCACATTCCTTTCTGCTCCATTCACTATGTTATAGTTGTGAAGCCCTGCAACACCCTCGAGTGTCAGTGCCCAGTGCAGCAGAACCGGCACACCTCCTAAAATCTGCCTCTGCTATAGCTGATGTGCTAAAGGAGTAGGACGAGGCAGTGATGAAGGCTACAAACAATTCACGATTCATTTGTCAACTTGGTTCATATGGCTCTTGATACAATTGATTATGCCTAGGGTTTTGAGTTTGCTTCTGCTGGAGAGAGTGTCACATGACATTACCACTAGTAGAAAAAGCTTAGGGAGCTCACCAGCTTCCTCTTCTCCCTGTAACCACTTGCGCTCTCAAAATTTGCTCTAGAGTTTGAGATGGGGTTGCAGAGGAAAATAGGAATTGGCAAAATTGCCTCCTCCCTTCTGCCAGTAGGATCTTTTGCTGGCTCTCAGTTCTGTCCATTAATGAAAATTCATGGGAGCCTCATTAGGAGCCAAGCCATTCTATTTTCTCATTCAGCTGTGCCTTCAAGTCTAACATTGTTTTCTGGACAGTAACGTCTTGTGCAGTGTCTCAGAAAAATAAATTATATGTGGAATAGAAAGTACACAGCATGAAAACTATATTAGTGTGTCATGTGGCAATATCTCAAGTGAAACTGAAGAGAATGTTAGCACTGAAGTTCCTGTTTCTGGCTATCCACTCTCTAAAGCAACTGACCTTTATCTGAAACATATTTTTATGTTAGAGGGGCATTTACCAAAGATAAAAGATAGACTAGGCCATAAAGCCAGCTTGTACTTTGCAGAATAGACTTTATCCAATTGGGGAAGATAATATTGTTGACATTGAGTGTTGCAAGGGAATAAACCATCTTCCTTTCTACTTTGACACGATGCAGACTTTTCAACTTCAAGAAGATACATAGCAGAACTGGAAAAGCAGCCAACCAGATTTGAAATGGGTGTTTGAAAAGCCTATTTATATTCTGTCCACCTATTGTTTTAGCATAGAAAAACATAAAGCATTTGCATTATAACTACAAACTCTGCAATAAACTGATTTTAACAGTATTTCTTGAAAATTATTGGATCATTTTAAGGAGATGGGATAAAAATTGTGGACTAGTCACCAAGACAGTGTCTCCAGGTACAATCCCAAATCCACTTACCTAGGAGTAACTCACACTGAATCTGAGTAGACATGGTTAGTATAGCAATATGAATGCTGTCTTGGTGGAAACGGATATCCAGTTTGGCAAGTCAGGATATCCAATTTGCACTGCCCATTGCAGCTCTCTGTCCATCTGTTCCGTATGATTTTCCAGTGTTTAGGAGCAGCATCTTGAAACAGATGGGAAGATCAAGATGAGCAGAAGTGTTTTCTGCTAAACCAAAGTTACCATTGGATATAGCTCACAGTTCCTTGTTTCTTATGAGTAAAAGAATATTAAGTAAACAAATGTCTAACAAGAGAGTGGGTTTAAAGTGTTGTGCTTTCCTTTGCTGATTTCACCACCAGTTCTGACCTATAGTACTTTATTGAGAATACTTCTACAGGTGGATGTTGAAACTCTTGCAGTGTGCATTTCAAACAGTTGTCTATGTCCTAACTGGTGTGTGTGTGTGTGTGTGTGTGTGTGTGTGTGTGTGTGTGTGTATACGCCTTTGTATGTGTAAGAAATCAAAACAAGGGTGATTATAGCACACTTTTAGCAGATTCCAAATAACAAACAATTCATAAGACACACATTACCAAATCTAAACTATAACTATTGGCTAATCAATTAATCAAACTGCATAACATATTTAAATCAGACATTATTTCATCTTTCCTGATATTCAGGAGTGAGTGTTGATGCATTAGTAGCCTAAAATGGCACTGCTCACATATGAGAGGGAAACATAGGGAAACCCCAAGGTTTGTAGAAATACAAAACATTTATAGAAGAAGGAAAAATGTTCAGTGTTTGGGACAAACTACAGAAACAACACGCTGTCGACCGAGCATGCCTAGTGGTCACAGAATGTTATTTTTTTCTGGGAGTGAAGGGGGAAATGGAAAACAAGGTGGCTGATTAAGGCTGGCAGTGTGGAACAGCAAATAGGACCATTGCACATTGCGACATTTTGTGGCGGGTCCTACATGTAACCTCTAAAAAGCCCACGCTTCCCCCATTTCCTTTATAACGTTCTCTTTCCCTCCTCATAGCACAAAAGCTGGTTCACAGCCTTGACTGTTGCTGTGGCCAACTCTCAGCTTGACTGGCAGCTGTCCTCTTGGACAATTGCTGCTGGACCTTCTGTCTAAACTCTCTCCCACAGGCTCAAGAGGCTGAGATCGCCCTCCATTCCTCTTTAATGTTCACTGTCTGACAGATTTTCTTCAGGTTCCAAAGAGATCTCTCTCCCCAGCTAACTGTTCTCAGATGTCATTTTTATCCCCCTTTCCTCAGTTGACCTCTTTTTTTGGAATTTTCTAGTTCCCATGGCAACAGTAACTAATCAGCAGCCTGCCTTTCACCCTAGGTTAACTTTTAGTTAGCCACTCCTCACACCACATTCCCTACCAGAAGTTACTATGGTAACACATGGCGACACAGGACATCCATGTTCATCGTTTCTTTTCATCACAGTCTTTCCCTCTTTATTTTTTAAAAAAGTCTTTATTTTAGATCTCTTTCATTGCATTTTTTTAAAAAAGACAACTTTGTGTCTTTTCTGGTATGCAATTTAGAAGGGTACATAAATTAACAAATAAGGATCAAGGAAAGAAATCAGGCTAGATAGTCTATTACACATCGCTTCAGTCTACAAAACCCCATGCATACAGTTTGGGGTAGCAAAGGGTAGATTAAAAATGTATAAACTCTTATTGCCTTTTCATGTATCAGACATTAAGATTCATTTTTCATTATCTGAGAAAATAATTTTATAGAACAATAGGTATAAATGGAGAAAATTATTAATTATTAAAATCAGAAGAACTCAAGACAGATACATCATTCCTTTTGGGTAGTACAAAATAATTGGGGAACTCCTGAGAATTAATGTCCCTGTTGTGATAGCCTAACTCTGCAGAGTTGTTAAAGCTACAGCCTCTTATCATTCAGGTGAGCAGGAAGAAAGGGAATGAGATAATGGAAAATAAGAGGAGGTGGGGCAATAAGCTGCTGTGTGTCAATGGAGAAGGAAGAACCAGATCAAGGCACAGTTTTACCACTGCTTGCTACCTGACCTGATGACACAGATGTAATGCTGCTTGTGTTGTTCGAGTGCAAACTGAAACTATCACACATTCAAAAAATGGTCCCGAGGCAACTAATAGCTTTATAATTAAAGGGGGAGGGGGGGAAAGAAGAAGTAATAACATGGGAGACTTGCAATTTTAAGAACTGGGCAAACAGTTTGAGCAAACCGTTTGGTAAGAAAGGCTTGGAAATCTAACATGGTGAGCTGACTACTCAGCACCAATCGTGGGTTTTTAAATTTTGAAACTCTCCAACTTAGCCCTCTTCCAAGAAAATTAAAATTGGACACAGCTAGTTTTATGGGTTCGTTTTCTGCTCTGTGTGACTTCCAGTGTAGTATAATATTGACATGTGGGCAGTATGAAACTCACATATGCAGTTTTATAGGGTATTTAGCACTATGGGGTATTTTTCCTACCCCAAGCCAATTTAAATGTGGCAAAATGTTCTGAAACATGTATGTTGTGTCAGAAGCTGCCATTGGGGTGCACCACCCAAATATCCAGAATTACTGATAGTCAAGTCCAAGATTGTGGTCAGACATTGTCTTAAGGCAACCCTTAGTCACAGAAACCAGATAGTGAGACTCATTACAATAGATATTCTCAGATAATATATTATGCAGAAGGAAAAGCACATGTCTAGATTTGACTTTCTACCATAATAAGCATGGTAACCCAATGAAATCAATTAATATTCAGAGCTGCTTGTGACATTCATCCTTATTTGGAGTGCCTTATGGCTTGTCAGCTTGCAGTGAACTAAGTTGTCTGTATGATCCATTTTAATTCAGGATGCCACCAGCCCTAAGAAGAATGCATCAGAGATGAAATGTTGCCACAATTGGCAGGCATTGATAAATATGAAATTAAGGAATGGTACCAGATTCAGAGGCAGTCCCCAATTAGCCATACTTGGCATATATTATTGTCCTGCCATGCACCAAGTAGCATCTTGATTAATAGCCACAAGCCATGCAGTGTCATTTGTTATGGAAGAGCACATTTGTGTGTACATGTTCATTACGGGAAGCCATTCTTTCATCCCTTCAATCTTTCTTGCCTCCCTTGATGATTCCTGTCATGGAACTCTGAAGCTCACACAGCAGTGCAGGGCACTGCGAGGAGCCTTCACTGTTGATTATTGGTGTCTCACATGGAGCAAGCTATGCTTGAAGGACCCCCCATTGGAGTACAAAGGCTCCCTTCGCCTCCTGACTACAAATTGCAAATAGTATTTCAAAATGGTGACTATAAAACGAGAACTGCAAAGTAGAATGAAAGCAACATTGTATAGATCAGTTTGGTAAGCCTTGGTGGCTCGTCCTGAAGGCAAAGGCATTTATTTATTTCATCAATTGTGGCTTATTTCATCAAGTGGCTTGCAATAGCATCACAATTTCACAACAACAAATCATAAAAATGAAATAACAAGGCACAACAGTGCAATAAAACAGGACAAAATGTTGGGCCAGCATAAGCTCTCAAACAGGCTAATAGAAAGGTTTCAGCTGTCATCAAAAAGACCAAAGATGAAGCCATGCATATAGGGGGAGTAAATTCCAGAAATGGGGTGCCGCAACAGGAAAGACCATGTTTGCTATCCTCACCTATCTTAGCTCAGAAGATGGTGGGACCTGGATCAGACTGATACTTACATATAAACAGGTTCATGCAAGAACTGGCAGTCCTTCAACTAACCTCATCCCAAGCTGTGTTTTTGTAGGTCCAAATAGGGTTGCCAGACTCAATAGAGGACAGGACTTCTGTGCCTTTAATTGCCCTGCTCTCTTTTGAGTCTGGAAACCTTAAAGAGAAACCAGCAGAACTTTTTTTAATTTCCAAGCAAAGGGTCTGCTGGTTTCTCTTTA
The DNA here is from genome assembly GCF_965207765.1 of Zootoca vivipara. Lineage (NCBI taxonomy): Eukaryota > Metazoa > Chordata > Lepidosauria > Squamata > Lacertidae > Zootoca > Zootoca vivipara. Next base: position 34,158,663 of record NC_142583.1, read on the forward strand.
AGGTTTCCAGACTCAAAAGAGAGCAGGGCAATTAAAGGCACAGAAGTCCTGTCCTCTGTTGAGTCTGGCAACCCTAGGTCCAAACCAGAAAGGATCTCTCTGCTTCTGGTGGTGATAGGCTGGGGTGTGACAGGTGGAAGTATATATTCACAAACGTCTTTGGATTCCTGCTATTTTGTCAAGCAAAAATTGATTTAATAAGCTGAGGAACAAGGTTAGATTGTGAGAAGGCTTTGGTGTTCCTAATGGCTCATGCATCCCTAACTCCTTGGATGCTGACCTGTATTGATAAGTTAATTAACCTGTGTAGTGGGACAAGAAACCACTGTCTTGATTCAAGCCTAAATGGCCTGAAAAGTTCTAATTCAGTAATTTCATCCTGAGTCTCTCTTTGAAATTCTTTTGTTGGAGATTGTCCAGTTTTCTATTCAGCAGTGGGAGATTGAAGTGATCTCTCACTGGCATGTGAACAATGCCATTTCTGTTTTTTTTTTTTAACATACTTTTTATTAATTTTACAAAATACAAAAAAACAAAGAAACGGTACATACTTAAACCCCTTTTCCACCTCCTTCCTACCCACCCACATGGGTCCTCCCCTGCCACAGAAGTATCCCATGTTTGTGAACAGTCAGAAATGGTCCATTTTATGCTTGGATTTCTGTCCTCCTCCCCCTCCCCTGACCCCAAAGCCCCCCCCTGCCACCAGGGAGCTCCAGCAAACCAGGGCAGAACGCAGGAGGACATCCATCCAACCATCTATTGTTATACCAAAAAAAGAGAAAAATATAAATAGGAAAAAAAGGGGAAAAAGAAAGGGCGAAGAAAAAAAGAAAAAGAAAAAAACAATACAAAACAGAAAAATTTTTCTTGCATTCATAGTTGAAAAACCATATTTTATGGGCTTCCCCTCCCCCCCTTCCCCGGTTTTCATCCCTTTTTTATCATCTGCAACAGTTTCTTACTTTATAAAAATACACCTTTGTATCTTATACAACTTATAAATCAATTGTTAACATTTTCATCTAATATTCAAATCACTGAAAATTCAAACTCCCATTTTCTCTTCCCGTGCCTAATTTTTTTTTTTCTCCCTCTATAAGCCTCCATATTTTCACATTTTCCAAAATCCATTCACTTTTAAAACTATAACTATTCTCAATTTAACCTTACATCCCCGATTACCGGCTCCACCCCCCCCAATCCAGCAAATTCCAAAATCAGCAGACCAGTTATAAACCTATTAATCCATCCTTATAATCACAACATCACTTTCCCTTCACCCCACCCCCTGTTTACAGTCTCTTGCCATCCAGGTCACCATACAGGACCCCTGAATTTCTTCTCTTCTCTGCATATTTCTTCCTTCTTCCCTGTGGGCGTTCTGGAGTTCCAATAATACCAGTCGTGCCCCCCTCAAAGGCAGGGCACTCCATCCAACTTTTTGTAGAGTAGAGTCATCATTTTTTTCATGGTGTGTTTCATTTTGTGTTGAATCATCACAGTCCTCATCTTCATCTTTTCCTTCCCCATCATTGTCATTCTCACATTGCTCTTTTTCAGTGTCAAAAGCTTCATCTCCTAGAAAATCATATTCCGCCATCACCTCCTGAAATTTCTGCTGTAACTCCTGTCGTCGTGTCTCCTCTTGACATAACTCTATTCTTGTTTCCCACATTAAGGTCAAAACAGACCGCTGGAACTCAGGGGAACACTTTTTTGTTGACATATTTCAGTCCTGCCAAGGTCAAAACTTATCACGTGGGGTGGAATATGATCACAGTTTATTTTCTCGACTCCATTTTAACAAGCTGGCTGCATTCTTCAAGTCTTGTTAACAATAAAGTTCGAACTCACATTTCACAAGCACTTAAGCCAAAAAAGAAATTCCACAAAGTCCAGAAATACAAAGTGAAGTAAAAATTGACTTATAAATCCTGATCAACTCACTGGATTGCCTGGGCTGCCGGCTCCCGAGGGAAAGAAAGGTTTTTCTTAGGCTTTACCTCATTGCTGCAGGGCAGTCATAAACCACAGTCTCTCTCCCCTTTTCACCCTGCATCAAAGGGGATATTCTCTTTGATGCCTTTGAGGGATCCTTTTGAATTACAAATCTTCTGTTTATGGCTTCGGGTTTCTATTTACTGTCTCTTTGTTGCCGTGGGGGGGGGGGTGGCTTCCTCTTTTCTCCCCTCTCTCCCAGACCAAATTGTTTTATAATCCAAATCGTGAGGTTACTTACAGTCTTTTCCAATCGTTTTATTTTCGGAAGAATCCAGCGCTCTCCGCCTTCGGCTTGAAGCTTCTCCCTGCTAGAATAACGTTGCCGCTCAAAATGGCCCCCGCGACTTCTACCCTCCTCGCTCCGGAGCTCTTATTAGAGCTAACCGAAGAGTTGGGGAGTCCGGATTGGGTCTGTGCCGAGCAAATTGCCCTCGGGACGCCCTTCCCGAGGTTCTAAGGGGCGCAGCGTTGCTCTCGCTGCCCTCCCCACTCCTAGCAGAGACGGGCCGTCTCGGAGACGAGACGAAACCCCGCCGATCGACGCTGGCGCTGAACCCGGAAGCCCTGAACAATGCCATTTCTGTTGTGACATGGGCACAAATGCCAATTTATGTAGACCTAGTTGTCCTAAGCTAATACACCAAGCATAGCTTCAGCTCGTAGCTCAGGCTTCCTCAACCTCGGCCCTCCAGATGTTTTGAGGCTACAATTCCCATCACCCCTGATCACTGGTCCTGCTAGCTACGGATCATGGGAGTTGTAGGCCAAAAGCATCTGGAGGGCCGGGGTTGAGGAAGCCTGTCTTAGCTGAACTGAAAGATCGTGTTGAATCAAAGCCACACATACCCAAAACACAATAAAATACAGAAATACAATGTTGGAACAATACAGATACAGACTGATGTTACAATATTACAGTATATATGAATAAGTGTACAGAAAATCCACATAATCTTAATGTCTCTGTCACTCTCTCTCTCTCTCACACACACACACCACATCACTTTTTGTTGGCTACATGTACAGATATCATAGCTGGTACCAGATGGCAAGTACATGCATGAGAAATCATCAGTGAGATGGCAACATGGCCAATCTTCCTGCCAATATCCATGCAATATGTAGCTTAGCTTTGCTAAGAGATATTGCAAAGCAGCTGGACATCTATCTTTGCCCGCAGCAAGGCAGAAACTGACCTTCTGGCTATTGCATGGACTTTTGTGATGATTTATATTCTTTTGACAGTGTCTCATCCTATTCAGAATACATTTTGTAAGATGTTAATACAGTAGAAGAACAGAGAGTTAGGAATGAAGTATAGTTCCAGGCGCAAGGTTTGAAGTAGGGCTGAACCAAAACTACTTGCCAATTTTTGCCAAATTTGAAGATCATGCCCTTCTCTTTGGATGTTTATGTGCCCTCTTTCCAATGTACTTGTCAATGTTTGTTTGAAAATTTCTATGTGCAACCTGGTGCTTAGAACGTGGGACCCCATGGATCATAATGGGATGTTCATGTTCCTGCATATTCCTCGATTTGTCTTTAGCCAAATAACTTTGTTCACCACACATCACTGACATCAGCTGCCCTATATCAGGGACGCTATGAATAGTTTAAAAAGAAAAAAGAAGAAAGGGGCGGGGTGTATAGCATCGAAATTCTAACCAAATGTTATCAATACAGAAAGACAATTAAATGGGAATCAGGCTAACCTCACTGCATTTGACCTTTACTCTTGAGAGAATGAACATGATTTCTTGGAAGGTTTGCTGAAGTTTGAGAAGCTCATGGAGTCACACAGGGTCAGCAGACAGGTAACTCATAAGTTGTACCTGAACTGTTTCATAAGAGGGAAGTATGGGCTTCATTATAGCTACCTGAACTGATTTGAATGAGAGTGGAGATGCTTGTGTCCGTTACATATCATCACTGCAGTCTAAGCAGAGTTTATTGTGGATTTACAGTTTTGATTTTCAGAAAGGTACTGTAGCTGTATTATTCTCTTGTACAGAGTCTCATGTCACCTTAAAGACTAACATTTTATTATGGTGTGAGTGTTCATGGACTTCAGGCAACTTTATCAGATGCATTGGGGTTTTTTTTTTACAGTTTTACAGTTCCTCGCCGTTTACCATTCCACCTTCCAATTGTGTATATATTTGCCTGCAAGTCAGGACAACACTTCATGCCTCTGATTAAGTGGCCTGAAGTCCATGAAAACGTATGCCACAATAAATTTGTTAAGTCTTTAAGGTGACACAAGACTCATTGTTGTTCTTACAGTTTAAAGTAATCACAAAAGACATTTTCCCAGCTCATCTATTAAACTCATCTTTGCCATTCCTTAAATTTTTCCAGAAAAAAATATGCTAATGGATGTATTATTTTGATGGATTGTATTTTAAATATTTTGTGGCTCTTCCACCAATGTAGACATCATGTTTTTGCCCTTACAATGTTTTTTGCTATGCTTTCATAAAGCATTGTTTTTTGTAACTCTGAAAGCCTTCCATTTAATTGCCATATCACATACACTCTGATTTTCTTTATTATCTTGGGTAATAACGAAAAGACACTTAAAGGAGTTTATAAAATGAAACAAATTTAAGAGAGAACCCACATAAAAACCCAAACATAAAACCAGCATAGTAAATACTATGTGTTGTAGTACACCTACATTCAAACCCTCAGGTCTACTACATAAATTTGAAACTAGCCTTTAAAAGGTCTGGAGAACAGAAAACCTAGCAACAAACTGAGCACTAGGGAGAGTATTCCAAAATCAGAGGGCACCCCCATAAAGGCCCGCTTTCTCATTGTCACCCACTGAGCTTCAGATTGATGGTCAGTGTCATGGGCCGGGAGTCAGCTTTGCCTGCTGAACAGCAGCCTGAAGGGGGAGAAGGCAGAATGACTCCACTTGCAGCTGATCAGCCTTGGCACAGATGAAAACCAGTTGGCTCTAGCCTTCTGAAGCAGAGCTTCCAGCAGCAGTTAGATGCTGGAAACAATGCTTGTGGTTCCTGGCCTTACTCTGCTGCTTCCTGCTCATCTTGATCCTTAATTATCAGATTCCCTGATCCCTAGACTGTCTTGAACATGTAGATTGTTATTTGCCTGACCCTAGGACTGGACCTGAATTTGGATGTTGACTCAGAGACTCTTCTGGTTGGCTGGTCTCCCACTCCACTGAGCTCTGCATGTTGTTGCTCAGCAATGACACTACAACAAACAGTCAGCCTGAACAAACAAATGATGTATGTGTGGATGGGAGGCCTCTTGCATCTTTCTGTGTGCTTAGTCCCTGACTTCTCATGTGTTGAGTGGGAAAGATGTTCAAGTGGATTCTGCTCATGATTGCTTGAACATGACTAGAATGTTAAGTATAATTGTTTAAATGACACTGAAATGGGAATGGCTGTGTGTATTGCTGAAAGGTTTAACATTGGAATGGTCCACTGGAGTATGCTAAGCAAGAAGAGCTCTCTGAGCTGCCTAGATGGGTTGATAATTAACTATTGCTATCTGTTAGCTCTGACGTGGTGTTGTAACCTTAGATCACACGGGAGGCTACTGAGTTACAAATTCACCATCTTGGATGGATCGTGGCTCTGTGAGAGTAAGATTCCTCTCCAGGACCTACATAGCCTAATGGGTGGAATGCAGACTAATGGAGTCTGTGAGCTATGTTTGTCAGTTCTGATTATACGTTTATTTGATTTCTAAGAAGATGAACCTGTGGTGGACTTGCACAAAATGTAGTATGCAATTATTTGGATGTATCCTTGATGTTTTTGTTCGGGTTTGAAGACAGTTATGCAGGTAAAGTTCTGAACAATCTAATGGGTGTGGACGATGCTTCATTCCAAAAGGAGTCAGTTTTTATGCATCCAGTCACTTCAAACTGTGCAATATTAATATCTGCAATATAGAACCCTCCACTCAACTGAGGAGCAGTAGGTTGGGGGCAAGGCTGCACAAGTGTGTTGCCATCCTGGCTTCCCAACACCACACATTACTGCTGCTTAATGTGAGGGTGAGGGGTGAGGTGGGAGTTCCACATGGCAACAGGAGAGTCAGATTTGCTCTGTCATAGCTCCCTCCACCACACTGGATTCTGTAAGTAAAGAGCAGTTACACACTATGTTGGGAAGTTGGGAGAGCTGCTACTGCTGGGGACTCTGATAAAACTGGGTCACCAATCAATGTAAGTAGAGTAGAAAACCCCCAAATACCTCCATCGCACAACAAGGGTAGAATCACATTTCAGGGGTCCTGTGGAAACTCCTTTCCAATGACATCTATTTCAGAGGTCTTCTCCCGCAAGGAGGATTTTTCATCGTTCTGTGTGAAACCATTAGTGGAGAACATCCCCAAGATTAATAGTGCTGTATAATAGTTATATAGGAAAATCTTATGATAGTCATTATTATACTCTGGTCTCCCTTTGATAGCTCAACATGAAGGAAAACGGAACACACTAAAAATATTACAAGGCAAATTTGTATTCATTAGTGCTACTGGAAGGATTTTATTTATTTATTTTGTATTCATTAAATGCATACAAAAAATCTTTGTACTGCAATTTTCATTGCTATGCAATGTTTCAAGTTCAATGTCTATGTAAATGTAAGCTTTAACGATACATTTTTATCAGAGCTAATGCATGGGGTCCTCATGTTTTATCTTGTGAAGATAAATGGCAAATCTTGACTGTGATTGAAAACCGTATGTATTGGTATAATCGTAAGAGGTATCCTGAAATTTATAACTTCAAATTACTGTAGTTCATAAAAACTAAATTGTGCTTGTGAAAAAGAAATGGATTTTTAAAACAGAAATATATTTTCTATCAATTTCTATTCAGGTTTTATATTGTATTGGTACAAGATTTTGGGGAGACCTTTCATCCTATTATTTACAAGCACTAAGTTTACTGCAAGGTTTTCTAGGCTCTTCTAATTCAGTAACAAAATTATTTCATGAACCATACCACAAATTTGTTGAAGAGCAGTGTAGAGTGATGGGCATCTTGTAAAGTGGCATATTTCTTGCTGAACCCTTGCAACCCCTGCCACAATCTTATTGTGTGGTACAACAATGTCTTCCATTGAATTTGTCTTATTTGTTGAAGTAGAACATTGTCATCAATGATAGAAATGGGACAACGATTTTATATCGAATCACCCCATGTCTATGTGTATGAAACGGTACTTTATAGTACAACTGCTTCTTTTGTCAAAAGTGTACATTACAAAAAAACCCTACAACAGCCCATAGAGATGAAGTGAGAGACGTTTTATGAGCATGGATTTATACGCAGTTGAATAAAGATGAGTGGGTGGCTAGAAAGCAATTCAAGGAATGAAAGCTTCTTGTAAGGACCTTGAGCAATTGCATTCATCAGGACATTTATAGGTGTCCCTAAGAAAACTGCAGACGGGGGAAAAATCTTTCCTTCTAGGTCAAGAACCCAGTAGTGGAGACAGGACATCTTCAAAAGAACTGTGTTTATTATATGGATTTTTTTTAAAAAAAAGCAATTCTAGAATGGACCTCAACAACAGATTGCACTGAGCTCTAGTCATATGACTTGAGTCCTGTTCCCCCTAGAGACTCTGTGTGAAGGAAAGTATCTCTTTCATCCCTTCCCAAACCCTGGAGGTCATAGCTGCTCACACTGTGTCTATGGTAAACTATCATAACTCATTAAGTGTAGGGGGGAGAAGCAGACAAGGATCTTCCCTTGTTATAGTTGTTTCAAAATGATCAGTGAACCTGAGTGGGAGTTTAATTTAGTAACAATTTGATTTTAAGAGAGTTTCAAGTATGTACCAAAAGTAGGAGTTATTTTGGTGCTGGGTTGTAGAACCAGAATGATTATCTGATGGTTTATGAAGAAATGGCATATTTTTAACAGCAGTTTAGGGGAAAGGCCTTGAATAAGAATTTGAATGCTTTGTTGTTGTTTAGTCATTTAGTCGCGCCCGACTCTTCGTGACCCCATGGACCAGAGCACGCCAGCCACTCTTGTCTTCCACTGCCTCCTGCAGTTAGCAGCATCAAGAACACTGTCCAACCATCTCGTCCTCTGTCGACCCCTTCTCCTTGTGCCCTCAATCTTTCCCAACATCAGGGTCTTCTCCAGGGAGTCTTCTCTTCTCATGAGGTGGCCAAAGTTTTGGAGCCTCAGCTTCACAATCTGTCCTTCCAGTGAGCACTCAGGGCTGATTTCCTTCAGGTTTGATCTTCTTGCACAGCTTATATTGGACACACCATTTGAAGTGCTTCATGATGAAAACTCTATATCCATGGCAACCAGGTACTTCTCCAGGGGCAACATATGACAAGTTGCATCACTCAAATACACTACTGAAATACTTGAGACCATAAACAATTATAATTAAAAACAACAAAGCTTCCAGCTAGCAGTAAATAAAAAATTAATGATATTTAAATTAAATTTGTTCTGTAGTCAGTGAGTGTTCGCATCTAGAAACTGCCATGAATAACACATGAACTAGAGATGAGAGATCAATTTGAATGAAGATCTGAGAACCAGTTGGTATATAGCTTTTTAAGTGACAGGATTATATGTCATTTTTAAGTAAAATTGAAGAATAAAAATAGCTCTCTCTTTCTTGTATAATACTTTGAGAACTAGTTAAAATTTGTTTTTCAATCAATGGTATATAGAGATGGGACACTAGAAAGTAAATAACAAGTGGACATGGAAGACTTCATGTGGACAAAACCACTTACGCGCCTGCGTCGGAGGTGGAGTTGTGGGCGTCACGACCCGAACCACACGCGCAGGGGCTGAGAGCTCAGCCCCTACACGATTGGGGGGTTCCCGCCCACATCATTCGGGAGCCAACCAATCTGGTTGGCTGGGGGGCGTGTCCTACTTCCCTTAAGCAGCAGAAGGGCGGGAACCCGGTCTCTTTCTCCCTGTGCTTCAGCTGCATCGGTTCACCCGCCCGCCCACCCTTTATGCTAGCTTTGACCTTGCTATGGACTTCGGTTGGTTGCCTTGGTTGGCCAGGGGGCCTGGTAGGACTTTTTCCACTTGGACTAGCCAAGGGTTTTTTCCTTGTGAAGATTTATTTGAAATCCATCTTCTTTTGGCCTGAGTTCTTGCAATTTATCGTTTTATTCAAGGGTTTTCCCCCGCCTACCTCATAGCAATTCGTCACAACTTTTGGTTTTGGCGGTTAGGCATTGGAAATTGCATTAGAGCTGAGGAGGGTAGGTAGCGCCATCACCTGCCCTGCAAATGGAGGAGTATTCCATTAAAGGAATCCGGGGGCGGGGCTTGGTCCGCAGCCTGGGGAGGTCAGGGCCGCAAGGCACGCCCCTAACGGTGATCACAGGAGGAGTTTCGGTTGATGTACATCACTGGGGCTCCTTACTGGTGGTTAACTCTTCCTGGACGTCCAACACACGGGATAGAACGGTTAGGGTCCAATGCCTAAGCCAATACTGCTCAACATCTGTAACCAATAAAGTTGTGGCCTTTTCGCTCATTTAAATTTATCATTTGTGTCTTGTGTCTTATTCTCACTGGGAGGGAGGGACATTGCCACATAATTAACTAAGCAGATAACAAATTGTGCCATATTCAAGATGATCCCACAAGCGAACTTCCTGATACACTGTAACCTTTGTTACTATGCTTGCTCTACACATCTGCAAACTACTTTTTTTATTTTATGTGAACAAGACCTTCTGGTACATGAATGATTAGGGTGAATTTAGCTCAAATGCTACAGAGACTTCTCACAGGAGCAGACCTAGCTCTAGTCTGCAGGGACAGGCAATAATAGTTAACTATTGAAGACTGTCCCAGAAAAGCAAATAATAGAGAGGAGTGAGAAGTGTAGTAATGGTGACCAGGGAAGCTACAAGGTGATGCTTTGAGGTTTAAGAGAATAGGAGGGGGGTTTAAGTGGTAGAATTCCCTCCATTATACTTGGGTCTGAAACCAGATATTTGCCTACAATGTAGACATGCAGAACTTAGATGTCTGCCCCCCCCCATTTTAGATTGTGTTGATTTTTATTATTTGCTTGAATATTTTTAAATACCTGCTTTTAACGGTTTTTAATGATATTTTTCATTTATTTATTTCATTTTTTTGTAATCCGCCTAGAGGTTTTCTTACTATCAAGTGGTACATACATTGTGCTAATTAATTAATTGTATCAAATATTTATTTACTTAAGGTAGCATTATTTCTCACTGAAAGTCACTGTGCTCAGGGCAGCCTGTAGCAGTGTAAAACCTTTAGCCCTGCTGCCGACATTAGGCAGCTTGTTCTTGCTGCTTTCGTGTTCAGCTTTTCCATCTGTGAGGAAGAAGCCTCCTCCACTTGTGGAGGCACTCCACATATTTTAGAATCCTGATATTCTAGGGTTCTAAAGTGCATGGAGAGCCTCCATGAGGGCAGAAGGCTCTGTGCTTCAGATGTAGCATCAGGACACAATAGTAGCAGAAAGGCAATACTTGATGATGGGAGTGAGGCTAAAGCCATGGTCCTGGAGCCTCATTCTGCTTGTGTTTCCACTTCATAGTAGTAATGCCTGAAGAGAGACCTAGTTGCAAAAGAAACTGGGAGGTACTTTCCCTTCCTCCTTCACTACAGGCAAACTTTGTCCTTGTTCAGAGGTTCTCCACACAATCAGCAGAAGCGGTGAGGAGATTTTCAAAGTCAATTAAGAGAGCTGTGGTCAAGGGGTTGATAAGATCTAATCCTATACCCACATTACCCCAGGACAGGTGATCATAGTTCATAATTTTGTTGTTGTTGTTTAGCCGTTTAGTCGTGTCCGACTCTTCGTGACCCCATGGACCATAGCACGCCAGGCACTCCTGTCTTCCACGGCCTCCCGCAGTTTGGTCAAACTCATATTCGTAGCTTCGAGAACACTGTCCAACCATCTCATCCTCTGTCGTCCCCTTCTCCTTGTGCCCTCCATCTTTCCCAACACTAGGGTCTTTTCCAGGGAGTCTTCTCTTCTCATGAGGTGGCCAAAGTATTGGAGCCTCAGCTTTAGGATCTGTCCTTCCAGTGAGCACTCAGGGCTGATTTCCTTCAGGATGGATAGGTTTGATCTTCTTGCAGTCCATGGGACTCTCAAGAGTCTCCTCCAGCACCATAATTCAAAAGCATCCATTCTTCGGCGACCAGCCTTCTTTATGGTCCAGCTCTCACTTCCATACATCACTATTGGGAAAACCATAGCTTTAACTATACGGACCTTTGTTGGCAAGGTGATGTCGCTGCTTTTTAAGATGCTGTCTAGGTTTGTCATTGCTTTTCTCCCAAGAAGCAGGCGTCTTTTAATTTCATGACTGTTGTCACCATCTGCAGTGATCAAGGAGCCGAAGAAAGTAAAATCTCTCACTGCCTCCATTTCTTCCCCTTCTATTTGCCAGGAGGTGATGGGACCAGTGGCCATGATCTTAGTTTTTTTTTTTGATGTTGAGCTTCAGACCATATTTTGCGCTCTCCTCTTTCACCCTCATTAAAAGGTTCTTTAATTCCTCCTCACTTTCTGCCATCAAGGATGTGTCATCTGCATATCTGAGGTTGTTCATCATAGGAAAACTGATTTTAGCATAGCTTTGAAAAGATTCTAGGTAAAGGACAGGGTGGGAGGGGGGTAGCACTATCGAACACAGTAGAGTTCGAAATCTGAGCAAGCAAAAGATTCAGTAGCACCTATTAAAATAGTGTATATGCTACCTTCTTCCTTAAAACAATATACAATGTTGATGCTGCATCCATCCACAGACAGTATCTGTCAACAAGGATTATACAGATGGATACACTTTGTAAGGTTACAGAGTTCTGAACATGCCAAACTTTAAGGGCTATATTCCTTAACTGGACCATGGCATTTGCAACTAGTTAGTGCAATCTGTTTGGACTTAGAATTGACTTAAGAATTTTTTTAGTATCCTGTAGCCCTTGGTAACTGAATGCAAGGTTCACAATAATGCATTGGGCCATAAGAAGACAGAGCAAATGAGAAGAAACTAAAATGGGCACACAGTTCATTAATGCCTTCTCCAAGCAGTGTCCAACCAGTGTTTTGGGCTTCAGCTCTCATCAGTCCCAGAAAGCATGACCGATGGTCAGGGTTGATGGGTGTGTTGTCCAAAACATCTGAAGGGGGCCGTGCTGGGGAAGAATGACTTGGAATATGGAAAATATATTTATGTGTTTGTTTCACAAACTTTATATATCACTTCACTGTAAAACAAACCTCAAAGCAGTTTACATAAGGAATGAAATTTTCAGTAGAAAAACTATTTAAATTATTTAAAACACAAAGAAATAATTAAAATCAATGGTAGGCTTAAAACCCACCCATTTCAGTGTTCTACATATTTGGGTAGGCTTAGCTAAACAAAATTAATTTTAGCAGGTGCCAGAAAAAGTGCAGTGGAAATATAAACATGTAAACTATTTTTAATTTCTGCTTGAAAAGCAACAATCCATTGCTGCTGGGTTTTTTTTAAGGATTGTTCATGAAATCATACAGTTTATAAGCAGACACTCTTGCTTGCCCTTCTTTGAAAACCTGCAGTTATCACTTGAATTGGGGGTAGAGTCGTTAGAACAGGAATGTAGTCCTTTGCTGCCAAAGTGTGAAGGCAGCTGCTAGAATTATCTTTCCTCTCCTCCTCCTCCTCCTCCTCCTCCTCCTCCTCCTCCTCCTCCTCCTCCTCCTCCTCCTCCTCCTCCTCCTCCTCCTCCAAAACAGTGTGTTAAAAAACTACTGTGAGAAACATCCAGATCTGCAGCAAAGGAGATATGAACAACACATTTTATTTTTGAAGCCTTTTCCTTAAAAATAAAACGTTTTTGCATACCTTTCGTGTATTCAGTTTCCATGGCCACCTCAATAATTGCCAGAACATTCTATCTGCATAGGGTGGGTAGCTGTTCTTATTCTTACTACTATATAGACAAATAGCAGATCCTGTTCTTTTCTCTTGCTTTCAGTTGTGTGGGAGTCTGCTGAGGCAAAGCTTTTTTGTGGGGTGTCAAGGACATTTGTGGAATGAATGGAACAAATCAAGAACTGAAAAACAAATAATGCCGGTATAGAGAGTGCCACTCTGATGCCATCATTCCAGCAAAACAGATAGCTTTTCTTAAGAGAACTGAATGACATGATTAATTAACAGTTGCATGGTAATAAATAGAAGCACGTAATGGGCAATGCACTGGCAATTTATGCTGTGCAAAGCCCATTGCTATAAATGGGACTTGAATAAGAAACAACTTTTCTTATGCTGTTCCTATTAATATAAATGCGGCTAATGTGGAAGAATTGCAGATGCCCAAATCATCAGCGCTGGCACCCTCCAAAATAGGTTGGCAAAACTGGTCTAAAATTATTAGCACCTTCCAAAACGTGCTGCTTGCTAAGAAGCCTTAGACAAATTCATGGAGGATAAGGCTGTCAGTGGCGGCCAATCCTGATGGATGTGTTCTACCTCCATTGTTATAGGCAGTGTGCTTCTGAATACCTGTTGCTGGAAATGGCAGGAGTCGAGAGTGCTCTTGTGGCTCAGGTCTTGCTTGGCGGCTTCTATAGGCATCTCTAATTAGCCCCTGTGAGGTGAGGATGTTGGATTTGATGGGTCACTGGCCTGATTCAGCTGGCTGTGCCCGAATCATAGAGTTGGAAGGGACCATGTGGGTCATTGTTTTGCTGTTTGGTTTTAATGCTTTCCTTGTTTTTCTATTATATTCTGTGAACCACCCTCAGCTCTCATGACAAAGGGCTGTATATAAATCATCGCCATCACCATCACCATCTAGTCCAACTCCCTGCAATGCAGGAATCTGTTTGCCCAACATGGGGCTCAAACCCACAACCCTGAGAGTAAGATCCTTGGGTACAGACATAGCAATAATCATTCTATCTCTATGGAACTGAATAAACACCTAACAAAACATACAACAAATGCATGGTTAACTGGGAGGGAGGCTGCACTGCTGCTCCTGCAGCTATTGCCTTGTATGACCCTAGCACCACCCCTGATGTCTGCACATTGAACATGGAAGTCTGAAACAGGAAGCCTCTACGTGGGCTATTCATGTATAGGATCCTCTTTTGAGCAAGACCCCTGTATGATCTGGGATCCTGGTAGCTTGGGGTGCCTGCATGCTTCCCTTTCCAAACATCAGCACTCAGTAAGCAGACATCACAGGGTGCGGTCATTGGTGGATGGTTAGCAGCATGGTCCCACTTTTCTTCATTTGACGGACTCCCCTCTGCAGTTCTGTGAACTGTTTTATGAATGCATATCTAGATTGTTCAGCTGACTTGAGGTTAAGGTGACTGTGTGTATCTGGCCCTGTGCTGTGATAGATATTGGTCTGTAGTGCTTCTTTTAAATCTGTGGCTCTATATTTGGCCTCAGATCTCCGGGGATCTGAACTCAATTTTAAATGTAGGCTGTGCCAATGGAAAATAGCACATTTTGCAGATGGCATGGCATATGAGTTATACTTCCCTCCTCAGCTAGCCACCCCCATATATCACACACTGGCTTTATACCTCATAGTGCTATATCCTCTACATAATTTCTGGCCAGGCTTTCAATCTTGGTTGACATTACCACCCCTCTTTTTCTGACAAGCATCCATCTACCTGTTTTCCATGCGTAGGCATGCAGCTTTAGGTCACTGTGTGTTTTCCTATGAAATGCATGAGAAAGAGTTGGGAATAAGGCAAAATGTGAGTGATTTTAAATTTATGGTTTTTGACAGTGTAAGTTAATAGGCATTTTTATTTATTAAATCAGTTGCATTCCATATTGTGACTAGAACAATAAATGAAAATAGCCAGCTGTGTATAAATGCAATCCTGAAGAGAAGACACAAATCACACCTATTCTTCCATGTGCAGAAATGCAGACGCATTTTGTCCCTATCTCTCCCCACTCCCCCCTATACTTTCCAGCTGTAGGAACACAGCCAAGGCATTTGGGCTTTTGGATTTTTCCAGCTACATTTCCGACCATTCATTACATATGAGTCATAGACATTGTGCTTTGGATTTCTACATTTGCTCTTGCTACCTACTCATCCATTAGTCAGACAATCATCTTTGGCTGTAAGTGATGGAAGCGGAAGGGTAACTGGGCAGTTACATAACAATATGGGAGCTGATTCAACACTAGATGAAAACTCACATCCATTTCCACCAAAATGATTACCTAATTCTTCTTTAAAAATTATGGTGGCATTTGCTGCTCGTTTAGGATAAAAGGATAAGGTGACATGGCAGCATTCTTATACCAGGAGCAAACAGGTGAGATGAGAAAGGGCTTTCTAACAGTAAATAGCAGGGCTTTCTAACAGTAAATAGCAGACTCAGGGCCCAGTCTGGATCAGGACCCTGGCAAGATGATAGGACAGCTTTAACATTTTGACTCCCCTTTTGTCCCAATCTGAATTGCATCGCCTGTGTTGTACAGGGATGGGGAACTTGTGGGTCTACAGAAGTTGTTGGACTCCAACTCCCATCGGCTCAAGCCAGCATGTCCCATTGACAGGTATGATGAGAGTTGTAGTCCAGCAACTAGATATAAAAGCTACCATGCATGCCAATCCACTCTTTTCTTTCATTCCAAATGGCAGGTGTGAAAGGCCCAATAAGGGTTGGGGCTACAGTGGATGGGAAGGGTTAAAGTCCTCATCCCAACACTAGTCTCCTAATCTGCATTGGCCCTGTGCCTGTTACTCAGTTTTTAAAAGCCACTCACACAATTGCTAATTCTATGAATGGTGTATTTTTTGGTCTGATTCTTACTTGGGGGAAATTTCATTGATTCAAATTAGCATTACTTAGCATAGGTTTCCCTAAACTGCTTAGTTGTGTGGCAATTACAGAAATATTTTAGCAGATCTACTATATCTGGGCTCAGTTATCTTAAAATAAAGTGAGGAATAGGTCATTATCCTGGTATGCCCAAGAAGGCAAAAGTCTTCCTCATGGTGGGACAAGTCATATCTGGCTGATGTGTATGTCTATAAGTTAAATCAGTCAGTAGCACTTGAATGGCCATACACAGGGATCCCATAATGGAGGTTAATTCCCTCATCTCTTGTGCATGTTGCTTTGGCCCTTTTAGAATCCACAGGAGACCTGACAGCCTTTCATGCATGACTTGCTTGATTCAGCCGAATCTTGGTTTGACCTGAATTGGCCCAGTTTGGTTCGGGATCTGAGATTCAGCCAGAACTGATCCAGCCCTATTCACTTCCCTGATTAAATTGCTCCTTGATGCTGCTGTTAACTGCAGAGAGAAGGCAGTTCGCCTCTCACTATGGCTAACAGCAAGTCCAAGAGGATGTTAAAATAAGTGGAGCCAGGAAAGCATTAACACCACCACCCCTGCTTCTCACTCAGCACTGTAGCACGAATCCAATTTATTTCCCCAGCTGCTTTTCAGCAACGGAAAAAATATCAGGCTGTGAATCTTATGCGTTGTGTGTAGTTTGGCCTTTACATTGAAAGCCAACACATGTCTACTCGGAAGCATGTGTGAATCTGTCCATTTCAGCCTCCCCCCGGTTTTAACTTCAGTTCTCAACATTTCCACATTAGCTTGTGATTTTCTTAAAAGTCCTCTTGAAAATTCACCAGCATAAGTCTCCTAATATACAAAATGCTTGAATGCAATTTTGCCTAATATACACATTTTTGCTGTGCTATGTTTCTCATATAATACACATATTTATATTATGTGCAGTTTCACACACACTTTGCCCTAGCATTTTTGTACACAATACTTGGGAGGAGAAATGCATTGAAAAATCTGATGCCGGATTAAGTGGGGGAGGGGGCGCTGCTGCTCCGCGCGGCCTTCCTCCCTTCTCCCAGCGGGCCAGGGTGCCTGGGCCTTCCTGGCCGTCTCCCATGACTCCGGCGCTTGCTGGGTCCACGGCTGTTTCCTTCCCACCATCAGGGTGCTGCATTTCATTGGTAGAGGTGCTGCCATGTGGCGTCGCCTCTACCAATGAAACGCAGCGCCGGGGTGAGGGATGACTCTGGCGCTGCAGAGCGGAACAGGGTCCTAGTGCCCCTGTTCCGCTCGCTTACCTCCCTGCTTTCCCGGCATGGCTGGTGGAGGGAAAAGGGAGGCCGCTGCACAGCTCCCCCACTTGCTGGGGTGCCCCTCAGCACCCCCTGATCACCCAGGCGCCCAGGCGCAACGCGCCACTAGAATCAATGGGCGAGCCGGGCTGGGTACCTGATGTACAATTCCTTTAAATTAGGGTTGGAGAATCTGTTCCCCCACCTCTACAGATGTTGCTGAGCTTCAACGTGTAGGTTTAACCTTTCATTGGCTGATCTGGCTGGGGCTGTTGGAATCCAATATCTGGAAGGCCACATGTTCTCTATCCCTGCTTTAAAGTGAAGCTTCTGCCTTAATCCATCTCTCCAAAGCTACATGAAAAGGAGCAGCTTTGAATCAAGTAGAAATGATTAAAGCCAATCATACTTCAGTAAGAATGGTAGTCTGATGGCTATTTTAAGCAACAAGATATCACTTTCTGACAAAGTAATGAGGCAGCATTTCTTCATGTATGAGGTAGGAAAAACATGAACACCGTAGGCATCATTATAGCCTGAAGTCTGCTTTTTAAGCAGAATGTTGAATATCAATTATTCCCCCAAACACTCACAAGCTGCAGGCAATAGTAGCATAGATAGAGTGCAACTTTTTAAAGCTATTTTAACTACAGTATTCTCTTTCAACAGTGTGTCTATATTTTACCCAGAAAATGCTAAAACATATAATTGCAAAATAACAAAGTAGGCTGTGATTATCAATTTAGCTGACTCAAAACTAATATGGCTGCAAAACTAAAATTCTGTTTGGAAAAGAAGTAATTTTCACTCTGTGATGCCATATGAAAGTCCTTACAAATGTTGATTTCCAGCAGTTTTTGGTTTATGATCCCCCACACCACAACCATCCCTCTCTCTGTTTAAAGATTGAATGTATGGCTGCCCTGAGAAGGCTTACCTAAACAAATACACAAACAAACAAGCTAACTTGGAGAAAGGTCAATGGTGCATCTCCATGGTGCAGTCAACTTGACCAGAATTATTATCACAGAATCAAAAGGATTTGGATAGGGACAGGGAAGAATTCTTGTTCAGTTCACATTAGCCAATCTAATTCACAGTACATGAACCAAAACACAACTATTGTTCCATATTCACACTCCTCCAAATTTTGCAGTGCATACAAGCTGCATGCACAAAGTCACATATCAGTGAAAATATCAGTGAAAATGCACATGTCACACAAAAATCAACCATATTAGTGAAAATTTCTTGAAGGAAATTATATATGAATGCAAAATTGCATATAAAAATGTGTGTGTTAGGAGAAATGCAACCAGAGATGATTATGAGTTTTCATGAGGCCTCTTTCTACAAAACAACAACAACAACAACAACAACCACAAACTTAATGCAGAAATGTGAACTGACATTGACACACACACCCCCCTTTTTGTTATATTTGCAATAAATGAGGGAGATTGGAAAAATGAGGAACTGAAACTGACATGTGTATTAATCACTAGATGTCGTATCCCCAGTGCATAGGCAGCCCCAGCACATACTGTTGGGACTGTAGAAACTTACCCACAGCTGGATCAAGAGTGAGTGAGTGAGTGAAATAATTAGACATTTGAAGAGTAATAAATCATTGAGGTAGCAGCAGCAGAAGAAGAGACAACACACTGCCTTGTGTGACTCCTGTATAGGTGGGTGAAGCTAGGAACAGAAGGAAAAGATGGAGAAGATCACAGCTGATCAAAACAGAGCTCGAAGGCATCACCAATCAGCTGCATGTGTATGTATATGTGTGTGTGCACGCGCACGCACGCACGCGCACACACACAATCAAACTGAATCACAATAGACTGTGTCCTTAAAGGTGCAAAAGCATTGTTATGTCATGTTACAATAACATATCTCATTCATATAGGAGTCACACACAAACTCCTCAGTGGAAAGGCCTGAATGTATACTTTTATGACAGCAAAATTAATTGGGATGAACGAAGCCTTGTTCATTTGTAAGGGGGTACAATATTTATGTTTCCTAACAGATTTGCTGTCCTAGGAACAGCTGCAAAAGCCCCTTGCTCCTCACTTTATTGACTTAGGATGTAATCCTATATACACTTACCTGGGAGTATGCCCCACTGAACTTAATGGGACATACTTCTGAGTAGACAGTTACAGCATTGCACTGTTACTATAGTAGCCAATATTTTACCCATGTATGTCATCTTACAGGTCTGTTATCTACATTTAAGTTATGACAGTTTCAAGTTAGTGATAAACCTAAGTGACACTTCATCACCTCCATCTTATTATATATGATGCATATAATTTACTCTGCCAATATTTTTCACTTTAGCAATAAAATGTTATATACTTTGATAGATCGTTCTTTCTAGTCTGCCATATTTCTCAGACCAGCCACCAGTGAAAATGTATATAAATCCAATATATGTTCCTCCAAAGCTGTTTTAGTAAGTATCAGCATTTTTCAACATTCAGCACTGAGCAACCATTTTTGGTATTGCTTTCTATGCCTTCTTTCTGGTTGGTAATTTAATGCTCCCCATTCATCACTCAGATTTGGTTATTTTTCATTCAGAAACAATCCTCTGGAAATAATGTTCAAAGGGCCCACAGTTTGCCAACTTTTACTTTATAATCTACTTAGAGGTAGGGGGGAAAGGCTTTGTTTGTATGGTGATGACTGCCATGGGGTTGTCCAAGGATCATGGCAGTAGCAACGCTTCTTTTTACAGACAGACTTGTGTCTTCCTTCAATTTCTGCCCTCCACGATCCTCACCCCCCATATGTCACATGCAATCCAGTGCAGAAAAGGCTGGAGGTTGCACAGAGAGAGCAGATACCCAAATGCATATGAACACATTCTGACATATCATGAAGTTCTGTTTCATGACTTCTGAAAATGTAACTAGAAGCTACTCCTGACGGCCACCTCGTCAAGTACAGAGAGCACCAGTGGTTCTGAAGCAGTCAGAGGGGGAGGGAGAGACTCGGAGGAGGAGAGAAATCAGAGGGAGGAACAATGGGAAAGCTCGGGGGGGGGGCGGAGGGATGCAGGCAGACGCTTAGGGATGCTGCAGAGCCAGGGCACCGACTGCTGAGGGAGGAAGCTGAAAGGGCATCACTCTTTCCGGCAGCAGAAGTAAGGAGAGCGCCGCAACGCAGGTCAAGGGAGCGGTGTTTTGGGGTGCCCAGACTACTTTGCTGGCGTAGAAACAGGCGTACACCATTGCCAGATTCTGATTCGGGACGAGAGGTCATGTTTTAAGCTGTCTCTACACTGTAAATAAATAGCACAATAAACGTCTTTGAAGACAAATTGGACTCAGGTGGAGTTACTCTAGAGTGGCCACGACGACCCTCTGACAGGTAGATTCACTACACTAGCTTTCCAGCAGGTGGGTCATTGTTGCTGGCTAGAAGGACAGGGGAAAAGTACTGGCGAGGTTGGTGTGGCACAAATGCCCCAGCGAGAGTGCCAGATTGAACCAATCTGTGCATTTGAACCACACCAGCCTCCCTGTCATCCTGCCCCTCCCTCTTCCTCCTGGTAAGCAACAGCCACCTGGCTGCCAAGAAGCTATCATAACAACACTTCTCCACCTGGAAGTGGGCATCCACTCATGCAACAGGATTTTTCATTCCTCCTGAAGCACCTGTATGACCTGCACCCTGCTCTGGAGGGCCCAACAGAGCAGTTTGGGAGAACATGTAGAGAGGGAGAAGGGAAAGCAGAAGTTCCATTGTACTGCTTTCAGTTCCTTACTCTAAGGCAGCTTCTGCTCCACCCACAGCTATTTCTTGGGGTGGGTTCCAGAACCAGAATGACTTCTCCACTTCTAAACAAAGCCCTGTTATATCTCTAATCCAACCACCATACTAAGCCTCCATCTATGCCTTTCATTTATTTTTATTTTGCTTTCTTATATTTCTGAGAAGAATTATAGTCATAAAATCACTGTCAGCACCTACAATCAATGTGGCAAAGAATGTTAATGAAGGCCTAGTCTCTATTAATAAATTACCAATATGCCACTTTCAAGCCAGTAAATTATGCTATAAAACCATCCGGCATTGCTGTAACTGGGCAGAAACCTCATCTATTAGGTTATCAAAATCTGCAAGTGGATGCTTTTTGGCTTCTATAAATTCTAGGGAAGGAAGAAAATCTACACATGATTTACCAGATGACATATATACTTTATCATTCAGTCACTAAGGCATAAAATGTGATACTGGTAGGAAAGAACACAAATGCTAGATGCAATTAGCACCTAAAGATGGTGTAAGAACTTTAGACTGCAATCCTATACACACATCCATTGATATCAATGGGGCTTACTTCTGAGTAGACTTGTATAAGACTGGGCTTTAAGTTAAAGAAAAATAAATTTGACCAAGAACCAAGCTAAAGCATCATAGTATGTTCTGCAAGTCACCCCAATTTACACAATACCTAAATCCAGAGTGACTCCAGCAGCAGAATCCTTTAGCAGAACAGCAGAATACTTTATCCGTGTATCACATTACACACATGCATCTAAGGATGATGTACAAGATACAATTCTAAAAAGTTAAAAACAACAAAGAAAATAGCAGACATGTTTAAAAAGCAACAAAAAGTGAACTCCCTTGGCAGAGACCCATTCATCCAGTTTGGAAAGCCCATTGGGGAAAAAAAAAATTTCAATTGTTTCTGGAAAGTGCACATAGTGGGTGCCCGTCATATTTTGACAGGTATGCTATTCCACAGAACATGGGGCAGCCACGCTCAAAGCCCAACTATGAGTAACTGAGAAGTGGGCTTCTGGTATCTTTCAGACTTGTGCTGCTGACCATAGTGAACCACTGGGTATATAAGGGGTGAGGCGGTCTCTCAAATAACCTAGCTATATGTTAGTACAGAAACCTTGACATGAGATCAGACTCGCAACTGGTGCAAATCCCACAAGGAAGGTGTTAGATGCTTGTGGTCCTTTGTGGCTGCAAAGCAACCTAGCCATTTATCTCTGTGCCTACTGCAACCTCTAGGGTAGGAACACACTAGGGGAATTGGAGTAACCCAACCATGAATAATGCATGGACAATTGTGGTCAAGCTATCCCAATCCAGGAATGGTCATAGCTGTCTTACCAACCAAAGTTGGTCAAAGGCACTTGCAGCTACTGAGGACACCTGAACACAATCACAATCCCGTCACAGAGTTTGATCCAGATGCATCCTCAGATTACACACCAGCTCCTTCAGGGAGAG
This sequence comes from Zootoca vivipara, assembly GCF_965207765.1. NCBI lineage: Eukaryota > Metazoa > Chordata > Lepidosauria > Squamata > Lacertidae > Zootoca > Zootoca vivipara. Next base: position 34,181,060 of record NC_142583.1, read on the forward strand.
TGCAACCATAACTAGGACAGGCAGCAGGACAGTTATGGCAGAGAGCTCCCCCCAGAGGGTATCTTGCTGAAAGATTGCTCAGACATGGCAGAACCACTTCCCAAGATCTGCTTCCCTGCAATTTCCACCCATTAGATCAGGCTTCCTCAAACTCAGCCCTCCAGATGATTTGAGACTACAGTTCCCATCATCCCTGACTGCTGGTCCTGCTAGCTACCCTGTTCCCCCGAAAATAAGACATACCCATAAAATAAGATGTAGCAGGATTTCTAAGCATTTGCGCAATATGCCATACCCCAAAAATAAGACATAGTGATAGGCGCAGTTCTGGAGGGTGCCAAGGAAAAGGCGAGGCTGGACGCATAATAAAAATAAGACATCCGCTGAAAATAAGCCATAGTGTGTCTTCTTGAGCAAAAATAAATATAAGAAAGTGTCTTATTACCAGGGAAACACGGTAGGGATCATGGGAGTTGTAGGTCAAAAACATCTGGAGGACCGAGTTTGAGGAAGCCTGCATTAGACCTAGTCTTGCCCTCTCGAGCAATAGAAAACACATCTTTTCCATCTTTTGCATAGCTTCCTTGGAATATCTCCTGTTTTGCCTATGCGACCTACATCTGCAATCACTTTTTTTTTAAAAAAAAACCCTCAGCAATATCAAATGACTGAATAATTTGAATTTATTTTCTCTTAAGTCACACCTAAGAGGCAGTCTTGCACACTTTAAGGGTTCTTGCAGGAGAAGGCGTTTGCATTTCTCATGCTTTGAGACAGAGTGTTACTATAGAAAAAGCATAACAATCACCCATTACTTGATGCCAATGTGTTCATCTAGAAATAACGATGCAAAGGTTTTTCAAAGGGAATAAGTGAAACAAGGCATCTGTGAGTGGAATAGGCTTAATGAACTAGGAAAATTATATAGCTCCATGTTGCTTTGCATCAGTTTAATGTACAATAGGTGCTCTTGAGAATATGTGGCAGTTGTCTGTAAATGATGTGCAGCGTTTTTAATGATGCCCCAGTAGGATCCAACACAAACAAAGGATGAAAATTACCTAAGTGTAGCACACACATTCTCCCCATATTTAACAAAGGGCTATTATTGCAGATGAAAAGAAATTAGAAGCTCCAGTTTGGAGAGCTGTAAACTTCTACACAAGTGCAGAACATACATGTGGAGACACCCCTTGCAGGACCCTGGGTAGCTCCAAGGGGGCCCTGCCTGTTTCAATGAAAGGTCTCTACAAGGAGTTAGAACCAACTGAAGCCTAATAGAGCCTGACAAGATCTGGTGGGTGGTAGACTTCTGAGACACTGGGGAGACAGAGATGCTGCAGGGGCTCATTATCTGAGTAGGAGGAGGATGGCAGGGGTGTGCCTTCTGTCAATGAGGTTCCTGAACACGCTGCTGACAGTTCTCTTGCCCAAGGAAGCAGCCTGAACATCTTCCTGACCAGAGTCCTCTACTATGCTCTGCAAACCTCCTTGATTGTGGGTCATGCCAACACAGTTTTGTTGAAGATTCATTCCCCGTGTCTGCAGTCATGGGACTGTTGTCTATCACATGACGGTGTATGTTTACATTCCACAGAGTGGAAGTGACGGAGACAGGATGTTTGTGTTACTGTGTTCCATGAAGTGGGGCTATTGTCCTTTGTTCTTTCTCTTTGCTGTCTGATGCTAGAGAGAGAGGGAGCCATGTTGCAGTGCTCCATGTGTGTTTATATGTAAATAAAATAGATTAGCCAAATGCTGAGTTGCTGAGGTCAGTTACGCAAACTGCGAAGACTCTGCGGATCTCTAAGCGTGCTAATGCTTTTTTGGCATCAGTAGCTGTGATGTTTGGGCTGCAGAAAGCTTTTGAAGCTCCTGAACGATTGACCAGGAGGGAGAGAACATGCCTGTTGGGCATGTGCCTTTGCCAAGGTCCTACTCGTTTGTAGGATGCTCCTGTAACAATGGCTATGAGCCTAGGGATCGGGGCCACAGACCCAGTGCCAGCAGGGCTGGTTTTTGTCCTGGTTGGGGTCTCCTGGAACTGGCAGCATGAAGCAAGCCTCCATTATTCTTCTACTGAGAATTCTTAGCAATTAAAAGATCTTCCCAGCCTGGGCAGGAGAGTGGTAGCTTGAGAATGGCAGTAAGAACTCAAAGAGCAATAAAAGAAAGCATAAAGATAAGTCAACCTCACATAATTAGCTGCTTAATATGTTAAACATTTTCATTTTTAAAATAACCAGTAAAAAAAGGTACAGTGTTAATATCATGGTTCCATTCAAGCCAGCAGAAGCACTTCAGTTGGTTTTTGCTGGGACTGCACATATTATGCGTTCTCGGTTTCCAAATGTCTCTTGAATATGCTGCATGCACTACATGCCATTGTCTGCCTGGAGGCTTAATTTTACACATAGGAGTTATATTAGCCAGAAATGTCTTGATAATGTGCTGCACTGATCTGATATCCAGATCACAACTAGGTTTCATGTAAATCTTGTGGTAGACATGGGTAGAAAATCACTAAATGAGCTGATAAAAATGTCCACATGAACGTTGAGGCATAGAGAAGTGCCAGATTTTTCCATTTGACAGTAATTACTTTCTGGAAATGGAATGCCATGCAAGGCAGAGAATAGCCTTAGCAATATATGTAATATTTAAAATGTGCTTAAAATGTGCCATGATGCTGTACAATGTAAAACCTAAAATAAAAGGCAGCCCAGCCCAGCCTGCAGAATCACAATCTAAATGAAAAGGCTCACTAGCGAAAGGGAAGTGACCTGCCATTGTATACGAATGTCACACACCTGCTGTGAAGCCATCTGCCATAAAGCTGCGAGCATAAGCCTCTGGTTATATTTGAAGTAAAAGGCTTCACTTTGCTGTTCCACATGGTTCTCAGAAAATTCTTGATGATCCTTCCTTTACCCCTGACAGAACTGTTTCCTCACCCTAAATGCCTTACATCATTTAAGCCAGTTCACCTTGACCACACTGGTGATGACTAGAACTTCAATTCATCACAATGATCTGGAGTCGGGGTGAACAGCAAGAAACCAAAACATTCAAGGTACTGAAAATGTAAGTAGGCTGTAAAGAACTCCAAAGGATCTCTCCAAAGTGGGTTAATGGACATCAAAATGGTGAACGAAGTTCATTGTAACTGGGAAGTGATGCTCATGAGGGCAAAACAATCCCAACTTCATATGTTCACTGATGGTACCTAAACTGGGTGTGACTATGCAGGAAAATGGTTTTAGGTCTGCAGGAGATACTGGAGAAGTCAATGAAATAATGAGTTCAGTATGTATTGGTGGTGAAAAAGGTAAAATCTGTGTAAATTGAGAAAAAAAAAGCAAGCAGTTTTGTAATGCTTTTAGATGAATCTATGGTGTGGCTGAATTTGGAATTCTAAGTATAGTTCTAGTCACCATGCCGTATTCATGCACTTTGGTTTCCATTCATATATTTTATTAATGAATTGGCTGATGGAAGGAAACCACAGAGTTCTCAGATAGGTTTCTGGAGAGGCTCTTTTCATTAAAAAGAGCTGGGGATAGCCCCAAGGCTGGGTACAGAGGTCTGGAGGGGTTGTATTTGGGTCCCCATTCCTGCTTGTAAGCCTCATATCTGGCCATGATTAAAAATCCCCTTTTCCCTAGGGCATTGCTTCTATTTCTTTCCCTCATACTTTTTCCTCATTTGCAGCATGTTAATGAACTTGAGAGAATTAAAATGAAATCAATAATATAGCACATCACATGGAAATAAAACTGCCTGTGGCACTCAATAAAGTGCTTTAGGCTGTAATCCTATACATGCTTGCCTGGGAGTAAGTCCCAATAAACTTGATGGAGCTTACTTCTGGGTAGACACACATAGATTGGCATTGTTTGTACCCTTACATTGCATTTTCTAACAGTTCATACACTTCTTGATGCAAAACCACCTCTCCAATAGCAGGCATTTTAATAGTCTTAAGGGAGCTGGCCATAAATGTCAGTTTTAAAGTATATGTGCAGGTTCAGAGAGCTGGTATGAAATTCCAGTGGAGATGCAAGAATAGGCAATAATATGTTGTTAAGTGGGATGCAGAGCTCTTTCCCCCAGGTAGCGCTTCCATTGTGGATAAGTCATTTTAAACCATCATGTTTTGCCTCTGGTATAAAGATGTCCTCATCTGGAAATCTATTGCTCATGCAATTTCTAAGTATGCCCTGGTTGCCCCAATTGTCAAAGGCAATTTATTGGGTATCTCTGTTGCTACCCCATTCCTCCCCATCCACTTATGCAGAAGTATTTTGAAAATTATTTCCCTCCATTTATACATGTTATTAGAGCCTGTTTAGTCCCCATTGTAGCACTCTACTAGGAATATTCTTTTTTATAATAATAAAAAAGGTGAGGGAAGGAATTAGCAATACCTTCTGGTGTTACCCTGCCATTTCTTGCCCTTGTGCAGGGGGGGGGGCAGGGTTGTGTGTGTGTCCTTATCCTTGTGTTTTTCATTTTAAGAAAGTTCTAAATTTCACACTCCTCCTTGTATTTCATTGTTGTAGCACAAATCCACCCTGACCCAACCACTCTTCTGAAAGAGAGAGGAGATCATCAAACAGGGGATCCTCCAACTCAGGGGTAAGAAAATTATTGGTAGCTTTGCCACTGAGATTTTCACTGTTGTTGGCAATAGCTCCACTTAAGCATTAAAGGATTTGGGTAATCTTGTCAAACGTGTGTACAGAACACTTTACTATAACCTCCCCAAATAAGGGCAGAAAAAATATGATTTCTCCTATGATAGATACCTTTCCACAGCTTCTATCGCAGATCCAAGTAACCACTGTGATAACAATGGGATTTAGTTGTGTTATTTACAGCAAGAGAAATTACCAGAGGATTATTGCCTAGGGGCAGAGTCCAGTAGAAAACCGTATAGCTATTGTCATTATTTCTTTCCATTTACTATGTGGGAAAAAAATTATTTTACAATTTTTAAAAATTCATTTAAAAATAAAACATAATACAATAAAAACAGAAACAAATACCTCACAACACATACACATAAACTAAAAAAACAACAAAGAGAAAAACATAAGAAAATACAAAGAAATCAATATTTTTAACCCTCATTTTACTTAACATTGTCTTGTGGACTTCCTCGATTCTCACCCTTCTGATTTTCATTTTTTTTAAAGAACTTTATTTTGTCCTTAGCAGTTTTCATACACCAAAATTTCCCCCATTATCTTATAAACAAACCATTATTTTATTTTAAACTATTTATATTTCTAAAACTTTCCTCTCTTAATTCTTTTTCACTTTTTGTCCACCTCCTCCTATCCCCCCCATCCCCCGGCCTCCTCCTGCCACGAGAAGGTCCCGGGGCAGACGGACAGTTATGAGGTGGTCCTTATTATAGTTAAGCTTCTCCCTACCTCCCCCCTCTCCTCCCACCAAAGCCTCCCCCTACCACCAAGAGGCTCCAGGATACAGTAGAGGAACAGAGGTGGTAAGCCGCCCAACTGTCTGATTCCACTTACATTTACTATCCTAAACATTTTCTTCAATTCACACCTACATATCATAATTTTACCCTCCCTAGCCTAAAATCTTCTCCAAGAAAAATTCATATAGCTATTCATTCCTTTAATTTCTCAAATATCATCTTCATCTTCATCTGTTCCTGCCTCATCCTCCCCCCAGTCTCTTTCCCCCAGTCGATACAGCAAATTCCATAATACAGCCCGTGTTCAAATCCATATTTATTCAATCCTATAACCACTACGATTTCATTTCTCATCCCACTCCCATTCTCACATAATTCACCACCCAAATTGTTGTTCTCCCCTCCTTCTGCCCTCCTAACTCCATAAGATCTCTCTCTTGCCATTCCCAAAACAACACATTTCCCTCCCTCTTTGTAAATTCAGTCCCAAAATTAATTCTTGTTCTTCCTGCAGTATCAAAGTTCCTTGATGCACCTTGATGAGTTTTCTCTCCTTTTTCCTCTATCACCTTATCTTCAGGGACCGATTCTTCATCTTTTCTTTCCTCCACTGTAATTTCTTGAATTTCCAATCCAACTTCCTTTTCCTCAACTAATTTCTCAGTCTTTTCCAATAGCAAAGTAAACCATGCTGCCCATTTGTAAGTTCCCACAACAGATTTAGTGCTCTCTGTTGAAAACCAGGTGCAGCTCCGGATGTTGACATTCTTTCCAACTTCAGGGGCAGAGCCGAGATTAGAGAACTAGAAATAATGGAGTCTATACTTGAAACTCATAAAGCAGAAATTGTATCCAAATTGGCTAAAAAAGTTTCCATAGAGATTCCTTTTCCAAGCTTTAGATTCTTGTAGCCATTCAGTAAAAGACCCAATTGCTTTTTGCAGGGATTTTCCTTTAAAAAGACTCTTCCCCCCTTCACCCTGCCTAAGAGGGGAATTTATAAAAAAAATTATCAGTCAGATATCTGAAGAAGTGTGCATGCACACGAAAGCTCATACCAAAATAAAAACTTAGTTGGTCTTTAAGGTGCTACTGAAGGAATTTTTTTATTTTACTTCAACCCAGACCAACACGGCTACCTACCTGTAACCAGGGGAATTTATGTTCATTCCTTTGAGGTTTAAAGCTCTCCAAATTCCTTTCCGGCTTCGGGACACGTTACTGCTTCCCAGTCAGTCAGTGGGTAGAGATTGACTTCCGTTTTTTATATCTCTCACCCATGGCCAGATTTTCCTAATTTTGATCCGATAAATCAATGTACTCACAGTCTGTTGCTTTTGACAATTTTCCTTGGAAGAATCAACCGCTGCTCTCTCCCAGTCAGAGTTAGTGATCTTAGTCTGTTGCGCCGCACCTCTACCCCCTCGCTCTCAGGGGCTCAAAACAGAGCCTTACCAGAGAGGGGGGAGCCCGCTTTTGGCGCCCGCCAGATGTTGGGTCCCAAAAATGCTTGATTTGGGGCTTTTCTGGGGGTTCTGCTGCGCTGGAGCGGTCCCCCCATCTCTGAAACACCGAGGTCCACTCCGCTGAATGAAGAAGATGGCGCAGTTGACCCCTCCCCACCACATGGAAAATTAAGGGGAAAACAGAAACTGAATGTTTTCCTTAATACAGTCCTACTGAAAATGTTGCTAACGTGTGTTACTATGAACAGAATATTCCCTTCAAGGCTATTACATAAATGCCACTATAAAGCACTTTTTCATCATTGTAAATTTCCTTTTCTTAAGGAACCCATGCCAATTAACATGTAATTAATGGTATCACGTTGTAAAACTATTTCTAATGATGTGAATATAAATAGGGCTTCAAATCTCATATCTGAAGTTATGCCATGCTTAAAAAGAAAATGGTGAATAATTTGAATGTTATTTTACTTATTTGTCCAATGGCTACAGTAGCAAAGAAAGATAAATTCAGAACTAGTCCAGTTCTTCAGACGCAACTTCTGCCTTAGTGGGCCCCCGGGCCCCCTGGATTTGGCAGTAGTGGACGATGGCAAGGAACTGATCAGTACTGATGCATCTAGATGCTTATATCCATGTTTAGTTTATCCTGGATTTTGTAGTCTTAAGACTGCTTTACTAAAGATCATCAAGTTTTTGATGTCATGTAACTGTGAGCAAACTGCACATGCATGGAAACACTGGAGATTTAGAAATGTGGAAAGATTTGGAAGCATGGCTATGCAACAATCTGGAATCTGGTGAAAGCACAGTTTGTAATCCAATTAAAAGCAGCAGACTTAGACCCACTGCATGCATTAAAGATTGTGTGATTCTACTGTGCAGTTTGTAACATGTAAAACAGACATGCTCACTTATTTCACTGAATGTATGCATGTGTGATGAGTAACACATGTATTTGCTTCACATGTTATGCAGTACTGCATGGTTGCTTTACCACAAATCCACTCAAGCCAAACTGGTGAACCACAATCCACTCGACCATGGTTCATTTGTCAGGCAAGTCTTCCTCTGCCAATAGTGGGGTTGTGCCTGATGCTGCTGAGTCAGATATGTTCATGGACCACAATGCAAGCACATTCTGCTGCTTTTTCTTTCTGACTCACATAGTATGGCCGAATCAGTGGCTGAGTGCAAGGATTTATGTAGTGTTAGCTACATAAGTCCTTGTACTCAACCTCTCTGATTCAGCCATACTAATCTGTATTGCTAACCTGGCAGTGGAGCTGTCAGCATCAACATGACTTCGCCCCTCATTTTCTGTAGCAATACACCTTTGAGGGAGCAGGCAGAATTAAAGCTCCAACTCACATTTCCTGCAAGCTATTTGCAATGGTTTTAATTTAGCCTCTTTGCAATGATGGAATATAGACTCGCAGGTGTACCTCCCATGGTGAGCTTATCAAAGCATTTAAGTTCAGCATGTTCAGCTATGGATTAATCTCCCATGGCTTGATGCTGTTGGAATTCTATCTGGAGGAGAAAGTGCAGATCTCTGCGGTGAGATGACATTTTGGTTGGCTGCACAGCTGGGAAAGGAGCAAGAGGCAACATTGCAATGCAGCGGAGACCAGTATCTGGAAAAAGACAAGGCTGTGACATGAACATGGGAAGGTCAAGAGATCCCTGTCTGCTTAGGGTGTTAAATATTATATGGGAGTGCTACTCTAACTGAGGAAGACACATAGGCACAGCATCAAACTAAGGATGTGTTCACATTTCTGCCTTGGAGACCAGTGAAGTTGAAGGGGAAGGGGTTGGTTTATTCCCCCAGCTTCATAGGGACTGCTTTGTTTCTGTTTGTGTACACACCATGGGTGTTGACAGGATGGGAATGTCTTTGCCCTATGCAAAGGTTGGTTAGAGATGAATTAGGAGTGGTTTAAGGATTCTGAATTAGGAGTGGTTTAAGGTTGTATATTGTCTCCCTGCTTATTTAACTTATATGCAGAATTCATCATGCGAAAGGCTGGACTAGATGAATCCCAAGCCGGAATTAAGATTGCCGGAAGAAATATCAACAACCTCAGATATGCAGATGACACAACCTTGATGGCAGAAAGTGAGGAGGAATTAAAGAACCTTTTAATGAGGGTGAAAGAGGAGAGCGCAAAATATGGTCTGAAGCTCAACATCAAAAAACCCAAGATCATGGCCACTGGTCCCATCACCTCCTGGCAAATAGAAGGGGAAGAAATGGAGGCAGTGAGAGATTTTACTTTCTTGGGCTCCTTGATCACTGCAGATGGTGACAGCAGTCACGAAATTAAAAGACGCCTGCTTCTTGGGAGAAAAGCAATGACAAACCTAGACAGCATCTTAAAAAGCAGAGATATCACCTTGCCTACAAAGGTCCGTATAGTTAAAGCTATGGTTTTCCCAGTAGTGATGTATGGAAGTGAGAGCTGGACCATCAAGAAGGCTGGTCGCCGAAGAATGGATGCTTTTGAATTTTGGTGCTGGAGGAGACTCTGGAGAGTCCCATGGACTGCAAGAAGATCAAACCTATCCATTCTTAAGGAAATCAGCCCTGAGTGCTCACTGGAAGGACAGATCGTGAAGCTGAGGCTCCAATACTTTGGCCACCTCATGAGAAGAAAAGAATCCTTGGGAAAGACCTTGATGTTGGGAAAGATGGAGGGCACTAGGAGAAGAGGACGACAGAGGACGAGATGGTTGGACAGTGTTCTTGAAGCTACGAACATGAGTTTGACCAAACTGCGGGAGGCAGTGCAAGACAGGAGTGCCTGGCGTGCTATGGTCCATGGGGTCACGAAGAGTCGGACACGACTAAACGACTAAACAACAACAACAAAGGATTCTGATTCGCATGAAGCTGGTTTTTAGAAACAAAACCTCAAACAGTAGTATTTTGAAACAAAGTACAGGCTATGGATGCATTTTTGGATAATCTCTGTGAATGCCCACTAAACTGGAGTGTGTACACAGCCTAAGGGCAGGTGGGGGGGGGGAAAGGAGCAAATGTTGCTTTTCCCTAGGTTAGTCAGAGCAAAATCCCAAGGCAACATCCCACTCTCAGGCCATTGCTCGAACCTTACAAGATAGAATTAGGTAAATGAATGAATAATTATGAGTTATCAGCATGAAGAACAGATTTGAAAGCATCTGTCTCTCAGCTGTCCTGCAGGGAGAGAAACTGATATCCGTTACAAGGTGCATCTTGTACCGACATTGTACAGTGGATAAGAGGCAGCTCTTTGCCTCAGCTTTTGGAGGACTGGGGTTCTTAGCTGATTCCAGACTCCCTGTTATATTGATGCATTGATGCTTTTATTGTGTATTTACTTTTATTTGGGGGTATTTTCTATTTGTATGTAGCCTTTCCTGGGACCAGTGCTTTTTTCTGGGGGGACGCATAGCCCTGGGACTGGGACTGCTGGGTAAAGGGAGACTAATAAATTCCAGAGAGAGAGACAGTCAGACAGTCAGACAGAAGACAGACAGAAGCTGTGTCCACATCAGGGCATTTATGCATAAGCCGGTCTTCCCTGCCCGTGAGCAGCAACTGGAGCAAAGGGGAAGCTGTTTTCAAGCCCAATTGCTGTATGGAAGGAATTTTCAGGGGAGTCACAATAAAGAAGACAGGGTCCATTTGCCATGCACTGTGACCCCCCACCCCACCCCTACAATGGCAATTAGGCTTGAGGAAGGGAAAGCTTGCCATGGGCTCCATTCAGAGATTGTTTTCAAACGTACTTGCTCCTTGGGAGGGGTACAGGGAGGGAGCCACAGTTAAGGAAGGAAAGGGTTATTTATTTATGTACTATGCCTCTTCTCTTCTATTTTGGAAACATTTTGTATGAATATCTCAAAGCAATTTTAAAATAATATCAGCAATAAAAACCATCCAACTTCATCTATAAAAACCATGATGGTAATTAAGAAACAATTTTAAAGAAATGCTTTCATATGTAAAAATGATTTCAAATTCAATATAGATACAGCCTGGGTTAGCTCTGCCCTCCCTGTGTGCTGCTCCCTCCCATCAAAAAACATGTGGCAATTAGGCTTGAAAAAAAGCCTCTGGGGAACTGTTTTCAACTCTAATTGCAATGTGAGGGCAATCTTTGTGCACAAATTTTTACTGATTGCTCCCATAGGTCCCACTGGGTGTGTGTGGCGCTGCTCCCGTGAGCCGCCCCCCCCATTTCTCCAGTTTAAAAAAATAAATACATTCTAATTAGAATTATGGATAGCAATGAACACATCAAACAGCACTTCAAACAAGTTTGTTCTGGGTCCTGATAGGATGCAGAGGGAGCAAACCCCAAGTGAACCCAGCGCATAAAGAGGTTTTAAGCTCTTAGCCTTTCTTCCTGGGCAAGTTCTGCTCAGTGCACCCTGTGAGTGGGACCCTTTCGGTTGGCAACACTGTGGGAGTGCTGGGGTCGATGTCCTGGGACAATCCAATTTCCCATCTCACAAATGCATCCATACCGTGTCCAGAGCCACTGTGCCACCCAACGCAGGCAGCCCGCTCACTGGGTGCACCAAGAGGGATTTATTTGCCCAGGAAGAAAGGCTGAGAGCTTAAAAGCTCTTTTCGCACCCTGTCTTCCTGGGGTTTCCAAGTTCCTCCCACCTCTGATTCTCTCCTTCTCTGGCTGCCTCATAAAAGTCTGGCTAGCTGTGGGGTGGCTCCAAAGGCAATTTTGGCTGTGCATGATTTTTGCATATACCTGAAACCCTTGGAACTGAACCCCCACATATGATGTGAAAAATGTTTTTATGACCCCCCCAATGTTCTCTTTAAAAAATGAAGTAAGATTGGCCATGTCCACATGGACATCTTGGCCACACCAACATGCAGGCTCCTGAGGGCTGTGTGTGGTCAATGCAGTGACAAGGGGTAGCCACTCTTGCACCAGAAGGAATTGGCAAACGCAGAACAAGATGTGGGACCCTTAAGAAAGCCAAATGTCACATTTGGGAAAGCTGGAGATTCCAGAAAGACTCTGTTGCCTAAGCTACAAAGCCCTTGTAGTTGCTCCCAGCTGGTGCTGAAGTAATTTATCTTTTAGCTCAGCTGAAGAATTATAAGATATGCCCTGAACTTATTCTGAGAGTATCTGGTCCAGTACTTGCAGTACTGTCTAGGCTCCTCAACATGTCCCGAACATGCCCTGCTCTAGATCTGCACCAGCTAACTGCCTGACCTTGTTTCCTCTCACCTGATTGGTTAGGCCAATATGTATATGTGTAGCATTGACCCAATATAGCCACTACTAGCTATACAGGTTAGCCACAATGGAATGCAGCCCTCAGACTAAAAAATAAAATGTACCCCACACGTGCTATATATCTAGTATGCCAAAAATTTGTGTGGAATGAGTACCTGAGTCAATTGCCTCAAACATTTGTGCTGAGTGACATTTTGCGAAAGCCATAGGAAAGAGTTGACTTGGCTGAATTTTCACTGGGTCAGCTTTCGTGGCATAATCATTTTTTAATCCCACAAAATTGTCAAGTTTCAATCCTATTTGGAGTTCTAGCTTTCCCTTCAGGTTTTCCACGAACCAGCCTTATTCTCACAGTGAAAAACTATTAAAACTCATTATTGCGGAGATGATAAGCCTGCGGCCAATTCAGACTTTTTTGCTCAAGGCTTTTATAACTGAATGATTTTCTATACCCCCAAAAAATCACACAGAAAACTGGATATCAAATTAAAGGACTCTAGTCTAGAACTCTCCTTGATGCACTAGTGTCTCTGTGAAGTGGATTCTTGAGAATGCAGGTTTATTCATGTGGACCCATATACATAGTCTCAAAAAAGTTATGTTACTTGGCCTGGTCATGGAATGGGTTACACAATGTGAAAGCATGCACTTTGGTGGTCCTGTCTCTTTCCTGCTTTTTTGGATATGGCAGCTACTTGCCATGGCAGCCATTTTATGACTGCTGCTCATGGCACATTCTCCAAATGTGCCTAGAGACCCCAAAAAGTTTGTGGCCGCTGCCATACAGATTCAAGAACACACAATCAGTGACAACACTGCACGTCTTGACCTATTAAAATACATGAGTCTGCAAACTTAAATACTTTTACTAGGGAGTAAGTAAAAGTAGGTAAGATTGTGCTGCTAAACATGCACGATAAATTAGGCCAGATTTTAATTAGGGCACACTTTGGCATCAGAATCAGCAGAATCTTTATTTGTATCAGCCACTAGCCATAGCAATAAAATAAAAAAAATTAAGTGTACTGAAGATAGAGGTAAAAACTTAACTATACAAAATATATTCTGGAGGTTTACATCAATAATCAAATGACAGATCTTATTCTAATTTCCCCTGCTAATATTTTTGCAGTTTTTGCTGTCACCTGGTTTTCTTGATCAGCTACAAGAATGGACACAGTAGCAATGGCTGGGGGATCTGGTATGGATAGTAGTAGAGGGGTAATAACCTCACTCCTCAAATTTTTATAAAGAGTGCAAGACAGAAGCACATGAGCTACTGATTCAATACTGCCTTCTCCACATGTCATAAGCATTTTTCCAGTGGAATTTTTGAAATCGGCCCTCAAATACAGCTGAAGGAAGTATATTTGATCTTGCATAAGTGAAAGTGCATCTGTATTTTGGAATTGTTAAATGTTGCAAATAAGGTGCCAATGTATCAATGTACACTTTGGCATGTCAAAATCCCATTTTGCCCTGTTAATGAAAAACAGCATGTCCATCTGGGCAAGCAAATCTCTAAAAATAAAAGATGCCCTTTCTCAACATTTCCCCCCTTTTCTTGTTTTAAAGGTTTGCAAATTCAAGAAGTACAAAGAAAGCATTATATAATAAGAGTGCACAATTTTACTGTTGTGATGGAGTCAAATGAAAGTAATTAATTAGCTTCAAAAGCTCATTCTCCTTGCTGTGGAAACAAGATTGCATCATGCTTAACTTGGTATTAGCCATGCTTAACAGAGGATCTGTAAATCCCTTCAAGCTGTGCCTACTGTCTCCAAAGTACTAACGATATAGGGCATGATTCTTTTGCTTTGTATTTGGAGGACGGATTTTCGTAATACCCAAGAGGGGTAAGATTTTTATTGTTAATATTAAATATGGCTGTGATGAGGTTGTTTTGTTCTGCTCCTGAGAGTTTTCAGTGAATATTTATATTTGGATGTATGCACCCTGATTCAGATAATGCATACAGTTCATCCTGCAGTTTTCTGTTGCTGTTGCAGGTTTCTGGATCGGAGCCTTAGACTGCCAAGCAACTAAGCAGCCCAAAACCCTAGCACCACTTTGGCTGCAGTGGCACAAGCTTGGGTAAATTTGGCTGTTTAGCAATCAATCCCTCTCCCCAGGGAACTCTGGGAATTTTAGCCCTGTGAGGGAACGGGGAACTCCTAACAATTCTCAGCAGCCTTAACTAACAACAGACCCCACGATTCTTTGGGGGAATCCATGGCATGATACTGCTTTAAATCTGTAGTGCAGATGGGGCCTGATCCTCCATTCTGGGCCAGCTAGAACAACAATGCTGAGTAGGGTTGCCAGACTCAATAGAGGACAGAACTTCTGTGCCTTTAATTGCCCTGCTCTCTTTTGAGTCTGGAAACCTTAAAGAGAAACCAGCAATTTCCAAACAAAGGGTCGGCTGGTTTCTCTTTAAGGTTTCCAGACTCAAAAGAGAGCAGGGCAATTAAAGGCACAGAAGTCCTGTCCTCTATTGAGTCTGGCAACCCTAATGCTGAGTGCCAGAAGAGCTGCCCCATATAGGAGCACAAAAGCCAGGAGTTGATCAGGGCAGGGGCAGTATTGTGCAATGTGGAAGATAAAGTTCACCACATGGAGTTACTAAAGCTCTGTGCTATATCAGCAGTTGCCTCACATCCTGCCCTTCATGGCATGCTGAGCTCTCACACCGAGCTACTCGATCAGGCACAGTTCCTCTCATGCAAAGCATGCAGGATGAGAAAATGCAGGATACTGAAAGTCGCTGTATAGAGAGAGAGAGACATATGGTGCCTGTGCTCAGCATCTCAATGATTCTTTTCCAGGATTCAAGGACTCTCGCCTGCCAATCCGAATCAAGTCAAAAGGAAAGCAGAATATCATTACAAACCAAAACCATATTCAGAAAGCATGCCCCCAAAGTCTGGGGCTGAATAGAATCCCTTTCCCCAACAGACATAGAACAAAGCACTGCAAATGGAAGCAGCGCATAAGCAGCACTGTTCAGACATGCTGAACAGGAATGGGGAACCTGTGGTTCAGAGCCTGAATGTGGCCCTCTTGGGGCACTCTGTGTGGCCCTTAGGATTCTCCCCTGGCCTTGCCACTTACCATCCCTGCTCAATTGCACTAGCATGGTTGGGATGTTTTCTCCAGCAGTGATAATCTTTTCTTCCTTATCTGGATGAGAAGATGGGTGGATGTGTTTTATGTGGTTACAATGCAGCCTATAGTCACAAAAGTAGTTTTAAAAATAGGTTCAGCACATTGGGGGGGGGGGTTATCTTGGATGTATCCAACCGCAGGACTTTGAACCTTCCTGCAATCTGTTTTCCCCCTATGACTCTTTCTACCACCTCCTTTCCTCCTATGAACTTTTGTGCGGTCTTGCTGCCCCCATGAATTCCCTCTGCCCTCCTAATGAAACCTGAAGGGGTGTCCCTGGTTGGTGGTATATTCCGCCTCATCATTGTGTCTGCTGGTGCCACCCACCCACCCCCCTCTTCCTTTGCATGTCTCCACAGTCCGAGAGAAAGCTGGCCAATAAATAATGTATGAGAAAACTGGAATAAGAGTTAAGGAACAATAGCTTAATTCAGAAGGCGCTCCTTACAATGCTCAGCCCCCAGACAATCCTTGCAGTTATAGAAGTGAAAGCACGCCATGGGGGGGGGGGGGGGTCCTATTGGGCTTTGGCTTGCAGTCAATACAATAAAGCTTCCTTTCTCTGTCTAAGAAGTGAATGTGGTTATTTCTTTCTTTCATAAAGGAGGTTTTTGGCATTCAGCCACTTGCGAGCCTCTTCCCCGTTCTCCCTCCTGCAAGCAGCTTCCTTTTTTCCTTCCGTTTGCCTGACTCTCCCAGGATCTGAAGTCCCAATAAATCCCATTCTGTTTATAGTTCAAGTGCTCTCTTTTGTCTGTGTTTTAAAGATTGTGTTGCTGAGTCTGTTTTTATATTATCCCCAGTCCAATGTATGCCAGCCTCCTACATACTGTATTACTCTTCTTAAAGAAAGGGTAGCTCAGCGTGTTTTAGCATGGGGCTTTTCTATGGCCATAAATCTAATCATAAGAGACTCTTTCGGTGGGTATTTCTTTTTTGAGCAAAAGTGCTGCTTCATTTCAGAATTTGGCATGAGAGGAGGTCTTTCTTGCAGGCAGCCTGATCTGAGTCACTCCTGCAATTGCTCTTCTGCAAGACAAGCGGCTGTCCAGCTCTGCCTTCCCTTGATCTCATAATCCTCCTGGTTCCCTTCACTGTTCCTTTTTTATTTTTGTTGCCGCACATCTGATCCAGGACTTGCTCTATATGGAAGAAACCAGAGCTTGCAAAGGCTCTTTCAACAAGTATTTCTCAGCAGTCTGTCATCCTGTTCTCACAGTGGCCAACTAGATGCCCAACAAAAGCCTGGGAGCAACTGGTATGGAGAGGCAAAGTGTTACAGACAGTGGAGGCAGAGCATAGCCATTGTGACTGGGAGCCACTGGGAGCCTTAACCTCCATTTTGTCTAATATCCTTTTAAAGCCATCCAAGTTGGTGACCAGCACTACTTCTACAATTCAACTATGCAACGTGTGAAGAATTAGTTTTGTTTGTCTGTCCCGAAATGTAAGAGGAGGCTGTATTTATCCCAATGCTTTTTGAGATGCAGTCTCTCCACCCCCACCCCACCCCCCGAGATCTTTAGAATTAAAGAAAGGCAGTTGGAGCTACTAACTTATCCAGTATTAACATCGACAAAATATCTTCTTTAGGTATGGTCCAAATCTACTTCAGAATCTCATTTTTTATCTGTCTCACTGGCCTTTGGGATGTTGGCAGCTTTGGCATGAAACGACACCCCCCCCCCCCGGTGCTATATGGCAAGCACTTTCTCCATATAGCAGTGCAATGTTATGTGCTCTTTCTAGTCATCAGCAATTGGAAATGTCAGTTCTGTTTGTCTCTAGAATGGGTTGTATTCCTGGGTTGTATTTTTGGGATTTCCCTTGGTCTCATCTAATTCCAGTGTACACTTGAATCTCTGGTGGAGTCTTAAGAGGAAGAGGAAACCTGTGGAGCAGATCTTAGAATTGGGTTATTACCGTACATGCAAAATCACATTTGTTACCTTGGAGATCCCTGCGCAAATTGAGTTTTGCTTGCTCCTCAAACTCATTATAGCAAATATGATCCTGTATCAGGTACAGACCACAGTACCTACTAAGTCATATCAAGACTTCCTAGCAATACGTCTCGATTTCTATAGACCAGTGCAGGAATTCTGTCAGAAAACAATTAGTTACACTGCGTGCACTTCTTAATGCGGCAATGTTACTTGTTGCCTAGCAGCCACAATCTTAGCTGAGCCTTATACTTGATTCCCTTTAACACTGAACTAACCAGAGATGGTTATACTGTGCTTCTTATCCTCATCTGAAACGATGGATTCATCACCCACAAAGTAATATTTCTGCTGCCACATGAATAATAGCTTGGTCTCTTACAAACTTGTTAAAAAGCATTAGATGCGGGAAAATGGAAGCCTGGGGCATGAAAAGAAGGTGGGGCCATAGAGTTAGATATTTACCTTTTGCTGTAGCTGTTCTATCCTAAAAATGGGGGAAGGCGATAAAATAAATAGCCAGGTATCTGGCTACATTTTGACTTGGGAATTAATATTTCTGTGGATAATATAAACCTTCTTCATTTGTGTGTACACAGCAGTCCCATCAACATCATAATTTCTCGTAAAAGAAGTTTTCTCTGTATCTGAGATACACTCAGCTCTGTCTGAACAGGCCGTTGCAGAATTTTCTAAAGTGTGAATTAAATTCTCTGTGGCTGATTCATCATTCAGCCTAGCTGGTATTGTTCTTCCACTAAAGTGTAGAGGACATCAGCTTACTAATGAAGCCCCAAAGCCTGGCAGGAAAGTGATGTTAGCCATTTCAAAAGGTCTCAGTTCCTAGTGGGCATTTCCTGCACATTCACAGCTATGACACTTTCAATTAGCACTAGAGGTCAGAGGGAAAACAAGAAGAAGAAAAGAGAGGGTAGCAGTGCATTGGGATGCAAATGCATTTAGCAATGAAAAGAGGGAATTTCATGCTACTCTGAGTAGATAGGCATCTTTTTATTGGAGGCATCTTACATATTTATGGAAGGCAACAGGCGGTCAAAGTAGGATACATCAGACTGCTTATAGTAAGGGTCAGCCTAATGCTATGGTATTGCCCATCCTGTGGCTAATAGCTGGCACATATAGCATTTGTAGAGCATGTGTTTATGGGGATTTGGGTTAACTTCAGACATTTTGCTGCTTGAAGCAAAATCTGCATTTTTGGAGCAGAGAACAGAAGGTCATGAATGACACTGCCTTTGCTCCAACGGGAGCAGATCACAAGGAGGAGTATGGTAGCACACTATTGACTTGTTTGCTCACAGTGGTGCAGAATTTTTGATCTGACATCACTGTCCATCTTAACAAGCCCGAAGGAAAGCAAAGTCCAGATAATTTGGACCCTTGAGTCTAAGTCTGGGGCTAAGCTTAGAATTACTGTTCAGAACCACCACCACTTCCTCCATCCCTTGCTACCTAAAGCGGTCCCTTCGCCACAGTTTATGGTATGGCATCATCAGTCTCAAGATGTAGCCTTGGGGACAAGTGAAATAGGGATGAAACTGTGACCTGAGTGTATGAAGCAATCCATCAACACATACTGAACACAAACCATATGCCATTCAACTCACATTCTTAACACATCAGTTTGGTAGTGTGTACTGGTGCTCTGAGTATGGACACAATGTGCTATTAGTGATGTGCCTGCTCCCCTCTTCACACTAGTGGCAATGAGGTCTGTTTCATTTGTCCTTATTGAGGTCATTTTGCAGCCTTACCTGATGACATCATACTCATCACATGATTCCTGATTGGCTCAAATCATGTAATAAAGAAAAAAGAAGCTGTGGAAAAATACCACCAATTCTTCACAATTCTTCACAACCAAAGCATATACCATATTTTTCCGTGTATAAGATGACCCCTATTTTTGGGACCCCAAATTAAGTAAAGGGGGGACATTGCCCAGAGTTGTTGAGCTTTTTTTTGGGGGGGGGATTGCTGACAATCGCTCACCTGCCTGCCTGCCGCTGCAAATCGCATGCCTCACCGAAGCCACCAATTGTCTGCCTGCTTGCCAACAGCAGCCACCAATCACCTGCCTAATTGTGGCAGCAGCAGCCACCAATCACCTGCTCAGTTGCCGCCGTCACAGCCAATCGCCAGCAGGCCTTGCCTCAGTCACCAATCACCCTCACTACCACTGCTGACAATCTCCTGCTCGTGGCTGCCACCAATCGCCCATCCCCCTTCTGCACTATCCATTTTAAAAGATGACTCCCCATTTTAAACATTTTTAATAATAGAAAAACATCGTCTTATACACGGAAAAATATGGTAAGTGATCAAAAGGGATTTTCTTCACTCTGTTTTTTTAAAGGATGATTTTACACACATCTTGAAAGCACACATCTTGAAAGCAAACTCGACTAAAGGTAAAAAAAGATTGATCCTAAATGTTTGCCAGGCCACAAAATACCATTGCTTTATACTTTAGGAGCAGCATGTTGTCATTGTGCAGTCATGTGAAGAAGAGAAGAAGAAGAGTTTGAATTTGATATCCCACTTTATCACTACTCGAAGGAGTCTCAAAGCGGCTAACAATCTCCTTTCCCCTCCTCCCCCACAACAGACACCCTGTGAGGTGAGTGGGGCTGAGAGACTTCAAAGAAGTGTGACTAGCCCAAGGTCACCCAGCAGCTGCATGTGGAGGAGCGGAGACCCAAACCCGGTTCCCCAGATTACGAGTCTACCACTCTTAACCACTACACCACACTGGCTCACACTGTGGGTATATAGAATGTCAGTTAGCCAACTGGTCAACCAAGTGGCATCTTTTAGGCAGGGTTTGGTATGGTCGGGCAGCAGGGTTGGATAAGGGAAATACAATCAGATTTTAACTTATTTTTATTTTTTAGTATAAAAGCTTGTCTCAGACAAAGGGGAAATGTCCAGCCTGTCTGGAAGAACTAAGCTTCTCATCATGTTAATGAGAAAAATGCAACAAGGATGTCATTCTGGAGCTTTTTCATGCAGCATTGCAAAATACGATGGTGAGGCCTACAGGCAATGAGATGTCCTAGACCTAGACAAGCAACATACATGTATTAGCAATCCTAAGATTCCAATTATTAAGTGCATTAGTCGAGCACATTCCAGGGCTACGTAATATTCTCTTAAACAGATAATGAGCTTTTTTTTTTTTTTTACCTTGAAGGTCAATCTTCTTTGCTATCAAAAAGCAAGCTATTGTTCCTAAATAATCCGGACCAGGGAAGCTTGCTTATTAATTAGTTTCTTTTCTAAAAAGCACTAACTCCCCGCACCCCGGACGCCCTATTTTCTCTTAATAAAACCAAAAGAAGGCAGATCAGGCAAGTTGTTGTTGTGACATTTTTCCAATTTATTCTGGCAGATTCAGGTCATTTCGTTTATGTTGCTTTGCTTTTTTGTCATCAGCTGAATGGCTGCATGAGGGTTTAAACAAAATAAGAGAGCTACATGAATATGGAGATCAGTCAAAAATTAATTTTGCTGCCCATTATATACACATGGTGCTTCCTTATTTGGTTGTTATTTAGCTACCATCTGTGAAATAATTTGTTCAAATGCTTACGTTGTCTTTGGTAACCTAAATAGGGTGAATGACTACTAGATCATGTGCGCATATTAAGCAATGGTTATAACAAAAAGCATTTCAGTTTGGAATGAAGGGTTTCTGTTTGGATCACTCTCTGTTCAATGATGCGATATAAGCAATATATCTGATGGGATATACTTTTGATTGGAGGCAGAGACCGCAAAGGTGCATGGCTCAAGCTACTATGTAGGGCACCTTTTGCACATCACTGAGCCAAGTCTTACGTATGGCCACACTGTGAAAATCACTGAATATATGGCAGAGCATCCAATGATGGTTCTAATGTGTCCAAACTTTTCACACTGTGATCTACCACATCACATGGTAAATTTCATGCCTGTGATATCCACTATACAGAATGTGTGTTTCAGGAATTGAAATGCTACTTACTATTAAGGGCAGTGCTTTCTTTTCGTCTGTGTGTGTGTGTGTGTGTGTGTGTGCGCGCGCAGGGGTACGCATACCCCTAAACATTTTGTGAATCTAAGTTTAGCCTCATTGAGGGACAGTATTTCAAAATGTGTAGGAAAATGAGAGTACCCCTAAACATTTTTAGGGGGGCGGGAAAGCACTGCTTAAGGGTGTAGGTGGTGCAGCGTCTATGGGAAAGAGTTCTCATGTGTCTGTCTATTTCAGTGTTTCCCAACCTTGTGCCTCCAGCTGTTTTTGGACTACAACTCCCATCATCCCTAGCTAGCAAGACCAGTGGTCAGGAATGATGGGAATTGTAGTCACAAAACATCTGGAGGCACAAGGTTGGGAAACACTGGTCTATTAGCTATAGCTCAAGAAGGAGCATCAGAATTGGCCACATACGAGTCAATTTTTGCAGTGTGTGAAGTTGATTTTGACTTTTCAGGATTTCCTGTCTTTGTCTTAGCCTCCAGAAATGACTAGAGCATGGGTAGGCAAACTAAGGCCCGGGGGCCGGATCCGGCCCAAACTCCCTCTAAATCTGGCCCATGGACAGTCCAGAAACCAGCGTGTTTTTATCATGAGTAGAATCTGTCCTTTTATTTAAAATGCATCTCTGGGTTATTTGTGGGGCATAGGAATTTGTTCATGTTTTGTTTTCAAAATATAGTCCGGCTCCCCACAAGATCTGAGGGACAGTGGACAGGCTCCCTGCTGAGAAAGTTTGCTGACCACTGGACTAGAGCCACTTTTTTCATTTTTTTTTTTTAAGCAGGGCCTACCTGATTGCTGTATTTTGCTGAGGTGTTTTCACTTACATTTGTAATGCATAGAATACTTCCTTGTTCCAGCCAAGACAGGTGAGTCTAAAAACAACTCTGGTATAGTATTGCACTCTGAGAAAAGCCCCTGTCTGAAACCCCAAAGAGCTACTGCTGGTCTGCATAGACTGCACTGAGCTAGCCTGACTCCTCCTCCTCAACTCCTCCTCTTTAATACTGTTTCAAGACAAAAATGGTGTTTCAATTATACCATTGCCTTCCAGCAACAATAATATTCCACTCACAGCCTGTCATAAAGCCCTGCATCTCCCAAAAAACTCCACAGAATGTCTAATGCTGGGGTTACTGTACTATATGGCAGCTCCCTGTACTCCTATACAAGTCTGGGAATAATTTAGCAAGTTCTTCTCCGCTTCCCACCACAGTTTCTTTGCTCACGGGACAGGTTTGTGTGTCTCTGGTATGCCTTTTGCAAAAAGGCAATGAAGCACCCAAGAGCAAAATGGCAGAAACTAGAGGATATTTACAAAATTACAAACTAGACTGAATGTGAAAAGACAGTTTGACAGTGAAAAATGACATTTGGGCCACTGTGCAGTGATACTTGAAATGTGCAGTGTAAAACATGACAAGAAAGGCTGCTAAACAGGAAAATAAATTGTGATGCTGAAACACTTTATTTACGTGAATGTAATAGTGATGTGCACAGGGCCCAAGATTCACCTTGTACTTGTGCATTTTTTAATTAAAAAAATCCCATCTGTTCTTGCAATTCTGTGCTCTCTGCTTCAACCTGCAGTTTGGGTTCTGAGACACTTCACATTAAGACTCTGTGTCCTCTTTGACATCCAAAGCAACACCACTCTTGGTTTTTCATTTCCCTATAGTAAGGGGTGCACAGGTAGAAGCTAAATCAGACTGTTTTATGAAGCATTAAACTGAAGTCCCAAACCAAACTTTTAGATTGATGCAAATCTCTAGTAACTACTCCCCCACCATTATGAGCTCATGTTAAGTAGACCCTCTCTGCTACTCAACCTGTTACAGCCTCATCTGTATACACATTTAGCACAGACTGAAAACTTCTATGTCAGTTTTCACCCTGCTAGATAAGGGAGAATTTCAACAGTGTGTAGGCTTTCAAAACACACAATACACACAAGTGGCAATCTAGATAAAGGAAGCATTGTTGAAAAGCTCTTGGATCACTTATTGTACTTGTTCCAATCAGTCACCACTGTTTTATCTCTCTGATTCTTTCCTCTCTATTTATGAACAAGACAGAGAAATGCTTCTCTGTACTACTACTACTACTACTACTACTACTACTACTACTACTACTAAATTTATTATGTATATCCTGCCCATCTGGCTGGGTTTCCCCAGCCACTCTGAGTGGCTTCCAACAAAAGATTAAAAATATATTAAAACATCAGTCATTAAAAACTTCCCTACTCACGGCTGCCTTCAGATGTCTTCTAAAATCAGATAGTTGTTTATTTCCTTGACATCTGATGGGAGGGCGTTCCACAGGGCAGGTGCCACTACTGAGAAGGCCCTCTGCCTGGTTCACTGTAACCTCACTTCTCGCAGTGAGGGAACCGCCAGAAGGCCCTCGGCGCTGGACCTCAAAGTTGTCAAAGCATGGGGCCAAACCTGATGACAACGCAGTATCCATTTTATCTCCAATGTGAACCGGAACCCTTGTATTCTGAAACTACCACAACCTTTGACACCCTGGAAGCAAAAAGCACTTTGAAACTGTAATTGTGAAGCCTTTACATGTTTGGAGTTTTTTTTTTGCACTCAGCGGTCTCTCATTTCTTTAGTTAACATTTTTGCATTGGAGGACACACAAAGAACAATACAGTAGTACCTCAGGTTACAGACACTTCAGGTTACAGACTCCACTAACCCAGAAATAGTACCTCGGGTTAAGAACTTTGCTTCAGGATGAGAACAGAAATCGTGCGACGGCGATGCGGTGGCAGTGGGAGCCCCCATTAGCTAAAGTGGTACCTCAGGTTAAGAACAGTTTCAGGTTAAGAACAGACCTCCAGAACGAATTAAGTTCTTAACCCGGGGTACCACTGTATTGGTATATATTACAGAATACACACATACTCCATGCACAAAACCTATGAACTGGATACAAAACATGAGTCCAAGTATTTTTCCACTTCTCTTTTATTGAACACAGTTACACTGCCACAACCTTTTTGCCCTTGGTCACTTTTTCCATTGGTGAAGAATACAATATAGGCTCATTTTCTTTTCTTTTCTTTTTTGGTGGTGTGCTGTAAGGCTTAATGGAATCCATGTATCATGTTGCACAAGACATTCCATTCTGTTTAAAGAGAAGGAAGTCACATACAAGCTATTAATTTCTCAGACAGCTAAAAAAGGGCAACAACTTCACTACCTCCTACATTCCCCAAACCAGCAGGTTGAAGGCATTCTGCATATGTTTAAGGAAAGGATGCTAACTATGTTTACTTCTGACTGAATTGTACTGATGGACTTGTCAGCCACGAAAGATAACATGACAGTATTCCTTAAAAGCATTATTTGTTTTGAATTCAGTTTGCCTAATGGGACTGTGCAATGGTTGCCATGGTTCTACAAGACAAGCCATTCTTTCCCCAGGAGTCACTTACGTTGCAGAAGGAATGCTCAGCTGGCTCATAAGATCTTCAAGGAAGGTATAATACACCAGCAAGAACATCTCCCTGCTGAACTTCTCTACTGTCCTATGACTTGTTAAGCTTGCACACAATTCACATCACACTGATAGAAAACAGTTATGTAATTAAGTCTTGATGGATTTTTATCCCCTACAGCCAACCCATGGTCGCTCCTTACACCGGCATAAGAAATCCACTGTTAGTGCAAATGTTTCCACTCAGAGGTTTCATCAGTATTTCTTAATGCATGGGGAAAGGCTTGTTACCCTGGTCCCATTGCACAATTCTGCTCCCCTGTTAGTGTAGTTGGCCAACACTACTGCTTTACTGTAACCTTTCCTTTCATGGATCTTTTGCCGGAAGCTCTGCCCACCCATTGAATCTACACTCTGTGGGCCCCTTTCAAATGAATGGAGTTGTGCTTGGCCATCTATGAAGATCTGATTGGCAGTAATTTGTAAAAGCAGAGAGATTGCTAGTATTTTTCAGCTAAGGAAACCTGCCAGCAATTTACTCAGTTCTATTCAAATGCAGCCTACATTTTATTGTCATTTCCTAAAAGCTAATTCATCAATGTATTCTTTGTAATTCCACTTTGCCCTTTCAAACATTTCCTTTTTATGACAGGATATGCTTTTTAAAAAGTAATGATTATTTGTGAGAGGATAAACTTCAAAGTTACATTTGACAGGAGAGGCTAAATATGTTTTGTGTTTTAGCTGACCTCTAGTTTCTTTACCTATTTCTTAGAGATTAATCTGTATATACTGGTATATCTCTGCATAACATGTTACAAATTAATTTCTGGGATTTCTCTTGGCACAAAGTTCTACCTCTACTGTCTAGGTCAATCAGAACCATGGAGAGCAGCACCCTACTCTTACTTTACTGTATGGTTACTTTACTGTATGCACTCAATGTTTCAAAATACACTTTCGAACATGTGGACTAGAAAACAGCACTAAACTGAGGTTCTTGAAATTCTAACAATATTTGAGCTGTGATGACTTGCCATGTAAAAACAACGGCCTGTCAGGAAAAAGTCAAACTGCAGAACACATCCTGAGACAAAGCAGCTTTCTCTTGATACACAGTTCTTTCAATGCTGACTTGGAGTTTTTATCTTTATGTTTCTTGTTGGGAGTTAAAGTTTTAGACAGAACATATTTAATCTGGTGATCTCCTGGGAGGTTTCATTGTTGGAAAATTCCATTCCACCTTTAGTTGCAGACATGGGATTCTTGTGTGTCACATGTCTGTTTGCATTCCAGCACTGTTTGCTGGAATAAGCAGAACTTCCGCTGTATTGCTTTTGCTATTCTCTCTCTCTCTTGGAAGAGACGGCAAGGAGAGAGACGACAGGTTTCTTTGTTCTGATTTATGATTAATAAATCCGTGGTTCCTTGTATGTCTTCACAAGCTTCAAGCCTCTTTTGTTGCACAGTTTTGCTCTGCTAAGAAAAGTGTGCCCACGTCCGCAGACTTGGGTCACTGATTTATGTCACACCAGAGGTTGAGGGATCTTCCAGCATGGCAGATGGAAGGAGACGATCCAGCTGGGGCGAGCCAGCTGGCCGTTTGACCCCCGGATGCCGACAGTCATACCATGCTGTGGTATAGTCCAAAGGGCAGAATATTGAAAACGGAACTGAGAAACTTGGTAGTAGGCATTCACTTCGATGCTTAGGTTTGATTTTTATAAGGATTGGCAAAGATATTGGAAGAGTATGGTGGTAGGTGCAGAGTAATATGAATTGAAAAAATGTATTTGAAGCAAAAAATATCTGAAAAAATTAAACTGTGTGGGGCAGGGGTATGGTGTTAAAGTTAGTCTTTTGAAACCCCACAGATGAATCACCCCTGTGGCCTGCAACATGTTTTCCCATTTAGTGAACATTAATATTTATGGTCCATCATATAAAAAGGTAGAGTCAGCTTTCCTTATTTTTGAATTCCTGTCTCTGAACACACTTTTTGAATTAGGAACTAGACTGAAATACAGAGCGGTAACATGTCTGAGCTGATGTGAAGATGGAGGCAGGCAAGTTTAGAATGCAGTGAAAATGCCATAGCAATATACTGCTGGAGCATTTTAAGTCGGAAAATAAAATTAAAGAACTAAGACCAATGAAGCATCTTAATTTCTATCAGGAGGGAATTCCCTCACCAATTAGGATTCCTCACTTACTCTGGTGTCTTTTTCAAACTTTCCCAAAGGTTTGTCTGCTATTTAAACACTTGCTCTGTTGACAGAGTCCCAAGGGTATCTCTGCGGTTAGCTTTGCTTCCTCCTGCTTTCTGTATGTGGCACACACATGTGGCCTGAAACAATGGATAATTAGAGAGAAATTAGCAGGATCGCAACAAACTCTGAAATGCACTTTTAAAAGTGGAGTCCTGTATTTGGAAAAACATTTCTTTGGGATGGTGCACTAACTTGGTTTCAACATATAAAAAAGGCAAAAATGTCTTTTTAGAAATCATAGAATTTTTAATTGACTCTATACACAAATTTCACTGCCTGTGTGATTCTTAAAAATCTTCTTCCACACAAATCAATGAACAATTAGACAAGACACAAACACAATACATTTGATTCCAAAGGAAGCAGCTTTATGCCAGGTCAAACCACTGGTTCAGCTAGCTCGGTTTTGCCTGCATTATGGGAGCCCTCCATATGTTCACAGAATCATAGAATTGTACAGTTGGAAGGGACTCTGATGGTCATCTAGTCCAACCCCATGCAATGCAGGATTATGCAGCTGCCCTATGCAGGGATTGAACCTGCAACCTTGGTGTTATCAGCACCATGCTCTAACCAGCTGAACTGTGTTGGAGTAGAGGTCCCCGACCATTGGCTATACTGGCCAAGGTTGATGGGAGGTGGAGTTCAATAACAATGGACTACTGCAATGCGCTCTACATGGGGCTACCTTTGAAGGTGACCCGGAAACTACAACTAATCCAGAATGAGGCAGCTAGACTGGTGACTGGGAGCAGCCGCCGAGACCACATAACACCGGTCTTGAAAGATCTACATTGGCTCCCAGTACGTTTCCGAGCACAGTTCAAAGTGTTGGTGCTGACCTTTAAAGCCATAAATGGCCTCGGTCCAGTATACCTGAAGGAGCGTCTCCACCCCCATCATTCTGCCTGGACACTGAGGTCCAGTACCAAGGGCCTTCTGACGGTTTCCACCTACCGGCCTGGCGCCCTGGCGCCCCATGCCACTGGGACTCTACCTAGAGCCGGCCCTGATGGTGGAGATCATCCCCTCTTCTCCTGTAGCTTCCAGTGAGGGTAGAGTCTTGAATTACAGCAGGGCTTTGAGAAAGATAGCAGCTTTGAGACAGGAGAACAGCAGAGTTATGTGGTGTTAGAAGGAGGAGTAGGGGAGGCAGGGCAGCTAGCTGACACGTCATTGGACAGCATAACCAATCCCCCTTCTCCCAAAACGCAGTGTTTGTTAAGGGTGCAAGAACAAAGAACACAAAGACAATTGTCTGCAGACAGATGCCGCAGAAGCAAATGCTGTTGCTAGAGGGGGAAGGGGGAGGAGTTCAGTGCGAGCAGCTCCATTATGGAAGAATGACCAGAATACTTTGTCTTTACCATGATGACTGAATAAATCATACATAAGAAATTTCTCGTTTCCTCCCTGCCTCTTGGTGCCAACGGGGTGGGGTGGGGGAGAGAATTCTTCAAGCCTGACAAATGATAACTCTAAGTGTAATACAAAATATATTTTTATCTTTTTTTAATCGCCATCTAGGCACTGTGTGCCAATGATAACAATAAGTTATGCCCTGTGACCTGGTTTGCACATAAAGCTAAACCATGGACTTTAAACCATGAACAGCTTAGTGACCTGTGTGAATCCTACCCATTGGCTGAGCAATGGCTTGTCTATTGCCAACAAACCATGAATTGAATCAATGGGTAGAGGCAAGAGCTGTTAGAAAACAAAACAAGCTTTGGAGTAACAAGCCACAGTTTGTTAGATTGTCCATGGAATAACTTGTCATTAACTCTGGTTTATTAAACAAACATAGGTTAGTTTTACATGCAAATCAGGCTCACAATTATCCAGGTGCAGTCCCAGATCCAGGAACACAAGTGTATTAGAAACTTCAAGATGCCCAGTTTCCTCCCATGACAAGATACCCACAGGACTCCCATGACATTTAGGATCAAGGGCAAATATGGTTACGGTTGCTGCCAAAGTGCAACCCAGCACAAGTTATGTAATCTTTAAGTCCCACTGATATCAGTGATATGGGCAAGGTTGTAGATGGACACATTCTGGTGGGATGGGGGAGGGAATCCTGAATATACCTGCAGGGCTTTAACTGTGATACATTTTAATCCCCAGTAGGTGTGTCTGTTCACAAATCTAGATATGTGGTGGGAAATGAGCACTAAATGGCTACAAATTCAAAGCTCTGTACATTGTTGATTGTTTCGTTCCCCTCTGGGTACTCTTCCAGTGGAAGAGAGCATCTGGCTTTTGATGAAGTCATCCATAAAAGTCACACATAACTGGATAGACTAGATTATGATCAAGACCTGTGGGGAATTAGATACAAGAACATTTCTGAATGTAGATAATAACACATGTTGCCACCGGAGGAAAATGTGACATACAAGAGTTGTCTCTGAAGTGCTACTTAAGACACCACTGCTTAAATAACAGTGGGGCAGTGTCACTGTTACTCATTTCAGATTCCTGCTGAAATCTTCACTCAGTAGCCTCCTCCTCCAACTCAATGAGTCTCCAAACCTCTTACCTGACTGCTGCTGTGTTA
Source organism: Zootoca vivipara (assembly GCF_965207765.1). Lineage (NCBI taxonomy): Eukaryota > Metazoa > Chordata > Lepidosauria > Squamata > Lacertidae > Zootoca > Zootoca vivipara. Next base: position 34,210,669 of record NC_142583.1, read on the forward strand.
GTAGCCCTTTCTGCTGCCTCTAACTCTTCTTTGACCAAAAGGAAGGTCGGTGTTTTTGTGTTTCTCCATTCCTTTACCTCCTCTTTCATCTCTCTTCTCCCCTCCCCTCATGGCGAATGAAACACTACTATGTCAATGCTGCTTGCTCAAGGGATGCTGGGAGATATTTCTCAGCATGGCTGGCACAAGCAATATGGCCCAAACAGTGCTTGAATTTCCAGGAAGGATGGGAAAGGGAGGAGCATGATGCTCCTACAGCTGCAGTGGCAGGAAGGTAGGTGGGACTGGGAGGAGAGGCAGGAGGGGAGTTCTTATTCGCCTAAGATTTCAGCTCAAAGTTCAAGCAACAAAACAGAGATGGAGTCATACTTGGTACCACACATCCCACCAATGCATGCATCAGCCACATGCACACACACTTCCTGTGCCAGCATGGGACTTAGCCCAATCTGCATTCTGGCCTACACATGTACAGTGCCTCCTGTTACAAGGGAATTCTGGAACAATCAAGGGCCCCCTCTTAGATATTCTCTATGTACATGTTAGGCTGCTTTGCACGCAGATTGACATTGGAGCTGGTGGTGGCATGACCTCCCGGTGCAATATATGAAGTATGTTTGTGTGAACACCCTACATGGAATTTTATTTTCCAGTATGGCGTTGAATGCATGCATATGACAGGAGATGTGATGGATGGGTGAAGTGATTTGCTTCAGATGACACCTATGGAGTAATTACAGGTGAAGGCAGGGTCTTGGTGTGTGAGTAGCGTGGCAAGACTTTTTAAAGTGCTGACCCTAGCAGGGAGAGGTAGCAGGGTCAGCACTTGGCCTCTGCTTCAGGTAGCAAAAAATCTTGGGCTGTCACTTTCCATCAGATTACAAATCCAGCATTCATTTAGAGGGCGAGTTTCTACTGTTACATAAGGGAAACAAACAAACAAAAGTTCTTACAGGAACATGCTTTTAGACTTCGGGGATAGAGGGAGAGAGCGGAAGCTAGCTTATATAGGGCACTTTTGCTGAAAGATCATATTAAAATATCATTATCCTTCTTTAGAAATGCTATAAAAAAGCAATAAGAACTGAAAGGCACTTTGAATTAAAAACAAAAAAACCCGCAACGGGGCATCATAAATAATGAATTATATTAATTCTAGCACAATGCAATATTTTCCCCCACATTCAGCAGAAAGTAATACCCTGACTTGAGTTGAAAATAGTTTTAGCCTTATCCATTGAGTGGAGAGATTCCCTTGTAATGCGGGAGGGCATCAGTCAGCTGGGAGGGGAGTCCAGACAACTGGAGAGAAGGAGCAAGAGAAGCTGAACCCTGTCCCCCCTTCATCATTGCCAACAGACCCACACCCCTCATGGAAGCATGAGCATAGCTGTCAAGTTTTCCCTTTTCTTGTGAGGAAGCCTATTCAGCTTAAGGGAATTTCCCTTAAAAAAATGGAGAACTTGACAGCTATGAGCATGAGCCTCCAAGTGCACGGGCAGAGAGAGTCTTGCAAGTGAGCACACCCTTCTCACATTCAACAGCTGGTGGGAAGGATGTGACCAGTCATTAAAGACATCTCTGTAGCTTTTGTCTGGTCTCCATCCCCTATTGTTGCTCTTGGACACTATAGCCTGACCTGTGTGACCGCAAGCCTTGAATAAAGCTTACTTTCACACTCATGGGCAACATCCTCTGAGTCAGGACAATCTAGGATATTGGGGATGCTTTGTGCTTGACCACAAAAACAAAATAAAACAAGCTGAATGTATGTAGTTGGCTGTCAGTAAGTGGTCTTGGGGAGTGCAGGGGAGAGTTGTAATGGGAGGGGACTGGTAGTGCTCTACGTCAAACCATTTTAGCACAGCAATAGTCAGTCATGGCTTCCTACTGCTTTGTGATTGTTCTGACATGTTATTTGCTAAAATGAAAGCTTCCTGCAGGAAATGCAAGCTCATCATTCTCCTTTTGAATACTGAGATGCACTTCCCTCTGGAAAAACACAAGCCAGACATCACGTCTAGATAAAAGGGAGCATTCTTCAATTACACAGGGTTTAAGTGACATGAGGGGGAACACCCGGTGAATTAGAATAACCAGGAGCACACTGGATAAACAAAGTCTCTAAAGTAACACAAGGTGTCAAATATTTGCTTGTTGGAAGGAAGTCACATTAAGTTTAGTGGGGCTTCCTTTCAAGTAAGTGGACACAGGATTCCAGCCTTAATCTTCTGGGCTGTGAAATGAAGCCTAATTAGAAGCACTTGGGGGAAAGGGCTCATTCAAATATGTGCACTAACTATCACTTGATGACTGTATCAAGTGATGACTTTAATGCATGCATCAGCCTTCACTTACCAGACAGACAGGTATTTCTTTCCACCACAGATTATCTCAAGTTAGTGCTGTGACAAAAAAATAATAATCCACTTCTTCAATTTTTTTTTTACCATTCCCCATCTATTAATAAGGGAAGAAATGCAAATAAAGTTGAGCTTCATGTGTATAATGTGTATCTTGTAGATAAAAAACAGAATAAGCAAACATACATATCAATAATTGCTACCAATTCACAGTCTAGGCTGTGGTTCACCAAGTTTCTTTTCTACTTCTGCATAGCAATTAGCAGTTAAGTAATATTCCATATTTATATGTTATTATTAGAAAGGAATTTTATGTACTTTTCTTGGTGATATGTAAGAATGAATTAGCTCACAGTAAGCTAGCTTTAAGGCCATATTATCAAACATCTACCTTTGTCGTATCATCACCCCCTTCCCCTTTTAATCCAGCAATATATCGTCTTCCAGTTTTGGTTTTTATGTGCATGCACATTTTCCTCCTTAATATTTACAAGGTTCGTTGAACTCATTCATCATCCATAAAATATAAAACTCAGAAGGCGGTAGTCAAATACTCTAGGGAGAGATTCAGGATTAAAGAAATCTCCAGAATCCCAATGTGAACGGCAACAGGATTGCAGGGATTGAGTCGTGTCAAACTGTGTTTGTAGTGTTTGTGGCTGTATCAAGACTTGCCAAGAATAGATTTTAATTTAGGATTACAACCTTTGATTTAAATGAGTTAAATTTTAGATCCCACATAAACAGATAACCAGCAATTGGTGGTCCTTGGATGGCAACTGATCATTGCTGGTATGGCTGTTACTGGCTAGAGTTATAAATGTCTTGGGTCTCACAGGACCTATTCCGACAAGGAGAGGGAAAGCAAAATGGAAAATGGGTATTAATAACAGTGAGTGTTCTCATTATGTAGTTGCCAGGAACCTGCTCAGCCCAGGTATTCTGTCATTTCTTCCTCTCTCCTTTCCACCCATTCAGCACACGTATTTAACCCACAGTTAAAGATCTAAAAGGAGTCACTGGCAGTTTAAATGAAAGAAATTCCAAAAGCAAGTCTTCCTTGCCCCAGAAGGTGAACACCATTAATAATACCTAGGTGGTTTTTGTCATACAGTTTTTGAGGGAAATATTGCCAATTACTATGAAAACATATACCATGCTATATTTCTGTCTGCTGGATAACATAGACAAAAATCCAACAGGAAGACTTATAAATGGATGCCATGACAACAAATTAGAGCATATAGTGGTACCTTGGTTTAAGAACAGTCCAGTTTACGAATGATTTGGTTTACAAACCCCGTATAACCAGAAGTAGTGTCCCAGTTTGTGAACTTTACCTCAATCTAAGAAGGGAATCCGAATGGTGGAAGGGCACTGATGGCAGGAGGCCTCATTAGGGAAAGTGTGCCTCGGTTTAAGAGCAGTTTTGATTTAAGAACGGACTTCTGGAATGGATTAAGTTCAAAAACCAAGGTACCACTGTATTTATAGTAAAGGAAACATGTCTTGTGGATTAGTTGAAAGGCTTGCTGCTGTAGCAAGTAAGGCTCTAGGTTGGGATAAACTCCCAGTACGTTTCTGAGCACAATTTGAAGTGTTAGTGCTGACCTATATGGCCTTGGCCCAGTATACTTGAAGGAGCGTCTCCACCCCCATCTGTCAGCCCAGACACTGAGGTCCAGCTCCAAGGGCCTTCTGGTGGTTCCCTCACTGCGAGAAATGAGGTTACAGGGAATCAGACAGAGGGCCTTCTTGGTAGTGGCACCTGCCCTGTGGAACTCCCTCCCATCAGATGTCAAGGAAATGAACAACTATCTGTCTTTTAGAAGACATCTGAAGGCAGTCCTGTTTAGGGAAGTTTTTAATGTCTGATGTTTTCTCACATTATTATTATTATTATTATTATTATTATTATGTATGGAGACACCAAGAGCGCCTGGGGAAACCCAGGCAGGTGGATGAGGTATAAATTATTGTTGTTGTTGTTGTTGTTGTTATTATTATTATTATTATTATTATTATTATTATTATTAACTGGCACAGTGTACTAGTGCAACATCACAAGCCACAACAAAATCACAGTGAAGCTAACAGATGGATTGGTGGAAATATTAAGAGCTGATGTGCCGGTTGGTCTGCAGCTAGTTATATAGGAATAATTACTGTATTTCAGCTTAAACTGAAGTGTGGCACCAGTTTCCATAAACAAAGGGGTTAACCTAAACACATTTATTGATAGCAACAAACAACCCCACTCCTCCAAAAAAACAAACCCTAGCTTTCAGGTAAATCTGCTTACACAGTCATACATATTTGAAATTCTTACATAACTAGTGGCATAAGGTCTCCTCTTCTAGAAGTAGCTTAAAGGACAGGATGTATATTTCCCTCAGTGGATATGATGAAAAATAAGCAGCCTAGAAAGTCCTCTATAAGGAAGCTGCTGTTTTCGTCTTGACAGTTTGCACCTTGTAGCATCAGAAGTCCCCCACATGTCAACTTAATCATTTGAGATGTAGAACCTTTCCACTGTGTTATGGCAGATAGGCTGGAGGTTATTTCCCTGCAATCCCCGAATTTCCACTTCAAATAGAGAACTGTAGAAAGCAAATCTGGAATTACCTCCATTATCACCATCCCTTCAGTATAAATGAGTCTTGAACACATTTGTAAGCACTGTACATTAACTAATATACATTACAATGTATAACAGACTGTACCTAATGAATAATAACAAAGAAACATTAGCTGCAATGCAGCATTTAGTGATAGGAATGTTCAGTCGCATTAGGATCAATAGAATGCATAGCTTGGTAAAGGACTATGGCATAGTACAGTATTATTCTTTCCTTATGGCAAAATAGATTAAAGAAATCCATCAAGGTAAGGTGATGTCATTATAATCAGTGGCAATTCACCAAAGAAGTATATAATGAAGCAAATTAAATGACCACTAGTTTCCATAGACTATTTTATAGATATATTTACATATAAGGTGGATCTGAAATTGGAAGATTATATATATTCCATAGCTTCTCTCTCTGTAGGAAACATTGTCAATGTGATCTTGGAAGTGACATTGTTTGACCTATACTAAAGATGATCATCCGCTGAGTCTCTTTTTTTCAGTTTCTTTAATCATTCTGTTTTAGTCAGTGCTTGGAATGAACTAATTCAGATAAACTAATTTACTGAATTAATTTTTAAAAATCTCCAAATTACACCTGAAAGTCATTCCTATAATTTCCAGGAGAACTGAATGTGTATTACTTGATTTTTAATTCAATCCCATTTTAATTTTAATGAAATAATTTAGATGTATTGGTGTTTCATCACACTTCACTCTTTGGTGGTGGCCATTGCATTTACCACTTTTACATTTCTCATGTGAATGTGCACCAGGATCTCTCCCCCCCCCCCCAGCAGTTTGTTAGGGCTGTGATCTTGTGCAGAGCACGGCCCTGAAAAAAACCACATCTCTTGGATTCACATGACTCATGCGGGAGAAGTCACACATCCTGGTTTTGGAACTCAATTTGTTTGGGGTATGTTATCTGAGCAGTGGGGGCTATGTCCTGTAGATGGCCCCTACCTCCCATCTGATCCCCTTTGGAGTCATCAGCATCTTCCTCTTGCTTATATTAGTCTAGGCAACAGCACAGCAGTCCTGGCGGAGACTGGTACCTTACTCCTCGCTCCTGGTGGTAAGAATCAGGGGCTGCTGGGGCTGCTGTGATTACATGCTAACACTGCAGACACAGGCAAGGTGAACTGATTTAAAGATAGATGAGATGGCAGGCATATGGGGTACCTCATGGGAACATTTTCCTTCCGCACATGGGGGTCATGTTTAAATGAGATCTAAATGCTAACACAAATATTTGAGTAAGAAATACTAATTGCAGCAACCTTGAGGGGCTTAAAAATCATGCCACACAGATGCTCTAGAATAGAACATCCCTGGCTATTGTAATAATTATCCAAGCTGATGAGACCCAGAACCATCTGGAGTGTCAAGCTGTCTGTCTCTGTCCAGAAGGCATAGAAATCAATGCACTGGTGCTTGCAGAAAATCTCTACTGGTTACATACAAACCTTGCTTTGCTATAAATTACTTTTCAATGAATTTACATCTGCTTCATTCTGTCAGCAGAAAGCCGCCTTTCCAGATGGCAGTGGGAATTTACAAGAGACTGAAAGCCAAATCGAATTCTTAATTATTGTCAAAATTCTAACTTGTTGAAGACCGGAGTCAGTAGTCCCATGGGAAGTCATTGGGTGTGATGGTTACTTTGGCGAGACAGGGAAAGCTGTTACTTTCCTTTTTGGAATCCAAAATCACACAAAAAACAAAGCTACTGTCTTCCCCATTGCTCTATACTTGCCACATATGCACAGCTTATTCCTCTTGGCCCATTCACATTCCGCAATCAGGGTTGAGAAATGGTTTGAAATAAAGTAGGCTCACTTCAAACACGTTCCAGAAGCAATAAGAGGTTGGAGCATGAAAAGTAACAAGAAGATTTACTTCTGCTGCCAAGTGAAGGAGAGAAAATATGGGTGTCTGCTGGGAAGATGGGCATTTTTCCAGTGCAGAGAGATATTCCCTCTTTTGAGGTGCCACAAAAGCAGAAGGGGAGCAGGATGAGTTGCGTGTCTCTTTTCCTTTATTTCCTGCAGTGGGTCATAATGATACTTCAGCATGATGGGGAAGGAGTGAAGCAAAATTCTCTATGCCATGTACTGTAATACCACAGAGGTTAATAAGCTTGCATTGGATTGTGTGAATGGTGAAGATGTCACTGTATATTTTATATCAACAGTGGGGGGCATCTGTGCTGCAAGCCCTATTCAGACCACAATATAGTGGAAATATAGTGCCACACTACACAATATGCATTTAATGTCTAATATGCTAATTTTGCACATAATTTTACATATAATCAGTTGGACTTCTTAAAAACACAACAGTGATGAGCATGCATGCGTCGCTTGGATATAAGCAAGCGCTCAATGCAAGAGACAGTCAGATGATGGCAAAGTTCAGTCAGGCTGGAACCGCCAAATTCTGTGTATTAATCCATTAAAATTATGATCAAAATAAGACATCCTTTATCTTCGGATTTTATAATGGGGGGTGGGGGAGATAACATAATACAGACATGGTTTTGTTGGTACAGTTGACTGCATGGGGAAAGCCATTTTTTAATTAGATCTTACTCAATAGTCTCCTATTAACTATTTGCAGATGCATGCACGTGGAACTGTTTTGTTGCAATACAATATGCAGACAATTTGCTGTAATATGATCCTATTGTGTAGATCTATTAGTAATCCACAATCAAGCTTACAGGGCCACCTCTAAGAAGCCTTATATAACATGACTGCTCCCAAGAAAATGCTTTTATGAGCATGCATTTATCAAAAGTGTACTAAAGCCTAGTTGATTCCCAGTTTAAATCCTTTTCTACACTAATTCTGCAGCAATAGTAGGGAAAGTCATTTTGTCTGTGTGGGTATGGTTATAACTTTCCTTCTTATACAACAAATAATACTCATCTTTTGTATATAAAGCCTTCACTGCTGATTAATAGAAAATGATTAACTATTTTAATTAAGATGACAATAATACCTGAATACAGAGGAGTGCAATCTGCAAAGCAAGAGCAAATAGAACTGAGGCACTATTAGCTTGACACTGATAAAAATTGGCTGCTAAAAATATGAAATCATTAAACAAGAACAAGCAATGCAAAATAATGCTGGAATGCTGGCATGACAAGTGTGACAATGTTTTCTAGGGGTGTGCATGGCCCCCAAAATTTTAAAAATTCCAATACATTTCTGAATCTCTCTTCTCCAGACTGTGGTTCAGATTCCGATCTTCTCTATGATGTAAAATGAATCTCTGTGTTCCCCATTCACTCTTTTTGAGAATCTAAAAATGGTTATAACTCATAGCAAGAATAGTCTCTTGGCTTTATTCCTTAGCTCCAGGCTGAGAAACCCAAAACTTGAAAACTTTTTAAAGTCTTTTTTTCTGTAAAGTGGAGATAAGGTAACACAACTGGAACAACCAGAACAGCCTGAATGCATCTACATGACATCAAAATTGCTTCTCCCTGCTAAATTTGCTAACACATTGTTGGGTGAATTGCAGTGGTTGGTGCCTGGATATGTAAAATTAATTGTGCATATATATGAAATCTAACCCTGAGGAATCCTCAGCTACAGATCCCTCAGCCCCACCTAATGGCACTACATGTTCAGAGTCAGGTTTCATCAGCTGGATGGGGAATTGGATGAATCTGGTCAGGGCCGCCCCTAGGCCAGGGCTGGGTGCCTGGCCATCAGGGGCGCGGAAGGGGTGCCGAACGCTGGTGTCTGCCTCCGTGTGCCTCTGCTGTTGAGCGGCTTCAGGCAGCTCTCCGGAGGCGCACGGAGAGAATGAGCCTGGGGCTGCCTCCTCTGTGCCTCTCAGCTCTGCGTGCGCCCCTCCTGCCCGCCTCACTCACGGGGGGCGCTGGAGGGATCTTGGTGCCAGGGCGCCAGATATGGTTAAGACGGCCCTGAATCTGGTTCACCTTCCCAATTCAAGAGCTTGGGGCTGTGTGCACACTCTCCTTTTCCACACAGTATTGTTGACCTATTTGAAAAGGCTCCACGTGTTCTCCTTTGGATCAAGGAGCTAATCTATCAAGAAGGTATTGAGGCACATTTCCCATGGGACTGCCTGCAGTGCTCCTCAAGTGCATGCCATCAGAAAGAAGGGCAAAGAGCTGCAAATAGAAACTGGAACAGGGCAGGCTCCATTAATCAGAGTAGAATGTGCTGTTTCCATTAGATTAATTTATCTGCATTGGTTTATTAATACCATGTTTGTTTGCTGGACTAGAAATGGTCTGAACTTTGATGATGGAAGCAGGATAGCTTTTATAAAGTATGGAGCTTTGAGGGCATTTTCATGTTTCTCTGTCAAAGCCAGAATCTAAGTTTCTGATGCGTTTTACATCGGCAGCTAAATAGGGCTGGGAGACAGAGTTGATACTGGAGTATTACAAATGTAGCCTGTGGGACAAGGCAGGTGGTTTAACCCTGCCTGCTATGTTTGGAATATAGCTCTAGAGGACATTGTAACAGTAACACATGTTGTTTCAGCCATGAATGTTCCATTGTGGTGTGGAGCTCAACCACACCTGGGATGCGCCAGACCAAAGTTTTTTTAGCCTGCAAGAGACGAGCAGAGATTGAAGCTGGGCCCTACAAGTTCAACTCAAGGAAAGGGCCCTAGCCCCATTAATCTGGCAATTTTGATATCCAGATAATATCCAAGAACAGATGATGCCAAGTATTTGTTGGGAGGATTTACAGAGGGGTTTAGTATCCCTTATTAAGGGCCAAGGGAACCATGTTTTGTAATCATATGAGGTTGGTAGAAGAGGTGATGGTGGGGGGGGATAGAAACTGGGGGAAATTAGGACATTATGCTTCTTTTCCCATCCCTCTTTGCCTACACTGTACATCACTCCATTGTTTGTCATCCTGAAAAAGGAGCCAGAATAGTTTAGGGTGCACACTATCTTTCATATCCTAAAGCGGACTCATCAAATGGTTTCCTCCTGTATCACCTGTGCTCATTACATTTTTCTTCATTTTTCTTCATTTTTCTTCATTTTTCTTCATTTTTCTTCATTTGATAAAGCAATGGAAACAGTGCACAGTAATGGCATGTTGGCCAGAGGCAACATTCAGTTCACTTTCTGACTCCTCCCAGTCTACCCAGGATTTTGATTTATTGGGTCTCTGTTACAATGACCAATTTTATGTGGGTAGTTCAGCCTGGTGGGCTGAACTATTTTATGTGTAGCATTTGAGCATTCTGGTTCTTTCCTGGAATGGGATTTGGGGAGCTGAACTGGTCTTTCAGAGACAGCACATTATTTGCATTTATTTATTTATTTTTGCTGGAGCAGCTAGGGTTGGGTTAGTACAGGGGTCCCCAGACTTACCGTGCGGCGGGCCGGAGGGCAGGGGAGTGCGCACGCAGCGGGCCGGAGGGTGGGGGAGTGCGCGCCCGTGCGCATGTGCACACGCACACGGGCGGGAAAAAAATCGCCGAAAATCGCTTGTGCGCATGCGTATGGGCCTCCCCCGACCCGGAAGTGCACCAGAAATGACCTCTTCCGGGTCGGGAGAGGCCCATACGCATGCGCACAAAGGATTTTCGGCGATTTTTTGCCGATTTTTTAGATCGTCGCTGCGCCGCGCGCCGTGAGAGCGGGCGGCGGCAACGGGCGGCGGGGGTCGTCGCGGGCCGGATTGGAAGGCCGATTGGGCCGCATCCGGCCCGGGGGCCGTAGTTTGGGGACCCCTGGGTTAGTATGTACACTTGATGCAGCAATTTCAGGATTTATCAAGAGACCTGGGAGTCTCATTGGTTGCAGATAACTGAGGATTGAATGCTGTCTCAACAATCGCTAAAGCATCTGTTTTGTTATGCTGATTGGCTTCTATGGACAAAGTTCCAATTTGGGACTGTGGCAAAGCAAGTGGGAGTCTCCCTAGGACTCATTCATTCAGAATTGGGGCAGCAAATACCCAAAAGACCATTTCCTTCTCTACGAACCTTCTTGGGTGCAAAGATTGGCAGAAGATGCCCTGTTGGTTGTTCCACTGCCCACAGAAGCCTGGAGCATGAGGCGGCCCAGGAGAGGGCATTCTCTGTGGCAGCCCCTAAATTGAGAAACTCCCTTCTGTTCCCACAGACGTACATCTGGCCCCTTCACTATCCAGCTTTTGGGGAATGCTGAAGATGAACTTCTTTACCATGGCTTTAGACACTTGAGATTTATATTTTTAGGACTCACTGTATTTCTGTAATCATGGGCTGTTTCAAACTGTTTTTAATATTGTATTTTCATATTAATGTTGTATTTTAATTGCTGTAACTCACCCTAGGGGTGAGGGGTGGGTAATAAATTGTAATCATCATCATTTGTGCATATAGGAGTATTGCAGTCTGACATTTGTACTATTGACAGATGGAGGTCATCTGCTTATAAGCCAACTGTATGGTCTCTGAAGGGGAGGCAGAACTAGTGTTAACATGTCCAAATTGTTTGTTATCGCTGTTTTCTTCCCAGATGGCTGGGATGGAGGCCACGTTTGAGTCTTCATCATAGGCCACAAAATGGTTCTTGGGCCAGCTGTAGAGTGACACACTCAAGGTTGGAGACCTAGTTGGGGCATAGTCAGGTGGCAGCAGTTCAGTGGTTGTGTAGGAGGGACTTACATGGGATAGGATGTTGCTCATCTTTTGGACATGATCAAGCAGCCACCTCACATTCTGGTTCTGCATGTGGGTGGCAATGACTTTGGACTGTTGAAAGGCAAGGCTTTGATTTTAAAAGCTTGTTCTGATTTTGAAGTTATTATCCAAAGGTGGCCTGGAGAGAATATTCTTTGGTCAAATATGTTACCCAGGAGAGAGTGGTGAAGTGATCCAATAACATTAGATAAGGCACAAAGGAACGTGGACACAAATGACACTTGGCACTTCCTTCTGAGCTCCAAACAAACCTTTGATGTCCAGGTCAGAGGCCAACTGCAGCTGGACAATTAGCCCCTTAGTCTCCAAAAGAGCTTATGCTTGCTTCCCTCAGCCACCCAAAAAATATTGGCTCAATGATCTCAGAGATAGCATCTGGAAACTCTTCTGAGCTGCCAGGGATATCCACAGCAGTTTGGGGAAAGTAGGCATGCCCAATCCATAGTCTATAATAGCTTTCACAACTGGGGGAAATTTCTGAGGGATAAACTGGGAGAGACTTTTCTCTAGTTATGGTTTGGATTCAGTACTATAGATACACTAGGAGAGCTTTGAAACTCAGGTGGTGAGAAAAGTCCTGAATCTTTAATCTTTTCAACTGCTCGATTGTCCCTTCCATTGACCGTCTGATCCTGCTGCATTAGAAAACATCTGGCAATGCATCCTCCCAATTTTGATTCTTACCTTTTAATATGTGTACCAGTTGCCCACCGCCAGTTTATCCAATATATGTACAAACCATGTAATTGTGTGTCCTGCCATGTTCTAATTTACTCCCTTGTGTTTTCTCAGTATTAAGTTAGGCTTTGAAAAGGTGTGGCAGGTTTACTGGGGACATTGGCAGCTGGTGAGGTTGGGAAGCTGGCTGAGGTCCACAGCAGATGCCAACCTCTCCCCTTTCTCAATGTCAGATGTGAAAATCCAGTGACCAAGAACCCAATTACATGAGCTATAGGATTAAGGCAATTTAACCCCCATGTTCTGAGCATATTTATCTAGAAGAAAATCCTGGTGATTTTAATGGACAGGTGGTGCCACTGTGTGCATGTTTCCCTCTATGTTCAATGGGGCTAACTCTCTTGTAGGTGTATTTAGGGCTTGCTGTTAAAATTATGACTTGACATATTCTGTATAAACAGTGGTTTGCTCCTAAAAATCAGAGCATTCTTTTCTAGATGCTTATAGACCAATTCTTGTTGAGTAATGCTTAATAATCTGTTGAATTTTGCCAGGTTATTTACATCAGACCTGCCTTTTCTCTCTTTTTTGAAGGACATTTGTCTGTCTCCAGTCTTCTGGGATGTCACTCATTTTCCAACAATTCTCAAAGGTTACAGCCATGGCCACTGGATCTCCAATAACATCCAAAAGCAACACTCTAGGTTGTAATTCATTTGGTCCTGAACTGATTGAAAGTACCTAGGTTTTCCTAACCTATGCTACTTGGGCTGGAACTCCCTCTATATATCATTTGTCCAGCTTTGTCCAGGTTGAAGACAATACCCATTTCTGGAAAACACTGGGGCAAAACAGGAGTTAAGTCAAGTTGCTCTGTCATCTTTCCATCTCCTGAAGACCTTAGGGCAGTGTGTAAATGTGTGAATAAGTGTTTCCCAGAAGGTAAAGCCATGTGGTACACTTAAAGAAGTGTGAACATGAAAAGCAGATTTGCTTGTGGCAACAGCTTGATCACATAGCAAAAGCAGTCATTCATCTCCCGGGGAGAGAGAGAGAGAGCTTTATTCTTTAAAGATGTCTCATGATTAAACTACTTGGAGGTCTGAAGAATTTCATAATGTACAGTTCAACCCATTTCTCTCCAAGACATCTCTCATCCAGTTTCCAAGAAAGCACTTAAACCCCCCTTTGTATAATGTAATGCTCCGGAAAATAGAATCTTTGACAGTGCCATACCATCCAAAACAAATACATCTTCTAAATGTGGGTTATAAAGGTTTCATTTAACATGCTACAGCTATCTATAAAGGGGTAATAGCTCAACAGTAGAGCACATAGCTTGCATGCAGAATGATTCAGGCTCAATCCCTGGTATCTCTCGGTATGACTGGAAAATTTTTCCACCAGGAACCCTGGAGTTCCGCTGGTAGTCAGTGTGGACAGTGGTCTGCCTTGATATAAGGCAGATTTGCATGTTCCTCAACAACTTAAATGAAAGACCCCCACCTCCCAATCTGAGGTCATGTTTTTACTATATGGATTTGCTGTGTGTTGTAGACTTGTGGCATGGTTATATCTTACTGATCTAAGTCATAATATCAAGCTAGTAGTTAAGGAGTAGTTAAGGGACCCAGGTGGTGCTGTGGTTAAATCACAGAACCTAGGACTTGCTGACCAGAAGGTCGGCGGTTCGAATCCCTGTGACGGGGTGAGCTCCCGTTGCTTGGTCCCAGCTCCTGCCAACCTAGCAGTTCGAAAGCACGCCAAAATGCAAGTAGATAAATAGGAACCGCTACAGCGGGAAGGTAAGCGGCGTTTCCATGTGCTGCTCTGGTTTGCCAGAAGCGGCTTTGTCATGCTGGCCACATGACCTGGAAGCTATACGCCGGCTCCCTCGGCCAATAATGCGAGATGAGCGCGCAACCCCAGAGTTGGTCACGACTGGACCTAATGGTCAGGGGTCCCTTTACCTTTTACCTTTATACTAAAGCTAATGGGATTAACTTTAGTCAAGACTGTTCCTAAGGGGAAATTCTCTGGTCTGAGGATCAGAGAGCTGTAGAATTTCAATTGCATTAAATAGTAAGTCTTTTTCCCCCAAAGAAAGAGGGAGCTAGAAAAATAATAATAAAACCAAATAGTAGGAGAAATATATTAAATGTTACAGGGTAATACTTGACTCAACAGCTAAATGATAAGAGATTCATCCCACAGGGTATCGCTATACCAGAATCTTGTCAGAAAGTGAAGTTAGCAAGTTGAAGCAAACTAAATTAATACTAGCAAATTCACTACATAACTGATATTGTCAAAATAATAACTGCCTCATATTAAGTCTTATCAACACCAGCATATGAATGCTCATGAGTGTGGCTGTATCAACAGCAATCCTAGTGTAACATCACAAAATGTGGTATTTCAGAAATGTTCCAACAGCTCAAATATATACATTTGCTAAGATATTGTTGATATTGGAGAGGAACCCATCAACATAGACACACTATATGTGAGCTTGACTGAGTAAAATGACCATTCAACTGCATTGATCTGTGGAAGTGACACAGTCACAGGTGCCACATAATACACCTTGCGTGTTTGTAAGAAATTAACCTTTGAGTGTGGCAGTGTCCAAATTTTGGAACTCTCTGCCACTCCAAGCCACCCCACTGTTTGAATCACTGTTTTTGGGTTGGTGGCTCAATTGTCACTTTCTGCTACTCCCCATTCCATGACCACTACTTCAACAATGTTTCATTTCTTTTCTGGCCCTATTTCTGATGTGTTCGTGAACGGTGTATAGCTAGAAAAATGTACAAGTAAACAATTCCTACACCTGATATCGCACAGCAATATGAAAAGTATGTACTAAGAATTTACCATTGATTTACTTTCTTTTCTGTCCATATTTATAACTATTCCCAGCATGCTCCTGAACGAAGGTGCATAAACACAGACATACACACAGTGCCGGATTTATGTATAAGCTAAACAAGCTATAGCTTAGGGCCCCACTCTCTTGGGGGTCCCCCAAAATTTCACTATTAATATATTCTTCTTCTTAATTGTATTTCAGTTCAACAATTACTTCGATAAAATACATGTTTTGTTATGTGCAAATGACTTTAGATACCTCTTAGGTCCATAAATGACCATATAGCATATATTCAACACAAAAACAGCAACAATTTGTTGTTGACAAAGGACAGCTGGACATATAAAGGGCCCCATTACCTGTTCGGTTTCTGATACGTTTGGGCTAAAGCCTTCAGTGGCTTAGGGCCTCATCAAACCTAAATCCGGCCCTGGATAAACACAAAAACATATTTTGATCCTCACATTTGCACAAACCCATAAAACTATGAAAGTGTGTGCTGATAATTTACAATGGCCTGACAGTGTGCTTTTGAGCCCTTTGTGGCTTAGGAATTTGTTTTAAAAATCCAACGTGAGCACCTGTGCACTTGGTTGGCATCCGTGTGTCTCAGGAGGCACTGGAGGGGTGTGCTTTTGGGGGTTACTTATTTGGCATAAAAGAACAAAAAAAAATAGAAGGCAGAGACAAACAAATGGAAATGCCTGCTGGTATGAATGAGAGAAACAGGTGTTGCTCCTAAAATACAGATTCGGATATGTGCAGGTGTGGACTATTCCAGTCTAATTCAAATGGGGGTGGGGAGTAGATTCACAGCTAAATAATTTTCTCATGTGGACAAACCTGTACTATTACCATAGTTGTTATGAAAATAAGTGCATTTTGCCATTTGGATCTTACGCAGCTACCTAACTACTAAGATGTGAGCCTAAATATGGAGTCTTATTTCACAAACGGAACACTTTTAGAGGGGCTGAATGAATTCCCAAGCCCACGCCAGAGCCCAAAGCAGAGGCAGAAACAGCGCCGCCCATGTCAGAGCCTGAACCAGATCCGCCCGCACATTTTTTTTAATAAAAAAACCCAAATCCAGGACATTTGCTTTAAAACGTAAAATTCCCCCCGAACGAGGATGTAGGACGCCCAAAAGAGATCATGTCCAGGAATTCCTGGACGCATGACAACCCTAAATGAGCTTACACTAGAACTAGACAATTAAAATTTATCATACTTCTGCTGCTTTGCTGCTGTCGAGGATCAGACTCAAGAGCAGGCATCCCCAAACTGCGGCCCTCCAGATGTTTTGGCCTACAACTCCCATGATCCCTAGCTAACAGGACCAGTGGTTGGGGAAGATGGGAATTGTAGTCCAAAACATCTGGAGGGCCGAAGTTTGGGGATGCCTGCTCAAGAGGATGAGATGGAGGAGGAGGAGAACTGGTGGGGGTCACCTCCCCTTCTCTTGACACTGCAGGAGAAGAGGGAGGCAGCCTTGATTTACAGCAGGGCTTGAGAAGTTTG
Source organism: Zootoca vivipara (assembly GCF_965207765.1). NCBI lineage: Eukaryota > Metazoa > Chordata > Lepidosauria > Squamata > Lacertidae > Zootoca > Zootoca vivipara. The sequence continues at coordinate 34,227,434 of NC_142583.1, forward strand.
AGGAAGGTCACAGCGCAGAGAGAGGCGATCAAACGAGTTGGGACGTGTTAGAAGAAGCGGGGAGGGGGGAGTTGTGACAGGGCAGCCAGCTGACACATCGTCACTGGAGAGTATTTCCGATCCCTCTTCTCCCAGAACTCGGTGTTCATTAAGGAACAACGGAATCAGAGACTTTTGGCTACAAACAGCCACCATTAAGGGAGGTGCGGTTGCTAGGAATGTGGGAGGAGGAGCCCAGTTTGGAGCATTTTAAGGCTGCTTGTTGCGTTCTTTTGTCTCTCGCTATTTGGATTGGGGGAAAACCTCATTAAAAAGAACTCTACCTTGTTTTCTCTGCTCTTGCTGCAATCAGGGGAGGAATAGCTTTCCCGAACCCTTGACAGAACCTTGACAGCTGCATGAATCCACATTCGCCATGTCCACAAAGAACCATCTATTATGTATATTGAATTATGTCTTGTTCTTCTGATTTTAGTTTTGTATATTGCCCTGGAAAATGCTATCTAAAGTGTTTAAGAAGTCCTGTTACCACCCTGCCCCCCATTTGTGATACAACAAACAACAAAAATATTATATTGTGAATTGTATATGTACAGTTTGCATACAGTAGAAGTTAGAAGATGTCCCATGGGCGGGAATATAGCTCCTTGGTAGGAATCTCCCAGGCAAAATTCAAATGAGAATATTCCTCTGCTTTAGGAAGAGTTTTTCCCTTTTTAAAAAATAAAAAACACCTCAAAGCATGTTTCTCTGAGTAAGTACCATATATAAATAATACTAAACAAACCACTTAATAATAATTTGCCTTTTTAAAAAAGAACAAATTTTTATGTATGATTGAAGTTTGTACAACACTTCAGAAAAGCCATCATGTGTTAGATTTAAAAATAAATCAGAAGCGGGTTTTTCTTTCTTTCTTTCATATAAGTACACATGAAAAACTGGAAATGATCCTGGCTTTACAAGCCTTTAAAAGTGAATGACCAGCTTTGTACTGATACCCACTTAACAAAGCAGAAATAAAGATACCATATACTGTGTAAACAAAAGGGTACAGTAAAAGACAGTTTGAAATTTACACAAGAATTAGTTCAAAACATTTTGGTTGTTCCATAACAGTTTCCTATAAAATGAATTTTAAAAAACCCTAGACAGCTGTCATCATTCTTCACTATTGTTTCCACTTAAATGCACACAGAATACTTTATATAGCAATATACTGGTGTACTGTAACATGGATATTAAATTATGATTACCTTTTTTAAAAAAAAATGAGATGTCCATAACCCAGTCAACATTATTGGCAATTGAAATATTGAAATACCCATACATTATGTATTCTCATCATGTTGGTAAGTATAAAAACATGAAAATATAACTTTACATTATTTCCTTTATATACAGTAGTTCAGGCTTGACAAAGAAAGATTTGTACACTATACTTTTAAGAGAAGTAGGCCCAGAGGTACAATAAAATACATTTTCCATTGTATGCAGGAGTGAAATGATCTCTTTTGTCAAAAGGAAATTGGCTGGGAGTATCATATAAAAATGACTATAAATGGCCACTGAAGCACAGAACGATACTAATACCCAATGCAGTCCACTGCACCTCATTTTCCTGATTAGATGTGGACAGGGCAACTGTAGATCACCAGAAATTGGCTCCTGAGGAATGGGAAGTTTTTACCATTAGAAGGTGCGATACCACAGGAAATCAGCATAAAAAATGGCCGCAACTATCAGTTCTGTGTGCATGAGGGGTGGAGAATGAAACCTACATACATCTGTGCCAAAAAGCAGGGATTTAAAATTGGCCACAGATTTACAGTGTGGCGTTTCTCTTCATGGACGTTAAAATAAATGAGCATCCAAGTTTAAGGAAAATCCAGAGAACAGAAGGTTTTTTCAGTCACATCTGCACCATTTAGTCTATAGCAGAGGATCAACTAAATAGAAATCCCTTTTGTATCGGCAGAAATGTAGCAGTACTACTCCTGCGGAATAATATTACTTTTATCAGTAGATCTGGGTACCTGAAAGTGTTCCAATGAAATGATGGGCTGATTCACTTAAAACAATACTAGAAAAGCACTCGCTGTAAATATTACTCTTTTAAATCCATTTATTGTTATAAATACAGTAATTGTATCTCAAAACTTAGGGCTATTATGAAAATTAACGGAAAGGAACATTGTCAAGGTTTTTCCCCCCTCCAGAATTAAACTAGAATTTGTTCTTTATTTCTGGAGGCTTTTTAAATAGCCCTCTCCTTAGAATCAGGTATGACTCAAAATCTCAATTTCAGTTAGTCCCATATTAAGGAACATGGCCAATTCTGGTATATTATTATAATCATCATCTAAATTCCGTATTTTCAACTTTAGTGCAGAATATCCCTGAATTCTATAAAGCCTATCTCAGATTGTAACATCTTAACCAAAATACAAGGTCGACACACACCAGCCTGCTTGATATCCAGTAGACAAAGCTATTTCTGTCCAGCTTTAACTTTCTAAAATTTGAAGGCTAAAGTATCATCTTAAAAGAGGATGGGCTGGAGGTAGCCACTGCATATAAACATAAACGGGATGTGAACCAACTTGCAATGATGATAATGCAATAAGCATTTGGCAATAAGCATCAGAACTTATAAAGCGGTTTTAGTAGAAACTAAAACCCTGAACTAAAGACCTACAGTTTATGCAGAGATTGTGTTTCATGTGAAACAACATTATGAAGGAGTCTAAGAGCAGCTGTAGGTCTTCCAAAAAACCTTGACAGTGTCCTTTTGCATTTTAAATCCTTTATAACCAAACTGTGGCTAGCAAAATTAACTGGACCACTTGCAAATAAAACCATAGAAAAAAGTTTATTTCAAATGTCAAGCATTGCCAAGTAATTTGATATTAACACCAAATGTTAAAGAATAGGATATTAAGTAATTTTTTTAAAGAACAATATTAAATTACAATATTTTGATCTTTTATTTCTGCATTTTCCTCCCCAGCATTTACATATTTGGCTTTGAAAAACATGGAACTATTGTCTAAATCTTCTTCTTCTTCTTCTTCTTCTTCTTCTTCTTCTTCTTCTTCTTCTTCTTCTTCTTCTTAAATCACAATTTCCCCACAGTTTAAATTTTGATTCATCAACCATTATGGAAGCAAATTTATTTAAAAGCCAGTTTGTTTGTGAAAATACCTAAAAATATTTTTTTTTCATTTTAAATTTTTTTTTCTTATAAAACATGTCACATCTTGATGCAATTGATGTCAAGTGTGCTTAAGTCAATATGAATCAGAGAACTGACAACGGCGACTGCAGAAACTGGTGTGTTGTCTGTACAATGACTTCAGTTAGAATACAGTACTTCCATGTTAGCTGTGCATGTCAGTCAAACTTCATCTTGAACTGGTGTAGAAAATGATGTTTGTGGGTTGTTGGGTTTTTTGTTGTTGTTTTGTTTTTGTTTGTACTAAGCATTCGTTAAAACTATTCGAGATGAACTCCACAAATGTAAGAATTCTTGGCTGACAGAAAAGTCTTCAAGATACTGGATGCCTCTCACCACTTTGACAATTAACGCACAAGGAAACCATTGTGTAAGGCACTCAAAAGGTTCTTATCAATCACAAGAGATCAGTCACACTGACATTCATTCCCATGCCAGGACTCACGTAAGGTACTGCATGCACTGCTTTTGGAAATTCTGGAGTCATAACACGTCCATTTTCTCCAGTACTTCCTGTAATTGACCGCCTCGCCTTGCTCCTCATGGCATCATTCAAGATCATCTTAAAGAAGGAGGGAAAACAAAGAAAACGATACATTACTTTAGTTCAGTACTTGTCCTTGAGACAGGGTCCCGAGTCTCATCTTACATGTATTGGTATTAGTGAGATTTGGGCTCAAGTCCCATTAAGGTACTTTCTGAAAGCCTCTAGTAAATGCAAACAAATGTTTAAAGCAAGAATATAAAAGAAAAAAGAAAAGAAAAAGTGAGCTACAAACAAGCACACTTAATATCAGGAAGTTCCCCATTCAAACAAACAAAAAAAGTTTGCCTTGCAGAAAAGAAGTTCTCACTGTTAGTGGCAGACAGAAATAAAAACGTGAAAACAAAACAGCAACAATACATACAGTACGACTCCTTGGCCAACTTCCTCAATTAATAGCTTAAGGACAATGAAGCTACAGCGTGCACTTAGAAATTTGGATTAGAGCCTCGTTCCTACCCCCTAAATTTTAACACTTTCGATTCCATATACGTTGTAACCTTCCTTATAAGTTGCAAAATTCTGTGAATTCTGCGAGGAAGTTGGGTTAATATTCTGTGCATTCTTGGCCACCTTCATGCGCTTCGCCTCGGCTCTCGACTTGTAACAGAACTCAATCAAGGCCACCAGCATGGCCAAACCAAGTCCCCCGACGAGAATGTAAAAGACTCCGGCCACGTTGCTGAGACTGAGGGCGCTGGTTTTCTCCTATAAAGGTGTATGGAAGAAGACAGTTAGGGGGCCAAAGTGGAGGAGGGGGAAAAGCAGACAAATGGCACACAGCACTTGAACAGACGCAAAGCTTATTCACATCGCGTGCGTACAGTTCAGAAAGCGACATGTTTTTCAGAACCTTTCAAGGAAGACTGTAGCAGGACAATTGTAATGTAGACATGAAAGCTACAAGGAGCTTCAGTTGACCACCCTATAATTTCAATATGAATTTGTGGTTCTTTTTCTAATAATTTCAGGGGTTCCTTTTTTTTATAGCGCATTTGATGTTGAATTTAGCACCATCAGCATGAACAGCGCTTTCCACTGTGTTTTTCAATTTACGAAGATTACTGGGTGCAGATACTCCTTTAAATAAACGAACTGATTAAATGCTACAGTAATGGGCAATGAATAGAAGTCCAAAAGCAGTGGTTACTAAAGTGTATGAGTGGACTTGGAAAATTTGTTTTAAAATCTCCTTAAGGTCTATTCACTGAGCCCTTACACAAGTGTGATATCACTGATGACTATTGAAAGTACTGCTACTGAATTCACACTACGTCAATGACAGAGG